>NC_067479.1:10979409-12179409 GCF_947179515.1 Apodemus sylvaticus
GGACTCAGATGTCTCTATTAACTTTGTGTTGATGGAGCTGAATTTTGAATAGCATATTAGGGTTTGCAATCAAGGAAGAGATCACAGAAAGAGGGTAAGCATCTAGCAGGAGGAAATGCAGCCTGATTCTTCCTGTCTGCCTATTAGATGAGTCACCTCAGCTTGGGAGTTCTGTAAAAATCCCTGCTGGGCAGCCTGTTCTGACATGCAGCAGGTTTTCCTCTTGTCTTGGCAGCATTTCAAGTACTAGTTTTTCCAAGATGTATTCTCTCAGGTGTCTGGAAATTCCTGTTATGTTCTTATATGCTGACACTCCTCAAAATGGTCATTCCTGCCTCAGGGGCTCTTACTTTTTTTTTTTGACTTTGAAGAATTTAAGAAGGTTCCTATCATCTTTAGATTTGAAAATTCTGCCATCTTCCCATTGTCTTCAGCTTGAGGGATGATAGTTTTTCCTACTTCTTTCTTTCCATGCTCTGTTAGTCTCTTCGTTTTCTTTAGTAACATGCATAATACTCTAGATATTATTAAGCCACTTGAATCAATTTTCTTTTCTTCACAAATACTGGTTGGTTTTAATTACCTCACTGGACATGTAGAGAAATGTGTATAAAGGAAATAATGGGAATTAAATAGAATTTCATGGAAATGTTTGTGGAATGAAAACAAAACAGATGTAGCTTAAAGGAATTGATGTAAGATATAAGAACGATCTGAGGATAATTTAGGAAAGAAAAATAAGTGATTATGGAAAGCAAATTTTGAGACCTGATGACTAAAGGACAATAAAGAAATCAGTGAATCTAGTGCTTGAAAATGTAATAAGTTTAAAGTAACTATTACACTGTAACAGTAGAATCTTATTAAATCTTATTATGAAAGAAAGACCAGCCATAAGACTGTAGTAACATAAGAATATTTCTCAAAAAACTAGAAGGTAAGCATAAAAGAAAATAATGAGAAATTGATATCCACTGAAGAAAGTTTAAATATTTGCCAAGATGAAGGCAAAACATTTTAAGACTATTAAATTGTCTGTTGCTGGCTTTTGATCCATTTCATCAGTAGAAAAGTTTATAGTTTTGTTTTAATTCCAATAGCAAGGATACTTTTGGCTTCAAGTAACAGAGATCCAACTTCATGGGAAGCCATGATAAAAAGTGATTCAATACATATGTTATAAAATACTTACACAGATAACTTATAATATTAAAATCAAGAATGAGGAGCTCTTGAGAAATTATCATCCATGCATAGTCATTGGCCAATGATGTTTAGAGCACTAATTTAGAGTCTATTATTCTTCATAAATGGTATGATTATTTATTTATAAGTGTCTGGTAGAGTCCAGCTCACACATTCTAAGGGTGGGTTTCCTGGAAGGAGAGATGGGTATAGGAATGGGGGCAAGAGAAAACACATGGAGAGACACAAAAACATGGCTTCTGGTTCAACTCTCCATCTTTTAAATCCTTCTTTCCCAAGAAACAAAGGTAGACCAAGCCCCTCCCCTGAAGGCTGAAAACTGGTTCTTCTTGTTTTTCAGGAGGTGGGCCGTCAGGTTGTTGACTGCTATTCTTGAGAACAGCAGGCAGGAGGAGGTCACAGTGTCTCCCCTATTGGTGTAGTTCATTGTTTCCTTGTGACATTTTAGTTTATCCAACAGAAAACATAGATACAGCTTCATAGGAAGCTTCAAAGTTGTATGGCACTTTTCTAGACAAAAATGACATCTATTTCCATGCAATCTAACTAATCTAAGAAAAGCATTGCCAGACAGACTGGTTGAGCAGTTGAATTTCAATAGTCACTGCAACATGGTTAGGACTCCTTTGGAGGCCAATGTGAACCAACAGCATTCAAGTATATGTTTAGGAAATGGTTCATTCCAGTAAAACCGTGCATCAATTTACTATTAACTTATAGTTGCTATGTAACAACAAAGTATACACATATTGGCTATTATGACACAGACTGTCTTTTTTATAAATTCTGACACGTCATTGTCTGCTCTTCTTGAGCCTCATAATCCATTAATTTCTAGATCCTTTCATCTCCCTCCATCAATGTTCCAAAGAGTTCCATATTATTATTATTACAGTAGCTTAAAGCCTAGATTTTCTTCATCTATCTACATGAAGTATGGATGAGGCATGCAATCTAATTCATTAATTACAACTACTAAAGCAGAAATCCTTTATTGCTTGTGTTTTCAAAATATAATAGATGAATATATATATATATATATTATATATAGTGATACATATTCTAGTTCACTGATGCAGGGAAAGAAATCTAATAATGAAAGTATATTAGTCAGGTAATAGAGTAAAATAACATATAGAACAAATATATATACATTCATATATATTACTTAGATTAGTTAGGTTGATTTCATTGAATCTGATGTCTCTTTTGTCTGGAAAAGTTCCATATAACCTTGAATCTTCCTGTAGCTATGTTTTCTGCTAGATGAATAAAAGTGTCATGAGGAAACAGTGAATTGAGGCAATTGTCAAGAAATATACACATATATACATGTATGTGTGTGGTGTGCATACACATATACATACACATACATATATATACACATTCATACATATATGAATGAATGTATATATGAATGGCTTACAAGTTGTGGCCCATTTTTCAACAATTGCTATCTACAAATGGCAATCTAAGGATCTAATAGTTGTTTAGTCCATGCACCTAATTGTCTAAACTTGTTCAGTATATACCAGAATCTTAAAATATTAAGCTTTGTTACAAGTGAAGGGATAGATTTGCTAGAAAGAGCAAACAGGCAGAAGGAGCAAGCTTACTTCTTCCTTGTCCTTTATGTAGGTGTGACTCTGATGAACTGTGCATCTTTCCCACATCAAAAGATGTGAATTAGAGATGTGTCTTCCTATCTCAGAGATCAAGATTAGAAGTTGGTCATCTGATTTTAAATGAAGTAAAACTTCTCACAGGTGTATCTAGACATTTGGGATTTAGTTCTTTCCAGGTAAGGTCAAGTTGCCAATCAAGAATAACCATCACGGAGGGTAAATGATAGACAAATTCAACTGATTTATGATATCTAATCAGGCCTTGTCTCTTAGATAGCATTTCAATTATTGTCTTCGAAGGAAACTTGGCAGCATGTAGGCAGGCATGGTACAAGAGGAACTGGAGTTCTAAATCTTGATCCACAGGGAGCAGAAGGTGACTATGAGCTACACTGGGCATAACTTGAGCCTGTAAGACCTCAAAACTTTTCTCCATAATGACTTACTTTCTCCAGCAAGGACACATCTATTCCAGTAGTGCTACTGGAGTAGCACCTCCTAATAGTGCTACTTCCTACGGCCAAGCCTTCAAACATGAGTCTATGGGGAGAATTCCTATTTAAACCACCACAGGTATATTCTAATAGAGTTTCAGGACTATACCTCAAGTCCTGAGAGTCATTACCCACCCCTTCAAAGGTAACATTCTAGGCTCTTGGCATTTTGGTTACCTTGTTCCTTCAGGCAAACATTAATTACCTATTTTATAATTATTGGTTTCCTTGTCATTAGGATTTGTAGGTCTAAGATATTTGAGTTCATCTTCCCTTAGCATCTTCAGTCTAAGTTGTAATAATTAATATGAAACAATATTCCTAAAAATGTAGTGGGTTGTGTAGGTTCCATTAGTTTTATGTTATTTATTAGTCAAATGGAGAGCTGCAAGGGTTTCTGAGGGGATTTTATGGAGATGGCTAAGGGACTGTTAATGTTCCTACACCTTCAAAATAGAGTCAATGGGCAGAATTTGATAGGCCCACAAAATGTTGAAAAGCCTTTCTGTTATCAGATCCTTTTGCTCTGGTTCTGTTTGATATCCTAGCCAAGGTTATATAACTAAACCTTAGCTTTTCTTGTCTGCCAAGATTTCTGCAGTAATATTTTAAATTTAGAATCTTTTGCCATCTAGAGATGTCCAAAAATTTTAAAGTCATCTATTGCTATTTTCTGTGTTTTACAGTTCTTTCTTCAATCCTCTTTTCTTATGATATATCAAATAGTAGTCTTAAAATTTTCTTTAGAAATCTACCTAGCATAGTTTATCTTTTAAAAGATTTTCCTTTGGTGTGAAAATTGTGGTTTGAATGAGAATGGCCCTCATAACCTCACTTATTTACATGTTTAGGCTGCAGTTGGTAAACTATTTAGGAAAGATTAAGACAGTTGTTTTCAACTGTCCTAATGCTGTGACCTTTTAATGTAGTTCTTCATGTTGTAGTGATACCCAAACATAAAATTAATTTTGTTGCTACTTAATAACTAATTTTGCTACTGTTATAAATAATGATCTTCGAATCTGTGCTTTCCAGATTGGTCTTAGGTAACCCCTTTATAAGACCCATTTGATCCTCAAGTTGAATACTGCAGAGGCTGTAGTAACTGTAGCCTTGAGGTATGTCACCAAAAGAAGACTTTGAAGTTTTAAAAGTGAAGGGAGGACACATTCATTTATTACTCCAGTTTTTTAATGTATATCATATTTTTGCCTGCATGTATATGTGGACTACATAAATACCTCATTCCTTAAAAGGCACAGAATTTACAGCATTAAGTTCTGCTTCTAGTTCAAGGTGCAGCGGGGCTTCCTTGGACACATGTGTAGCATCTTTTATGTGTTGAGCCTGAAGGAACTCTTTCCCTGTAGGGCCCATTAACCTTTCCAGAAGAAGGGAATCCTTTCATCTTAGTCTTTTTTCCTCCTGGATGAATTCAGATCCTGGAAAGATGGAACTTCTGGTGGGTGGGGTTTTCCCACAGGACCCTTGAGCACTACACTTGTGCAGTATAGGAGGCTTCTCTACAGGGAAACTGGTCTCTTTATTAGTTAAACCTCCTTCTACAGCACAAGCAACTGTACTCTCTTGCCTACAATTTTTTCATTAAAACACATCAGTCCATCAATATACAGCATAATCCTATTCAAGCTTTTAGGACACAGACATAATATATCCAGATTCTTGGCCCAGAACATTACAAGAATAGCTCATATTAAAATCCCTATTATTTTAAATTCATTTAAACATCATAGTCAGGTCTCCACTGTCTGTATTTCTCTAATCATTAGAATGGGCTATTAAACTCTGCTATTGATATCTTTTGTAGTCCAAAAAATCAAATACTTCCACATTCATAGAACAAATTTGCTCCAGTTTCTCAAAAGCTGTATGTTAAAATATATCATATGAATAACCCTACTACTATTACTACTTATAGTTTTTTTTCTTAGTTCTGTTTTTTGTGGCTTTGATGAGGTGCCTCAAAGAAAATATCTTTAAGAGAGAAAGGTTTGTTTGGTTTACAACTCCAGGTTGCAGCACATCACTGCAAGAAAGTGAAGGCAGGTAAATAAAGCAGCAACTTAGACCCATGGTCAAGGGCAGAGAAAGAATGGATGCATAGCTGATTTTCACTCTCTGTACAGTCCTAGCCCCACCCGGGGAATGATGGTACCATTCAGCTTTAGGCTTGCACAATCTGAATTCTTGAGATGAAGGTAATACCCACAGATATACTCATAGTCTATCCCAATGGAAACTATTCCTTGTTGATATACTTTTCCCAAAGATTCTATACTATATTCACAGCTGACCATTAAAACTTACCATTGCATAAACCAGCAAATATCATCTTTCTGACCCCTAAAACAAAGAAGAATTTGTTATTGTTTGTTTTTTTGTTTGTTGAGGTTGTTGTTCCTTTTCTGGAACGATTACATGTCACTATATATACTCCATTAGAATTATCATATACTAAACTAGATGTGTTTTAAGATAGGAACAATTGATATTTGTAAAATAAATGATTTTGACAAGGGTTTCCTGAAGTTTTTTAAAAGAGTTGGTTGCATTCCTGTAACCCAGTACTTGGAAGGCAGAATCAGGAACACCATGGGTTTAGGACCAGCCTGGAGTATATAAAAGAGTTTCATATGAACAGAGGCATCAGGAAAACTTCTCTCTCACCTCACTGCAGGCAAAGAGGGATGGCTCCACATATAAACTGCACTTCTAGATTAGCTATTCTAAAGAACAGGGTATAAAAAAGTAGTGGCTGAATTATTGCACATAGCCTCAGGACAATTTAGATAATGGAAAGTTGAACAGCACTTTATTTAATGCATACACAAAGCTGACCCTCGAGTAATGTTCAAACACTGTTTGTCACATGAGCATGCGGACTTAACTCTGATATCGAGCACCAGTGTAAGAAATGCCAGGCATGGTGGCAAGCTTTCATGATCTCAGTGTTGGGGATGGTGAGAAACAAAATCCTCAGGGTTGATTGCCAGCCCGCCTAGCATAATAGATGAATGACATGCCAACAACAAAGCTGTATCAAAATCTGCATGGACGCCTTTTGAGGAGGATTGACAAGCTATGTTATATTCAAGAGTCTGTGTGCATCCACACACACTTACATGCAAAAGCATACATAAAATCACACTTTCCCTTAAATACATGCTTGTGAAACTGTTAAAATTTCTGGGTATTCCTGTGAAAGTATTACCCAGAAATAGTTTAATTTATAGCTTATCACTGGTTAATAATTTGGGGTGGGGGGGTCTTATTTCACGTATAATTAAATGACCACACCTTATTTCCAATGTGAAGTCTTAAAATTTATGTGATGAATGTTTAATCATAAACCTTGTAAATATATTCGGTAACTGCTTAAGGCAAATATATTTAAAGAAATTATATGTGGTAATTTATATTGTTTGCATGTTTATTAAAGTATTTTTCTTATTCAAATGACAAAATACTTGATTCATTTTCCATAAATCATGGCATCATTGATTAAAAGCATTTTAGCGACACAAAATTTGTAAGTGGACATTACCAGGAGCATATGTTTACAAACATAAATACCACCCTTAGAGGCCTAAAAACAAGTCATCATATTTCAACTACTAGTTACAAAGCTGTGTTTCCTTTGAAAAGCTACTTTATTCCTAGATTTTACATTATCATCTGAACAATGGGAATGATAACAGCTTACACATATACTGCTGTGAGAATAAAACTTCTTACCATTAGTGGTACTGCACACAAAACAAGTTTATAATATCCAGTTCCATAATTATGAAAGATTAACGATTTGAAAACCATGGGCTTCCATCACCACCATAGCATATGACTATAAATCTAACACTTCAAACTAACACATTTACTGTTTTATATAGTTATGCATTTCAGAAACCCAACCCTGGTTTTATCAGCCTGTCAAGACAGTTTCTTTCTGGATCCCAAGAAGAATGTCTATTTCTAAAGATGTTTAAGTTGCTAGCCTTACGCAGAACTTGCCATGGAGTCCTGAAGTCTCTTTCTCCTTATAGGATGGCAACCCACACTGGATTTCAGCTTCCAAAAGCTTCCCACTCTGCTTGGATCATGGCCCTCTCCTCCATCTTCAAAGACAGCCACATCAGTTGGAGTGTCTTTCACATTTTGAGTCCTTTCTGCCTGTTTTTATTCCACAAGCTGCACCCTCTCCTCTTTCTTCATTTTCCCTCAGAAGGGACATCCATATCATGCTTAATATTTCATTTATGTTAGGGTCTGATTCTTTCATGTCAGCTATACTCTTTATGTGTCCCTGAAGGTCACATGTTCTCTGGGTCCCAGACATCGGTTATATCTATTTTTAGGAGGCATTATTCTGCTTTTCACAGCCTTTGAAGAGCCTGCTATGCTTAAGAGTTTGACTTGGATTTCAATTTTAAATGTTGTACAAATTTTGCTCCCTGAAAACATATTTTACTAGCATTAAACTCAAATTTATAGTGTCAAATGTGGGAACCATTACAGTAAGGTGGATTATAAGACAGTATGCAATGTAGAACAGGTAATTTACTGAAACAATGCACAGCCACACATGGGTACATCAGTAGATTCACATCCCAGCTTATATATGTCCACTCCTGTCCATCCATCCATCATGAAATTTATATTCAGGTCCCATTTGAGTTGCCTCATACATTGGTTATGTCATCTCCATAGAGAGATTCTCTTGGAATCTTGGAGATGTGATTTAGGTAAATTCCATAGCTTTTTTTCCTGTCATGTTTACTTTCTGCTTTTGACTCCCATTGTAGGTTTTAAGGCTCTTGGTTTTCAGTCACAAATAAAAGAATTTTTCAGAAGTATAATTTTGCTTTCTAATTTTTCATGTAGTTTTCCTAATTTATCTTCAGTTGAAAAATACCTTGATTTTTATGTATCGGTTTATAGATATCTCACTTTATTTATCCATGGTTTCATACAGTTTGTTCTTCTTTATCTGTTCTACAAACTCATCCCATCTGTAAAGTTAATGGAAAATATGTCTCTTACACACTTGTGACAAAACTGTGCCTGTCACAGCTGTCTCCTACCACAGGGGAACAATTTCTTCTTAGATTTCCCACAGCAGAGGAGGGATCTAGAAGATTGCCTGTGTTCTGTCAGAAACAAAACAAACCAAATCCCAAGCTGAGTCATACCGAAGAAATGTTCCCAAGCTACAGCAAGTATTTATGCCCTATCTGTGTTCCCACAGATCAGCTGTAGCTACCTGGGTACAGATGTATAATAGCCCTTGCTTTCTTCTCTAAACTTGTGTTCATCATTCCTGTGGCTTAGGTATCATCCTTGCACAGTTTTATCTATAACATTATATAGTAGTTTTCAGAAGTAAATGAGTAGATAAATATATGAAGAGAAGATATTTTACAGGGTTTTAACACCCATACCCATACACTAAACGTGTTTAACTTCAAAAGATGCAAGAATAACTCATCTATATTACAAGTTCCAGTAAACTAAAATTTTCATTTGCTATTCCTTTATTTTAGTTTTCATGGGTATGTGCTGAAGTCAGTGTTTGTTTATTATTCTCTTTCTTCTTTGACACTTAAAGTTTTTGTTTTTAAACAGCATTATGTATAATTTTTTACAGATAATACCTTCTTAAACAGAAACACTTCAAAGATCACAGCAGACTACTATCAGAAGCAACATACATATCTAATAGATACAGGACACTGAATTGTCACTCACACACACACACACACACACACACACACACACACACACGTACCCGCACCTGCACACGCACCTGCACACGCACCTGTACACGCACCTGCACACGCACATGCACACGCATACACACACCAAAAAAAAGGAGGATTACTATATAACACACTAGCAAACTATCAGAAATAAAAATGAAGCCACAAATTTGTTTACAATAATTACAAAAAAATTAAGTTATTATAAAACATTAGCAACTACCAACGAACAAAGTTAATTAGCCAACAGTTCTGTACAATGAAAAATTTAAAAGGTGGTGAAAAAATTCAGAAAGTATAAAAAGGGCAAAATATCTTGTGTTTAGAAAGAGTGGACATTACTGTGATGTCTTCTTATATAATGTATTTCTTATACAGAAACGCATTACCCTATTTAGGTGTTTGCTGCTGTGAACAGACACCATGAACAAGGCAACTCTAATAAGGGCACCATTTAATTGGGGATGGCTTACAGTTTCAGAGGTTGAGTCCACTGTCATCAAGGTGGGAGCATGGCAATGTTCATGCAGGCATGGGGCAGGAGGAGCTGAGAGTTCTACATCTTCTCTGAGGTTTGCTAGAATACTGTCTCCCAAGCAGCTAGGATGAGGGTCTTAAAGCGCACTCCCACACCTATTACTACAAGTCCACACTTACTTCAGTAGAACCGCACCTTCTAATACCTCCACTCTCTGGGCCAAGAATATGCATCCCATCACATTTTCATAAGCCACAAAATGAGGTAAATTAAAATTACTTTGAGATTTCATCTTAGAATGGCTACAATTAATAAAACTAGTAAAATTTCATGCTGGTGAGGATGTGGAATAAGGGGAACATTTTAAACAGCCACCATGGAAATCAGTGTGGTGGTTCTTCAAGAATATGGGAATTGATCTACTCCATGATCCAGCTATACCACTTTTCTTAGTTAAGGTTACATTGCTATATTAAAACACCATGAACACAGAAACTTGGAGAGGAAAAGGTTTATTTGGTTTGTACTTCTGTAGCACTGTTCTACATTGAAGGAATTCAGGAAAAGGCAAGAACTCAAGAAGGGCAGGAAGCTGGAAACAGGAGCTGATGCAGAAGCCATGGAAAGGTGCTCTTATTGGCTTGCTATTCATCATTTATTCAGCCTACTTTCTTATCAAACCAGTCCAGGATTAACAAAATAATAAGCCATTATGATACATCACAGAGAAAAAAATGTTATGCATTTGCTTGTATGTGGATATTAGATGCCAATAACAACTAAGATATTGTCCGCAGACCCTCAGAGGATAGGTATAGTGTCAGGGACTTGGGCTACATTAAGAAAATAAAGTAAAAATAGTTATGGATCAATAGGGGAGTATGACAGCCCAATTAAAATGTACTGAAAAAGTGAAGAGGGGAATGAAGGACTGCATATGTCATGGGATGTAGTCCCAAAGACAATCTATTTGTCATCAAATGATGTTTCCATTACGGGGATTGGGCTGCTTCTAATTGAGTTGTTGGCTAAAGACATCCCATGAAAAAACCTCAAATAACACAGGCTGTTGCCAAGATTACAGGTTTCTTTCCACAAACTTACCTCAAGACCCCACTGCTGAAGGGAACACCTAATAAGTCATGAACATGAACATGGTGATGACAAACTAGTGACTTCATAGAGTCTTCACCCCTATGCCCTAGCATTTGTTGGTATAGTAAGGTACTCTGAATGCTATCATGGTATTCTGCATGCTCCATAAGCATGGTATTCTACATGCACATATTTTTGTGCAATGGTGTTACAAAGCTTGAGGGGACAACCAACCAATATTTGATGTAATATAAGGCCTACTCTAAAAATTAAAACCAGTGTCTGACATTGTCTGTGTGATCTAGGACCTGAGGATAGATAGCTCACCAAATTAAGATAATGAAACCTAAATATTAGTGATCATAAAAAAAAATACTGGCCAGTTGGTAGTGGTTCACAACTTTAATCCCAGCATTTGAGAGACAGAAGCAGGCAGATCTCTGAATTCTAGGCCAGCCTAGCATGTGAATTCTAGGACATCTAGGGCTACCCAGAAAATCTTTGTCTCAAAATGCATAAATTAATTATTTTATTAATAATTCATGAACAGTACCATGTCCTCCCCATATATCTTATGGTTTCCAGTGTAGTGTTTCTACACTATTACTGAGTGTGCAAACTATGTTCAACGTAACCCCCAAATACAATATAAAATTATACTGTAAACATGACAAAATAAAATATTAAAAATAACGAAAACAATTTTGAGCAAAATGAATAAAGCAAAAGAAATTATACTGGCTTACCTAAAAATATACCACAAAATCCCAGCCCTTAGACACAAGTTGTTGGACATGCACACAGACACAAAGGTAGCTAAGCAGAGAGTTTAAGCAAATCTTACCAGGTAAGCAAATCTTAACATGATTTTCAACTGATTTTCAGCAGTGTTGTTAAAAATAAACGATGCTATGACATGGCTTTACTCCCACCACTGGGGAAAAAGAGACAGGCCGACTTCTCTGAGTTCTGGGGCAGCATGCTCCACATTGGTGTTTTCAAGCCAACTAAAACTATATAGCCATGCTCTATCTCAAGCAAACAATAACAAAACCAATATAAAATAGAAGAGTGAACATTTATGTAATGGTGCTTGAAAAATAGGGAATCTATATGCAAAATAAGGAAAATGGATTCTTGCTTTCTAAAGACCAGCTTAAAACAGATCATCAAGCATAAGATCTAAAACAATGAACCCAATGGAGTGAAACACAGAGAAAATGTTTCAGGGTGATGATCCAGGCTGATCTACCTAAAAATGTGAAAATACTCATATGCTAATTGTGCCTTGGGTATTCAGAGCTTCTGGAAGAATGGGTGGAGAGAAGAAGGCTTATGGAACATATGGGGAGAGGGAAACTGGGAAAGGGGAAATCATTTGGAATGTAAACAAAGAATATAGAAATACATATATATATATATATATATATATAAGAAAGTACTCATAGGGAACTCATTAAACTAAGGAAGGCCCAATCAGCGATGCTTGAATATCACTTAGAAGGGGAAACAAAATAGTCATGGGAAGCAGAGGGAGGGAGGGGACCTAGGTGGGAGAGGTAATAAGGGGTAGGATCAGGAATGGGGAGGGACATAGAAGAGAGGCCCAGGGATCCAGGAAAATCAATGGAAATCTACAACTGCCTGAGTTAGGGAGTTGGGGGAATTGCTAGAAAGTCCCAGAGAGCTGGGATGGAGGGGACTCCCAGGAGACAATGCAGATGTTGGAGATGCCTAACATTGGCAATGAAACCTGAAGAAGTTACCTCCGGAAGCCAGGCAGGTCACCCAGTGGAGAAATAAGGACACCAACCCACCCACAAAACATCTGACCCAAACTGTGACCTGTCTGAAAAAATGAAGGAGCAAACGTGGAGCAGAGACTGAAAGAATGACCAACCAATAACCAGCACAACTTGAGGCTCATCCCGGGGGCAAGCACCAATCCCTAACACTATTAATACTTGTAGACAAGAAGCGAGCATAAGTGTCCTCTGAGAAGCTCTACCCAGAAGCTAACAGAAACAAATACAGATTCCCACAGTCATATAGGGGCCCTTATAGAAGAGTTGGGGGAAAGTTTGAAGGTGCTGAAGGGGCTACAAACCCCAGGAAATGCCAGTGAATCAACTAACCGGGACTCCTGGGAGGTCTCAGACACTGAGCCAACGACCAAAGAATACAGATGGCCTGGACTGTAGCTCCTGTCACATCATAACTGGAGGGCAGCTCAATCTCCACGGCACCCTTGTCTGGCTTCAGTAAGAGAGGAAGCCTCTAATACTGCAGAAACATGGTGCACCCAGGGGGTGGAGGAGGGGGAGGATACCCAGAGGATTTCTACCTTCTCAGAGAAGGGAACACGGTTGGGGGAAGAGATCCTGTGAGGGGATAATGGGAGCTGGGGCAGCATTTGGGATGTAACTAGCTAACTAACTAACTAACTAACTAACTAACTAACTAACTAACTAACTAAGAAAATCAACATTGTGAAGAGAAAACTTAAATCACGTGGCAAAATATTTGTACACTTTACATCTGACAAGAGTAAACTAGTTAAAATGTGCAAGTAACTCTGAAATCTCAACAGCAGAAAAGGATTCTGATTAAACACTGAGTGGTAGACAGAATTTCAAATACACACTGAACCAGCATGCGTTCAAAAGTAGCAAATTAATCCAAGTTAAAACTTCAGAGCACATTTTCCCTTACATAGTTGCTTTAGAGACAGTCCATGCATAAAATTTTTAATTTCACAATTTAAAACATTTTCTTGAGACTTAAAGGAAAGCCTTTTTTTTTTTTTTACTTTTGTTTCTTTGTGAAGTATGCATTATGACTCCTGATATTTGCATGTGTGTTTGTTTTATTTCTGGAGGATTAGGCACGGTATCTCAGTGGACCAGCTGATAGGCTGAGTGTACACGGTACACAGACAGTAACAGACAACGTTGTGTATTCTAGGATTGCCCTGAAGCAAGATGCCCAGTTATCTAGGGAACAGAAGAGGTGCAGAAGGCCTCCTGCGTGGACTGTGTTTTTAGGAGATGTTTTCCTTTTCTATTTCCTGCAGACATAAAATCTATTTCTTGGTATTAACATGTCTTTCTTGATAGAAAATGACCAATATTCCAAATGCTTAAATGTATTAGCTCATACTTGCTGCAAATTTCCTATCCATTCACATTGAGGCAGTGAGAGGCCAGTGATTGGAGGGGAGAGAGGAAGAGGAGCTAAGAGAAGGAGGGGCGGAGAGAGAGGCAGTGAGAGGCCAGTGATTGGAGGGGAGGGAGGAGGAGCTAAGAGGAGGGGCAGAGAGAGAGGGAGGTTGGGAGCTCCACAAGGGAGCAGAGGAGGAGATGCAGGTCTAGATGGCACCAGGTGTGTTTCTGGTGTGCTGAGAGGTTAGAAATATTGGAATAAAACCTTATCATTCTAATTTGGCATTATGTAATTGGAAGTTTCATATACATAAATATATTTGGTTAACTATGCAAGTTTAAGAGTCATGCTTTGCCGGATAGTCATACTCTGGACGGAGTGGGTGCTGGGCAGGAGAGTGGGACCCGCTGCTGGGATTTGGAGCTGAGGCCTGGCAGGGCAGTACTATATTTTAACCTTTTCCCACTGCACTTGATAATAAATTTAACCAGTTCTGTGCATATCTCAGTTAATGATCTGATTACAGAAATAGTGTACCTGTAGCATTGAACTCTTTAACATATTTTATGAGCATTAGCTTTTCAGTGGGCTACTACTGCTATACTACTGAGCATTTTTGAGAAACTGAGTAAGTTCTCTTAATGCAACATTCATTTTTTTTCTGCCTTTAGATGTCCTCTTTTGCATTTTTCCCATTTGTATCAGAGAACATTGTTTACATTTAGCTTTTAAGCAGGTTGGTCTTAAATGAGATCCTGTCTTGTATAGTCACA
Source organism: Apodemus sylvaticus (assembly GCF_947179515.1). NCBI lineage: Eukaryota > Metazoa > Chordata > Mammalia > Rodentia > Muridae > Apodemus > Apodemus sylvaticus. The sequence goes on from NC_067479.1 coordinate 10,994,017, forward strand.
ACTCCTCCTCTTCAGAGCCTGCATAACCAAAGTATGCAAAGTACATTCAAGAAAGTACCACACCATACGATCAAATTTCTATTTAAATTAACGGTAGCAATATACCTAAGCTTGGAATCTATTATTCAAAAAACTCTGGCAAAAAAAAAAAAAAGATTCAAAGCAGGCTATATGGACTTCATGTATGCAAAATGCATTATGAAGGTTATTACAAATCTATAGCAGTTTCTTGCTTTCAGAATTTATGTATTTATCAATTTTGTCCACTGTCTTCAATGTGCTTTAATGTGAGCATGTTGAAATGTATTTTAAATGTTGTGAATCTTATTTGTTTACATTAGGGATGGTTTGATTTCTTCAGTGTTTACATTTTGTTTGATTGCATAAATATCTTTTAACCTTATCTCAATTTTATTGGGCAGAATTTAAGTACTGCAGGAACATACAATTACAAAGCTTCCCATTAGCACAATTATCTTTAGCAGAATCAATAGACATGAAAACATAAGACTTTTGTTACAACTTAGATTCAGTAAGAGAAGAGAAGATCATTATAAAACAATGTATTGTAGAAATTACCCAGCTCGGTATCTGAGAAGGTAGAATTGGTTTTCTGAATGTCCGTCCTCTGCTTCCATTTCAGCAATAAATTACATTAATTAGAGTACCAGAATTTTACATCAAGAAAATAACTTTATTCAGTCACAGTTGACATTGTCAGGCAAAGTAAACCTAGTAATAAATCTTTTATTTATTTACAAAAAGCCACAAGAAAATGAAATACAATTTTATGTTTAATTAAACACAAAATTAAAGTCAGTTTTGAAAATTAAAAGGTGTTGGGAGAAACTCTACTGGCAGTGCCTCCAGGCTGACTCTATAAATAAGAAATAAAAGAAGTCTCTGCAGTTTGCATGACCACAAAATGTTCATGTAATATGAGTATATTGAATGGAAATGATAATCTATTATTTATATTCTATTATTTAAAACAAAATATTCTCCACTATATTTAGTCAGCAAACATTTTCACCGACTAATATTCCACACTCCACTACATTTTAATAGTTTTCCAGAACAAACTCCAGCATGATAATGAGTTTGTTTGCCTCACAGTACAATAGCTATAGAATCAAAATAAGGATTTCCCATTTGCTTAGTGTGGATTTTCAGAATATGCAAATAGTTTTATTAAATGGAAGAAGACTATTTGTTTGAATCGCATGGGTAAAATACAATCTAAAAGTAAAGTTTTCTGAGTTAAATTATCGGCATATTTCAAGCGTGTAATGAAACTGCAATTTCATCTTCATTTATGATTAATACATAAGTTATTTTTGAATCTTTAACTAAACATTCACATGCTTGCTTATGAACTAAACAGTTGAGTAGCTCTTTTGAAGTCAAAGATAGTTTTCAGGTAATGTAGCAAAAATGAGTCATTAAAATGCAATTTCACGTGGTAATAAAGCACTCCTTTAGATGGAATGATAAGAATTTTGTTTATAATTCAATTATTTTTCAATATTATTTTTCACAACATTAAATTTTTTATTTGTTGGGGCAACTAAGTATATTAATTTAGTTTAAGATAAAAAATCTAATAAATTCACAGTTGTGTATACTTTTTTCCTTATATTAAATTAGTTTTGTTTTATATATTGTATATCCTGATTATGAACTCTTCTCTTTACTCTTCCCTGTTCCTTCCAACATTTCCTCCCAAACAGATGCACCCTCTTTCAGACTCTCATTAAAAAAGAGGCTTTTCTTTTGTGGAGGTTTTCGGGTCACTTAAGTAGACTATCATGTCATCTGCAAATAGTGATAATTTGACTTCTTCCTTTCCAATTTGTATCCCCTTGACCTCCTTATGTTGTCTAATTGCTCTAGCTAGAACTTCAAGTACTTTATTGAAAAGATATGGAGAGAGAGGACAACCTTGTCTAGTCCCTGATTTTAGTGGGATTGCTTCAAGTTTCTCTCTGTTTAGTTTGATGTTGGCTACCGGTTTGCTGTATATTGCTTTAATGATGTTTAGGTATGGGCCTTGAATTCCTGTTCTTTCCAAGACTTTTAGCATGAAAGGATGCTGGATTTTGTCAAATGCTTTTTCTGCATCTAATGAGATGATCATATGTTTTTTTTCTCCTGGACATATACCCAAAAGATTCCCTGGCATGCAATAAAGACACATGCTCCATTATGTTCATAGCAGCTTTATTTATAATAGCCAGAAACTGGAAAGAACCCAGATGCCCCTCAAAGGAGGAATGGATACAGAAAATGTGATATATTTACACAATGGAATACTACTCAGCAATTAGAAACAATGAATTCGCAAGATTTTTAGGCAAATGGTTTGATCTGGAAAATATCATCCTAAGTGAGGAAACCCAGTCACAAAAGAATACACATGAAATGCAATCTCTGATAAGTGGATATTAATTAGTCCAGAAGCCCTGAATACCCAAGGCACAAATCGCATAACAAATGACTCCCATGAAGAAGTATGGAGAGGGTCCTGATCCTGGAAAGGATTGATCTAGCATTGGAGGGGAATATAAGGACAGAGAAAAAAAGGAGGGAGGTGATTGGAGAATGGATGGAGAGAAGGTTTATGGGACATATGGGGAGGGGGGATCCAGGAAAGGGGAAATCATTTGGAATGTAAACAAAAATTATAGAAAATAAAAATGTTAAAAAAAACAGAAAAGAGGCTTTTCTAAAATATATATGATATATAATTTAATATATACATGATAAATATAATTTTTATATAAAAATATAAAATTTTATATATTATATAATATGATATATTTGTAAGTAAGTTTTTGTTTGTTCATTTATTTGTTTGTTCATTTTTTAAGTCTTTTATATCTATGGTCTTGAGAAAGATTCTTCTATTCATTTTCCCTATTTTTGTTTGGTTTTAGTATAACACTGGCTCAGCCAACATCATTTTCTAAAGAGTATCAAGAACTTACAGAAGATACAAGAAGAAAAATTCCAACCCAAGAAGAAATAAATACTTTCACACTCCAAAACTACAAAAAAGAAGCACACATGCACGTGAGTGCGCACACACACAGACACACACACACATACATTACTACCACTAATATCAAAATATCATTAATATCTCTCTACTTTAACAGACTAAAGTCCCAATTAAAGACACAGGCTTACAGATTAGATATGAAAATAGGATTAATCACTCTGCTGCATGTAAGAAACACACTTTAACATAAAGATAGATTACCTCAGAGTGAAGGGCCAGGCAAAGATTTTCCAAGCAAATGAACCCAAGAACCAAGCTGGAGTAGCCAGCCATTCTAACATCTAATAAAATAGTGTTTCAACAAAAATTAGATAGGGAAGGACATTTCATACTTGTTAAGGAAAAAATGCATGAAGATGACATCTCAATTCTAAATATCTAGGCCCCAAATGCAAGATCATATTAAAAATATTAAAAATCCAGATGCAGGGTTTCTACTCCACCTTTGCTTGTTAAGTTCCCAGAAGGAGGCTACACTCATAGCATTTATATTTACAATATATGCTAAAAAGCATAATAGACAGGAAGCTTCCTACCCTCCCTCCTGTAAGGATTTCTTTTCCTATCAAAAGCCCTGAGTAATCACTTCCCATTTACTATGTTCCTTCTGGGCGGCTCTTAACTCCAGTTGGGCAGCCCTTGGGTCACGTTTTTATAGTTCAGCCAATCCATGCTGGCCTTTCCTTGTTCCTCTCCTGCGCATTCTTCCTTTATTCTGTGGTCCAGAGGAGGAAGAAGGAGAAAAGAAAAAAGAACAAGAAACCTTCTAGAACAAAGAAGGAACATACAGGAAGGAGAAAGGAGAGCAGTCATTGGATGAAGAAGAGGAGAGCATGGCTCTGAGGGCTTCCCAATGGAGGTAAGTGCAGTGGAAAGAAGCATAGTGAGTAAGAGATTCTAGCAGCTTGAAGGGTAGGAAGCTACTGTGCTACTTAAGGCTTATTAGATATACAAGGGCTGTGCGTATCTTTCATCCATAAACTCAGTGATCAAGGTGCAGTAAAAGCGCTGAGCTCAGAATTTTAAATAATTTCTACTACAACATCTTCCACATTCAAAAAAGAAACATTCCTGAAGTTTAAATCAAACATTGAACCATAGGCATTAATAGTGGGAGACTTGAAAATCCCTCTTTCAGCAATAGAGAGGTCATCCTACAGATACTAAACAGATTAATACTGAAACTAACAGATCAAATGGATCTAACAGATACCTACAGAACAGTTCACACAAACAGAAAAGAATATACCTTCTTCTAAGCAATTGATGGATTCTTCTTCAAAACTGAACACATACTCTCTCACAAAACAAGCCTCAACAGATTTAAGAAAATTAAATTAACCCCCTTTTAAAAGCTAATTCTCTGCTGGTGAAATAAGACAATTTATGCTAGATTATATTATATTTAATGCAGGTTTTTTAGGAAGCTGCTCTAGGCTGGGTGAATTCATTGGCCTTAGAAGAGGCCAGGGAAGTTGCCACAGAAGGGAGAGGAGAGGGAGAAGAGAAGGGAGACAGAGTGAGTGTTCAAAGACGTTAGGGGGAGAGTAAAATGTCTGGATTATATTAGGAAAATCCTCTGGGGGAAAGGGCTGCCTAACCCCTTAGCTGGAAAGTTCAGAATACTGTGCAGGGTATGACCGCCAGGGACTGAGGAATACCAGGAGAACCTGGATGCCAGGTCTGCCCTGGTATGTATGATATGTACTTCAGTTCCTATTCATGGGTCTGAAACCACACACCCTGTAATAATATTTGGAGATTATTTTATACTGCTTTTGTTCTCAAGTAACTTCAGTGCATTTCTACTCCTGCTCTAGCCCATTTTACCTTCTGAATAGATGACACAGAGCCATTTTTTTGTCACTATGCTGGCCAGTGAGCTATTCATTTTTTTATTATATATATATCTTTTTATTTTCTATATTCTTTGTTTACATTCCAAAAGCTTTCCCCTTTCCCAGTTCCCCCCTCCCCATATGTCCCATGAGTCCTCTTCTCTCCATCCATACTCCTGTCTTTCCCCCTCCCTTTTCTCTGTCCTGGTACTCCCCCACAATGCTGGATCAAGCCTTTCCAGGATGAGGGCCTTCTTCTTCCTTCTCCATGGGAATCATTTGATATGCTAATTGTATCTTCAGTATTCAGAGCTTCAGGGCTAATCAATATCCACGTATCAATGATTGCATTCCATGTGTTACCTCGCTTAGGATGATATTTTCCAGTTCCAACCATTTGCCTAAGAATTTCATGAATTCATTGATTTTAATTGCTGCATAGTATTCCATTGTGTAAATATACCACATTTTCTGTATCCATTCCTCCAATGAGGATATCTGGGTTCTTTCCAGCTTCTGGCTATTATAAATAAGGCTGCTATGAACATAATGGAGCATGTGTCTTTATTGCATGCCGGGGAATCCTTTGGGTATATACCCAGGAGATGTATAGCAGGGTCCTCCTGAATTGTCATGTCCAGTTTTCTGAGAAACTGCCAGACTGATTTCCATAGTGGCTGTACCATCTTACAATCCCACCAGCAGTGGAGGAGTGTTCCTCTTTCTCCACATCCTCACCAACACCTGCTGTCTCCTGAGTTTTTACCCTTAGCTGTTCTGACTGGTGTGAGGTGAAATCTCAGGGTTGTTTTGATTTGCATTTCCCTAATGACTAATGATGTTGAGCATTTCTTAAGATGGTTTTCAGCCATCCGAATTTCTTCAGGTGAAAATTCTTTGTTTAGGTCTGTACCCCATTTTTTAATAGTGTCATTTGGTTCCCAGGGGTCTTACTTCTTGAGTTCTTTGTATATATTGGATATTAGCCCTCTATTGGATGTCAGGTTGTTGAAGATCTTTTCCCAATTTGTTGGTTGCCGTTTTGTCCTTTTGACAGTTTCCTTTGCCTTACAGAGACTTTGTAATTTTATGAGGTCCCATTGTCAATTCTTGATCTTAGAGCATAAGCTATTGGTGTTCTGCTCAGGAACTTGTCCCCTGTGCCCATGTCCTCTAGGGTTTTCCCTAGTTTCTTTTCTATTAGTTTCGGTGTGTCTGGTTTTACTTGGAGGTCCTTGATCCACTCAGAGTTGAGCTTCCTAAGGAGATAAGAATGGATCAATTCGCATTCTTCTGCATGCTGACCTCCAATTGAACCAGCACCATTTGTTTGTTGAAAAGGCTATTTTTTCCCACTGGATATTTTCTGATCCTATGTTGAAGATCAAGTGACCATAGGTGTATAGATTCATTTCTGGGTCTTCAATTCTATTCCATTGGTCCACTTGCCTGTCACTGTGCCAATACCATGCAGTTTTTAATACTATTGCTCCAGTTGTGTTGAGAATAGGCTTTTATAGTAGGATCTAATGATTTTTTGAATTTCCTCAGTTTCGCTTGTTATATCTCCCTTTTCATTTCTAAGTTTGTTAATCTGGATACTGTCTCTGTGCCCTTTGGTTAGTCTGGCTAAGGGTTTATCTATCTTGTTGATTTTCTCAAAGAACCAGCTCCTGGTTTTGTTGATTCTTTGTATGGTTCTCTTTGTTTCTACTTGATTGATTTCGGCCCTGAGTTTAATGATTTCCTTCTTTCTACTCCTCCTGGGTGAAATAGCTTCTTTTTGTTCCAGGGCTTTCAGGTGGGTCATTAAGCTGGTAGTGTATGCTCTCTCCATTTTCTTTTTGGAGGCACTCAGGGCTATGAGTTTTCCTCTTAGCACTGCTTTCATTGTGTCCCATAGATTTGGGTATGTTGTGTCTTCATTTTCATTGTGTTCTAAAAAGTCTTTAATTTCTTTCTTTATTTCTTCCTTGACCAAGGTATCATTGAGTAGAATATTGATCAGTTTCCACGTGTATGTGGGTTTTCTGTTGTTTTTGTTGCTATTGAAGACCACTTTTACTCCATAGTGATCTGATAGCAGGCATAGGACTAGTTCGATCTTCTTATATTTGTTGAGGTCTGTCTTGTGACCGATTATGTGGTCGATTTTGGAGAAGGTACCATGAGGTGCCAAGAAAAAGGTATATTCTTTTGCTTTAGGATAGAATGTTCTATATATATCTGTTGAATTTAATTGGTCCAAAGCTTCAATTACTTTCATTGTGTCCCTGTTTAGTTTCTGTTTTCCTGATCGGTCCATTGAGGAAAGTGCAGTGTTGAAGTCACCCACAATTATTGTGTTAGGTGCAACGTGTGCTTTGAGTTTTAATAAAGTTTCTTTTACGAAAGAGGGTGCCCTTGCATTTGGAGGATTCAGGATTGAGAGTTCTTCTTGTTGTATTTTTCCTTTGACCAGCAAGAAGTGTCCCTCAGAGTCTCTTTTGATGACTTTGGTTTTGAAGTCAATTTTATCTGATATTAAAATGGCTACTCCAGCTTGTTTCCTGAGACCATTTGCTTGTAAAATTGTCTTCCAGCCTTTTACTCTAAGGTAGTGTTTGTCTTTGACCCTGAGGTGTGTTTCCTGTAAGCAGCAAAATGTAGGGTCCTGTTTACGTATCCAGTCGGTTAGTCTATGTCTTTTTATTGGGGCATTGAGTCCATTGATGTTAAGAGATTATGTTCATAGCAGCCTTATTTATAATAGCCAGAAGCTGGAAAGAACCCAGATGCCCCTCAAAGGAGGAATGGATACAGAAAATGTGGTATATTTACACAATGGAATACTACTCAGCAATTAGAAACAATGAATTCACAAAATTTTAAGCAAATGGTTTGATCTGGAAAATATCATTCTTCACAAAAGAATACACATGGAATGCAATCTCTGATAAGTGCATATTACTTAGCCCAGAAGCTCTGAATATCCAAGGCACAAATTGCATAACAAATGACTCCCATGAAGAAGTATGGAGAGGGTTCTGATCCTGGAAATGATTGATCTAGCATGGGAAGGGAATATAAGGACAGAGAAAAAGGAGGGAGGTGATTGGAGAAGGGCTGGAGAGAAGAAAGTTTATGGGAAATATGGGGAGGGGGGGTCCGGGAAAGGGGAAATCATTTGGAATGTAAACAAAGAATATAGAAAATAAAAATGTTTAAAAAATTAAGATTAATTATCATTTTTACAGACCATTATGTCATTCCATCACATTGGTTAAGTTTTACCCTTAAACTTCAGGAAAAAAGCTGTTTGATTAAATAGCAAAATAAAATTGAAAGCACACATAAAAAAATATCAGTTAAGCTTTCTAAAGATTTAATCTCTCTAAAAAAAATAATAATACTATTGTTGTGTACTATTGCTTGAGGTCTGGGATACTGATTCCCCCAGAAGTTCTTTTATTGTTGAGAATAGTTTTAGCTATCCTGGGTTTTTTGTTATTCCAGTTGAATTTGAGAATTGCTTTTTCTAACTCTGTGAAGAACTGAGGTGGGATTTTGATGAAGATTGCATTGAATCTGTATATTGCTTTTGGCAAGATGGCCATTTTAACTATATTAATCCTGTCAATCCACGAGCATGGAAGATTTTTCCATTTTCTGAGGTCTTCTGTGAAACCTTTGGAGATAGAAAACCTTGGGAAGAAATCAGGGACCATAGATGCAAATATCAACAACAGAATACAGGGGAGCTATTCTAACCCTTTAAGGCTGCCAATTTCTCAGCCACAGGTCCTTTATTTTCAATCTGAGTCTGGTTATGGATATCTCTACTTTAGGTGTGTCCTCATGGCAACTCCTCCTGGTCCCTGCACATGATCTTTACACATCTTCTCTTCCTCTCCTACTTCTCTCTCCCTTTCTGGTCTCTTTGGGACCCTCTTTGTGCTCAGATATCCTGTTTCCTCTGTCCTCTCCTGTATAGTTATAGGCTGATCAGCTCCTTAGTTATTGTTCAATCAGAAATGATATCAAACAATTTTTATATAACATTGAGACAAGATGCTTAAACATTCCATCCTCTAGTCTCCAACCACGTAGCTGGGCATAGAGTTGAAATCAGTAGGTAAATATAGCCTGCACAAAACCAACCATCAGCAAACTCCCTTTATCTAGTCAGCCCATCATGGATTAAAGCTGGACTTCAACAATGACAGAATCAAGAGAAAGCCTACAAATTCATCAAAATTGAACAACTCTTTACTCAATGATATTGAGCCAAGGAAAAAATAAAGAAATTAAAGATTTCCTAGCCTTCAATGAAAATTGCGAGGGACCAAAAACCACTTAAAGAAGATCCCATACTCAGATAGTATGCAAAGACAAAGAACATTTATTCTGCAGAAACAACCAGTATGTGGTGGTCAACCATTCACTGAAATGGTAGCCCTAGACAAAGGCCTGTCGGCTTTCTTTAAGGGTATTAGTGGGCCCGGACACCAGACAGATCTAACGGACAGTGCCAGGTACGCAGACAGGCCTATCTAACATCGCTTGGGTCTCAGCCTGTCAGGCTTTTGTCTGCACCCAGGGCCTGGGCAGCTCTGCGGGCTGTCTGTGTGCCAATCCTGTCAAGGGTCATTTTCCCTGCAGAGTGATCAGCACTTGGAAAAGGTTCCTGCAGCACCCGCCATCTTTGCTCCCTGACAGAGCAGATGGGCAGCACCAGGTTCACAGAGACCACCCAAGGAAAACATTGCTTGGGGCAAGACACACCAGGGCTCCAAAGGCACCAAAGAGGAGGGCAGCACATCGGCAATCTGAAGAACTTCGGTTGGATGAGAAGCACCTTAAGAAATGTTCAATATCATTAGTCATTAGGGAAATGCAAATAAAAATAACCCTGAGATTTTACCTCACACCTGTCAGAATGGCTAAGATTAAAAACTCAGGAGACAGCAGGTGTTGGTAAGGATGTGGAGAAAGAGAAACACTCCTCCACTGCTGGTGGGATTGTAAGATGGTACAACCACTATGGAAATCAGTCTGGTGGTTCCTCAGAAAACTGGACATGACACTTCCAGAGGACCTAGCTATACTACTCCTGTGCACATACCCAGAGGATTCCCTGGCATGCAATAAGGACACCTGTTCCACTATGTTCATAGCAGCCTTATTTATAATAGCCAGAAGCTGGAAATAACCCAGATGTCCCTCAATGGAGGAATGGACACAGAAAATGTGGTATATTTACACAATAGAATACTACTCAGCTTAAAAATAATGAATTCATGAAATTCATAGGCAAATGGTTGGAACTGGAAAATATTATACTGTGAGGTAACTCATTCACAAAAGAACACACATGGAATGTAGTCACTGATAAGTGGATATTAGCCCAGAAGCTCAGAATACCCACCTCTTTGGGCAATGGTTGGCAAATGGTTGGAACTGGAAAATATTATACTGTGAGGTAACTCATTCACAAAAGAACACACATGGAATGCAGTCACTGATAAGTGGATATTAGCCCAGAAGCTCAGAATACCCAAAGAGGAACACTCCTCCACTGCTGGTGGGATTGTAAGATGGTAAGCCACTATGGAAATCAGTTTGGTGGTTCCTCAGAAAACTGGACATGACACTTCCGGAGGACCTGGCTATACTACTCCTGTGCATATACCCAGAGGATTCCCTGGCATGCAATAAGGACACATGTTCCACTATGTTCATAGCAGCCTTATTTATAATAGCCAGAAGCTGGAAATAACCCAGATGTCCCTCAATGGAGGAATGGACACAGAAAATGTGGTATATTTACACAATAGAATACTACTCAGCTTAAAAATAATGAATTCATGAAATTCATAGGCAAATGGTTGGAACTGGAAAATATTATACTGTGAGGTAACTCATTCACAAAAGAACACACATGAAATGCAGTCACTGATAAGTGGATATTAGCCCTGAAGCTCAGAATACCCAAAACACACCCCACATATCAAATCATTCCCAAGAAGAAGAAAGGAGAGGGCCCGGATCCTGGATGCAGCATTGTAGGGGATTACCAGGAGAGAGTAGTGGGAGGGTTTGATTGGGGAACTGGTGGAGGACTTATGGGACTTATGGGGAGGGGGGGAACTGAAAATGGGATAATCATTGGATTTTGAATGTAAACAAAGAATATAGAAAATAAAAAATAAAATAAAATAAATAAAGGGTATTAGTGGATTTTTCTTGCGGGATTTGGTTATCTAAAATTTCATTGCTTGGTGCTAGGAGGTCACATGTAGTTACTGGTATTTATTCCTCTATCATTCTGCCCAGCACAGATAGCCCATTCTATGGTAAGATATTTTCCATTTTTGTGCTTATCTGCAGGCTGTACCTTGTGAGTGAGTTTTATGATCTTGCTTAGATTTTATGGTCTGTTTCTGATATTGGTTCATTATGGCCTAGTTTCTGGAATGTGTGGACTCTTCTTGAATCTGTTGCCTTATGGCCTTCTCTGCAAAACCAGGCCTGGTCTTTAAATAGAGACACGTTGGATTTCTGTCACCCTCTCAAAATTCATAGCATACCCAAATTTATAAGACATGATGAAAGCATTAAAGGCCTTCATAAAGAAATTGGAGAGTTCTAATATAGCAACTTAACAGTACTCGTGAACGTTCTATAACAAAAAGAAGCAAACACACCCAAGAGTCACATGATAGGGAAAAAATCAAACTCAGGGCTGAAATAAATTAATTAGAAAAAAGAGAACTTTAAAAGAATCAAGAGAACCAAGAGCTTGTTCTTTGAGAAAATCAACAAGAGAGAAAAACTCTTAACTAAACTAACCAAAAGGCAGAAAGAGCATATTCTTATTTAAAATAATAATTTTAGCATAGAATTTATTTACTATACAAATTAATGATGATTTTAAACTTTAAATTTATTTTTAAATTTTATGTTCATACCTACAACCCTGTCCAACTCCCAGATCTTGTCTACCTTTTCAACCAACCTAACTTTATGTGATTACTTTTTGGTTTTGTTTCCTTATCCATCAAGTTCAATTCGTATTAACCTGATACCTAAACCACACATTCAAACAAGAAAGGAAATTTCAGACTGATTTCCCCTTTGAACATTGATGCAGAACTACTCAATAAAATATTTATGAACTGAATCCAAGGACACATAAAAACATTATCTATCATGATCAAGAGGCTTCATTCCAGGTATGCAGAGATGGTTCAACATAGGAATATCCATCAACATAATTCACCATATAAACAAACGGGCAAAAATATGAACATCTTATTAGATGCTGAAAGGGCCTTTGATAAAATCCAATACTCCTTCATGATAAACATCTTGGAGGTATCAGATATGTAAGGCCCATAACTAAACACAGTAAGTGCAATATACAGCAAGCCAATAGCCAACATCAAATTAAGCAATTCCACTAATATTAGTAACCAAATGAGGCAGCCCACTCTCTCCATATTTAAGCACTATAGTACTTGAAGTTTTAGCTAGAACAATAAGATAACTAAAAGAAGAATAGTTGAAAGAAAAGAAGATCAAAGTATAAAAATTCACAGATGATATGATTCTCATACAGAGAATGAGTATATATATATATATATATATATATATATATATATATATATATATATATATATCAAAAATTCTACCAGAGAACTCCTACAGCTAATAAACAACTTCAGCAAAGAGGCTGAAATACAAAATAAACTTAAAAAAATCATTATCCCTCTGGTATACAAATGATAAATGGGCTCACAAAGCAATTATGGAAATAACCCCCTTTGCAATAGTCACAACTAATATGAAATATCATGGTATAACTCTAACAAAGCAATTAAAAACCCTGTATGATAAGGATTTCATGTATTTGAAGAAAGAAATAGAAGAAGATATCAAAAGATGGAAAGATCTCCCATCATCATGGGTCCGTAGAATCAGCAGTGTAAAATAATCATTTACCAAGAACAATCTAGAGATTCAACACAATTCCCACCAAAATCCCAATGCAGTTTTTTACAGACATTGAAGGAGTAATACTCAACTTCATATGGAGAGTGAAAATTCCAAGACAGCTAAAGCAATTCTGTAGAATAAAAGAGCTCTGAAGCTATCACTATCCCTGAGTTCAAGCCGCCTAGCAGAGGAATACAAAATAATAATAATAATAATAATAATAATAATAATAATAATAAATAAAAAATCCAGCCTGGGCAGCCGCACCACATCTCCAGGTCCTGCAAGAGGCTAGCAGGGCTACCGGGCAGCCAGCTGGGAGAAGTCAGTGTGCTCCGGTAAATCCTGCGGGCCCCAGCGGGGAGCCTTTGGGTGCCTGCTTCGGGATCTGAACAGCCTGGGCAGCAGCACCCTGTCTACAGGCAGTGCAGGGTGTAAGCTGTGCACCAGAGGCCAACGGGGAAGGGGCAGCTTGCACTGGTGAGTCCAACACTGACAAGACAAACTAACACCAGTGAGAACTAGATGGCAAAAGGCAAACGCAGGAACGTCACTAACAGAAATCAAGGCAATATGGCAACATCTGAACCCAATTCTCCTCTACCAGCATGTCCTGGACACCCCATCACACCAGTAAAACAAGATTTGGATTTAAAATCACTGGTCATGATGCTGGTACAGGAACACATGAAGGTCACTCTTAAAGAAATTTAGGAGAAAATGGATCAAAAGTTAGAAGCCCTTGCAAGGGAAACACAAAAATCATTGAAAGAAATCCAGGAGAATACAAAAGCCAACAAGGAGGAAACGCAAAAAACACTTAAAGAAATACAGGAGAACTTTGGTCAACAGGCTGAGGTCATGAAAGAGGAAACACAAAAATCTCTTAAAGAATTACAGGAAAGCCCAAACAAGCAAGTGAAGGAGCTAAGCAAAACCATCCAGGATCTAAAATCAGAAGTAGAAACAACTAAGAAAACTCAAAGGGAGACAACTTTGGAGATAGAAAGCCTTGGGAAGAAATCAGGGGACAGAGATGGAAATATCAACAACAGAATACAAGAGATAGAAGAAAGAATCTCAGATGCTGAAGATTCCATAGAAACCATGGACTCAACAGTTAAAGAAAATGCAAAATGCAAAAAGCTTGTAACCCAAAATATCCAGGAAATCCAGGACACAATGAGAAGACCAAACCTAAGGATTATAGGCATAGATGAGAGTGAAGATTTACAACTTAAAGGGCCAGCAAATATCTTCAATAAAATTATGAAAGAAAACTTCCCTAACCTAAAGAGAGAGATGCCCATGAATATACAAGAAGCCTACAGAACTCCAAACAGACTGGACCAGAACAGAAATACTCCCCGTCACATAATAATCAAAACACCAAATGTTCTAAACAAAAAAAGAATATTAAAGGCAGTAAGAGAAAAAGGCCAAGTAACATATAAAGGAAGACCTATCAGAATCACAGCAGACTTTTCACCTGAGACTATGAAGGCTAGAAGGTCCTGGGCAGATCTCATGCAGACTCTAAGAGAACACAAATGCCAACCAAAACTACTATATCCAGCAAAACTCTCAATCAGCATAGATGGAGAAACTAAGATATTTCATGACAAAACCAAGTTTACCCAATATCTATCCACAAACCCAGCCCTAAAAAGGATAATAGGAGGACAACACCAATACAAGGAGGGAAACTTCACCCTGGAAAAAGCAAGATAGTAACCTTTCATCAAACCCAAAGGAAGTTAAGCATTCAAATTTAAAAAATAACGTCAAAAATGATAGGAAGTATCAATCACTATTCCTTAATATCTCTTAACATCAATGGACTTAATGCCCCAATAAAAAGACACAGACTAACTGACTGGATATGTAAACAGGACCCTACATTTTGCTGCTTACAGGAAACACACCTCAGGGTCAAAGACAAACACTACCTTAGAGTAAAAGGCTGGAAGACAATTTTACAAGCAAATGGTCTCAGGAAACAAGCTGGAGTAGCCATTTTAATATCAGATAAAATTGACTTTCAACCCAAAGTCACCAAAAGAGACTCTGTGGGATACTTCTTGCTGGTCAAAGGAAAAATACAAGAAGAACTCTCAATACTGAACATCTATGCTCCAAATGCAAGGGCACCCTCTTTCATAAAAGAAACTTTATTAAAACTCAAAGCACACATTGCACCTAACACAATAATTGTGGGTGACTTCAGCACTGCACTTTCCTCAATGGACCGATCAGGAAAACAGAAACTAAACAGGGACACAATGAAACTAATTGAAGCTTTGGACCAATTAGATTTAACATATATACATATATATGTTATCTATCTATATATATATATAGAACATTCTATCCTAAAACAAAAGAATACACCTTTTTCTCAGCACCTCATGGTACCTTCTCCAAAATCGACCATATAATTGGTCACAAGACAGACCTCAACAAATATAAGAAGATCGAACTAATCCCATGCCTCCTGTCTGATCACTATGGAGTAAAAGTGGTCTTCAATAGCAAGAGAAACAACAGAAAACCCACATACACTTGGAAACTGAACAATACTCTACTCAATGATACCTTGGTCAAGGAAGAAATAAAGAAAGAATTTAAAGACTTTTTAGAACACAATGAAAATGAAAACACAACATACCCAAATCTATGGGACACAATGAAAGCAGTGCTAAGAGGAAAACTCATAGCCCTGAGTGCCTCCAAAAAGCAAATGGAGAGAGCATACATTACCAGCTTAATGACACACCTGAAAGCCCTAGAGCAAAAAGAAGCTATTTCACCCAGGAGGAGTAGAAGGCAGAAAATCATCAAACTCAGGGCCGAAATCAATCAAGTAGAAACAAAGAGAACCATACAAAAAATCAACAAAACCAGGAGCTGGTTCTTTGAGAAAATCAACAAGATAGATAAACCCTTAGCCAGACTGACCAAAGGGCACAGAGAAACTATCCAAATTAACAAACTTAGAAATGAAAAGGGAGATATAACAATGGAAACTGAGGAAATCCAAAAAATAATCAGATCCTACTACAAGAGCTTGTACTCAACACAACTAGAGAATCTGGAGGAAATGGACAATTTCCTTGACAGATACCAAATACCAAAATTAAATCAGGACCAACTAGACCATCTAAACAGTCCCATAATGCCTAAAGAAATAGAAGGAGTCATAGAAAGTCTTCCAACCAAAAAACGCACAGGACCAGATGGTTTCAGTGCAGAATTCTACCAGACCTTCAAAAAAGAGTTAACACCAATACTCTTCAAACTATTCCACAAAATAGAAACAGAAGGAACACTACCCAATTCCTTCTATGAAGCCACAATTACGCTGATACCAAAGCCACACAAAGATCCAACAAAGAAAGAGAACCTCAGACCAATTGTCCTTATGAACATCGATGCAAAAATACTCAATAAAATTCTTGCCAACCGAGTCCAAGAACACATCAAAAGGATCATCCACCATGATCAAGTAGGCTTTATCCTGGGAATGCAGGGTTGGTTCAATATACAGAAATCCATCAATGCAATCCACTACATAAACAAACTCAAAGAACAAAACCACATGGTCTTTTCATTGGATGCTGAAAAAGCATTTGACAAAATTCAGCATCCTTTCATGCTTAAAGTCTTGGAGAGAACAGGAATTCAAGGCCCATACCTAAACATAGTAAAAGCAATATACAGCAAACCGGTAGCCAGCATCAAACTAAATGGAGAGAAACTTGAAGCAATCCCACTGAAATCAGGGACAAGACAAGGCTGCCCCCTTTCTCCTTATCTTTTCAATATTGTACTTGAGGTACTAGCTCTGGCAATTCGACAACATAAGGAGGTCAAAGGGATACAAATTGGAAAGGAAGAAGTCAAACTATCATTATTTGCAGACGACATGATAGTCTACCTAAGTGACCCAAAAAAACTCCACTAGAGAGCTCCTACAGCTGATAAACAACTTCAGCAAAGTGGCAGGTTATAAAATCAACTCAAGCAAATCAGTGGCCTTCCTATACTCAAAGGATAAGCTGGCTGAGAAAGAAATTAGGGAAATGACCCTCTTCACAATAGCCACAGACAGTATAAAGTATCTTGGGGTGACTCTTACCATACATGTGAAAGATCTGTATGACAAGAACTTCAAGACTCTGAAGAAGGAAATGGAAGAAGACCTCAAAAAATGGGAAAACCTCCCATGCTCATGGATCGGTAGAATCAATATAGTTAAAATTGCCATTTTGCCAAAAGCAATATACAGATTCAATGCAATACCCATCAAAATCCCAACTCAATTCTTCACAGAGTTAAAAAGCACAATTATCAAATTCATCTGGAACAACAAAAAACCCAGGATAGCTAAAACTATTCTCAGCAACAAAAGAAAATCTGGGGGAATCAGTATCCCTGACCTCAAGCAATACTACAGAGCAATAGTGTTAAAAACTGCATGGTATTGGTACAGTGACAGGCAGGAGGATCAATGGAACAGGATTGAAGATCCAGAAATGAACCCACACACCTATGGCCACTTTATCCTTGACAAAGGGACTGAAAACATCCAATGGAAAAAAGATAGCCTTTTCAACAAATAGTGCTGGTTCAACTGGAGGTCAGCATGCAGAAGAATGCGAATTGATCCATCCTTGTCTCCTTGTACTAAGCTCAAATCCAAATGGATCAAGGACCTCCACATAAAGCCAGACACTCTGAAGCTAATAGAAAAGAAACTGGGGAAGACCCTTGAGGACATCGGTACAGGATGAAAGTTTCTGAACAGAACACCAATAGCATATGCTCTAAGAGCAAGAATTGACAAATGGGACCTCATAAGGTTACCGAGTTTCTGTAAGGCAAAGGACACCATCAAGAGGACAGATCGGCAACCAACAAATTGGGAAAAGATCTTCACCAATCCTACATCAGATAGAGGGCTAATATCCAATATATATAAAGAACTCAAGAAGTTAGACTCCAGAAAACTGAACAACCCTATTAAAAAATGGGGTACAGAGTTAAACAAAGAATTCTCACCTGAAGAACTTCGGATGGCGGAGAAGCATATTAAAAAATGCTCAACTTCATTAGTCATTAGGGAAATGCAAATCAAAACAACCCTAAGATTTCATCTTACACCTGTCAGAATGGCTAAGATTAAAAATTCAGGAGACAGCAGGTGTTGGAGAGGGTGTTGAGAAAGAGGAACACTCCTCCACTGCTGGTGGGGTTGCAAATTGGTACAACCACTCTGGAAATCAGTCTGGCGGTTCCTCCGAAAACTGGGCACCTCACTTCCAGAAGATCCTGCTATACCACTCCTGGGCATATACCCAGAGGATTCCCCACCATGTAATAAGGATACATGCTCTACTATGTTCATAGCAGCCCTATTTATAATTGCCAGATGCTGGAAAGAACCCAGGTATCCCTCAACAGAAGAGTGGATGCAAAAAATGTGGTATATCTACACAATGGAGTACTATTCAGCCATTAGAAACAATGAATTCATGAAATTCTTAGGCAAATGGATGGAGCTTGAGAACATCATACTAAGTGAGGTAACCCATACTCAAAAGGTGAATCATGGTATGAACTCACTAATAAGTGGTTATTAACCTAGAAAACTGGAATTCCCAAAACATAATCCACACATCAAATGAGGTACAAGAAGAAAGGAGGAGTGGCCTCTGGTTCTGAAAAGACTCAGTGAAACAGTATTCAGCAAAATCAGAACGGGGAAGTGGGAAGGGGTGGCTGGGAGGACAGGGGAAGAGAAGGGGGCTTACGGGACTTTCGGGGAGTGGGGGGGCTAGAAAAGGGAAATCATTTGAAATGTAAATATATTATATCGAATAAAAAAAAAGATCATCAATTAATAAATGGGAGCTAATGAAACTAAAAAGCTTCTGGGGTCTTCCTCAGTTTTTTTTCAATTAGTTTCAGTGTGTCAGGTTTTATGTGGAGGTCCTTGATCCATTTGGAGTTAAGCTTGGTACAAGGAGATAAGAATGAATCCATGCGCATTCTTCTGCATGCTGACCTCCAATTGAACCAGCACCATTCGTTGAAAAGACTATCTTTTTTCCACTGGATGCTTTCAGCCCCTTTTTCGTCGACCAAGTGACCATAGGTGTGTTGGTTCATTTCTGGGTCTTCAATCCTATTCCATTGATCTGCTTGCCTGATATTGTACCAATACCATACAGTTTTTTTCACTATTGCTCTGTAGTAGAGTTTAAAGTCTGGGATATTGAATCCCCCTGAAGTTCTTTTACTGTTGAGAATAGTTTTAGCTATCCTGGGTTTTTTATTATTCCAGATGAATTTGAGAATTGCTCTTTCTAGCTCTATGAAGAACTTGGTTGGGATTTTTATGGGAATAGCATTGAATCTGTAGATTGCCTTTGGCAAGATGGCCATTTTAACTATATTAATCCTGCCAATCCACGAGCATGGAAGGTTTTTCCATTTCCTGAGATCTTCTTCGATTTCCTTCTTCAGAGATCTGAAGTTCTTGTCATATAGCTCTTTCACTTGTTTGGTTAGAGTCACCCCAAGATACATTATGTTGTTTGTAGCTATTGTGAAGGGGGTCATTTCCCTAATTTCTTTCTCAGTCTGCTTATCCTTTGAATATATAAAGGCTACTGATTTGCTTGCGTTAATTTTGTAGCCAGCCACTTTGCTGAAGTTGTTTATCAGCTGTAGGAGTTCTCTAGTAGAGTTTTTAGGGTCACTTAAGTATACGATCATATCATCTGCAAATAGTGATAATTTGACTTCTTCCTTTCCAATTTGTATCCCTTTGACTTCCTTCTGTTGTCTAATTGCTCTAGCTAGGACTTCAAGAACTATATTGAAAAGATATGGAGAGAGGGGGCAGCGTTGTCTAGTCCCTGATTTTAGTGGGATTACTTCAAGTTTCTCTCCATTTAGTTTGATGTTGGCTACCGGTTTGCTGTATATTGCTTTTACTATGTTTAGATATGGGCCTTGAATCCTGTCCTTTCCAAGACTTTTAGCATGAAAGGATGCTGAATTTTGTCAAATGCTTTTTCAGCATCTAATGAAATGATCATGTGGTTTTTTTCTTTGAGTTTGTTTATGTAGTGGATAGCATTTATGGATTTCCATATATTGAACCATCCCTGCATCCCTGGAATGAAGCCTACTTGATCATGGTGGATGATCGTTTTGATGTGTTCGTGGATTCGGTGGGCAAGAATTTTATTTAGTATTTTTGCATCGATATTCATAAGGGAAATTGGCCTGAAATTCTCTTTCTTAGTTGGGTTTTTGTGTGGTTTTGGTATCAGCGCAATAGTGGCTTCGAAGAAGGAGTTGGGTAGTGTTCCTTCTGTTTCTATTTGGTGGAAGAGATTGAAGAGTATTGGTGTTAAGTCTTCTTTGTAGGTCTGATAGAATTCTGCACTGAAACCATCTGGTCCTGTGCTTTTTTTGGTTGGAAGCCTATCTATGACCCCTTCTATTTCTTTAGGGGTTATGGGTCTGTTTAGATGGTCTATTTGATCCTGGTTTAATTTTGGTAATTGGTATCTGTCTAAGAAAATGTCCATTTCCTCCAGATTCTCCAGTTGTGTTGAGTACAGGTTTTTGTAGTAGGATCTGATGATTTTTTGAATTTTCTCGGTTTCTGTTGTGATATCTCCGTTTCCATTCCTAATTTTGTTAATTTGGATACTTTCTCTGTGCCCTTTGGTTAGTCTGGCTAAGGGTTTATCTATCTTGTTGATTTTTTCAAAGAACCAGCTTTTGGTCTTGTTGATTCTTTGTATGGTTCTCTTGGTTTCTACTTGATTGATTTCAGCCCTGAGTTTGATGATTTCCTGTCTTCTCCTCCTCCTGGGTGAATTAGCTTCTTCTTGTTCCAGGGCTTTCAGTTGTTCCTTTAATCTTCTAGTGTAAGCTCTCTCGAATTTCTTTTTGAAGGCACTCAAAGCTATGAGTTTTCCTCTTAGCACTGCTTTCATTGTGTCCCATAGATTTGTGTATGTTGTGACTTCATTTTCATTAAATTCTAAGAAATCTTTGATTTCTTTCTTTATTTCTTCCTTGACCAAGGTATCATTGAGTAGAGTATTATTCTGTTTCCATGTGTATGTGGGCTTTCTGTTGTTTATACTGTTACTAAAGACCACTTTTACTCCATAGTGATCTGATAGGAGGCATGGGATTATTTCAATCTTCTTATATTTGTTGAGGTCTGTCTTGTGACCAACTATATGATCTATTTTGGAGAAGGTACCATGAGGTGCTGAGAAAAAGGTATGTTCTTTTGCTTTGGGATAAAAAGTTCTATATCTATCTGTTAACTCCAATTGGTTCAAAGCTTCAATTAGTTTCATTGTGTCCCTGTTTAGTTTCTGTTTTCCTGATCGGTCCATTGGTGAAAGAACTTCGGAGAGCTGAGAAACACCTTAAGAAATGTTCAACATCATTAATTATTAGGGAAATGCTAATCAAAACAACCTGGAGTGTTGACGTCACCCACAATTATTGTGTTAGGTGAAATGTGTATTTTGAGCTTTAGTAAAGTTTCTTTTATGAATGAGGGCGCCCTTGTATTTGGGGCATAGATGTTCAGGATTGAGAGTTCTTCTTGTTGGATTTTTCCTTTCACCAGCAAGTAGTGACCTTCCTTGTCTCTTTTGATGACTTTAGGTTGAAAGTCAATTTTATCTGAAATTAGAATGGCAACTCCGGCTTGTTTCCTGGGACCATTTGCTTGTAGAATTGTCTTCCAGCCTTTTATTCTAAGGTAGTTTTTGTCTTTGACATTGAGGTGTGTTTCTTGTAAGCAGAAAATTGTAGGGTCCTGTTTATGTAACCAGTCTGTTAGTCTATGTCTTTTTATTGGGGAATTGAGTCCATTGATGTTAAGAGATATCAATGAGTAGTGGTTATTGCTTCCTAACATTTTTTTATTTTAATTTTATATGTGTGTGGTTATCCTCTTTGGGACATGGGCACAGGGGAAAAGTTCCTGAATAGAACACCAATAGCTTATGCTCTAAGATCAAGAATTGACAAATGGGACCTCATAAAACTACAAAGTTTCTGTAAGGCAACGGACACCGTCAAAAGGACAAAACGTCAACCAACAGACTGGGAAAGAATCTTCTCCAACCCTAATTCCGACAGAGGGCTAATATCTAATATATACAAAGTACTCAAGAAAGTAGAACCCAGAGATCCAAATAACCCCATTAAAAAGTGGGGTACGGAACTAAACAAAGAATTTTCACATGAAGAACTTTGGAGAGCTGAGAAACACCTTAAGAAATGTTCAACATCATTAATTATTAGGGAAATGCTAATCAAAACAACCCTGAGATTTCACTTCATACCAGTCAGAATGGCTAAGGTCAAAAATTCAGGAGACAGCAGGTGTTGGCGAGGATGTGGAGAAAGAGGAACACTCCTCCACTGCTGGTGGGATTGCAATATGGTACAACCACTTTGGAAATCAGTCTGGTGGTTCCTCAGAAAACTGGGCATGTCACTTCCTGAAGACCCTGTTATACCACTACTGGGCATATATCCAGAGGATTCTTCAGCATGCAATAAGGACACATGTTCCACTATGTTCATAGCAGCCCTATTTGTAATAGCCAGAAGCTGGAAAGAACCCAGGTATCCCTCAACAGAAGAATGGATGCAAAAAATGTGGTATATCTACACAATGGAGTACTATTTAGCCATTAGAAACAACGAATTCATGAAATTCTTAGACAAATGGATTGAGCTGGAGAACATCATACTAAGTGAGGTAACCCAGTCTCAAAAGATCAGTCATGGTATGTACTCACTGATAAGTGGATATTAGCCTAGAAACTGAATACTCAGGACATAATCCACAAATTAAATGATGTCCAAAAAGAATGGAGGAGTGGACCCTGGTTCTGGAAAGACTCAGTGCAAGAGTATAGGGGAATTCCAGAACAGGGAAGTGGGAAGGGGTAGATGGAAGAATAGGGGGACCAAAGAGGGTTTATGGGACTTGCGGGGAGTGGGGACCCAGAAAAGGGGAAATCATTTGCAATGTAAATATAAATAAATGAATAAATAAATAAATAAATAAATAAATAAATAAATAAAAAGCTTCTGTAAGGCAAAGGATACTATCACACGGCAAGATGGCAGTCTACAGAGTGGTTACAGATCTTTACCAACCCTATATCTGTCAGAGGGCTGATATCCAAAAATATATAAAAGACTCAAAAATTAGACATCAGGAAACCAAATGACCCAACTTAAAAAAAATGGGGGGCATGTCTAAACAGAGAATCCTAAATAGAGAGCTTTCTAATGTCTGGGAAAGCACTTAAAGGAATGTTGAACATCCTTAGTTATCAGGAAAATGGAAATCAAAATTACCTGAAATTCTAGCTTATGGCTCTCAGAATGGCTGTGATCAAAATTTCAAGTTATGTACATGCTGGTAAGAATATGAAGAGAAACAGTCCTCCATTGCTGTGGGAGTGAAAATTGTACAACCACTTTGGAATTCTATTTGGTTATTTCTCAGAGAATTGGTAATAGTTCTACCTCAAAATCCACTTATATGACTCTTGTACATATATCAAAATGATACTTTGCTATACCATAAATACATTTGCTCAACTATGGTTATATTAGCTTTATTCATAATACCTAGAAATTGAAAACAGCCTATGAATTTCTCAACTGAAGAATGAATAAAGAAAATGTGCTACATTTCACAATGGAATATGATTCAGCTATTAAAAACAAGTACCTTATGAATTTCATAGGCAAATGGATTGAACTAGAAAATATTATCCTGAATGAGATAACACAGACCTGAAAGACAGACATGATATATATTCACTTATAAGTGTATTAGTCATAAAGTACAGGATAAGCATGCTACAATCCACAGACTCCAAGAATCCCAGCAACAAGGAAGACCCAAGGGAGGATTCTTGGGTCTTTTAGACAAAGGAAAATTAAATATACATAGGGGTTCTTGGAGTGTATGGGAGTGGGGATGGGAAGGAGAACAGAAAATATCAAGTGTGGGGAGGACTGAGGGAGAAGGGACTGGGATACAGAACTGGAATTAGTGTGGGTCAGGGCAATTCTGAGATAAATGAGATAAAAACAAAACAACAATGGAAACTCCCAAGGATCTATGAGGGTGACCCTACTGTCTTAGCATTTCTATCCTGTACAAACAAACAAGTTGGGGAGGAAAGGGTATAGTCAGCTTACATTCCCACATTGCTGTTCATCACCGAAGGAAGTCATGCCTGGAACTCAAACAGGTCAAGAAGCAGGAGCTGATGCAGAGGCCATGGAGGGATGTTCCTTACTGGCTTGCTTCCTTTGCTTGCTCACCTTGCTCTTTTATAGAACCCAGAACTAGGAGCCCTGGGATGGCACCACCACAATGGGCCCTCCCTCCTTGTTCAGCAACCAAGAAATGTCCCACAGCTGGATCTCATGGAGGCATTTCCTCACCTGTAGATTCTTTCTCTGTGATAACTCCAGCATGTGTCACACAATTTCATCCAGTTGACACACAAACCAGCCAGTATATCTACCTAAGACTTCTAGAAACAGGGTATAAGAAATCTAAAAAGGCCTCCTGCTATAACAAGGTAAAACTTCTAATGAAGTGATGAAGGCCCAAAACCTTCCACTCAAAATTTGTCCTGCCACAAAATGTGGACCAATAAAGTTGGAGCAGAAATCGAGGGACAAGCTGACCATTAATTGTCCAAACTTGACACTCATGCCATGAGAGAGACCCACAAATGAGGCTATTAATGATATTCAGCTATAGTTGTGTAATTCTTCCTTTTATGTCCTAAGATGATGGGATGAGATGATAGCCCTACCTAAGCCCTACCTAAGTGTAATGTTTGGGCTGAGTCCAGAGTGTTTCTATCTCTGTTCTAAGTATGCCTAGGCCTAGAATGTCCAGACACCATCTTCTGCAAGCCTCTGGCTTGAAGGCTTCAGCTTCCCACCTCTCTCTCTCTCTCTCTCTCTCTCTCTCTCTCTCTCTCTCTCTCTCTCTCTCTCTCTCTCTCTCTCTCTCTCTCTGCCATCTTAGACCTAGAATTTATTTTAGCCTGAGAGACTTAATGCTGAATAAATTTACCCTCTCTAGCTGATTCTGACCCCAGGCTGGGTGTTTCAACTCAGCTATTCTAGTACAAACTCCTCTCCAAGGTGACTGACTCAAATCAACTTCTCTCAGCTTTGGACTGAATTGCTCAGAAGCAATTGGAAAAACTACCTGTAAACTCCATGAACTGAACTGTACTGACAGCACAAACTGAATGGAACTGAATGGAACTACATGAACTCAAAAGTACTCACATGCACTCAATAGAACTGTAGCAAACTGAATTGAACTTTCTCTCTCCCTGAACTCCACTTTTATTTTTTATTTTTAAAATCTTTTATTTGAATTAAAGATACAAAGAAAAATCATCAAATATAAACATCTATACTACCATACAAATACTTAAAACGGTAAGTGAAAGAAAGAAAGTCCAACTAAATCACATCATAATAATTATAATCACATTATAATCTTTGCCTTAATGTTTAATTATAGGGAGGGTTTTTACTGGGTATTTCCTTTATTTACATTCCAAATATTATCCCCTTTCCTAGTTTCCACTCCCAGAAATTCCCTCTCCCCTCTCCATCCCCCTGCTTCTATGAGTGTTCCCCCCACTCAGCCACCCCCTCCTGCCTCCCTGCCCTCCATTTCCCCTACACTTGGGAATTGAGCCTTGACCTGGCCAAGAGCCTCTCCTCCCATTGATGCCCAAAAGGCCATCAGCCACTACATTTGTAGGTGGCATTATGGGCTGCTCCATGTATGCTCCTTGGTTGATGGTTTAGTCCCTGCGAGCTCTTGGGGGTGTGGTTGGTTGATATTGTTCTTCCTATGGAGTTGCAAACCCTTCCTCTTTTTTTTTTAACATTATTTTTTTTAATTTTTTTATTTGATATAATTTATTTATATTTCAAACGATTACCCCTTTTCTAGCCCCCCCACTCCCCGAAAGTCCCGTAAGCCCCCTTCTCTTCCCCTGTCCTCCCTCCCACCCCTTCCCACTTCCCCGTTCTGGTTTTGCCGAATACTGTTTCACTGAGTCTTTCCAGAACCAGGGGCCACTCCTCCTTTCTTCTTGTACCTCATTTGATGTGTGGATTATGTTTTCGGTATTCCAGTTTTCTAGGTTAATAACTACTTATTAGTGAGTGCATACCATGATTCACCTTTTGAGTCTGGGTTACCTCACTTAGTATGATGTTCTCTAGCTCCATCAATTTGCCTAAGAATTTCATGAATTCATTGTTTCTAATGGCTGAATAGTACTCCATTGTGTAGATATACCACATTTTTTGCATCCACTCTTCTGTTGAGGGATACCTGGGTTCTTTCCAGCATCTGGCAATTATAAATAGGGCTGGTATGAACATAGTAGAGCATGTATCCTTATTACATGGTGGGGAGTCTTCTGGGTATATGCCCAGGAGTGGTATAGCAGGATCTTCTGGAAGTGAGGTGCCCAGTTTTCGGAGGAACCGCCAGACTGATTTCCAGAGTGGTTGCACCAATTTGCAACCCCAAGAGCAGTGGAGGAGTGTTCCTCTTTCTCCACATCCTCTCCAACACCTGCTGTCTCCTGAATTTTTAATCTTAGCCATTCTGACTGGTGTAAGATGAAATCTTAGGGTTGTTTTGATTTGCATTTCCCTAATGACTAATGAAGTTGAGCATTTTTTAAGATGCTTCTCCGCCATCCGAAGTTCTTCAGGTGAGAATTCTTTGTTTAACTCTGTACCCCATTTTTTAATAGGGTTGTTCGGTTTTCTGGAGTCTAACTTCTTGAGTTCTTTATATATATTGGATATTAGCCCTCTATCTGATGTAGGATTGGTGAAGATCTTTTCCCAATTTGTTGGTTGCCGATCTGTCCTCTTGATGGTGTCCTTTGCCTTACAGAAAGTCTGTAACCTTATGAGGTCCCATTTGTCAATTCTTGCTCTTAGAGCATACGCTATTGGTGTTCTGTTCAGAAACTTTCTCCCTGTACCGATGTCCTCAAGGGTCTTCCCCAGTTTCTTTTCTATTAGCTTCAGAGTGTCTGGCTTTATGTGGAGGTCCTTGATCCATTTGGATTTGAGCTTAGTACAAGGAGACAAGGATGGATCAATTCGCATTCTTCTGCATGCTGACCTCCAGTTGAACCAGCACCATTTGTTGAAAAGGCTATCTTTTTTCCATTGGATGTTTTCAGCCTCTTTGTCGAGGATCAAGTGGCCATAGGTGTGTGGGTTCATTTCTGGATCTTCAATCCTGTTCCATTGATCCTCCTGCCTGTCACTGTACCAATATCATGCAGTTTTTAACACTATTGCTCTGTAGTATCGCTTGAGGTCAGGGATACTGATTCCCCCAGATTTTCTTTTGTTGCTGAGAATAGTTTTAGCTATCCTGGGTTTTTTGTTGTTCCAGATGAATTTGATAATTGCTCTTTCTAACTCTGTGAAGAATTGAGTTGGGATTTTGATGGGTATTGCATTGAATCTGTAAATTGCTTTTGGCAAAATGGCCATTTTAACTATATTGATTCTACCGATCCATGAGCATGGGAGGTTTTCCCATTTCTTGAGGTCTTCTTCCATTTCCTTCTTCAGAGTCTTGAAGTTCTTGTCATACAGATCTTTCACATGCAAACCCTTCCTCTTAAAGACAACTCTTTTTCTTGGCTTAAGAGTTTTATATTTCCCATCTCTGACTCACTCTGTCAAACCCTTCTCTGATTGCTCACTTTGTCTGCCCCTCAGCTGGATGCTTGGGATTAAAAATTGTGTTTATCACAGCCAGAGGGATTAAAGGTGTGAGTCCCTTATCCAGAAAGTCTCCACAGAAACCAAAAGTCTTTGGATGCGATGTCTTGCCAGAGCAGCCATGTCGCCAGCTTACAATTAAGCTACATACGCACACACCGGAGCCTAGCATAACTATCATCTGAGAGTTTCCATTATCCAGCAGCTGATAAAAACAGAAGCGCAGACCCACAGTCAAACATTAGGCAGAACTCGAGGAATGTGGAAAAGGAGGAAAAAGGATTAAAGGAGTCATAGGGATTAAGAACATCACAAGAAAACATACAGAATCAACTAAGCTGGCCCATTGTGCTTCACAGAGAATGAACACCAGACCAGAGAGCATTAATGGTCTTATGCCTTCTACAGTTAAGTAACACGTGTGCAGTTTGGTCTTCCCGTGGAATTCCTAACATCAGAAGTGGTTGTCTATGATGCTGTTGCCTGTCTTGGGATACTTTCCCCGTAGCTGGGCTGCCTTGTCTAGCCTCTTTAGGAGATATGCCTATTCCTACTTCAAGTTGATAGTCTAAGGCAGGTTGATATCTACAGGATGAGCCCCCCTTTTCTGAAGAGTTTGGGAGGATAGACAGGAGGCTGAGAGGTGAGAGGGAAGGACTGGGGGGAAAGGAGTGAGGGAAAGCTAAAATCAGGATGTGAGGTGAATTAATTTCTTATAAAAAAGAATATCTAGGGCAATATTTAGATAAATGGTCACTTTGTTTAACACTCAGGGAAATATAAAAAATTACAACATAATATCACTTATATTAAAATGATGGCTATTATAAAAGACATAATAGTAACAACTTCTTGCAAGTATATGCAGAAAGACATATACCATATCAGAATGAAGGCATTTCTTACCTATTGGTTTTATATATGTATTTCATTAGTTGAATGTTGTCTAAATAGCTAGATGTATAAACTTACCTATGGTTATTTATGCTAAAATTTAACTTATAATATATACTGACTAATTATGTATTAATTTGATACAATCGGATAATGTCATCAGATAAGAAGGGGCCTCAACTGATAAAATTACTTAAGAGCAGGCTTCAGGAAAGTCTATAGTATATTTTAATTAGTGATGGATACGGGAGGACCAAGCCTATTGTGGGAGGTATCTCCCTGAGATGGAGGTCCTGGCTTCTATAAGAAAGCAGACAGAGCAAACCACGTACAAGGAACCAGTAGGCAGCACCTCTCGTGGCCACTCTATCAGTTTTTACCTCCAAGTTTCTGCCCTGCTTAGGTTTCTAGCCTGACTTTTACCTGATGAACATGAGGATGAGGTATAAGCCAAAAATATTATTTCTGCATTTGATCATGGCATCTCATCAAAACAATAACAGACATAAAGAATGAAAAATTGTTTTACAAATCTATTATCAGTTTTGTTTACTTTTTTATACACAGACTATCTTGCAAATTTTGCAATTATCATTCTTTTTATCTTTTTTCATATTGTAAAGTCTATCTATCTATTTATCTATCTATCTATATATATTTGTATTGATAGATAGAAATAGATGCAGAGAGAGAGATATTTGCTTGCATGTATTTATGTATACTACATGAACACTCTGTTCTCATTGAGGCCAGAATAAGGTATCCCACAATGTGGGTGCTGTGAACTACTACGTACAGGTCTTCAGTAAGATCAGTAAGTGCTCTTAGCTGATGAGGCAAAGCTACAGGAGAGTCCCATTTCATTGGGAAGGGGTGGGTGGGAGGACAGGGGAAGAGAAGGGGGCTTACGGGACTTTTGGGGAGTGGGGGGCTAGAAAAGGGGAAATCATTTGAAATGTAAATAAATTATATCGAATAAAAAAATTTAAAAAAAAAGAAAAAAATTTAGTTTAGTCTACAGAACTAGAAATATCCAGCTATATGCTCGATATTGTTAATATGTAATTTCTATAATTATTGATAGATATGAAATGCTAGTTTTTTTGTGTGTGTGTGTTTCCTTTTCTTTTTTTTTAATTTTTTTTATTCGATATGATTTATTTACATTTCAAATGATTTCCCCTTTTCTAGCCCCCCCACTCCCCGAAAGTCCCGTAAGCCCCCTTCTCTTCCCCTGTCCTCCCATCCACCCCTTCCCTATGGGAACTTATATCTGTGTATTTTGTCAGTAATTGAAGCCAAATAAATTGATATAAAAGTCATTTTGATAAATGTTATTAATTTTCAGTTGATCTTATCTAATTCACATATGCAGAAGTCTGTATTAATGTTACTCTCATTTAAATTATCACATAGTACTTTAAGATATAGCTTCAAAAGCAAATGACATTTGCATTAGCATATATATCTTTTTCTAAATACTTGCATTTATAAAAATAAACTAAATATCTTAGTTTCCAGTTTTTAAATGTGTGATTACAAACATATAAATATTAATTTTATATTCATATCTTAAAATTAATGTTTCAGTCTCTGACTTTATGACTGCATCTACACTTTTCCATGTGGAAAATTCTGATTATTTGAATTTGTCTACTATTCCTGGTTCTTAGGATCTTCTTTTCCCTTCTTGTGCATGCCCACGGTGTTTGGGGAGACCTGAATAACCTCAAGCCAACCAAAAATGTTATCACAGTGGAGGAGATGAAGAGAAAAGGCCTACTTTTACCAAGAAGTCATTTGTAATCGGCTGCTACTGGGAGAGAAGGCATCAATTTTTTTCAATATAGTGACGTTGGACTTATCATACAAACCCAAGGCAGACTCCATACTCAGAGAATTTGCCTAACACTAATTAAACATTTCTTTTGTGCTACTTGCTTTGTTTGGTTTTCTAAAGTTAGAATAAACATGAATTTGTGTTGGTAGAAACAGTTGTAGAGGAATGTAATATGATAAAGTTCTCAAAGAATAAATAAATAAATAAAATCCCAAAGGCTCAGAGGGTACTACATGTAAAATGAGTGAAATATCAAAGATTGCATAGCAAAAAGTCATGGATAGTCTAGTTAATATTTCTTTACTGATATTTAAAATGTATGTCTATATCTCCATTTGCATTCTATTGTGTCTATAGTAAATTTATAAGAATTGGTTCCTACCTACCAACGCAGTTATTTATTGTACCTTTAAAATTTCACTTATTTGTCATGTTCTTAGATCCAAAACAACTGAACAAAATATTAAGGTATATTAATATCTTAAATATATTAAAGAATACTACTAAAATTGATACAAATACAGGAGAACAGCACTCTTGACGCAATATAAAACCTTGTGTTTTCATGGCTTATCCCTTCAGACTTCACGAACTTTGCACATAAACAGAAATATTCAAACTCTTTACACAGAAAATACTCATTTTGGACAAATACATTCTTCCCCAAATCCTATACAACAAAACATTAAAATGCAGGCATAGAACATGTAGTATGAGTTTCAAAAGAACATGTCATTTGTTATGAAATTCCAGGGCTTTCGGTTTAGGAGGTTATAGAAAATGATCACACATACATAACTTCGGGAGATAGAAATTTAAGTAGGTCCATTTTCTTTTCAGATTGTCACTTTGGTTTTAAGACTTCTTAGTGACTGTGTCAATGCTTACGGAAATTATTTTTATGCTTGAGTTTTCCAACATTCATCAGAAATAACTGTTAGCTCATTTCACCTTTCAGAAACTACATTTCACTACCTTTCAGAAGACTGTGCCTTCAGTCAAGTTTCATTCAAGGAAGGAAGTCTCAGGAAAACAAAAGAATGAAGTGAACTCAGTAATGAAGGGGATTTCAGGCACTGGAAGGTCATCAAAGTGTTGGAACTAAAAGTGAATGCATTTGACCCAATGATATCAAAACAAGTCTGCATCCTGAGTCTACAAGGCAGATAAAACTAAGAAGTCAGAGATTAAACAGTCATTCACCACAATCAGTAGAAACAGAGTTCGAGTTCTACCATCCAGATTCTGGCTATTATAATTAGGGTTGCTATGAACATAGTGTAGCATGTGTCTTTATTGCATGCCAGGGAATCCTCTGGGTATATGTCCAGGACTGGTATTGCAGGGTCCTCCGGAAGTGTTATGCCCAGTTTTCTGAGGAATATCCAGACTGATTTCCAGAGTGGTTGTACCAACTTGCATTCCCACCAGCAGTGGAGGAGTGTTCCTATTTCTCCACATTCTCACCAACACCTACTGTCTCCTGACTTTTTAATCTTAGCCATTCTGACTGGTGTGAGGGTAAATCTCAGGATTGTTTTGATTTGCATTTCCCTAATGCTTAATGATGTTGAACATTTCTTAAGGTGCTCCTCAGCCATTCGAAGTTCTTCATGTGAAAGCTGGAAAAAACCGAGATGTCCCTCAATGCCGGAATGGATACAGAAAATATGGTATATTTTCACAATAGAATACTACTCAGAAATTAAAAACAATGAATTCATGAAATTCTTAGGCAAATGGCTGTATCTGGAAAATATCATCCTAAGTGAGGTAACCCAGTCACAAAAGAACACACGTGGAATACAGTCACTGATAAGTGGATATTAACTCAGAAAATCTCAATACCCAAGACACAATTCACATATCAAATGACTCCCAAGAAGAAGGAAGGAGAGGTCCTGGATCCTGAAAAGGCTTGATGCAGCATTGTCAGGAGTACCAGGACAGAGAAGTAGGAGGGGGTTGATAGGAGAAAGGGCGGAGGGAAGAGGGCTTAGGGAACTTATGGGGAGGGGGGAACCAGGAAAGGGAAAATCATTTGGAATGTAAACATAGAATATAGAAAATTAAAAAAAAAAGTTCTACCATCCACCTGGGTATTGAATCCATTAATTCCCACCTTGGAAATACATTCTTTCTGTAAAAATCTACTAAAACTGATTATTTTCCAAGAAATATAAATATTTGTACAGACACACACATATAGCACATATGCAGTGATATATATATGTACCAATCAATTGTTTTATATATACAGCACAAGTAATGCATATATATTTGTAAGATAAAAATGTTAATATGCTGATACCTATTGTGAAATGTTCCTTCCTAATGGGCCTTTATTGTTCTCTACCCACAGACCTGACAAACATAAATGATGTTTTAAATCTTTATCTTGGCCTGACATCTTAAGAAGTTATTATAGAGTTAAAATTCTTGCACTAAAACGTTAAACCATCCATGCATCACTTTCTCATCAAATGCTGACGATTTGTAAGACTTTACATGGTTAGGGCTGTCCTTCTAGTTTTAAAATACTTGATGCATTCATTTTGAAATGAAATTTGCTTTATCTGTTTCTGCTTATGTTAGAACATTAGGCCCCCACAGCCACACATATATGGCAGCACTAACTGAACTTACTGGTTTACAAAGAAAGGGGAGGGGGGAAAGGAGACATGAAACTGTGAAGAGGTTGATGTGGGGGAATGGGGAGAGTTGACTGGGAAATGGGAGGTTAGGTATGGCCATAGCTCATTTACATATATGAGATTCCCAGCAATAAAGAATTGCTTTAGAAAACAACAGCTGTGCACAGATAATATAGACAAGCTGTATACATGTCATATGATTTTACATGGGCAGAATCTCACTGACCACACACAGGCACAGTGGCATTCTGCTCAAGGGATTCTGCCCCGGACAGGTTAGGTTTACCCATTGTATTTGTCCACATTGCAAAATTGTCACCAGAATGACTTCTAAAGTGCAGGGAAACTTACTCAGCACTAAAAGTTTACAGAAGAAAAGACATATTCTTTCTAATTCACTTGGAAGTTTGTACTGCCTGAAGGTATCTAAAAATAAAAATAAAATAAAGATATACGAATTAAAAAGTGCAGGTGTTTGGAAACTAAATAGATGGCAGTAGAGTTGCTGTACAAACTAAGCTGGTATATCTCCACTGGGGTATAGAAAATTAAATAAATGCACTGTCAGTGACAGAAGCATGGGAGATGCTGATGAACAGAAAAGAAGCTCATTTTGTGTTGCTCAGGAAAGGATTATTTGAAAGGTAGTTTTAAAAATGAATCACTGCACTTAGTGAATAAAATTGTATGGTACACAAGTCTAGCCAGAGGCATCAAACTAAGAGTTTGCCATCAAACTCCCTCAGCTATAAAATCATCTTGTTGCTGTTAATAATGTAACAGTTAGGTCCTGCCAGGAAATAAATAAACTCAGATTTTATTAAAGAACTTCTGTATTTTTATTATTATTTTTGTGGAACAATAAAAACAACAGATACACATTGTCATCTGGTAGAAATCATGGTGTTAGCAAAAAAACAATGTTATTTAAAAAGTAATCTCCATGGGAAGTTTTATACATTGCAAACAGGAATCCCCTAAAAGCAAAAACAGCCAGGGTTTTCCTGAATCAGTCAGAATGGAGACATGCTTTCTGAATAGTACTAAATGGGACGCATTGCTGAGCCCTGCTCATATCCCAATTATGATCATTCAAATGCTCTATGTATTCCTCTTCAGGATTGAACATTTGCAAGTTGACTGTGTTGCCATAACATGGCATTCTGATATTTGCTATAAAGCACACATTCATACACATATCTTTTTTTTATTCGATATATTTTTATTTACATTTCAAATGATTTCCCCTTTTCTGGCCCCCCACTCACTAAAAGTCCCATAAGCCCCCTTCCCTCCCCCTGTTCTCCCACCCACCCCTTCCCACTTCCCTGTTCTAGTTTTGCCCTATACTGCTACACTGAGTCTTTCCAGAACAAGGAGCCACTCCTTCGTTCTTGTACCTCATTTGATGTATCGATTATGTTTTGGGTATTCCAGTTTTCGAGATTAATATCCACTTATTAGTGAGTGCATACCATGATTGATCTTTTGAGACTGGGTTACCTCACTTAGTATGATGTTCTCCAGCTCCATCCATTTGCCTAAGAATTTCATGAATTCATTGTTTCTAATGGCTGAATAGTACTCCATTGTGTATATATATCACAATTTTTGCATCCATTCTTCTGTTGAG
The DNA here is from genome assembly GCF_947179515.1 of Apodemus sylvaticus. Classification (NCBI taxonomy): domain Eukaryota; kingdom Metazoa; phylum Chordata; class Mammalia; order Rodentia; family Muridae; genus Apodemus; species Apodemus sylvaticus. The sequence goes on from NC_067479.1 coordinate 11,028,803, forward strand.
GGATACCTGGGTTCTTTCCAGCTTCTGGCTATTATAAATAGGGCTGTTATGAACATAGTGGAGCATGTATCCTTATTGCATGCTGGGGAATCCTCGGGGTATATACCCAGGAGTGTTATAGCAGGGTCCTATGGAAGTGAGGTGCCCAGTTTTCTGAAGAACCGCCAGACTGATTTCCAGAGTATTTGCAACCCCACCAGCAGTAAAGGAGTGTTCCTCTTTCTCCACATCCTCACCAACATCTGCTGTCTCCTGAATTTTTAATCTTAGCCATTCTGACTGGTGTAAGGTGAAATCTCAGGGTTGTTTTGATTTGCATTTCCCTAATGACTGATTTTTTAAGATGCTTCTCTGCTATCCGAAGTTCTTCAGTTGAGAATTCTTTGTTTAACTCTGTATCCCATTTTTAATAGGGTTATTTGGTTTTCTGGGGTCTAACTTCTTGAGTTCTTTGTATATATTAGATATTAGCCTTCTATCTGATGTAGGGTTGGTGAGGATCTTTTCCCAATTTGTTGGTTGCCAATTTGTCCTTTGTTGGTTGGTTGATGGTGTCCTTTGCCTTACAGAAACTTTGTAATTTTATGAGGTTCCATTTGTCAATTCCTGATCTTAGAGCATACGCTATTTGTGATCTGTTCGGAAACTTTCCCCCTGTACCAATGTCCTCAAGGGTCTTCCCCAGTTTCTTTTCTATTAGCTTCAGAGTGTCTGGCTTTATGTGGAGGTCCTTGATCCATTTGGAGTTGAGCTTAGTACAAGGAGGCAAAGATGGATCAATTCGCATTCTTCTGCATGCTGACCTCCAGTTGAACCAGCACCATTTGTTGAAAAGGCTATCTTTCTTCCATTAGATGTTTTCAGCCCCTTTGTCAAGGATTAAGTGGCCATAGGTGTGTGGGTTTATTTCTGGATCTTCAATCCTGTTCCATTGATCCGCCTGCCAGTCACTGTCTGAATACCATGCAGTTTTTAACACTATTGCTCTGTAGTATTGCTTGAGGTCAGGGATACTGATTCCCCCAGAATTTCTGTTGTTGTTGAGAATAATTTTAGCTATCCTGGGTTTTTTGTTATTCCAGATGAATTTGAGAATTGTGTTTACAATATATGAAAACAGTTCATTTCCTGTCCTTTTTGTATAATTGGATATTTTATTTACTTACATTTCAAATGTTATACTCTTTCCTGGTTCCTCCCTCTGTGAAGCCCCTATCCCATCCTCCCTCCTCCTACTTCTATGAGGATGCTCCACCACCCACCCACCCCTGCCTCCTCTTCCTCTCAATTCCCTACACTGTGGCATCAAGCCTTCACAGGACCAAGATCCTCTTCTCACATTGATACCCAACAAAGCTATTCTCTGCTATATATGCAGCTGGAGCTATGGTGCACTCCTTTGTTAGTAGTTTATTGCCAGGAGCTGGGGCAGTTTAGTCCCTCGGAGCTCTAGGGGGATCTGGTGGGTTGATATTGTTTTTCTTCCTGTGGGGATGCAAATACCTTCAGCTCCTTCAGTTCTTTCTCTTACTCCTCCATTTGGATCCTGTGGACAGTCCAATGGTTGGCTGGGAGCATCTGCCCCTGTATATGTCAGGCTCTGGTAAAGCTACTCAGGACAGTTATATTAGGCTCCAGTCAGCAAGCACTTCTTGACATCCACAATAGTGCCTGCATTTGGTGACTATATATGGGATGGATTATCAGGTGGGGCAGTCTCTGGATGGTCTATCCTTCAGCCTCTGCTCCATACTTTGTCTCTGTATTTGCTTCCGTGACTCTTTTGTTCCCTCTTCTAAGGAGGACTGAAGCATCCATACTTTGATCTTCCTTCTCCTCAAGCTTCATGGTGTCTGTGAATTTTATCTTGAGTACTCATAGCTTTGGGGCTAATACTCACTTATCAGTGAGTGCATACCATATGTTTTCTTCTGTGACTGAGTTACCTCACTCAGGATGATATTTTCTAGTTCCATCCATTTGCCTAAGAATTTCATGAATTAATTGTTTTTAAAAGATGAGTAGTACTCCATGGTGTTAATGTACCATATTTTCTGTATCTATTCCTCTGTTGAAGGACATCTTGATTCTTCCAAGCTTCTGGCTATTATATATAAGGCTACTATGAATATAATGGAACATATATCCTTGCCATATGTGGTAGTATTTTGGGGTATATGCCCAGAAGTGGCATAGCTGTGTCCTCAGGTAGTACTATGTCCATTATTTTGAGGAACCACCAAAGTGATTTCCAGAGTGGTTGTATCAGCTTGCAATCCCACCAACAGTGGCATAGTGTTCCTTGTACTCCACATCCTCACCAGCACCTGAATTTTTCATCTTAGCTGTTCTGACTGGTTTGAGGTAGATTCTCGTTTGTTTTGATTTTCATTTCCCTGATGACTAAGGATTTTGAACATTTCTCAGCCATTTGACATTCCTCAGTTGAAAGTTCTTTGTTTAGCTCTGTGTCCCACTAAGCCAGCTAAACAGGAAACAATTTTAGACTTTGTATGTGGATTTTAAATAGCTCAGAATTTCAATTCATCTTGGGGAAAAGCTATTTCAAGTTGATAGCTCAGTTTTTTCAGTTTATCTCAACTTAAGTTGATTAGAGAGTAATTTTCAAGATAACATTAAGGGCAGTTTCAGTGAGGATGCTCTCCCCTATGTCCTTAGCACCAACAGGGACTCAATTAGTTAAAATTGCTTCTATCTTTGACTCCATGAACTTGAATTTATTTATTTTTCTTACTTAGTTCTTTTCCATGTGTTCTGCATCTGACATTAAAGATCACTGTCTATCAGGGAAGTAAACGATAGAGTTCAGAATTTAAGTCAGACTTTTTTTTTTTTTAACTGTGATAAGAATCACATGAAACAACTGTGGGTTTAGAGGACAGCACTGATCAACTTTGCCATTAACTTCTTCTAACTTCCCATAATAGCTGAGCTTTCAACCGTTCTCATTTGGTGCCAGATCTGGTCTTTGATCAGGTGTCTACCTTCCTGGAGTTGCTTTATTTTATATTTCTTTAATAAAATCCCTCCAGGCACTAGATAATTCTCAGGTGACATATTCTTGTAACCCGGATTGCAGTTGCAGTGATAGGGACTGCAAAATCTTATCATGCGGATATTTTGTTGTTCTCAGTTCTGACTCCAATATCTTAGAATTTTCAATGCAAATGTCTGTGTGTATTTAAAGAAGTACATCTTCTGCCAATGCTAAGAGCTATTTAATGCCTCTTATATTTTCTATGCGCCTTTACCCACACAAACATGTATAATAAATATACTACAATATTCAGTGAAGAAACTATTAAAACCCACCTCTTTCTGCAACACAACAGATTTATAATGTGTATAGTTACTAAGATTTGCTAAACAGCATCATCAATATTCTCACAAATAATGCCCATTTGAATAATGAAATCCCCCTGTAACATGATATCAGAAGAATTTTGTAAGCCTGCTGCATTAAAGGTGCTCTCTGTGTGATCCTGAATGCTGTATAGGTAGTTTATGTGCTGTTGTTGGCAATATGTTCAGATAGCTACATTATCATTGATTTTGACAGTGAGGTGATATGGAATAGAGAAGGCAAATAAATTTGGTTCTCTGTGCAATCCTGCCCTAAGAGTAGCAGAGACACTCTGTGCTGCTGGTCTCACATTACATAGTAGGGAAAAGTAGCATAGAGAATACTGAGAAATTCTAAGTGTTATTTGGGATTTTTTTCAGAGATGACTGGAGTTTCTATTATCTTTGGGTCTTCTGTTTGAGTGGCCCGAGACCCAGTTTATCTTCAGTGAGACTTAAGTTAGGACTAGCACAGCTCTCTTTGGTCTCCTTTTTCCTCTGTATTGGTTATTCTCCCTGGATTTAGTCTCATTTTAGTAACATATTGATAGAATGCTATTTCAAACAGATACTTCACTATAAGTATGCAATTATCCAAGCAGAAAAAAGATTTATTAGAATTTTTCAAAAAAAATACCACTTCTTATTCTAAGAATAACTATAGAGTACGCCAAAAAGAAAGAGAAATATGAAGAGATGTAGCCGTTATAAAGAATTGTGTGTCAAATAGCTTTCAGCAGATTTGCATGTTGTATTGCTTTCAACAGATTTTCTTTTCTTTTACTTTACTGAACTGTAATCAGCTTTTAAATGTAAGCTTTAAACACAAAACATTATCAGCCTAGCATTATTAGATTGGTAAAACAGCATAAAAAACCATGCTAACTATACACAGGCAGGTATAGTTACTGTATTAGTTTTAAATAATCAAGAATCTGTTATATGATAAAATAAGAACTAGATCTTGAAAAGTTCTCTCATTGCATCAAAATTCTTCCAAAATAGCTTTTTTTGACAATGTTTAATCTTATTGAAGTGATAGGCTCAGTCATCTTCAAGAATAAATTCCATTTCAGAGTATGATAAAAAAATCACTAAAGTGGCTATCATCACTGGAATCAAGGATTTCAGAACATAATTTGTCTTCTTAGATAGGAATATCAATTCTAGATTATACTGACCCGAATTCTGAAATATCTGGGGTTTTTTTTTAAAGCAACATTCAGTGTATCCTATAATCACAAAGGCAAGACTCCTGTCTACAGGTCTCGAGGTAACCAAGTTCTGCTTTTTGACCTTGAGCAATGCAACATTACCAAACAAAGTATAAGTTCCTGGTACATAAAGAGTTTGAATCAAATGCTTTCTGACAAGTGACCTTCATGTCAACTCTGCAGAAGGTGCCTTTAATGATTTTGTAATGTGATGAGACCGTTTTTCAATCCTCACATCCTGACCATACTTTTGTTTTAGGTCAGATAATTCTTTTGGGTGTGCTTTCATGTGTATTTAAAATGTTCGTGGCATCCATTTTCTAAACCCATCTGATGGCAGTAGTAGAGTGAATCAGAATGTATCAATCAAAAATGCATGTTGGATTTTCAATCACTCCTTGGAGGCAAAGTCTCCCTTACATCAGATCCACTGTTGTGAAAGGAAAGGAAGGAACACTGATGGCATTATGGGGTCACAAGACTCCACTGAAACCCTTTTCCCAGTAAAATTGAAAGAACCCAGTTATGTTGGTCACAATTCCAGGTAGACCCCATGTTTCTAAAATCTGGAAAAGCAATTTAGAAAATAGCATCGCAAACCCACATGGTTTATGCATAAACCCTTCCATGGTGAATTTTTTTCACTTTTCTGAAGACTAATCCCTTTCAATTCATTTTCTTTCTTTTTCTTTCTTTCTTTCTTTCTTTCTTTCTTTCTTTCTTTCTTTCTTTCTTTCTTTCTTTTTTTCTTTCTTTCTTTCTTTTTTGTTTAAAGTGTTCAGTCATTATGTAAACCTCAAATTGGAATTAAATTCCTCTTGGTCCTCACAGAGAGCAATGATATATTTTTCGTTAAAATCTGTCTTTGCTTCTGTATCTAAGATCGGGTTTGTTTTATTTGATCACTCACTCACTTTGTACCTTTATATTTTGAGATAGGATCTACCACTGAACCTAAAGAAAACTCCTCCATTGAACTACCATGACTGTCTTGCAAGCTCAAGGATTCCCCTTGTCTCTCCTCTTAAAGTCCTAGAGTTGTAGGTATATGTGGGCACCCCCTTTTTATGAGTATATAGTGTTTTAAACAATTCTCTTTGCTTGGACACCAGGCACTACATTGATAATCTATTCTTCAATCCTATGTCAAGAGTATTACTTGATTTCTTTATTTCTTTATTGCTGGTCTTAATAATGAGTTACTAAAATATTTTCAATGTGTCTGTATTTTCATTTCATATTTCCTATATTATGCAGTATATATTTAGCATTTAAGGATACAATGAGTTTTGTTTTGATTTAATAATGAATGAGGCCAACAGTATATTTATGAGCTATCATTGTGAATAATTTGAATACTATATTTCTTTAAGCCAGAGCATCACTCACTGTTCTCTGGGGAAGGCAGTAGTGGATGAGAATTAATATTGAGATGTACAAGTGGGCAATATGCAGAGAATGTTTGGATTTGTAGCTTTCAGCCACTAATGGGATGTCTTTATAAATGTCCTCCACTCAAATTTCATGAAGATAAAGGTTGTAACAGCCAGAGGAAGGAGATGATTCCTAATACGCAGGTTCTTCCGGACACAGTAAGATATACATAAACTCAGAGAGACCACGCTAAGATACATGAGACCTGCACAAGTGGAAATCCTGCATGAAAAAGGGAAAGTTTATATGAATTCCCACCTTAAACCAAGAAACTATTTGTAATTGATGCCTTTCCTTGGAAAAGAAGGAATCTTTTTTTTCCCAATGGAAAGTTACTAAGTATATCAACCACACTCCAGGTCAGGCTGCATTGCAGGGAGTAGTTGGTTAATACAAAGCAGACTCCATATCTTCTACTAGTTTTCAGTTTTATTTTGTTATTTTTTCCATTGGTGATTTCTTTTTCCTTTTTCCAATTTCTTTTTGTTTTCACTTTCATTCATTATTTGAAATGGAGAGTGAGAACATGTAGTCTGGTGACTAGGTGGCTTGGGGAAGATCAAGGTGAACTTTCAGGAATGGAAATAATATGATCAGTATACATATAATGTCTAAATAAAAATAAGTTAATTAAGAACAATATGTTTGAATTGTATTTCAGAAATGGTTAACCATTTCAACATATTTAGTATTAGTAAAGTAAAAGTATATCCTTAAAATTATAAAATCTCACTATTCTTAGATAAAGATTGACAAAACTAGAGAATACCATTGTGCAAAATAAAATATTCATTTTTTTACAAAGTTTATAAAGAAAGGTCATAATCTCGGATATTTTTCAGGCCTCATTTTTCTACATTTGTTTTCAATTTGTTCTGTAGACAAAAAAATCATCTACTATGGGGATGGAGTAATAGTTAAGTGGTGTCAAGTATTTACTATTCTTTCAGAGTTCTGGAGTCTGCTTCCTATCATCCAGGAGTGAATCACAATTGGCTCTAACTTTAGTTCCAGATATGCCCTCTTCTTGTCTACATAGGAATTGCATGCAACAATATATATATATGGACATGCAAGCAGACACAACACTCATACATTTAAGGTAAAAATAAATAAAACATTTAGAGTTGTATGTTTACAGGTAAACCATTTTAAATAAAGAAAATGCAACAAGTTTTTTCCCCACTGTCCAAGTATCAAGGAGACAGCATGGCTAATGTTTGTAAACTGAGAGCTAATACTAATATACAGTCATAAGTGTAGTTGGCTAGGGGAGCCATAGAAGCAACATAGACTGATATAGGTCTTTGATAACTATTCTTTCCCAACTATAAAATGCTTTACCTACAGTCAAAATAGATTAAGTAATCAGCATTGTGGCCACTCTATTGATACTACTTTCCTAATGCTCCTACCCTCTAATGTGAATGTAATGCCTCATGATGTTCATTAACCCTGAAATGCTAATGTGTTGCTGAATATTGGCATATGTTTTTCACTTACTCTTTTCTATACAAAATAAAAAGCTATTTGTTTTCATGCTTTACCATCTAGGAAACATATGTGTATCTGTAGAAGCTAGGTATGGTTCTCATCTCAGGCCCATGCTCCCAGAAATAAGACTCAGACTCAAATTATATTTGCAAACACCTTGGCCATATAATTAGGCTCTTCTCTTATTAGATCATAACTTAAAGTGTCCCATTTATTTTAATCTGCATTTTGCCATGTGATTGATTTCCTGTGCTCATCACATCTTACAGGGCAAAGCTTGCATGCCTGGCTCTATTCCAGAATTCCTTCTGCCTTCTGGATATTTTACCTTCTATTCTACCCTTTCATATAGTCCATAGTTTTTTTTTTAATTTACAGGTGATGCATCCATTCAATATACACGACATTCTCTCTACATATCTTATATATCTTATATATGCGTTCCTAAATTTACAAATGTATATATGTATCATTCAAAATTTTTGATAAGCTTTTAAAAATGTAATCATGCTTGTGCAATGCAATTTGATATTTCAATATAAACCTCAAGTACACTTACTGTATCTCTGTGTTGATAATAATTAAATTCATTTTTAGTCTTCATAACATTTTGCCAATGGAAAAAAAAGCCAGCTGAGACAGACCAGGAACTGACTACTAGTGTTTATCCCTACTAAATATTTTAAAAATTATATTACTTCTTTAACTATTGAAATAATCATACATTTTCAAAAACATGGCAATTACATTTCTTTTTCTGCTTGGAGACAGTTTCACTTTGAATGCATTGTGCCACTAACTTATGGCAACCCTCCTGCTTCAGCTTCTTGTGTAATGAGATTAGAAGTGTGCATTCCCCACTTCTAGCTCTAATAGAAGGTAATTATGAAGCTGAAAGCTTTCCTCCAGTTCTGAGAATTAATATTTAGGTATTGATTTTCAATGTATTAAGCCAGACAATTTGAAAAGCTTTGCTTTCCAATGGTTTTCCCCATCCTATCAGCCAAGCTTACACACAAGCTTTATGATTTCTAAAAGGAATCTAAAAGGCTGTTCTCCTACATATCCTAAAAAGAAATGTAATTGTGGGTATTATTATATTACTTCTTTTTATATGGATTTTGGGTGTTTATGTAAAATAAATTTAGTAATGATAACTATCAAGTGGGAAAATTCTTTTGATCAGAAGATTTCTGAATCCTTGCATTTAATGGAGATTATGTATTTTATGATATTTACTTGTTTTGTCACTATAGGAATATGTTTGGCTACATGAATGTCTGTAGACCATTTGATATTTTGTTGCCGAAAAGAGGCAGTAGAAGGCACAGAATCCCGTGGAACTGGACTCACAGCTGTTTGTGAGCCACCATGTGTGTTCTTGGAATTGAACTTGTGTTTTTCAGGAAGAGCAACATATCCTTTACCACTGAGCAATCTCCTCTCACCCTAATTTGTTTTTTAATGTCTATACTGAGCTTCTATTTGTATTTTGACTGACATAATCCACTGATTACAACCTCTATGCCTCCATTTACTCATATTAAAAGACCAGTTGGGATTTTGATTCTGTAGCAGTAATGCCTGATAACATTTTCAGCAAGTATATTTTGTGTAGATTTGACTGCGTGGTGTGGCAGTGTGAGGCGGTCCATTAAGAACACACAGGCCAGGTTGTTCTTCCTGTGGGGTTGCAATTCCCCTCTGCCCCTCCATTCCTTCCACCAGCTTACTTACTGGGGTTCCAGAGCTCATTCTGACCATTCGCTCCAAGCATCCACAGCTGCATGGGAACACCCTCATAGAAGCAAAGGGAAAGAGAGAGAGGCTGGATTTGGGATAGAGGGTTTGTGGAGGTGTAACCGGGAAGTCAGATATCATTTGAGATGTAAGCAAATTAATTAAAAAAAAAGAAAATAATAAAAGATGAAACCTCCCTACCCACAAAAATAAAAACAGCACATGGTATTGGTTCTTCAGTGCTGTTCTAGAGAGTGAGCTTATCTTGTTATGCATGCAGGGTAAGTGCTTTGTCCACTAAGTTATCACACTGATCCCAACTTTAATGTTTACATGGGTCCTATATGTTTTCATATAGTATATAGTTAGTAGTTTTCAGTGAATATACCTAAAATATAGCATTTCCCCCCTTAATTGGAGTCATTAGCCTACATTTAAAACTGGAGAGGATATGGAAACAAAACATAATGTAACATTTTTTTTCAACATGTTGGGATGAGCCAACATATTAAGAGGTAATTTAACCACTTACAGCCCCAGCTGCACTATATGGTGTGATTGTTGAGTGAATTCTTGTATTATTGGTGTTCATTTCTTCTGTCACTGCTTCCTTCACCATAAGTGATATTTCTATGCAACATGAAATAGCAAAGTGAAGCAAAGCCACTTAATTCAACAGTTTGTTGTTTTTTTTTGAGATATAGTATCTGTTATGGTTTGTATATGCTCTTCCCAGGAAGTGGCACTATTAGAAAGTGTGGCCTGTTGGAGTAGGTGTGTCGCTGTGGGTGTGGTCTTTGAGACCCTCATCCTAGTTGCCTGGAAGTTAGTATTCTGCTGGCAGCCTTCAGATGAAGCTGTAGAACTCTCACCTCCTCCTGCACCATGCCTGCTTGGATTCTGCCATGCTCCCATCTAGACAATAAGGGCCTGAACCTCTAAACCTATGAGCCAGCCTCAATTAAATGTTGTCCTTATGAGAGTTGCCTTGGTCACAGTGTCTGTTCACAGCAGTGAAACCCTAACTATGACAGCATCACAAACAAAATTATTTTCAGAATCATTGCCCTGTTCATGAAGCCTGTGACCAAGGTTACAAGTATCCATTCACAAACAGCAGTTGTGAGCAACATTTACAAAACTCCAAGTGTTCTTTATTGAAAAAAAGGAGCTGGACTACCATTTCTCTTGTTGCAAGGAAATCAAGAACTTCAGTTATCTCTGTGACAAGTTTTTCTTGGTCAAGATCTTGACAGCAATTGGATGAAAAACAAAGCAGTGAATAGAAGCAAGCCACACTCAAAGTACCACACATATGTGGTGTCTGTACTTTTTTAATTAAAAACAAATATATGTATTCATTTGATGTGTATGTGTGAGTGTGTGTGAGAGAGAGGATATGTGGGTGTATGATGCATGTGTGTGAAATAGAAACACAGAGGGAGTGGGTGTATCTGTGTGCATGTATTTGTGCATGTGAGTGTGTATATGTGTGTGCATGTTTTTATGGGTGTGTGTGTATGTGTGTATATGCATTTGTGAGTATATATGTATGTGTGTATGTAAAGGTGTGTATGTGAGTATGTGTATGTGTGTGTGTGTGTGTGTGAGTGTTTGTGTGTGTATGTGTGTGTGTATTAGAGAAATAGACCCATGTGTACCACAGCCTCTGTGTGGAAGTCATAAAATGACTTTTGTGAGTCAGTCTTTTAGTTCTTTTAATTCTGCGGATTAAACTCAAAACCCCAAATTTAGTGGCAAAGGACTTTGCAGCTTGTACCATCTTATTGACCCACAAATACCTACTCTAAACCCTTAAAATCTGAGTATTTGATTACCTGTTACATTATACAAAAATTATATAAATTGCTATATATTACTATATATTATGTATGATATATATGATAAAAAGATAAGACTTTGAAACATTGTATAGCATATATTCTTCATACCAAGCTCCAATGAAATAGTTTTAAAAAGAAGTTAACAAATTTGTTTCTATAAAATAACTGTTACATAAGAAAAATCACTGGAATCAAGCTGGGGAGATGGCCTGTCTTCAGAGTCAAGGGAAGAATAAGTTGGGAAGATCCTTTGATACCTAGTTGAGACATTATTTATCACTGCAATAGGAGATAATTAAGAAGAAAAAGTAATTTCGAGATTTCTCTTATTGCAAGCAATTACAAGAGCCATTATCTTGCTAGGAATTTTACCAGGAGTTTCCTCTTCCTGTGCCCGTGGTGAAAATGTAACAAATGACTCAGGAAAAAAATATATGCTTTTTTCTATCACTGTGTAAATGGGAGATCCTCAAAACAGAGAACTGTGTGCCCAACACAACTGTGTGCCTAATTGTGTTCCATAACTGTCTGTAAGTTGCCATGTGGGATGAAATATCCCTTTATCTTGTTTTTCAACATGATAGGAGAATTCGGAAGCATGTGTTTATGAATATTAAATTTTCATGTAATTAAAAAATCATTTCAAAAGCACTAATTAAAGCCATCTATTATGACATCTTGTCTCTTTATATCTGCCTTACAGGACAGGGAATACAAAGGAAAACGACTTAAGTAAAGTACAGCACAAGGGAAGCTGTCACCCAGAAAAATAAAATAAGTCATCATTTTCCTCATGCTGTTGGTTGTGGATTATGGGTACAAGTCTGCAAAAGACTCTGCCAAAATGGCATAATGATAAACCTAGAGATGTGGTACTGGTTTCCGTTTTTCAGTAGAACTTGCCAGTTGCCTTTGGGATAGGAATAGCTAATAAAATTTCCCAAATGGGAAAAGTCACTAGCACTTATGCAACAACTTATTTAATTTTTCTTCATCTGCTGTTATAGGATAGTCTGGTTAAATAGCAATGGTTTGAAGTTGATTCTTCTTCACTCCTTGATGTTATTGTTTGGATAAAACTGACCTCAAAACTAAATCCAAATCCACTAAGTTAAAATCAGTGATATATCTGCTAACACGAAGGAGAGGCATGTATAAAATTCAGCAGAGGTAGAAAAACTACTTATGTGTGTTTGGGATTTGTATTGAAGTTATTTATAAATAAATTCACCCCCAAAGAGCTATGAAGTATTGACAGCAATATCCTTTTAGATTATATTTCCATTATCTCTGGGAACATATTTTGATATGCTTATTCATTATTATGATGGTGTCATATTTGAACACTGTAGAGTGTATTACAGGTATAGAATGTTGAATTTCATTAAAATGATGATTTGGTTTGAGGCAGTTGTGACATAATTCTTCTACCCTATGAGGCAATTTAATGTTATCTCTGAGCATATTAAACATCAATTTGATTGTTCATGATATATAAAATAACTCATATTTGTTGATTGTCACTGTTAGGTGTTTTAAGACCTTGATGTGTATTTCAAAGCATCAGGTTAGCAACAGAGATTTGTATTTCAGCCACCTGAATCCTTTTTAGATATCCATTTCAGATGGAAAAATAAACATCTGGGAAAGTTTCTCCGGTTAGAGAGGTAGGAAACTTACCTTGCTTGGTATCATGCAAGTAGCTGATGCATTAAATATTAGATACCTGGGTAGTTTGGGATTAATATAAAATGATAGAATAATAGTAGTTAAACATGACACTCTATTTCCAATAGAACCAGATTCCACTAATCATTTTTAGGTCAGTTCATACTGAGTTATTTTAAAGAAGATATTGAAAGGTATACACATCTTCAACATAGCAAGAACTTTCTCAAACAAAGATGTTTAGATAATCAGCACAGTGATGAAAAGCATCACATACTTCTGTGTATATAGTAACATCCCAGAAAACCTGACTGTTGAACTTGTGAATTCTGCCTAAAAGCTTTTGCTTATCTCTTTCATAGCACTGCATAGATAATCTCTAATTTTGTCCAAATCCTTTCTGGCAATATTATATGGATGCATTTGAATTAGCCATTTTTCCTGCATGTAGCTCTTTCCTGTTTTGTATAATTTAATAATATATGGTTTCTTCATCATAAAATATATGAATTCCAATGGCATAAGGCCATTGACTCCTCTTCAGTTTAGAAAAGTGACAAGTAATCCTTCTATAAATCTGTAGGACCTGTGGAAGACAATTTTTTTGTTTGACTGACAGATACTAAAATACAAAACAGATATTTTCAGAGAAAGCATCATGTAATTGAGGTTGTTTAGAAGTTTCTCAAATGGTTGTAAAAATATAGAATTCCAGCAGTTTCAGTAAAAATACTGCCTGATTCAACGCATCTATAAATTAGTATTATAGTTTACCTAATGTCGGTTATTATGCTGATCTTCTTTCTGGTCAAAATTCAAACTCCCTTTTGTCTACTAACATTTATTTCTTATTTCATATGTCTTCAGGCACTGACATGTATACTTTTGTTCAGTGTTATCACATTGCTCAATTACTGAATAGATTCTACTCCTTAGTTTTGTTTTCTTTCTGCTAGTCTGCAGTTCCATACACATATTAGAATCAATTATTTTATTCTAAAATATAATTTAACAATGCATAAACTCAGAGAGTGTGTTTGAGAGTATGATCACTTCTGACATAGGACATGCTAACATAGGATGTGTGGCAATAGCATTTGTATGTAATTAATTTTTTAACATTTTATTTCTTTGTAGAGTGTTCAAATAGTCTAAATTAGGTTTATCTATTTTATATTATTATTATAATCATCATTATACCTCTATAAACAGCTTCAGTTTATAACTTATTTTTCTTGTTTGTTACTTTAATATTAAAGTACATCTAAACCTTATATATTATATTTCATTAATTATATTTCAGAAGTAAATTATTATAATGGATGTTTTGAACATATTTTTATATTGTTATTTACAAAATCATGAGTCTGCATGATATAGTTATTTCAATTCTCTTCTCACTGTTTTTCATTTTATTATTTTATTATTGTATTATTGATTTAAATATAATTAAGCATCTTGAACAGAATTTATTTATGTTCTGGGGCCTTGGTCCAGCTTGTGCATGCCTTTTGCTGGATGGCACAGCATCTGAGAGCTTCCTGGTATCCAGGGTATTTGACCCAAAGCACATAAATGGTGGTATGTACTCTGAGATAAGGAGATAGTAGCCATAAAACTCAGAAGACCATGATACTCCCCATAGATCCAGTGAAGTTAAACAAGAAGCAAGCCCCAAGTGAGAATGCTCAAAAATCCCAGGAGTCAATGCAGGTGATGTCAGTTGAGATGCCTAACTCTAGGAACATGGACCCTAAAAGGTCACTCTTCCTATAGCAAGGCAGGACTCCCAAGGAATTTTTTTGGGATATGAATCTAACCAAAATTTTTTGACCAAAATATATCCTGTCTAAAGAAATTCGGGGACAAAGATAGATCAAAGACTGAAGGAATGGCCAACTAACAACCTGCCCAACTTAAGACCTATCCCATGGGCAAGCACCACTGGCTGACATTACTAATGATAACTCTGTTATGTTTACAGACAAAAATCTAGCATAACTGTTCTCTGAGAGACTCTGCCTAGAAGCTCACAGAAACAGATGCAGATACCCACAGTCAAACACTGGGGAGAGGTTGAGTACCCTTATAGAAGAGTCTAAGGATTGAAGGCCCTGAAGGGGATGAGAACCCCATGGGAAGAAGAATAGAGTCAATTGGAAGACTTCATTTTCTTTTGATGCCTACATTATTTTTATTTTTCTATGTCTGGGTTCAATTTTCCACCATAAGTGTTGGGAAATTAAAGTAAGTTACTGTGAATGAGGTTTATATTTACCTGGTTTATATTTGCCTGATAGCCTTACTCTTGTCAGATTTGGAAACAATAATTTACTGAGTACTTGAAATTCACCAAGAAAGAGAAGACTGCCAGCATGTACTGCTGAACAATATATGGATTGTGTAAGAATATAGATCTTTGACACAAAACTGGCAATACTCTGACAAAGAATTCAACCCCTCAACTACTACGAAAACACTGAAAGGCAGAATTGTAAAAAGGCAAAATTGTAAAAAGGCATATTGTGTTCTCTAGTAATAGTTTAGGAAGCTAAGCTTCATCCTTTATAGCACTCATGTTCATGTTCACGACTTAATTAGAAACCAATAAATTCCCTAGTGTTGGTCTTTGTTTTAATTTTGGGCCAGTCCTCATCATCCATAAGCATCCAATCATCTAGCATAGCATCCTAAGTGTAAACTACCCATGGCTTCTCCATACTGATAATCTCTGATCGCATCGTCAATTATACAGCCCCTTTCTGAACTTATGAATTTACTACACGTCTGTTGTCTTTGTCTCTCTTTCCAAATATACCTGTGTCCCTTGATTAGAATAAAGGCTTGGGGGCTTCTGGGAGGCCGGCTGGGAGGAGTCAATGTGCTCTGATGAATCTAGCTGGCCCCAGCAGGAGCCTTCAGGTGTCTGCTTCAGGATCTGAACAGCCTGGGCCACAGCACTCGGTCTCCAGGAAGCACTGGAGACCTGGTGTGCACCCAGAGGTAGAATGGGAGCAGACAGTTTGCTCTGGTGGCACAGAGCTTAGGTTCCAGTCCTGAGGACTCTGGCGGGAGCCCTCAGATCTGTCTTCTTCCGGATCCAGAACAGCCTAGGCGGCAACTCCACATCTTGAAACCATGGACTCAACAGTTAAAGAAAATGCAAAATGCAAAAAGCTTGTAGCCCAAAATATCCAGGAAATCTAGGACACAACGAGAAAGCCAAATCTAAGGATTATAGGCATTGATGAGAGTGAAGATTTACAACTCAAAGGGCCAGCAAATATCTTCAACAAAATTATGGAACAAAACTTCCCTAACCTAAAGAGAGAGATGCCCATGAATATACAAGAAGCCTACAGAACTCCAAACAGACTGGACCAGAATAGAAACACCTCCTGTCACATAATAATCAAAACCACAAGTGTACTAAACAAAGAAAGATTACTTAGGGCAATAAGAGAAAAAGGGCAAGTAACATATAAAGGAAGACCTATCAGAATTACACCAGATTTCTAACTAGAGACCATGAAAGCTAGAAGATCCTGGGAAGAGCTCATGCAGATTCTAAGAGAATACAAATGCCAGCCGAGACTACTATACCCGGCCAAACTCTCAATTACTATAGATGGAGAAACCAAGATATTCCATGACAAAACCAAATTTACACAATATCTTTCTACAAACCCAGCCTTACAAAGGATAACAGGGGGAAAACACCATTACAAGGAGGGAAACTGTACCCTGGAAAGAGCAGGATATTAAGCTTCTTTCATCAAACTGAAAGAAGATAACCACACACGTATAAAATTAAAATAAAAAATGATAGGAAGCAATAACCACTACTCCTTGATATCTCTTAACATCAATGGACTCAATTCCCCAATAAAAAGACATAGACTAACAGACTGGTTACATAAACCGGACCCTACATTTTGCTGCATACAGGAAACACACATCAGTGTCAAAGACAAAAAGTACCTTAGAGTACAAGGCTGGAAGACAATTCTACAAGCAAATGGTCCCAGGAAACAAGCTGGAGTTGCCATTCTAATTTCAGATAAAATTGAATTCCAACCTATTGTCATCAAAAGAGACATGGAAGGTTACTACTTGCAGGTCAAAGGAAAAATCCAACAAGAAGAACTCTCAATCCTGAACATATATGCCCCAAACACAAGGGCACCCTCGTTCATAAAAGAAAGTTTACTAAAGCTCGAAGTACACATTGCACCTAACACAATAATTGTGGGTGACTTCAACACTCCACTTTCACCAATGGACAGATCAGGAAAACAGAAACTAAACAGGGAGACAATGAAACTAATTAAAGCTTTGAACCAATTGGAGTTAACAGATATATATATAGAACTTTTCATCCCAAAGCAAAAGAATATACCTTTTTCTCAGCACCTCATGATACCTTCTCCAAAATAGATCATATAGTTAGTCACAAGACAGACCTCAACAAATATAAGAAGATTGAAATAATCCCATGCCTCCTATCAGATCACTATGGAGTAAAAATGGTCTTCAATAGCAACAAAAACAACAGAAAACCCACATATATGTGGAAACTGAACAATATTCTACTCAATGATACCTTGGTCAAGGAAGAAATAAAGAAAGAAATCAAAGATTTCTTAGAATTTAATGAAAATGAAGGCACAACATACACAAATCTATGGGACACAATGAAAGCAGTGCTAAGAGGAAAACTCATAGCTTTGAGTGCCTCCAAAAAGAAATTCGAGAGAGCATACACTAGAAGATTAACGGAACAACTGAAAGCCCTGGAACAAGAAGAAGCTAATTCACCCAGGAGGAGAAGAAGACAGGAAATCATCAAACTCAGGGCTGAAATCAATCAAGTAGAAATCAAGAGAACCATACAAAGAATCAACAAGACCAAAAGCTGGTTCTTTGAGAAAATCAACAAGATAGATAAACCCTTAGCCAGACTACCCAAAGGGCACTGAGAAAGTATCCAAATTAACAAAATTAGAAATAAAAATGGAGATATTACAACAGAAACCGAGGAAATCATCAGATCCTACTAAAAAAACCTGTACTCAACACAACTGGAGAATCTGGAGGAAATGAACATTTTTTAGACAGATACCAAATACCAAAATTAAACCAGGATCAAATAGACCATCTAAACAGACCCATAACCCCTAAAGAAATAGAAGGTGTCATAGATAGCCTTCCAACCAAAAAAAAGCACAGGACCAGATGGTTTCAGTGCAGAATTCTATCAGACCTTGAAAGAAGACTTAACATCATACTCTTCCAACTTTTCAACCAAACAGAAACAGAAGGAACACTACCCAACTCCTTCGAAGCCACTATTACACTGATACCAAAACCACACAAAGATCCAACTAAGAAAGAGAATTTCAGGCCAATTTCCCCTTATGAATATCGATGCAAAAATACTAAATAAAATTCTTGCCAACCGAATCCAAGAACACATCAAAATGATCATCCACCATGATCAAGTAGGCTTCATCCCAGAGATGCAGGGATGGTTCAATATAAGGAAATCCATCAATGCTATCCACTACATAAACAAACTCAAAGAAAAAAACCACATGATCATTTCATTAGATGCTGAAAAAGCATTTTATAAAATTCAGCATCCTTTCATGCTGAAAGTCTTGGAAAGGACAGGAATTCAAGGCCCATATCTAAACATAGTAAAAGCAATATACAGCAAACCAGTAGCCAACATCAAACTAAATGGAGAGAAACTTGAAGCAATCCACCTAAAATCAGGGACTAGACAAGACTCCCCCTCTCTCCATATCTTTTCAATATAGTTCTTGAAGTTCTAGCTAGAGCAATTAGACAACATAAGGAAGTCAAAGGGATACAAATTGGAAAGGAAGAAGTCAAACTATCACTATTTGCAGATGGTATGATCATATACTTAAGTGACCCCAAAAACTCTACTAGAGAACTCCTACAGCTGATAAACAACTTCAGTAAAGTGGCTGGCTACAAAATCAACACAAGCAAATCAATACCCTTTATATATTCAAAGGATAAGCAGACTGAGAAAGAAATTAGGGAAATGACCCCCTTCACAATAGCTACAAACAGCATAAAGTATCTTGGGGTGACTCTAACCAAACAAGTGAAAGAACTATATGACAAGAACTTCAGATCTCTGAAGAAGGAAATCAAAGAGGATCTCAGAAAATGGAAAAAATCTTCCATGCTCATGGATTGGCAGGATTAATATAGTGAAAATGGCCATCTTGCCAAAGGCAATCTACAGATTCAATGCTATCCCAATAAAAATCCCAACCCAGTTCTTCATAGAGCTAGAAAGAGCAATTCTCAAATTCATCTGGAATAACAAAAAACCCAGGATAGCTAAAGCTATTCTCAACAGTAAAAGAACTTCAGGGGAATTCAGTATCCCAGACTGTAAACTCTACTACAGAGCAATAGTGATAAAAACTGCATGGTATTCCATTGTGTAAATATACCACATTTTCTGTATCCATTCCTCCTTTGAGGGGCATCTGGGTTCTTTCCAGCTTCTGGCTATTATACTCAGCAATTAGAAACAATGAATTCACAAAATTTTTAGGCAAATGGTTTGATCTGGAAAATATCATCCTAAGTGAGGTAACCCAATCACAAAAGAATAGACATGGAATGCAATCTCTGTGTGGATATTAATTAGCCCATAAGTCCTGAATACCCAAGGCACAAATTGCATAACAAATGACTCCCATGAAGAAGTATGGAGAGGGTCCTGATCCTGGAAAGGATTGATCTAGCATGGGAAGGGAATATAAGGACAGAGTAAAAGGAGGGAGGTGATTGGAGAAGGGATGGAGAGAAGAAGGTTTATGGGACATATGGGGAGGGGGGATCCGGGAAAGGGGAAATCATTTGGAATGTAAACAAAGAATATAGAAAATAAAAATATTAAAAAAAACCTGTATGGTATTGGTACAATATCAGGCAAGCAGATCAATGGAATAGGATTGAAGACTCAGAAATGAACCAACACACCTATGGTCAGTTGGTCTTCGACAAAGGAGCTGAAAGCATCCAGTGGAAAAAAGATAGTCTTTTCAACAAATGGTGCTGGTTCAATTGGAGGTCAGAATGCGGAAGAATGTGCATTGATCTATTCTTATCTCATTGTACCAAGCTCAACTCCAAATGGATCAAGGACCTCCACATAAAACCTGACACAGTGAAACTAATCGAAAAGAAACTGGGGAAGACCCTGGAGGACATGGGCACAGGGGAAAAGTTCCTGAATAGAACACCAATAGCTTATGCTCTAAGATCAAGAATTGACAAATGGGACCTCATAAAACTACAAAGTTTCTGTAAGGCAAAGGACACCGTCAAAAGGACAAAACATCAATCAACAGACTGGGAAAGGATCTTCACCAACCCTAAATCCGACAGAGGGCTAATATCTAATATATACAAAGAACTCAAGAAAGTAGAACCCAGAGAAACAAATAACCCCATTAAAAAGTGGGGTACGGAGCTAAACAAAGAATTTTCATATGAAGAACTTCAATGAGCTGAGAAACACCTTAAGAAATGTTCAACATCATTAATCATTAGGGAAATGCAAATAAAAACAACCCTGAGATTTCACCTCACACCAGTCAGAATGGCTAAGATAAAAAACTCAGGAGACAGCAGGTGTTGGCGAGGATGTGGAGAAAGAGGAACACTCCTCCACTGCTGGTAGGATTGCAAGATGGTGCAACCACTTTGGAAATCAGTCTGGCGGTTCCTCAGAAAACTGGGCATGTCACTTCCTGAGGACCTTGCTATACCACTCCTGGGCATATATCCAGAGGATTCTTCAGCATGCAATAAGGACACATGCTCCACTGTGTTCATAGCAGCCCTATTTGTAGTAGCCAGAAGCCAGAAAGGACCTAGGTGTCCTTCAAAGGAGGAATGGATACCAAAAATGTGGTATATTTACACAATGGAGTAATATTCAGCCATTAGAAACAATGAATTCATGAAATTCTTAGAGAAATGGATGGAGCTGGAGAACATCATACTAAGTGAGGTAACCCAGTCTCAAAAGATCAATCATAGTATGCACTCAAAAGATCAATCATGGATAAGTGGATATTAGCCTAGAAACTTTGAATACCCAGGACATAATCCACAAATTAAATGATGTCCAAAAAGAATGGAGGAGTGCCCCCTGGTTCTGGAAACATTCAGTGCCAGAGTATAGGGGAATTCCAGAACAGGGAAATGGGAATGGGTGGATGGAAGAACAGGGGGACGGAAGAGGGATTATGGGACTTGCGGGGAACGGGGACCCAGAAAAGGGGAAATCATTTGAAATGTTAATAAAAATATATCAATAAAAACAAAAACAAACAAGCAAAAAACAATCACTATTCCTTAATATCTCTTAACATCAATGGACTCAATGTCCCAATAAAAAGACATAGACTAACTGACTAGATACATAAACAGGACCCTACATTTTGCTGCATACAGGAAGCACACCTCAGGGTCAAAGACAAACACTACCTTAGAGTAAAAGGCTGGAAGACAATTTACAAGCAAATGGTCTCAGGAAACAAGCTGGAGTAGCCATTCTAGTATCAGATATAATTGACTTTCAACCCAAAGTCATCAAAAGAGACCCTGAGGGACACTTCTTGCTGGTCAAAGGAAAAATACAACAAGAAGAACTCTCAATCCTGAACATCTATGCTCCAAATGCAAGGGCACCCTCATTCATAAAAAAAAAAAAAAACTTTATTAAAGCTCAA
The DNA here is from genome assembly GCF_947179515.1 of Apodemus sylvaticus. NCBI lineage: Eukaryota > Metazoa > Chordata > Mammalia > Rodentia > Muridae > Apodemus > Apodemus sylvaticus. The sequence continues at coordinate 11,050,352 of NC_067479.1, forward strand.
AGCACACATTGCACCTAACACAATAATTGTGGGTGACTTCAACATTGCACTTTCCTCAATGGACCGATCAGGAAAACAGAAACTCAATAGGGACACAATGAAACTAATTGAAGCTTTGGACCAATTAGATTTAACAGATATATATAGAACATTCTATCCTAAAGCAAAAGAATATACCTTTTTCTCAGCACCTCATGGTACCTTCTCCAAAATCGACCATATAATTGGTCACAAGACCGACCTCAACAAATATAAGAAGATAGAAATAATTCCATGCCTCCTATCAGATCACTATGGAGTAAAAGTGGTCTTCAATAGCAACAAAAACAACAGAAAACCCACATACACATGGAATTTGAACAATATTCCACTCAATGATACCTTGGTCAAGGAAGAAATAAAGAAAGAAATTAAAGACTTTTTAGAACACAATGAAAATGAAGGCACAACATACCCAAATCTATGGGACACAATGAAAGCAGTGCTAAGAAGAATACTCATAGCCCTGAGTGCCTCCAAAAAGAAAATGGAGAGAGCATACACTAGAAGCTTAATGACACACCTGAAAGCCCTGGAACAAAAAGAAGCTATTTCACCCAGGAGGAGTAGAAGGTAGGAAATCATCAAACTCAGGGCCCAAATCAATCAAGTAGAAACAAAGAGAACCATACAAAGAATCAACAAAACCAGGAGCTGGTTCTTTGAGAAAATCAACAAGATAGATAAACCCTTAGCCAGACTGACCAAAGGTCACAGAGAAACTATCCAGATTAACAAGCATAGAAATGAAAAGGGAGATATAACAACAGAAACTGAGGAAATTCAAAAAAATCATTAGATCCAACTACAAAAGCCTATACTCAACACAACTGGAGAATCTGGAGGGAATGGACAGTTTCCTAGACAGATATCCAACACCAAAACTAAATCAGGATCAAATAGATCAACTAAACAGTCCCATAACACCTGAAGAAATAAAAGGGTCATAGAAAATCTCCCAACCAAAAAAAGCATGTGATCAGATGGCTTCAGTGCAGGGTTCTATCAGACCTTCATAGAAGACCTAACACCAATACTCTTCAAACTATTCCACAAAATAGAAACAGAAGGAACTCCACCCAACTCGTAGGAAGCCACAATTACACTGTTACCAAAACCACACAAAGATCCAACAAAGAAAGAGAATTTCAAGCCAATTTCTCTTATGAATATTGATGCAAAAATACTTAATAAAATTCTTGCCAACCGAATCCAAGAACACATCAAAACGATCATCCACCATGATCAAGTAGGCTTCATCCCAGGGATGCAGGGATGGTTCAATATAAGGAAATCCATCAATGCTATCCACTACATAAACAAACTCAAAGAAACAAAAACATATGATCATCTCATTAGATGCAGAAAAAGCATTTGACAAAATCCAGCATCCTTTCATGCTAAAAGTCTTGGAAAGAACAGGAATTCAAGGCCCATACCTAAACATAGTAAAAGCAATATACAGCAAACAGGTAGCCAACATCAAACTAAATGGAGAGAAACTTGAAGCAATCCCACTAAAATCAGGGACTAGACAAAGCTGTCCTCTCTCTCCATATCTTTTCAATATAGTACTTGAAGTTCTAGCTAGAGCAATTAGACAACATAAGGAGGTCAAGGGGATACAAATTGGAAAGGAAGAAGTCAAATTATTACTATTTGCAGATGACATGATAGTCTACTTAAGTGACCCAAAAACCTCCACTAGAGAACTCCTACAGCTGATAAACAACTTCAGCAAAGTGGCTGGTTATAAAATCAACTCAAGCAAATCAGTTGCCTTCCTATACTCAAAGGATAAGCAGGCTGAGAAAGAAGTTAGGGAAATGACCCCCTTCAAAATAGCCACAAACAATATAAAGTATCTTGGTGTGACTCTAAGCAAACAAGTGAAAGATCTATATGACAAGAACTTCAGGTCTCTGAAGAAGGAAATCGATGAAGACCTCAGAAAATGGAAAAATCCGCCATGCTCATGGATCGGCAGGATTAATACAGTTAAAATGGCCATCTTGCCAAAAGCAATCTACAGATTCAATGCAATCCCCATCAAAATCCCAACTCAATTCTTCACAGAGTTAGAAAAAGCAGTTCTCAAATTCATCTGGAATAACAAAAAACCCAGGATAGCTAAAACTATTCTCAACAACAAAAGAAATTCTGGGGGAATCAGTTTCCCTGTCTTCAAGCAATACTACAGAGCAATAGTGTTAAAAACTGCATGGTATTTCCACAGTGACAGACAAGTGGACCAATGGAATAGAATTGAAGATCCAGAAATGAATCCACACACCTATGGTCACTTGATCTTCGACAAAGGAGCCAAAAACATACAGTGGAAAAAAGATAGTCTTTTCAACAAATGGTGCTTGATCAATTGGAGGTCAGCATGCAGAAGAATCTGAATTGATCCATTCTTATCTCCATGTACTAAACTTCACTCCAAGTGGATCAAGAACCTCCATGTAAAACCAGACACACTGAAACTAATAGAAAAGAAACTGGGGAAGACCCTTGAGGACATGGGCACAGGGGGAAACTTCCGGAACAGATCACCAATAGCTTATGCTTTAAGATCAAGAATTGACAAATGGGTCCTCATAAAATTACAAAGTTTCTGTAAGGCAAAGGACACTGTTATGGGACATATGGGGAGGGGGGATCCGGGAAAGGGGAAATCATTTGGAATGTAAACAAAGAATATAGAAAATAAAAATATTAAAAAAAAATGTTGGAGACCAGTCTGGGTCAGTCAGACAGACCGACAGGCAGATGGACTAGGACACACACACACACACACACACACACACACACACACACACACATACACACGTGTAAATAATTAAACCTGCCAGGTCATGGGGATAAGGAAAGCTGTGGGAGTAAGTCTGCATCCACTTGTTGGGAAGAATGTGTGTGTGGGGGGGGGGGGGAGAGGGAGCAGATTAATGTAGTCTAGGGAATGACCCAGGGGTTTGTGCTTAGAAAATAATCCTTTAGCCTCCAGAATCCTGTCATAGAGTCTGCAGCAGAGGTAGAGTCCGCACCTTCTTAGCATGCAGGAAACTTGAGGGTTGGGGCTCTCTTCCTACCCCTCCTGCCATTATGGTCTACCCCTAAGAGCCTTGTGGATTTATTCCTTGGGGAATATCCACTGCTAGTGTACACTCTACATCTTAGTAACTTCTCAAATCCCAGAGCACCACACAGGGTCTTGCCTTTCGGTGGAGATTCTTTGCCTCTGAGCACAGAAGCAGCTTGGAGCCTTGTAAGACTTCAACACAAACTGGACAAAGGAACCTGGTATATGGAGGCTTTTAGAGATCATTCCAACACATCAGCTTGTATTGCAAATCAGTGGCTATGGTCCAGGGTGTCAGGTAAAGGTCTAATGCTCCAATCAGCCAACTGTGGAAAAAAAAAAAAAGAATAAAGGCTTGTTCTTTTATCTTTTAAGAAATCTCTTTAGCTCCTTTTCTCTCTGCCTATGTGTCTCTGTCTCTCTCTGTCTTTCTGTGTGTATGATTTGTAGATTTATAATTATAACAAATTGCACAAATATATTTTAAATAATCAGAACATATATACACAATGTTCTTTAGAGGTTTCTTCTGATAATATAGCCCTTCAGATTCAATTTTTGGGGTCGAATTCCTATTAGTGACATAACTTTTTGTATATATTTTTCTGTTTTTCCAACTATGCTATATGGATTTATTTGGTTTTGATCATTATTGGTTACCATGTCATAATCAGGGATTGATATGGCTTACCGTTAGCAACAAAATAAACAAAATATGGAAAGAGAAAATTGTACAAAAATAATAAAGTATAATATTAAATCTTTTTAATATACTTGTTTTACTAGTATTTGAAATGCATACATTTATTAGTTCATACACAGAGAAATATTAGTACTTGTGTTTCAAATCTCTGGACATTAAAAATAGTTTCTCCTTTATGAATCACTATAAATCTTTTCTAAATTGTTTTCCAAAATATGTTAACATTAGTAACTATATGTTATCAGCCTGATTGGATTAGGAAATGCCTAGGAGCAACAGGTATGAATATAACTGTGTAACCATACAGGTGTTTTCAGAGGAACTCAGCAAAAGTAGAATGAATATGAATGGCTTGATATCGTTGAAGTAAAAATCATCCAAGGGTCTGAACAATATGGATTGAAAGAAGATTAGAGTACTCTCTGTGATGATTTGAGTGAGGATGGCCTCCATAAACTCATTGAATGCTTGGTCACCAGGGAGTGGCACAATAAACATGTGTAGCCTTGTTGGAATAGGTTTGGCTTTGTGGGAGTTAGTGTTCAAATGCTCAAGGTCTAGTGCTGCTTCCTGCTGCAGCCCTAGAATTCTAGGCTACCTCGGCAACACGTTGGCCTGCATGCCACCATGCTTCCCGCCATGACAATCAACTGAACCTATAAGCCAGTCCCAATTAAATATTTTCCTTGGTAATGTTGCTTTGCTTATTGTGTTTATTCAAAGCAACAGAAACTCTAATATACCCCTCCTTCTAAGATGCACACACACACATATATATACACACACACACAAACTAGGATAATAATTTGCTTTTAATAAATGGTTAACTTATACTTTTGGTTGTGAGCTATGTATTAATTAATTTACAATATTAATAAATATTGTAAACTTTATTTTTTCTCATGAACCTAATCATTCTGAGGCTTGTAAAATTTTGTCTTAAAATGAAATTGAGTATAAAATGGTTACTTTAATTTTCTTTTTAGATTGGGTTCTATATTTGACCCATATTCATTTATGTTTGCTAAAAGAGAAAACACTTCTCAGCTATGGAAAGCCCAGTTGGAAGTCCAGTATAAATGTTTGTATGTAGTATTTTCATTACTCAGAAATTTACCTGTAAAATTAGTAAAACTGTAATGCCTATCATTTCATGAAATTCAGTAACCGGCTATTTTCTCTTATGTTTTCAATTGCATCATATGTTATACTTGCAAAATAAACACCTTGCCATAGAGCAATTTTAATCCAGCAACATAGTTACCCTGGCTGGAACATAGACATGACCTTAGTAAATACCTTTACTCTCAAACAATGTAGGAAAGGTTAGTTTATAGAAGGAAGCTGGCATGCTTGAATGTGACATTTAAAGAGGGTGGGACAAAGAGATGACTTAGAGAAAGATTTGACAGGACATAGGAGGTTACCAATTCCCCCGAGAACCACACAGGAGACGAAAGCTATTTAATAAAAGTGCAGCAAGAGATAGGTAGTCAGTTCATTCATTTGAATTCAGTTAATACAGTCCTATTCAGTGAGCTCAGACTGTAGTTCAGTGGAGTTGAATTTGTGTGATTTCTTGCAACTCACTGTAGGTTAGTAGAGGCAGCCAAAGCCAGAGACTAAGAAGGAACCAGAATATTAGAATAAATAGCCAGAATTAATTTGAAGCCAAGCAAAGCATTTCAGTCAGAAGCAGAGTGAACCTAGATTCTAAGTCAGCTTGGAGAGGAGTATGAACCAGAACAACTGAGTTGAACCAGCCAACCAGAGTTGAAAAAGAATTAAAAATGGCGAGCTTATCCAGCAGTAAGCACCTTAAGTGACAATTACAATTTACAAATAAAATATACTCTAACACCTTGCAAAAACATGAGTCATATTACTACATTAATCAAATGTTTTTATATGGATATAAATAATGAGGCTTTGAAATGCATGGGATTTCTATTTTATGACCTTCATGATTATATTATATGAAGCCTATTTCCTTGAGAAATTAATGGATAATCTGCAAGAGACGGCTTTAATAATTTAATGATTTTTGTCTTTGGTCAAACACAATTTTTCATTCAGCTATGAAGACTAGATTGTTCTTATTCTCTTAGCTATATAAAACAATGATGGCTTGAAGACCACTTTTGCAGGCAGTGCCCTGATGGTGATTTCTGGCTGTGTGGGTGTTGAGTCCTCACCACATCTCTCCCTATCTAGACTCTCCTGTACTTCAACAATTGTGATTGCTACTTGAAGTTCAGACTTTCTGGTCCTACTTCCTGCATAGTCTTGTGTCCTTCTAGATTTATCCCAGATTTCAGAAAAATAAGAGGCTCCCAGGACCCAATGAGGATGCCATTAGCTGAAATACACAACAAATGGTAGAGAGAACCTGTAGAGACCATATCCAGAAGTTAGGCATGGCTCCCGGTTGAGGGATGGGGTCACACACTCATCTCAAAAATATTAACCCAGAATTGGTCTTTTATAAAGGAAATACAGGGACAAAGAGGAGAGCAGAGCCTAAGGAAAGGCCGATCCAAAGAATGTCCCACCTGAGGATTCTATTAACATTTTAAATAAATTATTTTGAGAATTTCACACACGTACTCTACTTACATCTTTGTCAGTCGCCGCTTTGCCTCCTGCAAATCCACTCATGTTTCCTCACATGCTCTCTAAACTTCATGTCATTTTAAAATTATTATTCTTGTATGTGTGTGTGTGTGTGTGTGTGTGTGTGTGTGTGTGTGTGTGTGTGTGTGTGTGTGTAAAAAGGACCTACAGAATTTACTTACCTTTACTCAGATATATTTGTATTTAGGGATCACTACTAAGGAATGGATAACCTATCAATGGGAGAAGTGTGAATATCCCTCTTTAAGCAGCCATTAATGCTATTCATCTTTTATTAGAGATGAAGTCTTTGTGAGATTTTCACTATCTATGTATGGATATGAACCTTATCATCACTGTGCAAGTCTTCTTTGGGGCTTTATTGGTGTAGCCTTCCTGTCATACATAGCATATAACCTAGTGTAGTTCTTGCAATCTTTCCATCTGTACTTCTCTGACTTTTCTCTCAGCCATATATACAAGAGCTATGCTGTGCATGTATCAACTGGGCCTAAGTACTACAGTCACTGATTCTCTGCATTTCAACTACTTGTACATTTCCGTGATCACCTTCTGCAAGACAAGACAATTCTTTGATGACAGGTGAAAGCTACATTTATGCATGAACATAAGAATATGATAGAAATTATACTGGTTTTAGAATGTCCCTGTATTAGATTCTGCTATCAAGTCTGTGACCTCATCTCAAAAGACACAGGTATTTGGCAAGGTTTACAATGCTCAGCAGAAATTCCCTCCTTTGGAGTCAGTCTTAAGTCCAATTAAGTAGCTGTTTGTTACCTGTGGCACTATTCTTTTATGTCCCTGGAATAATCTTTTTAAACACTATGAAAGTGGTGCGTTTGAGACATCTGTGTAACAGTAAAGGACACATTTTCAGAGGATACAGTATGTAGCTTTGTTGCTTTATTTTATTTTCCTTGCAATGATGTTTGAGGGCATAGCCCAAAGAAACAATACAATGATCTCAGGAGGAAGCAGAAGTGCCCTTTGATCTCAGAAAACACAATGCTTTGACTCTATAAGAAATAAATCACTGTCGTCTGGCAAAATATAAAGCTTTCTTAAGGAACATTAATAAATGTAGAAAATAAAACACAATCCTCCTTCCTATTCAAATCAAAGACTCAAATGTGGGTCACAACTTAATTTCCATAAATGTGCGTGATATACTTGTACACTGTTGCCATTATATTTTCTTCTCTTCTCCACTTGACTATGTAAAACACTGTGACTAGGGTCAAAATACTCAGGGTTTATACTGGGAACTCCCTAGTGAATGCTTACGATTCTGAGAAAGAATGTGCTGATGACTTCAGGGGAGAAGCTGGCTAAAGCTGCAGGCTGGCCTGTGGAACAGAAAGGAAAACCTTCACGAGGTACCTTAGCACGAGCAAGTAATTTTATAAACAGGAGAAGTATGATTTCTTGTTTCAGACTCCATTATCAATATAAATAGACTTTAAATAAACACGAAAGCTGTCATAAGGACCTATTTTTTTGAAGAAATATCCACCATAGAATCAACTCAGCTACTTGACTAAGACTCTGCACATTGTGGAAATCAGCAGAAAGGAAAGCTCACTTTCCCCTCAGTTTCCTGTCTGCATTTTTGCTCTGATGCGATTATCTCCTCATCCTTATACTATTCCTTGCTTTTCAGCCCTGGGCCAATAAATCTGTATATAGACAAGCGATGAGGATTTTGGAATGCTTAAAGCTGAGAGTCACGGAATAAATGTAAATAAACTTAGAAAGATTTTTTTTTTTTTGAGAAAGGGTTTCATGTAGCTTAGGGGCCCTCAAACTCACGGTGGGTTGTGAGATGTGCTTAAATTTCAGATTCTCCTGGATCCATTTTCAAGTATTCTTATTGCAGGTGTGTACCACTATTTACACAGGGTAAATTTGTGCTTTCTTCTACACTAAGCAGCATGCCAACCACTGAGTCATATACCAATTTCAAAAGAATGTTGCTAAAGAGCAACAGAAATCAACTCTTTAATGTATAATTTCAAGTTAATGTAAGAAGAAAACTGGCATGTAAAAAATATAGTTTAAAAATTGTCTAATCTTAAAACATTGTTCCTTCCCATTGGCAATACAATGTTAAAGATGTAGGGCACAGCATGCTTCAAAAACGAGTCTAGGTAGGGTATTGAACAGACAAAATGACAATGTAGAGAAAGGATACAGAACAGAAGGGCCTAACATGTATAGGGAGCGTTCTTGAGTCTAACTGGAGTCTGCACCACTTAAGAAAGTTTTTTTAATCTTAGCCATTCTGACTAGTGTGAAGTAAATTCTCAGGGTTGTTTTGATTTGCATTTCCCTAATGACTAATGAAGTTGAACATTTCTTAAGGTACTTCTCAGCCATCCAAAGTTCTTCAGGTGAAAATTCTTTGTTTAGCTCTGTACCCCATTTTTTAATAGGGTTGTTTGGTTTTCTGGGATCTAACTTCTTGAGTTCTTTGTATATATTGGATATTAGCCCTCTCTCAGATGTAGGGTTAGTGAAGATCTTTTCCCAATTTGTTGGTTGCCGAGTCGTCCTTTGACTTACAGAAACTTTGTAATTTTATGAGGTCCCATTTGTCAATTCTTTTCTTTCTTTTTTTTTTTTTGACATTTTTTCACTTTTTTTATTCAATATATTTTTATTTACATTTCAAATGATATGATATGATTTCCCCTTTTTCAGGCCTCCCCACTCCCCGAAAGTCACAGAAGCCCTTTTTCCTCCCCCCGTTCTACCATCCACCCCTTCCTACTTCCCTGTTCTGTTTTAACTTATACTGCTACACTGAGTCTTTCCAGAACCAGGGGCCACTCCTCCGTTCTTCTTGTACCTCATTTGATGTGTAGATTATGTTTTGGGTATTCCAATTTTCTAGGCTAATATCCACTTATTAGTGAATGCATACCATGCTTGATCTTTTGAGACTGGGTTACCTCACCTAGTATGATGTTCTCCAACGCCATCCATTTGTCTAAGAATTTCATGAATTCATCATTTCTAATTGCTGAATAGTACTCTGTTGTGTATATATCCCACATTTTTTCCATCCATTCTTCCGTTGAGGGATACCTGGGTGCTTTCCAGCTTCTGGCAATTATAAATAGGACTGCTGTGAATATAGTGGAGCACGTATCCTTATTGCATGCTGGGAAATTCTCTGGGTATATGCCCAGGAGTGGTATAGCAGGATCCTTCGGAAGTGATGTGCCCAGTTTTCTGAGGAACCGCCAGACTGATTTCCAGAGTGGTTGTACCAGTTTCCAACCCCACCAGCAGTGGAGGAGTGTTCCTCTTTCTCCACATCCTTGTCAACACCTGCTATCTCCTGAATTTTTAATCTTAGTCATTCTGACTGGTGTAAGGTGAAATCTCAGGGTTGTTTTGATTTGCATTTCCCTAATGACTAATGAAGTTGAGCATTTTTTAAGATGTTTCTCAGCCATCCAAAGTTCTTCAGGTGAAAATCCTTTGTTTAGCTCTGTGCCCCATTTATTAAAAGGGTTATTTGGTTTTCTGGGGTCTAACTTCTTGAGTTTTTTGTATATATATTGGATATTAGCCCTCTATCTGATGTAGGGTTGGTGAAGATCTTTTCCCAATTGTTGGTTGCTGATTTGTCCTTTTGACGTTGTCCTTTGTTTTACAGAAATTTTGTAATTTTATGAGATCCCATTTGTCAATTCCTGATCTTAGAGCATAAACTATTGGTGTTCTGTTCAGGAAATTTCCTCCTGTACTGATGTCCTCAAGGGTCTTCCCCAGTTTCTTTTCTATTAGCTTCAGAGTGCCTGGCTTTATGTGGAGGTCCTTGATCCAATTGGAGTTGAGCTTAGTACAAGGAGACAAGGATGGATCAATTCGCATTGTTCTGCATGCTGACCTCCAGTTGAACCAGCACTGTTTATTGAAAATGCTATCTTTTTTCCATTGGATGTTTTCAGCCCTTTTGTCTAGGATCAAGTGGCCATAGGTGTGTGGGTTCATTTCTGGTTCTTCAATCCTGTTCCATTTATCTGCCTGCCTGTCACTGTACCAATACCATGCAGTTTTTAACACTATTGCTGTTTTATTGCTTGAGGTCAGGGATACTGATTCCCCCAGAATTTCTTTTGTTGTTGAGAATAGTTTTAGCTATCCTGGGATTTTTGTTATTCCAGATGAATCTGAGAATTGCTCTTTCTAACTCTATGAAGAACTGAGTTGGGATTTTGATGGATATTGCTTTTAATCTGTATATTGCTTTTGGCAAAATGGCCATTTTAACTATATTAATCCTGCCAATCCATGAGCAGGGGAGATTTTTCCATTTTTTGAGGTCTTCTTCCATTTCCTTCTTCAGAGTCTTGAAGTTCTTGCCATACACATCTTTCACATGTTTGTTAAGAGTCACCCCAAGGTACTTTATACTGTTTGTGGCTATTGTGAAAGGTATCATTTCCCTAATTTCTTTCTCAGCCTGCTTATCCTTCAAGTATAGGAAGGCTACTGATTTGCTTGAGTTGATTTTTTAACCTGCCACTTTGCTGAAGCTATTTATCAGCTGTAGGAGTTCTCTAGTGGAGTCTTTTGGGTCACTAAGGTAGACTATCATAATAAGCTATTGGTGTTCTGTTCAAGAATTTTTCCCCTGTACTGATGTCCTCAAGGGTCTTCTCCAGTTTGTTTTCTATTAGTTTCAGTGTGTCTGGCTTTATGTGGAGGTCCTTGATCCACTTGGAGTTGAGCTTAGTACAAGGAGATAAGGCTGAATCAATTCACATTCTTCTGCATGCTGACCTCCAATTGAACCAGCATCATTTGTGGAAAGGGTTATCTTTTTTTCCATTGGATGTTTTCAGCTCCTATGTCGAAGTTCAAATGATCATAGGTGTATGGATTAAATTCTGGATCTTCAATCTTATTCCATTGATCCACCTGCCTGTCACTGTACCAATACCGTCCAGTTTTTTAACACTATTGCTCTGTAATATTGCTTGATGTCCGGGATATTGATTCCTCAAGAAGTTCTTTTACTGCTAAGAATAGTTTTAGGTATCCTGGGTTTTTGTTATTCCAGATGAATTTGAGAATTGCTCTTTCTAACTCTATGAAGAACTGAGTTGGGATTTTGATGGGTTTTGCGTGGTGGTGGGGTTGCAAGCTAGTACAATCACTCTGGAAATCAGTCTGGCAGTTCCTCAGAAAACTGGGCATGTCACTTCCGGAGGACCCTGCTATACCACTCCTGGACATATGCCCAGTGGATTCCCGAGCATGTAATAAGGATACATGCTCCACTATGTTCATAGCAGTCCTATTTATAATATCCCGAAGCTGGAAAGAACCCAGATGTCCCTCAATGGAGGAATGGATACAAAAAATGTGGTATATATACACAATGGAGTACTATTCAGCCATTAGAAACAATGAATTCATGAAATTCTTAGACAAGTCGATAGGGCTGTAGAACATCATACTAAGTGAGGTAACCCAGTCTCAAAAGATCAGTCATGGTATGCACTCACTAATAAGCGGATATTAGCCTAGAAACTTGGAATATGCAAGATATAATCCACATATCAAATGATGTCCAGGATGAACGGAGGGGTGGCCCCTGGTTCTGAAAAGGCCCAGTGCAGCAGTATAGGGCAACACCAGAAGTGGGAAGGGGTGGATAGGGGACCAGGGGGAGGGAAGAAGGCTTATGGGACTTTCGGCGAGTGGGGGGACAGGAAAGGGGAAATCATTTGAAATGTAAATAAAAAATACATTAAATAAAAAAAAAACCATAAAAAAAGAAAGTTTTTTTCTTCATAGTCTAGTTCTTTCCACAGCATGAATGTGTTGTTTTGGCAGTGGTCTTCTCGACTTTCACTGTTGTTTTGGAGCAGAAGGTCCTGGTTAAATTTATCCTTGCAACTTTTTGTAAACACTAATTACTTTTTAAATTTTTGAAAGTTTTCATCTCTATACTGTGTATTACTGTGAATATACTTATCCCCATTACTCCTTGTAATATCTCTTTGTTTCCCCCTGAACTCCCTTTCCTGACTGTTGCCACAGTGGCTATTGAAGGAAATGACACTCTTTCCCAGAGCTACCATTTACTGTCAATATCTCTAAAGAATGATAGAATGTGTTAGTTTGAACAAGAATGATCGCAATTCAAAGTTGGAAATGTATGGTCTTGCTTGAACTATTTAGAACAAATGAGGAAGGATGGCCTTTTTAAAGAAGGTATGTTACAATTTAAGGGCTTTGTTGTTTCAAAAGCCCATGCAAGACTTAGTCAGGCTCTCTCTCTCCCTAACCCTCTCTACCTCTCCTGCTCCCTGTCCCTCTCCCTGTCCCTTTTCCTTCCACCTGAATGTGGAACAGACAGAAACCTTCACCTACTCTTCCAGTGCTGTGATTCCCTTTCTGCGACCATTTTCCCTGCTGTGGTGGTCATGGACTAATCCTTTGAAAGTGTAAGGCAACCCATAATTAAGCACTCTATTATATAAGGTGGTGATCACAGTGGTCTTCGCAGCAATAGAACAGTCACTAAGACATGGGGCATCATGGATTCCTCCTTTATGGAAAATGAAATATTGAGGACTGTAACCTTGCATAGACATCCATGGCTCTGTTGTGTTCATGGTTGCAAAGGCCACCTCGCAGCTGAATAACAATGTCTCATTCTTATCTCATCTTTTTGCTGTTATGCCCTTTCTGTCCTTACTTGTGAGATCCATTGCCCATGTAGGTTATGACTTAGTATTTACTTTAGAGTTGAGTTCTCACAGTCACTTAATTTTTAGCACTTTACCAAATTTTCATTTCTGCATCAATGGTAACTATCTAAAAATATTCCCTGCTTCCTGAGGTGGAGAACTTTCCTAGTATATAAATATAAATATCTAGGAGAAAATTAAAGATTTTTACTCAAGAGAATAGGGTTGTATGTTCCCCCTCCCCCAGTCCATAAGCTTTCCAGCTATACACTTTTGATTAATTTTATCATAACGTATTTATTCCTTCCCATGGAACTGGCTTCCAATACAATGCTCAGTGTGTGGTTAAGTATGAAAGCACACAAAATATACAACTGGGAAAGCCCATTGGTGTTCTTTCTCTCCCAGTAATCTCTATTGCACCTTTCCTTCCGACATTATCAGCTCTTACCAGTATGAACCTTCTGGCTCATCTTAGCTGCCATGTCCTGCAGCCCTAATGTGTGGTTTCTTCAATAATAAGGTCTTGCTGTCCAGTCTAAGAGGCAACCAAAATTAATGGCAAATTCAGCATTATGTTTAGGCATTCTGGGTCAGTCCTCTTGGGCTGATACTCATAAGCAAGGACCTCACACCTGGCCCTGAATGAATTCTTTATTCAGCTGAGAAATTACTTCTGTATTATGTATGTTTTATTCAATATGCATTAAAATAAGATTCAAGTGATAAATTCTCTTTTGAATGCTTCTTTGAGAAATATTAATAATAATCTTCAAATACTGATTATTTTCTTTATAAAACGATTATATATGTATACATATGCCTATACATATACATATATAAAACTACTGTTATAGTCTCCTGCTTTCAAGTTGAAGGCTATATGAGCAAAAGCCTGCATGAACATCAGTTTTATAAGACTGGATAAACACTATGTATTGGTTGTTCTCTTATTTAATTATCTTTTTAATAGAACCAGAGTTTTTTTGAAGCAAGCAAAATAAATATTACAATCATTCCATCTTTGGCCCTTTAGCCTATTTTTATTGACCTTAATCTTCAAGAATATAGATTTCTTTATCCTTAACTTTATAATGCCATTGATTACTGGAGAATCTTTCATATAAAATAGTATCTTTGTCAACATGCATTTTACTCAATTAACTAATAGGAAGCTGAGTCTTTTTGAAGCGCTCTCCCCAAATACCTTCACTTACCAACACACCATAAGCTGTGTGCCCTAGATAGTCTTCTTGTAAAGGTCTATGAGTTATTTATTCTTCAGTTACCTCTAGTGAAATATATGCTTTGTTATTGTTTGACATATTTAAAATCGGTGTTTAATCGATCAAAAGTCATGCCTACACCTTGCTTTTATTTAAGGTATTTTTAATTCAGTATCTAAAAAAATTCGTGTGTGTGTGTGTGTCTGTGTGTGTGTGTGTGTGAGCATGTGTATTAATAAGAAGTAGAGAGAGAGAGAAGCAGAGACAAAGAGGCAGAGACAAAGGAGACAGAGACACAGAATCAGAGAAAGACAAAGAATGAGGTTAGAGAGTTTCATTCCTAGGTACTAAGTCTCCTCATTGGAATCCCCAACCACCCACCACTTCTTTTTTCTTCTCATCAATCTATAAAACATTGCATGTTCTAAACTCATTGATTTGTTCATTTGTTACCAGGATCTTGAATCATTTGCTTCTTCTGTCTTAATTCTTTAATTAAAGTGGTTAATTTTTAGAAAATATTTCAGTCTTAAAATTTTACTTAACAAGAATAGGAACCAATATCACAAATATAAACAAAAATAATTAAAATATTTTAAAATATATTCTTTAGAATAAGGTACTATAAGTATAGATTTAAAATATGCTAAATAATGTTTTTAACTATTTATGGAAGAATCAAAAGGACATATGTGTACATTTCTTTAATCTTGAAAGTGTCAAAACAAAGGTAATAATATCGTTTGTACTATTCCATCAAAATCAGTTGAGGCTACAACAGAAAGAACTTCCATTAACTGTTGATAAATATTTTGAATTGTTACTTATAATTTTAAAGAGTTGTATAATAGCTCAAGGAGAAGAAAGTCAGGCTTATGTAAACTGAGATTACACATTACATCTTCCACAGAAAACACATTTTAGGCAGATTGCTGACAAGGAAAATGCAAATTAGCCAATATTCTTTGCCCACATAATGTTTGTCTAGGACACAGCAAACTGTGTACTTTAAAATAGACCCAAATTGCCAATATGTATTTGAAGATGCCTACTATTTTTTTTAAATCTATAACCCAATTCTTTCTTTTGAAATAATCCAATGCATCCAATGTGTCTATTACATAGCCCATCATAACACTGTGTCATGTCTGGAATACTGTAGTATTCCAGATTTGCTCCACTTGCGTTAATCCAGGTGGGTTAACAACTCAAAATTGCTTGCACTCCCAGGATTTAATCGCATCTTTGTGCCAATCTGTCTCTCAGTCATATACATATCCCAATGTTTAAGTAGATGCTTTACAAGGCATGCTCCTACACATTTTATAAAGCAGCTCCAAATGTTTATACTTCCATCAACTACAAAATTTATTTTACATGTGATTTTATTTTTAACATCATGTAATACCAAAATTTGAATGAATCTCTTGACACTTTGCTCCGTAATTCTATCTGTGAATAATTATTCATATTAAAGATATTCTCTCCTTTCTAAACTTTGTTGTCTCCTAACAAAAACAGAGTGTCAAACCTTGGGCTACTGATATGTTTTGTGTGTGTTATATTCTTTTACAGTCATATTGTACAAGCTTTCTTGGAGTTATTTTAATAAGTCTCTTTCCTTGACTACTGTGCACACTTTTTGAAGATAAAAAAATGTAAAGCTTGATCTTTAAAATTCAGTTATCCTAAACAAAATAAAACATAAAAGTTTGAAGAATATGGGAGGACACAAAATCAGTTCCAAGTTTTAAAATGGATTGTTCTCTAGTCACAGTTCAAAAAAAAGAGGAAAACTTAACTTTTTATGACATAATATTCAAAAATTCAAGTCCTATAATATATTTCTACATATCCTAAAACATTTTTCAGTCTCAAGAAACAGACTAATATAAGAACTGCATCTGTGACACTGAAGGTTGTTATCAATGTCAAACAATGGCCAACTGTGTTTTGCTTAAAATTGGTATTGAAAATGTTCCCATCACTGTTGAATAGAAGACATCAAAGGAGATTATACAGGGAACTGCACTGTTATATAATTCAGTTTTTGTTTTCAATGAAACAGGGAGAAATTTCAGTGTAATGACACAGAATGGAGATGCCCTGAATAGTGAATTTCACAGAGGAATAGGGAGTCAGAGATACAAGTGCAAACATGACTTCAGATTCCCCTCATCTATTTTGTTTGAGTGGGAGAGAGTTCAGAGAGAGATTGCATAGTATCAACAAATGTTACAGTAAAAAAAAAAAAAAAAGCTCAAATGACAGAGAATATTTGTATTTATATTTTACTGATACGTAAGACTACTGAAATTTTCCAAAAAATGCTCTCAGCCTGGCTACTGACTTGTATAAGGGAGAGTTATAGCATTTTCCCACCTGTCTTTTCTCAATCATCTCTGCCAACATGCACTGTTCTTACGTTCTTCAACAATACTTCATTCCCACACGTAGGCTTTATTTTGCAAGAGATGGAGTCAAACTACTATTGTAAAAATTTTAAGAAACCATTCAGTTGTTTCTATGTATATTAGCATGTTAGGGCAATGGGATTTTGATAATTATGAAGAAATTCCAGATAGAATTAAAGCGGTTCCTTATATGGAGAATTTTTCCACATTATTTAAAATAGTTTAGAAATCTTTAAGAGAACACAAGATTTCTTTCAGTATTATTTGAGAATGTAACTCAACAATATTCTCTATGTACTCCTGTAATGATGCTCTTAACTAAACATGTGTGAGTGCAAAGGCAAACAAATTCCATCTCATTCTTCAGCATCTTTCCACATCTCTTCTTCAGATATTCATGTGTGTGAATGTACTAACAAAAGGATCAATAGAAGGTGCAATGTGTCCCATGCCCAGACTCCTCCAGACACAGTCCTCATTGCCCCTGCAGTTATTACTAATCTTGACCGAGCTTGTTTGTTAAAGATTTACTGAAGATGTTTTTCACTTTTGATTGTAATATGATTTGAGTGATGATTTCTCAGCTATTAAATATAAACCATGTTTTTCTGAACATTGGGAAATCTGTATAATTTTCTTTCTACGATTCTTAGGAGGCAGAAAAAATGCCAAATTTTTAAAGAAAAGGCTAGTCGGTGTTAAGTATTTTAATATACTGAGTATTCTCTCTGTGCCTCTCTAATAAGCAGAGCTCTTACCTGGTTTCACTTTTCAGAGAAGCAGTAGTGGGAAGATGGTATCCCCTCAATGTTGGAGCTCAGAACGCTTTAGATTATACTGGTTGATGATGATGGATGTGGTCACAGAGCAGGACTGAGCAGAGTGCATAGGACCATCCGTAAAAATTCTTTTTCAGAAGTCACACTAACATACAAATGGTTTTCATATTTTCTAGAACAAAGATGAAGCTATTATATAATCATATCAAAAGATGTTTCAGAAGCAACTTGCCTTTATTTTGATTTATTTTCTACAAATTTAGCATTTATTTATTTATTTATTTATTTACTTACTTACTTACTTACTTATTATTTATTTTCATGGCATTAAACATACATCGGGGCAGACCCTTGCTTAGGAGGCCTTGGCTAACACAAAATTAATTCTGTGTTATTTTTATAGATGTTTTGTTTCAATTTAGTTTGTTTAGGCCTTGATTTTCTTTTCCTTTTTTTCTTTCATTTTTAAATCATTGGTCTTATTGGTCTTTTACTTATTTAACTTTTTTCCTGCCTTGTTTTTTGTTGTTTTGGTGACCGTTATTTAAAGAAGGAGAGAGAAAGAATGTGAAGTTGTATAAGTAAAATGTTCAGGAGATTAGGAGGAATTTGGGAGGGAAAACATAAAAACTATCTTTATTGAAAAGTGTAAATAAAAATATAAATTAAATGCCACCTAAAAATAAATAAATACGAATGCTTTTTAGTTTTATGTAAGTTTTGTGAAAGTAGATATCTTGAAATATCACCTTTTCCAAACAGAGTTTTCCCAAATTTATTTTACCTATTTGTTCACTGGAAGATTTCTGAAATTACTGCCTTTAACTGCAGTGGCTTTTCTTCTAGTTGCAACACACTCTTTGTTATTTTTCCTCCTACCAATTTTCTGGAAGTGTAGCTTTTGAGAGATCAATTCACCAAAGACCCACTAATTAACAAATTCAATGGTCTCTTCTAAGCCCTTGTTCAGTGAGTCCTCTGTATGGCAATCAAAATCACAGTCCACTTGTTCCTCCTTGAAAAGCTCTTAGAACTGGAAGAAGAAAATGAATGTCTCTTCCCCACAGAGAGATTTGGGGGAAGAATGGCCCTTGGCTAAGAATTTAATCAAGTACTTAGAAGAAGTAATTTCAAAGCTTCCACCTGTCTGCTATAACTAAGACAGCAGGTTGTAAGAGATACGTGGTTCAGCATTAGCCCATTTATTATTCCAGGTAGACCTGAAATGGCACATCTGAAAAGGCGACTGGGAACGGAAACATTGCAGCCCTGCATAGTAATGAGACTGTGCTAACTGGATTGCCACTATGTGAACTTGTGAGTTGTGAGGAGGCTAAGGACATGTTTGCGCTTCTTCTTTAATGCTGGCTGTTCTGGGGGATTTGCACGCAGGTTCAGATACATATGGAGAGAAACAGATGTGGAATCAAGGACAGAGATGCTCAACAAGCACGTGAACAACTGGAGTTGTCAACTGCTTTTGCCACTAACTTCGAAGGAAGTAGCTATAAGATACAAGCATAAAGTGTACAAGGTTTTCAGGAATCAATTTTGCAATAAGTGGGCTACATTTCCTTTCTTAAATTTATTTCCTACAATGAAATATGAATGTGATATAGGCAATATTGAGAAATCAATATTAAACACATAAATTTTTATTTCTTAACTAGGTGTGGGTAACTATCCCACTGTTCTGCAGTAAGCTGGAATAGGTATTAAACTAATATTTATTGAAAGCAAAATACCTAAGCCAAAATGCATTATTTTTACTAATTATAGTTGATTGACAATATTCATAATTATTTCATAATTAATAATATTTATTACCGGACAAATACAGAGGTGGCTGCTCTCAGCCAACCATTGGACTGAGCACAAGATCCCCAATGGAGGAGCTAGAGAAAGAACCCATGGAGCTGAAGGAGTTTACAACCGCATAGAAGGAACAACAATATGTTCCAACTAGTACCACCAGAGCTCCTAGGGACTAAACCACCAATCAAAGAGTACACATGGAGGAAACTATGGCTCCAGCTGCATTTGTAGCAGAGCATGGCCTTGTTGGACACCAAAGGGAGGAGAGGCCCTTGGTCCTGAGAAGGCTAGATGCCCCAGTATAGGGGAATGCCAGGACAGGGAAGTGGGAGTGGGTGGGTTTTTGAGCAGGGGGAGAAGGAAAGGGATAAGGTATATTCAGAGAGAAAAACAGGAAAGGGAATAACATTTGAAATATAAATATCTAATTAAAAATAAAAGTAAAAATAAAAGTATATTCACACCATAGGAATATGTTTTAAATTATTTTATATTTCTTGAAATTACAATATAATTTAATCTCTCTTCCTTCCTTTTCTGTCCAACCCTTTGTCATACTCCTTTTGAATTTCAGCTGTCTTTTTAATATGTAGTTTTCAATATACTTGCATAATAATAGTATGAGGACCTATAGCTACTATTTATTTTTACATGCTCTTAGAACAGAAAAATAACAGGAAATAGGAATAAATCTTATAAAAGTATCATTGTTTAAGAAAAGACAAATAAACTGCCAGGTAAACACTTTCCACAATAAATATACAAGAAAATACCCAGAGGTACATATTTCAGTTCTTATCTGCACCTGAAGATTCAATCCAAAGGTCCATAATAAGGAATATTTTATAGGAAAGAAAAGTGCATTTCAACTTTCTTACTATCACTATTAATTTATTCTGGCTACAGATAACTGCAGAAAAAGTCTCTGCCTGGAACTATACTAAACAAACAACTAAAAAACATTCACATAGGTCAGTGTGAATTGGGAGCCTATTCATAGCGCAAGTGATGCTATGAACCAAGATCATAGCACAGGTCCAATGTCTGAATGCAAGAGGATGTTGATGTCGTGGGTGGGGGCCATGAGGACTTGGCCAGAAGAGTATGAACTGAGCTGAGCATAGGTATGTGCTCCTTTCATGTATAATATTGCATCAATTTATTCTGGAAACACAGAAAGGCTAATTTACAGGTTATGTGAATACATTGCTATTATGCTGAAAGTCCACAGAAAGAAATGACTCAGGAAATACTAAGCAAAACTGGAAGAGTTGTCAGTACTATGACTACCATGTAAACAGTGATAGCCTCATGCCAGAAGCTATGGAGGGGTCAGCTCTCTATTTCCTTGATCCATGGTTTGTAAAGACAGATTTTTATCATTTCATTATTTAAGGGTCATTGTGAACTTAACAATAAAAATATATATCCACATTGTGACAAAATACCATTATATAACCAAAAGAATAAAATCTTCATGAATACAGACAGTCTTTGCCTTTCAGGGACTGGGTTATTGTTTATAGAAACCAAATTAAATTTAAATTTCCCTAAAAGGAAAACAAACTCATATTTATTTCATTCTATATTTAGATCTGTAAGGAAGGATGTTATGAAACTAAATTTGTTGTCAATCAATTTAAATCAAGTCTTTTTTTTCTTTTTCTTTTTTTTATTCGATATATTTTTTATTTACATTTCAAATGATTTCCCCTTTTTTGGCCCCCACTCCCCAAAAGTCCCATCCTCTTCCCTCCCCCCTTTTCTCCCATCCATCCCTTTCCACTCCCCTGTTCTGGTTCTGCCCTATACTGCTACACTGAGTCTTTCCGGAACCAGGGGCCACTCCTCTGTTCTTCTTGTACATCATTTGATGTGTGGATTATGTTTTGGCTATTCCAGTTTTCTAGGTTAATATCCATTTATTAGTGAGTACATACCATGATTGATCTTTTGAGACTGGGTTACCTCACTTAGTATGATGTTCTCCAGCTCCATCCATTTGCCTAAGAATTTCATGAATTCATTGTTTCTAATGGCTGAATAGTACTCCATTGTGTATATATACCACATTTTTTGCATCCATTCTTCTGTTGACGGATACCTGGGTTCCTGGGTTATTTCCAGCTTCTGGCTATTATAAATAGGGCTACTATGAACATAATGGAGCATGTATCCTTATTACCTGCTGGGGAATCCTCTGGGTATATGCCCAGGAATGATATAGCAGGATCCTCCAGAAGTGACGTGTCCAGTTTTCTGAGGAACTGCCAGACTGATTTCCAGAGTGGTTGTACCAATTTGCAACCCCATCAGCAGTGGAGGAGTGTTTCTCTTTCTCCACATCCTTGCCAACACCTGCTGTCTCCTGAATTTTTACTCTTAGCCATTCTGACTGGTGTAAGGTGAAATCTCAGGGTTGTTTTGATTTGCATTAAATCAAGTCTTAAAATGATGGTATAAGATGGGATGATTAAAAGATTAGATTCAATAAAAGTAAGAGGGAAAATAAATAAGAGAAATGAATTCCCAGGCACCTAGGGAAAGTCAGAACAAGAAGCCTAGAAAATATAAGCATGGATTAACTATGGGATTGCTGTATTCTATATGTATATAACTTATTCATGTGTTCTTCAGTTTCACCAAACAAACACTCCAGGCTTCAACAGTATATGTGGACAGTATTAGTGGAGGTTTTATGCTTGATGTTTTAGAGTTAGGTACATCACTAGAATAGGAAGTACCTTCCACATGCTAGGGGGAATAAGAGACAAATGACTGACCATTATTATTTGATTTGGAGATGCATTTGTGTCTCCAGGTGTTTCCTGCCTTTTCACATCAGTCTTAGAAGTCATGACAGCTTGGTGGCACTGCACATATTTGGGTGTCCCACAGCTTCTGTTTTATACCTTACACCCTGCCTGGAAGTCTTGAGAAGTCTTTCAACTGAGCTAAAGATAACTTTTCTTCTATCCAAATTCTGTCTTTGGTTTTTTTTTATTTTTAAAAATCTGCATTTATGTTGCTGTTAGTTAATGCTTGCGAATGTGAATTTATGCTCTGTTTAGCATCTTTGATTCTCACTTAGTCTTTTGATGTCAAGGACATCTCATTCTATTTGTCCTTATTTTTTTCCTCTACTTCCTCTACTTGAGAAGTAGTTTTCTCTAGAACTGACTGCCAGCTTATCTGTTGTATTAATCTACAGCCTGGTTCAGATGTGTGAAAATAGCTGATAATAGATTAAAGAGATCCTCTCAGGTAATATCCTAATATTTCCACTGGGCAGAGGTGATGGAATGGGAAGAATCCTGCAATTTCAAGAAAATGATCACTGTATGAGCGAAGCTACAATATTGATTACTTCCCATTACAAGGATATATCAAACACCTCCCTTCTTCGTGGCAAGGACATACACTGATATTCAGAACTTAGAAAATAACAGATATGCTAGGCTTAATTAAAAGTATACCTCTAATGTAGAACACATATCAAAATAAGATTGTCACTAATGTATTTCAAACACTAATGAGGACTTAAATTTGCTTTATGTTTCTTCTTCTGCACTGCACTTGAATTTCTTTGTATTTACTTTATTGTCATAAAGTGACTTTTGCTCTGGAGAGGATAGCTAATACAGTTTAACCTACCATGTCTGCTACTTAGATCATACCATAATTAGTCCAAGATTATATACAATTTCTTTATTTTATAATAAGTTTTAGATCATCCATTCTATATTCTCTCTATAGATACATGGATAGATTGACATCATGAGAATAAACTGTTTGCTATAGATAACAGCCAAAATGTCACTAATATCTCTGAACTTATAAAAACTTTGAATATTGAAAATTCAATTAATTTGGAGCATCATTAATAAATTTCAACATGTAGTCAAAATTTCAATATTTATACAAAGTATTCCATCAGACAGACAAGTTCAAAACATTTATCTTTGGGGAGACAGTTAAATTATTTAGAAAGAAACAAATTTATTTACATTTATGTCACACTTCTGCAAAATATTTTATCTTTTCAATGCACATTACCTAATTTCCGCCTTAGCTTCATACTTTGAATACAAGTACTTTTATTTATTTATTTACTTACTTACTTACTTATCTATTTTAATTCTTTAATCTTCTTTTACAGTCCAGTCTTTTCCCCCTCCTGCTCTGCCTTCTGAGTGTTCCACATCCTTGACTTTTAGTATTCTCAAATCACTAAGAAAGGAAGGAAATAAATTTGCACAAATTATGGCTCATATGAAATGATGTTTTCTTACCTAAACTGATGACTTAATAAACTCATTCAAACATAATTAAAGTGTCTTCACATAAAAGCATACTGTGTCTTTAAGTTTATTAATATTTGCTCAAATATCAATATGTAATTTAGCTGTCCATCTGATAGCGTTTCATCTAAATACTGAAATCCTCTTTAATTATTCTGCGCTTTTTCTACTGGAAATAAAGTTAATCACATGTTTATGGATGATTTTTTTCTGCTACTTCACTGATAAAGTTAGATGATAATGAAACAGTTAAGTAAACACTAAGTTTTAAAGAAAAGGCACTGAAGTGCATATGATCCAACATAATGTGATTCACAGAAACTAGAAATTGGATTAATATTGCTTGCTCATGCTTGAAGCACAGAAAATTGCTCAAAGGCAGATGGATAGAGAGTGAAAGTCTAAAAATAAAAATCCCAGTGGAAATGAGGATTTTCACAGTTCAGATTGGATTCTTCTAGTATATAAGTCTCAGTACATGGAGGAAAACCTTCCAAGTGAGACATATAAAGATCTTATACCACACCACACACACACACACACACACACACACACACACACACACACACACATACACACACACACACATACACACACACACACACATACACACACACACACACACATACATACTCACACACACACAGAGGGGGGAGAGAGAGAGAGAGAGAGAGAGAGAGAGAACAAGAGAGAGAGAGAATCCTGTGAAAATCTGAAAAAGATCAGCACACTAACAAAAGACAAACTTCAGTCTATTTTTGCACAGCAAATCCATTATGTACGTATTTACCAAAGACTCTAATGACTTCTACCAAGAGACAGTCCTAATACTAATCATTACTACATAATAAAACAAAGTAAAAGACCTTGACATTATTGTCTTTTTATACCATAAAATATACACAAAGGTTATTCTTTTCCTACAATTTAATCTTATAGGAATCTAGGAATATCATCTAGGAATATCATCATATCTAATGTATCCATTGCACACTGATACACCAGATATGCAGTGTGATGAATAAGGATAGTAACTCTGAAAACACTGGTGAAATATAAATGAAAATTTGTTTAAAAATTCCTTTGTGCATCATGTTGAGTAAAATTTACAATCAGATAGTGTGTTTAGAAATAATATTTAATTCACAGAATAGTTTAAAAACAAACACATAAAACTAGTTCTCATGCCCAGCCTCAGTTCCATGGAAGCTCTAATCTAGATTTATTTAGAACAATTATTTTCATAAATGTACATTTATTTGCATATTTAAATTTGCATATTTCTTTCAAAAATCATATTGCTCAGTAGTTTATTATTTTATTAATAGATATTGTTTCACCACATTACAGGGATGTCTTGAAAGCTATCCTTTCATGATGTTTATAAATGAATTGTTTGTCATTTAGCACACAAATAAAAGTCCAATTATTTCTGTATTTTAACTAAAAATCATACTGCTTTGAATATTCACTTTGTTGTATAATTATTTCTGAAGACACTTGGCCACAATTTCAGAAATTGAGAGAAAAGTCACTTGGTAAGGACAGTGCCAATGTCTACAGCTGTCAAAAGGAGAGACAGAAAGAGAATGATTGTTATTTCTGAGCCGGTTCCAGGGCAGTCTTAGTGATGCAGGTTTGCAAACAGTTGCATGAGGGGATCCTCAGAACGAATGTGAAGTCCAAGCATCAATGCAAGTGTGGTTATGATTTAGGCATAACTGAGGAAGTGATAGAAAGTGCAGGAGAGAGAAGTTATTCTGTTTGGCTTAAAACGTAGAAAAGCTGATAGGCTTAACAGGGAACGTCAACTACCAACTTAGATTAGTATTACTAGGCACTACATAGCTAGAGCACAGCATCTAACTTATATTAATCCTTCTACTTCAACATATCCATTTCTAAATTATAGACATTAAGAAAGATGACTGCCCCACTGACAGCTTTTTGCATTTGCTTACAATTCCTTTGGAATAGAATCTCTGAGACTTGTGATAATTTACTGCTTAACTTGTATATGGGTTTTCCAAACACTTTTCTAGAGTGGCTGGAACATTTTATGTTATTAACATAAATAATAATGGCCCAGGTTCTTTGCATCTTTTCTGACTCTTGTTATTATATTCTGTCTTTTATTTTGCGTGTTCTGTTTCATATTGTGGGATGTCCATTGACTGTTGAATTAAATAGTTAGTAAATACTGGCTGTGGGTTCGCTACCTACCTCAATGGTTTACTTTCTGAATGAAAGACACACACACACCTTTTATATTTTGACATAACACAATAGCTAGGCCACTGCCTAGCCTCCATGACTAATAGAGTCTACCTCCTGCAGATAGTTCTGTTTTGCGAAGTACAATATTATGTCTTCTATATTGGCTGCACTGGGATGCACCCTCCTGGTTCCTTCATATGGCTGCTCTACCTCTCTGCCCTACACTCTTCTCAGGCATGGCTGATCTCCTGTCCTCCACACTCTCCCATCAGGTAGGATCTCATCTTTATTTCTCCTCCTGGTGTTTAGCTCTGGAAATCTTAAAATCCTGTTTCTATCTGCCCTGCCTAAGCATTGTCTTCTGATATCTTTATTCACCAATCAGAATGAACTGGGGCCAGGGTGAGGACTCTCACCATGGAGGTGAGGACTCTTTTGGGCAATTTTGGAGACCCATATTAACACTAATACAAGCAAGCATTAGGCCAAGCCCACAACAATTGACACTCTTTTGAGACATAAATTGTCTTCTAGTTTCTATATTATCTTCATTATTAACAGTAGTGTGTATTATATAAGTTTTCATTCTAAACTTTTATTTTAGGATCTACCATATGGCATATTCTGGAAATGAAATTATGTGTCATGAAATTGCTATTGTTTCCTAGTGGATCTTCTATTTATTTATGCTACTGGTTCTTAAAATATTGTTAGTGAAACTTTCAACTAAGACACTTGAATGAGTAATTCTCACTCCCTGCTCTACAGATGGATTAAAAACTTGAAGCAAATAAAATCATTAGCACACCCCTATAATAGAAATTTTGTAGGAAGCTGCTAGTTTACAGAGAATGTTGACCATGTTCTAGAAGAAGTTTTTAAAGAACTGCTAAAGAGGTCAAATCCCCTTGTCATCTGCAATGATGACGATATTTTCCTTGTGTATCAATGATCAGTATAAGAAAATGGTGATGAGACATAGCTTGTAATGAAAACTGCACATGCTCTAAGCTTATTGGTATCTATCTACCCTTATGCAATAACTCACCTTACAGCCCTATTCACTAGAGTTTAAACTTTGTCTGTGTTCTAATCTTAGTGTTGTTGAGTTTGCTGATCCCCTCAACATTCTTTGCAGGGTTGTGCATCTCATCACTGAGCAACAGTAAGCTTGGCAGCATTGGACAAAGCTCTTTGTTCTTTGGTGATAATACTACTTGGTTTCATATTTAGGGGATGCTAGAGGAGATGTAATGTATATTACAGGGTTAGTTGCTAAAAGGAAGATGTTTCCATGATAATAATATATGATTATTATGCTTACAGAAGCTGGCAGTAGAAGCAATGCGAGTATGACAAGCCAGGTTAGTCCTTCTTCATGGTAACATGAATTACAGTATGTAGCTCAAACAAATAAAGTGAAGGGATTCACTCTGAGAAGACTAAAGAGTGTACAAAATTACACATATTAATTACACTGTGATTTAAAATGACCACTATACAGAGAATTGAACTCCATTTGTATTTTTTCATGCCTATAATTCCCATTTACTCCATTTTTAGAACTTAAGTTATCAGCATCAAACAAGACAAAAGCATGAAAACACTGAGTCAATTTTGAAGCATTTTTCTTTCCTAGAATAATGCAATAAATGATCATCTTCTTCAAATCTCACAGCTCAGATGTAGCAGTATATTAGTTAAACCACTTTTCTGTCTGTCCCTTTACCTTCTGAGCAGCGACCCCCACCCCACCATTGGGTTGCATTCCCTTTCCACCTACATTCTTGGATGCTTTCTCTACCTCAACTCCTGATCCCTCTGTACCTGACTCATGAAAATTCTCTTCTCCTCTTTTCTGGTTAGTCCTTTGCCTGCACAATCTAAAAGTTCCACCTCCTTTTCCCTTTTCAGCCACTGACTGTACAGCAATTCTTTATTACCATTCAAAGCCAGCTTGGGGAAAGGACTATGATGTATGGAAGCCCAGCTTTGGGAGCTGAATTAAGAGCATTAGAACCTATTACCAAAACTCAGCTAATATCACGTATGTACCTAGCCATCCATCTTTAGGACTACATATTCAGATTTGTCATATTAATATTTTGATGGAGTCAAATTATCATATCTCTTACTGTCTTGATTCTCAAGTATCTTTGTTTAACTTGTCCATAGAACTGTACTCATTGTCATCTTTCTGACACGTGAACTAGATAGGAGTTCAATGTTCGCACCATCCCAAATACAGTTACACACAGTGTTAGAATAAAAAGGGAATGATATATAATGGAGATTTCCAAGAGACTCTTTTTAGTAAAAGAGTCTTTACTTTTTAGTAAAATTCTACTCCATTTATAAAATACAAATGGAGTTCAATTCTCTGTATAGTGGTCATTTTAAATCACAGTGTAATTAATATGTGTAATTTTGTACAATTGGTAAAAGCATAGTAGGAGTTTGAAGTTCATGTGTGTGTGTATGTATGTGTGTGTGTGTATAACATATATATTACATGTAAAGTAGACAATGAGACAAATGCAAAGTGTAAGAAACATTGGTTGGGAATGAAAATAAAACAGATTATATGAAATTCTAAGAAATCCAAACTTGAAAATAAAACTAATAATGCAATAAATATTAGCTCTCTCCTGAGTTATGCCATGACCCAAATCAAAAAGTATAAGAGAATAACCATAGTTAAGAGTAATTGGGGTTCTTTTATTTTCTTTTTTCTTTTGGATTGGATATTTTCTTTAATTACATTTCAAATATTTTCCCACTTCCGGAGGTTATTTTCTTATTTTCCAACCTTATTTGAAGATTCCTGGAAATGCTATCTTAGATAGAAAAGCAAAATTTTAAGTGTGCATAAAAGCAAATATGGTAAAATTAAAGTTTTACTACTTTACAATTCAACTAAACCTCATAACTAAGTAAAATTACAGAATTTTTAAAAGAAAATAAGCCTCAAATCTAAAAAACATAGTTAACTAAAGTAGAGAGTACTGTTTGGATAACTTCCTGGTTACATGAGGAAATGTTGAGAAGAACATTCTTATTTGGGCAAGCACAAAGGGTAAGTTCTAGAGAGAGAGAGAGAGAGAGAGAGAGAGAGAGAGAGAGAGAGAGAGAGAGAGAGGGAGGGAGGGAGAGAGAGGGAGGAAGGGAGGGAGAGAGAGGGAGGGAGGGAGAGGGAGAGGGGTAGGTGAGAAAACACTCAGGGGAGCTCAGAGAACAGAAGTAAAGAAAACTGGGCAGTAAGGTAAGAACTCCAGCATTGCCTCACACTGCAAGAATCCAGATATCATACACAGAGCACAGATTGAAGAAAATTATCCAACACTTAGCTCTCTAGATGTTACCTTTGCTATGAGATTATTTACTAAACTTTCAATGTATCTTTCTGCAATATTTTCTTTCTATTCTGAAATAAAGGTTTTCATTATTATTTCATAAAATCTGATAGGAAAATGAAATCCTATTTTTATGCATACTGTTTAAAAATCAGTAGGCATTTATTGTGTTTTTATAAATATAATAAACTGAATCCGTAGATAAATTTTTATTTTGTTTTGTCCTTTGTTTTTCCGAGACAGGGTCTTACACTATTGATTAGGAACTCTGTATAGCCCACACTGGCTTCTCTCACAATGTGATTCTCTTACATTAGATTTCCAAATTCTGGATTTGCAAGCATGAAACATCATGCCTCATTAAAATTTTAGTTACCTTACAAAGTATAAATACACTTTTAATCTTCCTAAGAAAAAGGAAATGTATTGTTTGTTCATGTAAGTTTTTGAGTTAATGTAAATCTCATATTAATAATTATATTGAAGGGCCCAGTCTAACATATAAACTCTACTTTGTATCCAGACTATATCTTATGCTGAGCTTGTCCTCAAGCTAAACTCAGGAACTTGAAAAGCCATGACTTGTTTGAGGAACCAAGACTCCCAGCCCCCTAGCAACAGTCATAACTTTTCTAACAACAGCTACTCCATCCTTAGTGAATTGTCTCTTAGGAAAAACATGCCTAATGTTCCAGATGTGTCAAAATAGATTGCTCTAATGTAAAATTTTACAAAATTTTACATAACAATCTGAAATCAATGCAAGTCAATAGGAATGTGCCAAGCAGTTATTTCTCTAACATTAGCCAATCATGTAATTGCCAAGTTGGAAAGCCCCTCCCTCTGCTAGCACTCTGACAAATAGGCAAGGCTTTACTAGCTCAGGACCTTCTACACCCATCCATTGGAGAGGTTGGAGGGTCTGAGCTCTAACTTGGATAATGACTCTTTGCTTGTGCATTCAGGTTGTAGTCCTGGTGTTCCCTGGTGGTCTGTGGAGGCTCTGCAATCTGTGCATAACATGTAGCCCACAGAACACTGGTTTTAGAAAGAGTTATATTATAGGATTGCATCTAGACATTGTATAGAAAACAAGAAGGCAGGGCATCTGGATACCAAGAGTAGTCTTGGAACACAAATTGCAATGGAGTTTCTGGCTTGGTATCATTTCACAGTACTAATGCAAAGGTTTGATGCTCCCAGATGTTCAGGTGCCTCTCAGTTTTGCTCATGGCTTTACATATTGTTTCTGGGCAGCAATGCTCATTTAAATAATAAAGAACAATATCACTTTCACTCTAAACCACCTTTCTATATAGATCCACACCTGATCTCATAACGGAGTTCACTAGAAATAGATTATAGAGATAGGTAAACCAAGCCACATGAGTGAATATTCTTAAATTTAAGAACGCTCGGTACTAAGGATGTTCATGATATAGGAGGTGAGAATGTGAATGCTTTATTAAGGAAATTTTATTTTTATATCAGGTGTGTGAACAATACTAATGTACTTTATAGCAATAACAGTGAATAGTTATTTTTTCCAAAAATATAATTACTAAAAATATAAAATGTTAATTATAGTATGAGTTAGAATTGAGAAGTTTATGTATAATTGCTAGTGACAGTAGAGGTGATTATTGGAGGTAATGGTTCAAGGGGGGATGGAGACATGTCATTGGTATGTTGTAGATTAAAAAATTCTTTGTATAAATTTTGTTATTAGTAATAATATCAAAATTAATAATAATAGGATTAAATAGAAGGGGAAGAATATTTTAAGATCAAAATTCATGATATAAATTTTTAAAATGCCATAAATTCTACTATGCTGCACCACAATATAGGCACAAACAATGGGCCTATAAAGAACTATGACAAGATATGAACATTTGTCTTCAGTGTTAAATGATACACAAGAATACCAGAAGGAATTTAGAATCAGAATGAAGATTGGTGAGAACTGTATAGCTCACCACTACAATTCTAGCTTAGTGAAGTAGAAGGGTATAAAAGCAGTTGAGAGCCTTCCTGATGTAATTATCAGAAATTCGTGTGTCCAGGAAGACTCGCAAAGATTCAGACGCTGACTAAAGCTTGTATACCATTATCTATAATGGTCTGTATATTTTTAATGATTTTGTATCTTATCCATTATGTACTCAAAGCATCAACTAAAGAGCTGGACATGATGAAGTCAACAAAAGAGATGATAGAAATTTGGAATCTGCTGATGTATTCAGTACCCAAAACACTTTGTGAGCAAGGGTAACACATAGACGTTCATTGTTCACTCTATTTATATTGAAAATTAGTTTTCTTCCTATATACTGTACACTTATTACAATTTCCCACCCCCCTCTGCCCAGGTCCTCACACTTCCTTTACCACACAAAATCCTCCCCTCCCTCTTACTAGAATATAGAAAAAATATAAAATTAATAATGATAATATCAAATATGTACAAACCAGAATACGACCAGATATAAACAAACTGTAATAAGACCAAACATACAAACAGGAAAACAACAACAACAGACCATCCCATTGATTCTTTATGCTTGAGGAAGCACTAGTTAGAGTATGTGGAGTTCATCGGGATGCAGAATAATTAACGCCACTGACTCTCCACCAATACACTTATTCAAGTAATTAATTTTATTTTACTATTTCACAACAAAATTCTACACATTTCTCTGATACAATGTTATTAGAAGGACATATATATTATTTAATGTTTATATCAGGGTAGGCTGACCCATCTTCTGAAACATCTATAATTTTTAATCTACTTATGATGATTATTTCTCATTCTGAATGTGGACACCTGATCTTCCCAGCAGGCTTCTCCCAATGGATCCTATCAGACCTGCAAAGAAACAATATGACTGCAGACATCTTCATTTGCTTCCAGGATTTCTATTATGTGGCATTGCTGCGTATATTGCTTTCTGTGCTGTTGCCATGATTTTTCCTTTCTAGAGATCTGTTGATATTTTGAGGTCAGGCAATGAGGCACCACTACCTTTTTTTCTCAATCCAAAGATTACAGCAACAATATGAAATATATTTCATGGTTTCATAAAGGATTTAGGTTTGCAGCACTGGGCAATAAATTTAAAGGTGAGTTACAAACAATGCCACATTGGGGGAATAAACATACAACAATGCCTGACACAGTGACCGTTCAGGAAGGGAATGAAAATAGGCATTAAAGCAAAGAGGAGAGAAATATCGCGCGCGTGCACACACACACACACTCACTCACTCACTCACTCACTCACTCACTCACTACTGGATTTAGAGGTCCTGTAACCCTCTGAAAATGTATCTGAAAATGTAGGCAGGGAAATTATGGATTGGAGGTCACCCTGTTATATATATATATATGTGTGTGTGTGTGTGTGTGTGTGTGTGTGTGTGTGTGTGTATTCAAGGACAGCTTGGAGTGCATAGTGACATTCTGTCTCAAAAATAAACAAAGAAATGAAACTATGAAAAGAAAAAGAATTGGGGAGGAATTCTCTAAAAACAAGAAATGCCCATTTTATGATTGTGCTTCTATATCTGAATTATTTTAGCCACTTAAAAGAAACCAGAAAAACAGGATAAATATAAATAGAAGGAAAAGTATCAGAGTTGGCAGAGGTTTATACAAAAAAATCTGCTTAGTTTCCACTGAAGGCTGATTTTGTAGTTACCCATGATCAACTTACTTAGCATCTAATACATGAGATACACTAATTACCATTGACTACCAACAGGAAGCTCAAGTAACAAATTGTATTTCAATGCACAGAAAGAGTTTCTTTTGCATGTGTGTGCTTTTTTTTATTAGATATATTCTTTATTTACATTTCAAATGATTTCCCCTTTCCTGGATCCCCCCTCCCTGGAAGTCCCATAAGCTCTCTTCCCTCCCCCTGTTTCCCAATCAACCCCTTCCCACTTCCCTGTCCTGGTATTCCCCTACACTGCTGCATTGAGCCTTTCCAGGACCAGGGGCCACTCCTTTCTTCTTCTTGGGCATCATTTGATATGTGAATTGTTTCTTTGTATATTTATATTATGGAATACTACTCAGCTATTAAAAGCAATGAATTCATGAAATTCTTAGGCAAGTGGTAGGAAATGAGTGATGTGACCCAATCACAAAAGAACCCACACAGTATGTATTCACTGATAAGCTGATAAGTGGATATTAGCCCAGAAGCTCAGAATACCCAAGAAACAATTTACATATCAAATGATGCCCAAAAGTTTTTTTTTTCCACAGCTATCAAAAAAAATGCCTTAGTAACAATGAAGTATATATCTTAAGTGCCCGGCAACATAGCTTCTTTTCTTTGTCTTTGCAAATGAACCCCGCTGAAGCTTCTATAATCTGCTGCAGGGAACTGAACCCAACATTTACTGATTTGTAATTTTCTAAAAGTGTTTTGAAAAGGATGTGCAGTCAATTACTTTTAGTTTATGAGATCTTAGTGATATCAGACATTAGTTTTGTTAAAGAAAAACACATTACATGTGTGAATAGAGGACCATGACCTGATCTAGAAGTCAGAGGTCAATGATCAGGAGTGGGGAAAATCCGTTTTCATCTTTAATTATTTGAGTGTTCAATATCACCCTCAGATCATATGACTTAGGACTGCTGTCTTTACCAGACAAGCCACTTCTCTAGCCTGGAATGTTAGATTATGATTCATCTGTATGTTCATAGAATTTAACATAAATAAAATTATCATTTTCATATCTCATACATGTCTTACAAAAATAATCAAATACCATACAAAGAAAACCTGTTTCAAAAGACATTTCTCACCGAGAAATATTTTTACCTGTAGTGATTACATGGGGACATCTTAATTATTGACAGAAAAATTCTCAATATATTTCTCAGTTCAACTCTAAACTCTAAACTTCTTTACTTGAACAATTGTATTAATGAGGGTTTTGTTGAAAAGAGAATTCTGTAATGCAGTGTATATGACCAATAATGAATCTTTTTAAAAAGATAGCATGAATGTGTAAATGATACTATTTGGTGGTTACTTAGATATAAGCAGATGAGAGACCATTAGGGCTGTGCCCCTTTCTCAAAAACAATAGGTTTCACAATGACAGACTGGAACTCCAGAACTCTGAATAATGGCCATAGGAGTGGGACCTAAATCCTATTTCTTAGGAGGATGCATGATGCACTTTTCCTGCTGGAGATTCACTTTTGATAACTTGCTATGCCTGCTTTAAAAATCTTGTGAGATTATTGAATAACAGGAGAATTTCTGGAAAATAGCAAAGACTTGTCTTTGCTTCCTCATATAACAATCAATTCATGTGGGTCTGTCAATCACCTGGGTAAAGAGCCCCAGGAAAATCAGCATTTCCTAGAGGCTTCCAAACTAGTGCAAAGTCTACAGTAGAGTGTAGATCAGAAAATAGCTCTCTTTAGGTATTGTCTGTTCTCTTCCCTTGAGACTGTGCTCTCCTCTCCTCTGCAGTGACCTCAGACTCTGGCATCCACATTACAAGATGTGTGTTTCATGGGATGTCTTCTCTGAAGACTAGGTGGACGGAGGAACCAAGCAGAGTCCAAAGCAAGTTTCCCATGTACCAAGGCAAGTGAGTGCAGAAAGGGACCCAATTAAAGAACATTATTTTCTTTCTCTTATGTTGGCATTTCAAATTTGAGTGTTTAATGTTTTGCTCTTGGTGCCGCCCTCCGGGGGAGTCAATGCTAAGCACACTGTGCTGCAGAGCATGGTCCACGGCTCTTGTTTCCTCGTTCCATACAGATAGTACTTCACTTAGATTCACAAGGCGTAAAAGTTGAAAGCTTTTGTAAATTACTATGTGTCCTCTGTGTCTCCTAGTACTAAGAGCTATTTGCACCTAATATTACAGGTTTTTTTCACTCCTAACTCTGGAGCAAGTCTCTTCCAAATTCAGAAATAATCATTTCTCAACACAATACCAGGGAACAAACGAAAACATTTTTCAGTAAAATGGTGTGGTTACTTCCCACACAAGTATATTCCTGTCAAGATGAGGATCTATCAACATAATTCACCACATAACACAAAACGTTTTAAACATTTCCTGAGATGATATCAAAGGTGTGTGATAAATAACCATATATCCTTTGCTAGAATATTTACAGAAAATAGCTAATTAACACTGTAAATATAATATATATATATATGAGACTATAAAGTTAATGTGACAAGCTTCTGTTTTGTTTATGTTTCTCAAAACCTGAAGGCTAATAATACACTCACAGTTAAAGAAAACAACATATTTTTAAAAACCTAAGAATTAGCACACATGAAACTTATTTAATTTCAAAAACATTTTATTTATATTTGAAAAGTTTTTATAACCTTTATTTCCTATTTATCATTGATAATAATCTTGCTGATAAGCATGTTAATTTAATAATTATTGCTTTAGTAAACAATGTTCCACAAAAAGTTTGAACAGAAGCTGCATCGGAAAAGCAAGCAAAGCACCTGAAAAATTCCTTTCCCCATGTGACAGGCTGTTACCTTTTTCAATCAGTTCTTAGCCATCCCAAGGAACGAAAGTCAGAGAGAGTTGCAAGGTTTTTAACGTTTTGATGAACACTCTGTCACCTTGTCATTGAGAGGTCAGAGCAGGACATGCTGACTGGCAACTCAAGGGTCTGAGCTGCAGAAAGTGTGAATGTCTTCATTATATTTGTGGGTAAACAGTTCATAAAAACCTTCAGAACAAAATTTCCTTAGCCCAAATTATGAATGCTTATCAACGCTTTAAGCAAATTTCCATTATTTTCTCTTTTTGTAAGAATAAAACACTTAAGTAACCACTTTCTTTATCAAAATACTGCCCACAACAACCTAAGGTTGCATTATGAGAGTAAAGAATGTTCATGCTAAGTTTTGTAAACAGCTATAATCTGAAATTTAGTTTTAATTGTTATTTTTAAGAATTATTAATGATAAACTTAGTCGTTTAATCTGCTTCAAATTTGTATAGAGATTTCTAAACTTATGAATTAAAATGACATACAACTGGAAGAAGTTATCACTACCATTACCATAAAAGTCTCATGCATCATAATCTATAATAAATATCTTTCCAAAGAAAGGGAAAAGTTGCAATATCATATTCTCTATGAAAATATTCAAGTAAATAAAATATAAAATACTATATATTTTTTTCTTATTTGTCTTAGGCAAGTGTTCCTCTAAACATGAAAACAACAAAACAGTTTTCTGGTACATATTTAGGAATCAGTAACAATAAGAAGGAAACTGTAAATAATGCCAGAGAGAGTCCTAAGGTGGTATTGATTATACTCACCTAATTTCAGAACTTTTTTTATAGCATCATTGATTGTAAAGAGACAAGGTCATGTGAAAAAATTTATAGATGCCAATAAATAGAATCAAGTTAATATAATTTTGATGTTGTTTGGAAATACTCAGAGTTTCTATTAAAAATCACATGATTGCTGATTTAAATTACTTCCAATGTTATCTTATTCATATGATTTAAAATGTATTTCAACATTTTATTCATACATATGAAGACAATGTGATTGGTTCATTCTTTGGTGATGCTTCCCGGAGCAATAATTCAAGATAATGTTAACCTAATAAAGTCTGAAGTCTTTTTTGCTAGGTCCACTGTAAACTCTGTGTTTACACTCACCATGCTTGCCTCTGTTTTCAGGCTTTGACACATTTAGTCTGTCTACAGTACTCCCATCACACCAAATGCACACTCCTAACACCTTCTGCAGGGTGCTGTCAGGTACAGTGAGCCTTGGAAGGAATGATTACTCAGCATAATTCCTTACCAGCATGAGAATCAAGGTATCTTTTTGAAAGAATACAGAGCACAAAATGTGGACTTCTTCAATAATATGTTGTTAAAAATAAACCAAACCACTCACTCATTCCTTTTATTAATAAAGAATACTAATTGCTAATGCCTAAGTATTCCAATTAATTCTGACATGTGACATAAGCTAAAAAGTTGTCAAATAATAAATTCCCTTACATTGTTCCTAATGGTGGAAGAAATACATTTTTGATGTTCAATTTGTATAATTTTTCTTTTCTTAAATACCACTGTTTCTCATGCTCTTTGGGAGAAACTGTTTACAACCAAGAGACTTAAAAAAAAAAAAAAAACAAACCCTATCATGTTTTCTTCTCTGAGAACACATGGGATTTTAAATTTAATTGTTAGATATGTAAAATAAAAGTTCCATGTACGATGACCCCATACTGTTCCTACACATCCTTGAAAGTTTTGGTCTATTAAAAAAATGAAAATTGGAAAACAATTCCAGGTTAAGGTTTGCAGTTGATCTCAGAAATGGTCAAGGCAATTGCTGATGATGTTATTTTTCTTTAATATCCATTTCCTTCCTCCAGCAACGGGATTCAGAGTTTCTGCTCTCAACTGAATTTCTTTTAAATTATGATTAGAACTAATTTTTTAACACTAACTTCTGTTGCATAGGTTTATTTATATCTATTTGAAATGAGTTTTGGTGGATTCATACATACATGATATAATTAATTTTGATAATATTCCTTCCAGTTTCCTTATCTTATGACTTCCCACTCTTTCCCAAATTCATCTCCCCAACAAAATGCTTCCTAGTTCCCCAAGTGCTAGATACCCTGTAACCCCTCCAAGACAAGGTGTCCTGAAGTTTTGTACCCTAACCCTGCCAGGACAGGGAAGCAGGAGTCAGTGAGTTAGTGAGCAGGGGAGTGGGCAATGGGATAGGGGGTTTTCAGAGGGAAAACAGGAAAGGGGATAACATTTGAAATATAAAAAAGAAAATATCTAAATAAAAAAAGAAAGAAAAAAGTAACAGTTTGCTGAGGTCCCCAAAAGGAAGCTATTATTTTAGCGATGGTTATATAGAATTGCGTTTCATGAAGTTCATGTTTACTTTATGTCACTCTTCAGATGTATAAGTATGTACCACCATCACTCAATGGTATGCCTCATTTCCAGCCAGGAATGCTTTGACACTTCAGATAAAATGATCATGTTTACTTTTCCTATTTATTACATTTTAATTCTTGTATTTAAAGCAATTATCCATTTGTCACAAGCACACAGAAGTACACCCAATCATTTTTCTAATGCACAGTAGCCTGTTTTTTTAATGCATTTTTTATTTATTAAGATTTTATTTATTAAGATTTCACATGTCTTCTGCAGAAAAGCACCTCTGTATCTCCAATCCCTGTAGTTACATATTTTGTGGATTTTTCTGTACTTATGTGCCTATTTGGCCAATGAGACAATCTTAAATCATAACACACTGTAAAAGTTACTTTTATTCAACAGAGGTAATTGTTGTCTCAGAGGCTGACTGCTGAATAAACTTACAGTTTCTAGCTCTTTTGGAACTCTGGCTGGTTGGTTCTCAGCTGCTGTGATCCAAACTCATCTCCATGCTCACTGTTTCTAACTGGCTTCTCTTAGATTCTAACTGAATTGCTATAATTGGCTTCAAATTAACTCCAGCAATCCGTTCTACTTTTCTGGCTCCTTATTCTCTGGCTTATTCTGTCTTTACCTGCAACCCACCTTTGTAAATATGGCCCTGTAAAACCCTCTCTTCTGTCTTGCCCTTCCCTCATTTCTCTCCATTGCTCTCCTAAGTCGCTTTTCTGTCCTGTCTGTTTTCATGAGAGTTGGGCGTATTTTATCTGAGTCATTCTGTGAAATTTTTCTCTGTTTCATCCCTTTGTCCCTCAATTAGATGTCATTTTTCAAATCAGCTGCTTCTTTCTACAAACTAAGTTTACTTTCATTGTTTGGGATTAAAAGAGTTTTTACTAACATCATGTCTGCATTCTAGCCCGAGGGATTAGCGTTGTGTCATCCGCCCTGATCACACAGACCTAGAAGGTCTTTTGATGTGATCCCTTTCCAAGAAGAACAATGTTGCTGGATTAAAATTCCTCTGCTACACACACACACACACACACACACACACACACACACCAAAAAGTTGTTTAATAATCTTGTCAGGTATATAATTTTTACAGAGCCTTTATACATATTTTCTAGCGGTTGTTAAGAATAACAAAATATATTTAATTTAACAAAATCATAAATATTCTTGCATTATGACATTTCTGATTAAGTCCAATAACCTAATTTTAGGACAATCTCACTCCTGCTCTAACCAATATTATATGACTACTAGAGGTATTTTTACAACTAAATAAGGGATGCCTATTTCTTTTTCTTCATCTACTTATTTTCATTGATTTTAGTGAATCTAGGAAAAGAATATAAAATATATTTATCTAATCTTTATGATGACCCATTTTTATCTGTTCTCTTTTACAGATAGCTACCTCTTAGTGCATTTCTCCCTTAGGCTTGAAAAAAATTCTCCCTAGCATACCAAGTACCATGAGACTGTGTTGAAGAATGTACTGAGTTTTTCTTATTTTCTTTGAAAATATCTTTAAAGTTGCATTTCTTTTGGAAGATTGTTTCACTGAATTTAATCTTCTCAGTTAACTTTAAACCTCTCCTGAACTTTAAAGTCATCAGTACCTTGCCTTCTGGTACCCAAGGTTATGGGAAGTCAGCCATCTTTCCATTATTGCTTTCCCTGTCTATAAAATGTTCTAAAGCGCTGTGGTGGCTTTTGAAGTGTGGCTGTTCAGTTTCCTTGCCTGATTATAGTATGGGAAGTTTAGATTTTCTTTTTTCTTCTTCAAAAAGACTATATTTAACTTTATCAGTCTGTATATTGAGGCACATGTCATTTGAAATTCAAGGTATTATTTACAGCTATGGATTTAGCCTGCGGATCTTGCTGTCAACCTGGTATTTCTCATAGTGTCTTCACAGTGCCATGATAACTTTTTCTCATACTCATAGCTTATATAAGCAGTTAAACTCTATATTAATATAAAGCATAATTTACTGGGGTATAGGTCAAGTTATTATAGAGATTTTTACATTTTTCTGTGAGGATATGAAGTTCTATTATTTTCATTCTGTTAGTGTTTTCAAGTGCGTATTGTATGCTCACATTGCTTTTCGATGATTTGAAAAATTTGGGTTGGTGGCAATTCAGTCATACATTATTCTTTTGCTAGCTAGAGAATGTGTAATTTGAAATACATCACACCCACTCTGGTTCAATGAAGCATAATGCTTGTAGAGAAGAGAATATAGATGCAAATTTTTTTACATTTGTTATATTTCAAAATAGCAATGTGATTCCTTAGGATTGTCCTAGGTTTGTAAATATTATAAATGATTCTAAGATTTAAAGATGCTTTTGTATATAAAAGTATAAAATTTTATATCTCATTATAATGCCAACATAAGACCAATTGCCTAAACCTGTCTCTTACCAGGCAGATGTGATAGCCATGTAGGAATTGTATCTCAAATTTAATGTCCACAATTTTCTCAGGTTTTAAATTCAGGAACATTTATATTCTCTAGCTTAAAAGCAATATTTCTGTACACTAATTTTATATTTTTTAAATTCATCTACACCTGTCCAGAGGACATGCAGTTGCCAGAATAGTATTTTTGGTATTTCACAATCATAAATGATTTGAAATAAGTAAACTCACTTGTGTATGCTCTAATCAGTGAATGTGTCTCAGATTATTTTCTATGTGGGTAAACGTCAAAATCAGACTATAGGAAGATACCAGAGTCCAATCATCATTTGGTTGAATTACAGCATGCTCGGCAATAAGTAAGCACCAAACTAAGTTACCTGTCCTGTTTTAGATAAATGACCTATTTGAAAATAGATATGGTAAAACTAATACTTGTAGACTATCTGTATATTACATATCTATTCAAAGATACATAGTATGGAGAAATCTATAAGAAATGCTGACAATGTCTCAACATTAAAAGTAAATTAATTTCCTACAGTGCAATATTCTTTGGTGTTTTCCAGTTGCAGATCAGCATAACAAAGTGCTTTAGCTGTATTTAAAAATTGTTTGTTAGTATTTAATAATGAGGCAGCTGCAAGAGGAAAGACCAATTTGTAGGAACATTCACCAGCAAACCTGAAGCATTTGGCATTGTAATTCGTATAACAAACATTAGTAGTTTTCCTTAGAGGCAATTATACTGATTGAATGATGAATTTGGTTCAGATATTTTCAGGCCTTTTCATTTCACCAGATACAGACAATCAATCAAGACACATTGTTCTAAGAAGAAATAAGCTTAGCCATCCTCTTACCGAGGCCACAGATTGACTGTTCTGTTCTATTTCCACTCTTTACCCACTTAGAGCAATTCACTTTCATTTCCCACAAGAGGAGGTTTGGAAGTGCATCAAAGACAAACTTGAAATTGGGTTATCCCCTCTGTTCTCAGTTTCTGCCACATGGCATCAAGTGATTCTATAAAGAAAGGACAAGTGTAGAGTGCAATGGATGACCTGATTTCAAAGAATGTAGTTGGAACTCTTGGGGAATGAGTGGCCACTTTCCTCTCATCATTTCATTCAATTTCATTTTTTTCTAATTAATTAGTGAGAATGACTTTGCTGCTATGCACTGGTTAAGCTCTTGTCACAGCAATTCGCTAGAATCATATTTTAATTTGCATTATGTTTTACGTGAACTGAAGCAGTCATTTTAATTCCGTGTCAATTGCTTTGTCATCTGCTTCTTAATGCAATTTCAGATTTATTTTAAATTATGTGAAAATCACTTGTTTAAAACAAGAAACTTTTGTTTCGGTAGATGCATTTGGAAATGCTTGGAAGGGGATAGGAAGGTAAAGACAGAAGAAGAAAAAGGAGGTTAAAATAAAAGCCGGGATATTTGGAAAAGCTATCATACAACATACTCTGAATTTAAAAAATTAAAAACTTTTACAATACATTAATTCTAAATATGCTTCAATATATATATATATATATATATATATATATATATATATATATATATATAAGTATAATGTATATTGAACTCATGTATTTAGAGCACATTTTCATAGCCTTAAGGGCTATCCTGAAGGTTCCAGTGATTGTCATTTTGCTGAGATATTAGCCACATATTTACCTGATCTTCACTTGCACTGTGAAGCCTGATTATCATGGAGTTATTAATGATAACAGGGAGGACATTCCTGGGAGGAATGTGAAATAAGTGCATTATTATACAAACATGCTTTATGCCCACATCAGCCATTGACACTCATGGAGGCTCATGTGAAGGCCCTGTCCCAGGGTCAGGAACCATGTCATTCTGTCCCACCAGGGCTCTGCCCCCCTCTAAGCGATTCCCATCCCTATTTCCTCTTCCACTCTGTTCTCTTCCTCCATCTCCCTCTTATGAATATTTTTTACTTGTTTTTACTTTTGATTTCCTTATTTATTTCTTTATTCTTACTTATTTACTTTACATTCCACTTACTGCCCCTTCCCAGTCAACTCCTCCCACCACCCCCCTATCTCAAACACACACAATACTTCACCCAAACCTCTACAGATGTTTTATTTCTTCTTCTAAGTAATATTCAAATATTCTAGCTTGGACCTTCATTCTATTTTAGCTTCTTTGGGGTCTGTGGAATATACTGTGGTTAACTTTTATTTTTACTAATATCCATTTGAAAGGGAGTACATACCATTTACTAACTTTGTATCTGGTTTATCTCACTAAGGATGATATTGTCAAGCACTAATTTTCCACTTAGTTCAGTCTTGATCTCCTTTAGTTGACTTATTGCTCTGGCTAGAACCTGAAGTACTACTTAGAATAGATAGGAAAAGAGTGGAAAACATTGCCTTGTCCCTAATTTTACTGGAATTGCTTTAAGCTTCCCTCCACTTTGTTTGATGCTGGATATTGGTTGCTGTATATTGCTTTTATTATGTATAGGTATGCACCTTGTATGCCTGATCTCTCTAAGGCTTTTTTAAATTTTTTTTTAATATTTTTATTTTCTATATTCTTTGTTTACATTCCAAATGGTTTCCCCTTTCCCGGATCCCCTTCCCCATATGTCCCATAAACCTTCTTCTCTCCATCCCTTCTCCAATCACCTCCCTCCTTTTTCTCTGTCCTTATATTCCCTTCCAATGCTAGATCAATTCTTTCCAGGATCAGGACACTCTCCATATTTCTTCATGGGTGTCATTTGTTATGCAATTTGTGTCTTGGGTATTCAGGGCTTCTGGGCTAATTAATATGTGAGCACACTATAGCTGTCTTCAGGCACTCTAGAAGAGGGCATCAGATTCCATTACAGATGGATGTAGTTGCTGGGAATTGAACTCAGGACCTCTGGAAGAACAATTGGTTCTCTTAACAAATGAACTATCTTTCCAGCCTTTTTTAAAGGCTTTTAACATGAAAGTATGTTGGATGTTGACAAAGGCATTTTCGGGACAAAATGAAATGATCATGTGATTTATTTTCTTTCAGTTTGTTTATATAGTGGAGTACTTTGATGGATTTTCATATATTTGACCATCTGTACATCCCTTGGATGAAGTCTACTTGATCTTGGTATATGATATGTTTGATGTATTCTTGGAATGGGTTTGAGAGTGCTTTTTCATCAGTGTTCCCAAGAGAAATTTGTATGTGTAGTTTGGTATCAGAGTGACTATGGCTCTAGATAATGAATTTGGAAATGTTCCTTCTGTGACTCTATAGAATGAATTTGGAAGTGTTCCTTCTGTTTCTAGTTTGTGAAATACTTTGAAGGTATTAGTATTAGCTAATTAGAGGGGTTATAGGGCTGCTTAAATAGTTTACATGATCATGATTTAACTTTTATAAATGGAATTTTTCTTTTTTTTGTTTTTTTATTCGATATATTTTTTATTTACATTTCAAATGATTTCCCCTTTTCTAGCCCCCCACTCCCTGAAAGTCCCGTAAGTAATTTTAAGATGTTTTCTAATTTTGTGGAGTACAGGCTTTTGGACTAAGACCTAATTATCCTTTGAATTTCCTCACTGTATTTTTTATGTGTCCTCTTCACTTCTTATTTTGTTTACTTGGGTGCCGTCTCTCTGCCTTTTGTTTAGTTTGGCTAAGTATTTGCCTATCTTGTTGATTTTCTCAAAGAACCAGCTATTGGTGTCATTGATTCATTATAAATTTTTCTGCCCCATAATAATCAAAACACAAAATTTATAGAACAAGGAAAGAATATTTAAAAGTGACAAAGGGAAAAGAACAGGAAACATACAAATGCACACATATCAGATTCATACCCAACTTCTTAGCTGAGACTTTAAAAGCTAGAAGGACCTGGACAGATATGTGCAACTTCTAAAGACCACAGATGCCAACCTAGACTACTATACCCAGCAAAATTCTCAATCACCATAAATGGAAAAAAAACAAGTTATTTTAAGACAAAACCAAATTTAAATATCTTTCCAAAATGTAGTGCTATAGAAAATACTAGAAGAAAAATGCAATCCCAAAGAGGATAAT
Source organism: Apodemus sylvaticus (assembly GCF_947179515.1). Classification (NCBI taxonomy): domain Eukaryota; kingdom Metazoa; phylum Chordata; class Mammalia; order Rodentia; family Muridae; genus Apodemus; species Apodemus sylvaticus. The sequence goes on from NC_067479.1 coordinate 11,095,119, forward strand.
CACATCCAAGAAAACACAGGAAATAAGTAAATCCATACAACCAAAAACAAGGGAAGTGCATACACATGCACCACCAACATCCAAATAAGAGTAATTAACAATTACAAATAATATCTCTCAACATCAATGGACTCAATATCCTAATAAAATGACACAGGCTAACAGAATGCCTGGGAAGACAGAAGGAGATAGATATAGAAATAGGAGATGTTTAGAGAACACCAAATAGATTGGACCAGAATAGAAAGGTGTTCCTATCCCATAATTATTAAAACATTAAATATATGGAATAAAAAAGAATATTAAAAACTATAAGAGAATAAGGCCAACTAACTTACTACCAGGAATACTCTATCTCAAGGAGGTTAACTACATCCAGGAAAACAGAGAAAATAAGTAAGCCCACACCAACAAAAAAGGTAGCAGACACACACACACACACACACACACACACACACACACACACACACACACACTCATACACACACACACACACTACAGCCACCACCAACAAAATAATAAGAACTAAAAATCCTTGGGGTTAATATCTCTCAGTGTCAATGGACTCAATTCAATAAAAAGATACAGGGTGAAAGAATGAATGTGAGAACAGAATCCATCATTTTCATACATAAAAGAAACACACCTCATCAATAAAGATAGACGTTAGCTCAGAATAAAGACTGTGAAAATGATTTCCCAGGAAAAAGCTCCAAGAAGCAAGCTGGAATAGTCAATCCAGCATCTAATAAAAATCTATTTTGACCAAAATTGGTCAAAAGAGATGTGAAGTATACTATGTATACTCAGTTTAAACGAAAAAATCAATCAACATAATGTCTCAGTTCTGAATAACTATGTAACAAATTTAAGGACTTTAAAAACATTACTAAAATTTAAACGCACATTGAGTCACACTTATTAATATTGGAAAACTTCAACGTCCCACTTTTACCAATGGACAAGCCATCCAGATAAAAACTAAACAGAGAAATAATTAAACTAAGAGTCATTATTAATCAAGTGTTGTAGCTTATAGATGTTATAGCTTGTTAGGACTGCTGATAGATAATCTTTCTCCCTTGACATAACCCCTTCGGATACAATAGGATAGAAAAGCAGTCTGATTAGAAGAAGTTGTACAAAAGGGGGTAATGAAGTGAGTACTTTTGTAAAGCCTATTGACTCAGATCCCTGTGTATCCCTCTGTTGTCCTGTGTATTGCTGAGAAAAGCACTGGGTTCTCATGACATAATTTAAGATAAGGACAGTCTTATGATCTAGATTAAAATAGCTACAAACTAGGGACCAAGTGTTCCAACACAAACCTGTGATATTTCCTTAGCATTTTAGTGATGGTAGCTTTTAGATTGTAGTACATCTAAAAGATATTTTAGTATTTGTTATAAATTCTCATAACTAAGCATAGAAGATTAATATTGAATCAGTACCCTTTACCTTCCCATTTAATTTACAAACAGAAACTACTTGTAATGATTAAAATTACTAGTCTTTCATACCCTAAATCCTCCTAAATCAATGTGCTGACAAGCTCCAATTTCACAGATGTATTTTACTATATACTTGTTATTACTTTTCCCTTTCATTAGTGGGATATTTTAATACACAAATTTCATATGTGTTAGAAATAGTGCTGTTCTTTTCCTTGAAATCTTTTCTGTATGAAAGTGTTAAGTATATTAATTAGAATAGATAATGACTGATGACAGAAAAAGTCTAATCATATAACCAGCAAGTAAAAATTGAACCAAAGTAATTCTACTAACTGTTTGTCATCTGTCTATTCTGTCTGTCCATCTATTCATCTATCTAACATTATCTATCTACATATCTCTCCATCACATTTATATATTACAGAAAATCAAAACTCATGTTGATGTTTCATGACCTAAAGCCTGAAAAGCCCTGAAATGTGGCCTTTTAGAGTGAAGGGCTAGTAAGTTATTGTGAACTTAAGCCTCCCTCACCTTCTGGCCATAAGCTGAGGTTTTTATATATCTCAAAACGCACATTGATCAAGAATCAAAGGAACAAGAAAAGAGGACTGTGTTGTGCCAGACAGAGCAATTAGGAAAAGTAAATGGCCTCACGATAAGCACAGCTAGGAAAGTACAATCTAGACTCCATGCTAGGAAGGAAACCTGACCTGTCAAACAACCGTTACTTCAGCAAATTCTTTAGGCTAGTGGCATATAGGCAAAGTATACCAAAATAAGCTTATAAAATTAATATTTATAATTTGAAATGAGTTATTAGAGTGGTAGAATACCTAAAAATACATGTATTTGACAAAAAACAGATAGTGTAGCTCTAATATCTTTATGATGAGATTTATATAATAAATAAATAAATAAATAAAAGTAAAAGGGTAAGCTATAATCAAAGATGTACTACTCTTTATGGAGCCTTGAACTAACATCTGATTTGCACATCAAAAATACAAATGCAGATTTATAGCAGCATACTTGGATATGAGTAAATAAACTACAATGAATTTTCAATGGCAAAATATTGATGAATATGTATATAAAGAGTAGAGTTCTAACATGTCATTTCTATCCTAACTAGTTAATGAAATATTGGGGATAACCATAAGCATTTTTGAAGAAATCTATATACTTACTACAAAATTTTAAAATATTATAAAATTTGAAATAAAAGTAAACAAACGTTTCTATTCTCTTAAAAAAAAGAACAGATATGTAGCATGAATAGAAAAGGCATACTAAAAAGAGGAAAAGAAAAGAATAATTCATTCTATAATGGGTTTCATTACTCTTTTAAATGACCTTGAGATCAAGTAAATGAAATGAGGGGAAATAATAATAATAAATCTAAAGTATTTTATAAATGAACTCTTAAAATTTATATTTAAGTTACAATGCCAGTACACATCTATATGTCTCAAATTAAAGACTCTGTTTAATAGAATTACAAGAGCACAGTGATTCAAATTTTGACCTTAGAAGGTCGAAAAGTAAAGTTCTTTCATCTAATCCCTGAAGGTCTTCTTCACTTCTATTTTAGGTTGGTGTTAATTGCTGATAAATAGTGGTAATTTGTTAGATGGAGACAGTATTCTATCTAATCAGTGGAGCAGAGTAAAGCATTGTTAAATAAAATCCCTTATATCTAATGGAGCCTTGAACAAAACAATATGCAGATATATTGAAGTTATTGTGCATTAGAACAAAATGGATAAGCATAATGCTTTCAAGTCTTGTTTTTCTTTTAATTAGTAGATGTAGTGACAAACTGGTAATGTTGCTAGGATTATTGAAGTATGTAAATATGTATATTTATTTCCTCTCAAGGCATAACAGTGTTAATGTGTATAGAGCAGCTAGAAATATACACATTTATTATATAACAATATTTCACATACAGATGTGATGCATATCCACTTAAGATACTAAGGATTGATCCAGTAGCACATATTTCAGTTTCTCATACAGCTTAGAGTCAAATTTTATTTATATGTACTTTTTTAATAAAATTCAGTTTCTTTTGGTTATGGATGTAAGGCCATTTTTTTTTATTGGTGGCTATTGGTTAAAAGTTGTTTGTGCCATATTCCTTTCTCAAAGCATGAAATTATAGATATGAAAACTAGAAGAAATCTCTCCTGATTGTCTATTATGATGTAAGTAGTCATATAATATAAAATAATGTCTGATATGCTTAATCACACTAAAAGAGACTACTGTATACAGAGTGAATATATCAAGTAGCAAGAATCTCAGAACTTAAAACTCTGATACCAGAGATGTGTATGTTGTCCTCTCCATTAAATATTACTTTGATTAAGAAAATATAAAAATACTGGTTATCCAGCTTGTTTGTGAAGTCAAACAATCCATGAAATGAATGTAAAAACAAACACTAAAATGCAGGCTCATTAGTGACAGAGATGCAATAGTGACCATTTGCCATTGGCACCATGAAAAAACTGAAAGTCCATAGTAAGATGAACATATGAGCAAACTACATCTCTGTAGTTCTGAAGCCATGCACTCTTGAACAGAGTTAATGAGGCATTCACAGAAGACAATCATGATCAAGTCAAATGACTAGACCTCTGAAATTAGTTAACTATTGTACTCCTCTATTTATAAATTTTTACTATGTTTATGTGTTTTAACTTCCTTACATATCCTAGTACTTACTGAAAAGTAAAGCTTTCTTAGAAGGTGATGTGGGATTTCAAACTGGTACAACTACTCTGGAAATCAGTCTGGTGGTTCCTCAGAAAATTGGGCATAGTATTAATCTGAGGACCCAGCTATACCACTCCTGGGCATATACTCAAAAGATACTACAACATATATCAAGGACAAATGCTCCATTGTGTCCATAGCAGCCTTATTTATAAAAGACAGAAGCTGGAAAGAACCCAGATGACCTGCAATAGAGGAATGTATACAGGAAATATGGTACATTTACACAATGGAGTACTACTAGCTTCTGAAAACAATGACGGCATGAAATTCATAGATAAATGAATGGAACTAAATGTTATCTTCTTAGTGAAGTAACCCAATCACAAAAGAACACACATGGTATGCATGATGTGTACTGATAAGTAGATATTAGCCCAGAAGCTCGGAATACCCAAGACACAATTCACAGATCACATGAAGCTCAAGAAGAAGGGAGACCAAAGCATGGATGCTTCAGTCCTTCTTAGAAGGGGAAAGAAAATACTCACAGGAACAAGTACAGAGATCAAGTATGGAGCAGAGATTGAAGGAAAGGCCATCCAGAAACTGCTCAATCTGGAGATCAATCTCATCTACAGTAACTAAACCCAGACACTATTGTGGATGGCAAGAAATGTTTGCTGACAGGAGCCTGATACAGCTCTCTCCTGAGAGCCTCTGCCAGAGCCTGACAAATACAGAAGCAGATGCTCACAGTCAACTATTGGACTGAGCATGGTGTTACCACTGGAGGAGTTAGAGAAAGGCCTGAATGATCTGAAAGTTGCAACCCTATGGGAAAAAAAATATCAACACACCAGAACCCCCAGAGTTCCCAAGGACTAAACCACTAACCAAAGATTACACTTGGAGGGACCCATAGCTCCAGCTGCAAATGTAGCAGAGGATGGCCTTGTCAGAAATCAACGGGAAGAGAGGCTTTTGGTCCTGTGAAGGCTTAATGACCCAGTTCAGGGGAATCAAAGGTGGGGTTGTGGGAGTGGGTGGGTGGGTGGGAGAACACCCTCATAGAAGCAGAGGATAGAGAGATGGGATGAGCGTTTCTGGTGGGGGCAGCCTGGAGACAGGATAACATTTGAAATGTAAGTAAAGAAAATATCCAATAAGAAAAGAAAGTATTCATAAAGAAAAAGAAATGGTAAATGTAGGAGTAATGTGTGATAGTATATGGGCATTTTAGGTATAAAATTGACAGCTAAGAAGGACACTGGTGAAGGTGAAGAATTCATAGAATCGGTGAGGATTTGATACCCCAGCTACCACATGAGAAAAATGGTCAGGAGTAATTACAAGTGCAATGGCAGATGTGCAAAGGTATGAAATTATGTTGGACTTTAGGAAAGTAAACAAATAAAAAGCAAGGTACTTTTTAAGACTAGACCACATGTGGCAAAAAAAGAATGGATTAGGTTAGATGAACAGTTGTTTTCACCACACTGTTATCGAGATAACATACCAATTGCTCAATATCTTTGTTCTTCTTATAGGCCATCTCAATACGGCATAAGGCACATTTGTCTAAGTATTATTTCCACAAAACATAAATATATAAGCTGCCCTAGTGCATGATTCCTATGGACCCTCCACTGTACAACAGCTTTCAACAACAAGATGATAATGAAACCTACATTGAACTTCAGATACTCAAAAGGAAGACTCACAAATGGTTTAAAATTGGATAAAATGAAGAAGTTTGTATGGAGATGAGATTTTATTATATTTTAAATATTTTAATTTTAAATATTTTATTTATCCATTTTAGAATATCATTCTGGGTAAAGTTCAGAACCTGAATTAAAGGGGCCTGATGCTGTGGTCAGTGGAAATTGGTGCAGAATAGAAATTGTTTTCCCTAAAATAACGGATGTAGTAACAGTAATCAGAGAAGATGCTTGATGCAAAACTATAGACAGGATCATTAGGATCAGTGACAATTTAAAAGGGAGAATTTAGAAAAAATTAAATTGCCAGTATCAGTTTTTACTGAAAAAGCAAGATATGTTATAAAGTAATTAAAATTAAAGTAGTATCATTAATCTATTTCACAGTTTTTCCTATGATGATGTGAAGAAGAGATGATTCCAAGCTTCCTAAAACAAGTCATTATCAGGCTTAAGAAAAATTGGTGTCAATGAGAGAGTGATTGGTCTTTGGTACCTAACTGAGAAGGGGACTGAAGTTCGTATTTGGAGGGTTAAGCTTTCAACAAATATTTCTTTGCAATGATTATATGAAGCTGTTCAGATCTTGGAAAGCAATGGCAGGACAGACTGCCAGAAGCTCTTTGATCTTGGCACTATCTGAATAGCCAAGTCAGCTAACTGCATAGAACCTTGAGAGATCTAACAAAAGCAGCACAGAGGACAGTGTGGCAAAAAAACTCACTATTACAATAAGAGTTTTGAGAAACCTGCTGCTACCAAATATAATGTCAGGGCTTTGTCTGAAAAGGAGACTCAATTGAAGAACTTTTGGAGGAGGTTATGGAGGTTACATTTTATATGATAAAAAATATAATTTGTTGGATTAAGAACAATAAAAATGCATGTCTTCATAATGTTTAGCATGAAAATTTATGGAAATGAGTAGTAATCAGTAATAACTTGAGATGTATCTGAGAGGAAAACTTGAGAAAACAAGGTCCTGGAAGGCATGAAGTTTTCTGCTAGGAATACTTTTAGACCAGAGTTATGAATTTGATGACCATTAACATACAGTTAAGAAATGATTCAAGACTTAAGAATATTGATTTAGACATTTGAAGACCAAGGGCAAAGACTCAGAATATTTTTTCTATTGTGTAAGAAAGAGATAAATCCAAACAATTCTGACAGCAGAATTGAAGTCTTGCAGCTGTGCCAGACATAAACTTTTAAAGGGAAGGGGTATCAGAAAGCAAGTATGGCTGGGTAAAGGACAGAAAAACATTCTAAAGAGAAAAAAAATTTTTTTCAGTTGCAAGCAAGAAATAATTGACATATTTTCTGCCTGCCAGGACAGAAAAGGGTCACTAGATACTGTATCACACTAAGCTTTAGATCTCTGGTGGTGCAAGCCACAAGGGGTCTGCCTGTGCCAAGGAACTGAGCACATAGGCAGTTTGTCCGCAAGCCAGCCAGGCATGGGGCCTGTGTCCCGCCCAGAGAGCTGTGCAAGGAGAGAAGCCCTGCGGCCATACTTGCTGCCTGCCGGGACAGAAAAGGGTCACTAGGTATAGATCTCTGGTGGTACAAACCACCAGGGGTCTGCCTGTGCCAAGGAACTGAGCACATAGGTGGTTTGTCTGCCAGCCCGCCTGGCATGGGACCTTTGTCCTGCCCAGAGAGCAGCAGAGGAAGAGATTCCCTGTGGCCATATTTGCTCCCTGCCAGGACAGAAAAGGGTCACTAGGTACTGGATCACCCTGAACTTTAGATCCCTGGGGATGCAAATCTCCAGGGGTCTGCTGCACTCAGGAATTGAGCACATAGGCGGTTCATCTGTAAGCCAGTCCGTCTCAGGACCTGTGTCCTATGTGAGAATCAACAGAGGGAGTGACCCCCAACACACCATCTTCGCTCCATAATAGAGCAGACAGAGAACACCTGATTGACCTTGACAACCTAAGTATAACATTGCTTGAGGCAAGACTTAGCAGGGCTCCAAAGGCACAAAAGAGAAAGGCAGCATGTCAGTAATCTGTGCCAGAGGAAATCCAGTCATCCAGTGTTGCAGAAATAAACTTAAAGATCCACAGTAGGTTGAAGCACCAGCCAGTGACAATAAGACCATCAAACACCTGGGAGAACTAGATGGCTAAAGGCAAATGTAGGAACGTTACTAACAGAAACCAAGGCATTATGGCATCATCTGAACCCAATTCTCCAACAATAGCAAGTCCTGTATACCGCAACACACCAAAAATACAAGATTTGGCTTTAAAATCACTGGTCATGATGCTGGTACAGGAACACATGAAGGACCTACTTAAAGAAATTCAGGAGAAAATGGATCAAAAATTAGAAGCCTTTACAAGGGAAACACAAAAATCATTGAAAGAAATTCAGGAGAATACAAAAGCCAATTAGGAGGAAACACAAAAATCACTTAAAGAAATACAGGAGAACTTTGATCAAGAGGCAGAAGTCAAGAAAGAGGAAACACAAAAATCTCTTAAAGAATTAGAGGAAAACACAAACAAGCAAATGATGGAACTGAGAAAAAATTCCAGGATCTAAAAACAGAAGTAGAAACAACTAAGAAAGCACAAAGGGAGACAACTTTGGAGATAGAAAACCTTGGGTAGAAATCAGGGACCATAGACACAAATATCAACAACAGAATACAAGAGATAAAAGAAAGAATCTCAGATTCCGAAGATACCATAGAAACCATGGACTCAAAAGTTAAAGAAAATGCAAAATGCAAAAAGCTTGTAACCCAAAACATCCAGGAAATCCAGGACACAATGAGAAAGCCAAATCTAAGGATTATAGGCGTTGATGAGAGTGAAGATTTACAACTTAAAGGGCCAGCAAATATCTTCAACAAAATTATGGAAGGAAACTTCCCTAACTTAAAGAGAGAGATGCCCATGAATATACAAGAAGCCTACAGAACTCCAAACAGACTGGACCAGAACAGAAATACTTCCTGTCACATAATAATCAAAACCCCAAATGTACTAAACAAAGAAAGAATACTTAGGGCAGTAAGAGAAAAGAGGCAAGTAACTTATAAAAGAAGACCTATCAGAATTACACCAGATTTGTCACCAGAGACCATGAAAGCTAGAAGATCCTGGGCAGAGCTCATGCAGACTCTAAGAGAACACAAATGCCAGCCAAGACTACTATAACCAGCGAAACTCTCAATTACTATAGATGGAGAAACCAAGATATTCCATGACAAGACGAAATTTACACAATATCTTTCCACAAACCTTGCCCTACAATGAATAATAGGGGGAAAACACCATTACAACGAGGGAAACTGTACCCTGGAAAAAGCAGGATATTAAGCTTCTTTCATCAAACCCAAAGAAGATAACCACACATGTATAAAATTAAAATCAAAAATGATAGGAAGCAATAACCACTACTCCTTAATATCTCTTAACATCAATGGACTCAATTCTCCAATAAAAAGACATAGACTAACAGACTGGTTACATAAACAGGACCTTACATTTTGCTGCATACAGGAAACACTTCTCAGTGTCAAAGACAAAAACTCCCTTATAGTAAAAATCTGGAAGACAATTCTACAAGCAAATGGTCCTGAGAAACAAGCCGGAGTTGCCATTCTAATATCAGATAAAATTGACTTTCAGCCTAATGTCATCAAAAGAGATATGGAAGGTCACTTCTTGCTGGTCGAAGGAAAAATCCAACAAGAAGAACTCTCAATCCTGAACATATATGCCCCAAATACAAGGGCACCCTCATTCATAAAAGAAACTTTACTAAAGCTCAAAGCATACATTGCACCTAACACAATAATTGTGGGTGACTTCAACACTCCACTCTCACCAATGAACCAATCAGGAAAACAGAAACTAAACAGGGAGACAGTGAAACTAATTGAAGCTTTGGACCAATTGGAGTTAACAGATGTATATATAGAGAGAACTTTTCATCTCAAAGCAAAAGAATATACCTTTTTCTCAGCACCTCATGGTACCTTCTACAAAATAGATCACATAGTTGGTCACAACATATACCTCAACAAATATAAGAAGATTGAAATAATCCCATGCCTCCTATCAGATTACTATGGAGTAAAAGTGATCTTTAATAACAATAAAAACAACAGAAAGCCCACATACACATGGAAACTGAACAATACTCTACTCAGTGACACCTTGGTCAAGGAAGAAAAAAAGAAAGAAATCAAAGATTTCTTAGCATTTAATGAAAATGAAGGCACAACATACACAAATCTATGGGACACAATGAAAGCAGTGCTAAGAGGAAAACTCATAGCTTTGAGTGCCTCCAAAAAGAAATTCGAGAGAGCATACACTAGAAGATTAATGGAACAACTGAAAGCCCTGGAACAAAAAGAAGCTAATTCACCCAGGAGAAGAAGAAGAAGACAGGAAATCATCAAACTCAGGGCTGAAATCAATCAAGTAGAAATCAAGAAAACCATACAAAGAATCAATAAAACCAAAAGCTGGTTCTTTGAAAAAAATCAACAAGATAGATAAACCCTTAGTCAGACTAACCAAAGGACACAGGAAAGTATCCAAATTAGCAAAATTAGAAATGAAAATGGAGATATTACAACAGAAACTGAGGAAATTCAAAAAATCATCAGATCCTACTACAAAAACCTGTACTCAGCACAACTGGAGAATCTGGAGGAAATGGACATTTTCTTAGACAGATACCAATTACCAAAATTAAACCATGGTCAAATAGACCATCTAAACAGACCCATAACCCCTGAAGAAATAGAAGGGGTCATGGATAAGCTTCCGACCAAAAAAAGCACAGGACCAGATGGTTTCAGTGCAGAATTCTATCAAATCTACAAAGAAGACTTAACACCAATACTCTTCAAACTTTTCCACCAAATAGGAACAGAAGGAACACTACCCAACTCCTTCTTCAAAGCCACTATTACGCTGATACCAAAACCACAAAAAGATTCAACAAAGAAAGAGAATTTCAGGTCAATTTCCCTTATGAATATCGATGCAAATATACTAAATAAAATTCTTGCCCACCATATCCAAGAACACATCAAAACGATCATCCACCATGATCAAGTAGGCTTCATCCCAGAGATGCAGGGATGGTTGATTATAAGGAAATTCATAAATGCTATCTACTACATAAACAAACTCAAAGAAAAAAACTACATGATCATTTCATTAGATGCTGAAAAAGCATTTAACAAAATTCAGCATCCTTTCATGCTAAAAGTCTTGGAAAGGACAGGAATTCAAGGCCCATATCTAAACATAGTAAAAGCAATATACAGCAAACCGGTAGCCAACATCAAACTAAATGGAGAGAAACTTGAAGCAATCCCACTAAAATCAGGGACTAGACAAGGCTGCCCCCTCACTCCATATCTTTTCAATATAGTTCTTGAAGTCCTAGGTAGAGCAATTAGTCAACATAAGGAAGTCAAGGAATACAAATTGGAAAGGAAGAAGTCAAACTATCACTATTTGCAGATGATATGATAGTATACTTAAGTGACCCTAAAAACTCTACTAGAGAACTCCTACAGCTGATAAACAACTTCAGCAAAGTAGCTGGCTATAAAATCAACGCAAGCAAATCAGTAGCCTTTATATACAAAGGATAAGCAGACTGAGAAAGAAATTAGGGAAATGACTCCCTTCACAATAGCCTCAAACAGCATAAAGTATCTTGGGATGACTCTAACCAAACAAGTGAAAGACCTATATGACAAGAACTTCAGATCTCTGAAGAAGGAAATCGAAGAAGATCTCAGAAAATGAAAAATTTTCCATGCTCGTGGATTGGCAGAATTAATATAGTTAAAATGGCCACCTTGCCAAAAGCAATCAACAGATTCATTGCTATCCCCATAAAAATCCCAAAACAGTTACTCATAGAGCTAGAAAGAGCAATTCTGGAGAGGCTCACCTCCATCTTGGTTTCAGACTGCAGAGATATCGGACAGACTGAGGTACACAAACATAATCTGAGGCCAACATCGCTGGGGTCTGAGCCTGACGGGCGGTGGCCTGCACCCAGGCCCTGGGCTGTTCGGGGGCCATCGGGGTGCCAACCCAGCCAGGAGGTTTTTTGCCCTGGCCGGCGCGTGCGCCGCCATTTTGCCTACAGGACCCAGAGTGCTGGGGAGGGCAGAGACGGCTAACAAGCATAGCCTGAGGCTAACAAAGCGGCGGTCTAGGCCCCAACAGGCCCTGGACTGACCCCAAGAACTGGGCGGCTTGGTGGGCCATCTGTGTGTCAACACGCCCAGAAGGTTGTTAGCACAGCAGACTCTCCCGGCACTTTCGGGGAGCACGAGCACGCACGCCTGCCATCCTGGTCACCTGGCAGACCCAATTAACAGTCATAGCCCTAGGGGAACTTGGCTGAACAATATTCTACTCAATGATACCTTGGTCAAGGAAGAAATAAAGAAAGAAATTAAAGACTTTTTAGAACACAATGAAAATGAAAACACAACATACCCAAATCTATGGGACACAATGAAAGCAGTGCTAAGAAGAAAACTCATAGCCCTGAGTGCCTCCAAAAAGAAAATGGAGAGAGCATACATTACCAGCTTAATGACACACCTGAAAGCCCTGGAACTAAAAGAAGCTATTTCACCCAGGAGGAGTAGAAGGCAGGAAATCATCAAACTCAGGGCCGAAATCAATCAAGTAGAAACAAAGAGAACCATACAAAAAATCAACAAAACCAGGAGCTGGTTCTTTGAGAAAATCAACAAGATAGATAAACCCTTAGCCAGACTGACCAAAGGGCACAGAGAAAGTATCCAAATTAACAAACTTAGAAATGAAAAGGGAGATATAACAACAGAAACTGAGGAAATCCAAAAAATCATCAGATCCTACTACAAGAGCCTGTACTCAACACAACTGGAGAATCTGGAGGAAATGGACAATTTCCTTGACAGATACCAAATACCAAAATTAAATCAGGACCAACTAGACCATCTAAACAGTCCCATAAAGCCTAAAGAAATAGGAGTCATAGAAAGTCTTCCAACCAAAAAAAGCACAGGACCAGATGGTTTCAGTGTAGAATTCTACCAGACCTTCAAAGAAGAGTTAACACCAATACTCTTCAAACTATTCCACAAAATAGAAACAGAAGGAACAGTACCCAATTCCTTCTACGAAGCCACAATTACACTGATACCAAAGCCACACAAAGATTCAACAAAGAAAGAGAACTTCAGCCCAATTTCCCTTATGAACATCGATGTAAAAATACTCAATAAAATTCTTGCCAACCGAATCCAAGAACACACCAAAACGATCATCCACCATGATCAAGTAGGCTTTATCCCGGGAATGCAGGGTTGGTTCAATATACGAAAATCCATCAATGCAATCCACTACATAAACAAACTCAAAGAACAAAACCACATGGTCATTTCATTAGATGCTGAAAAAGCATTTGACAAAATTCAGCATCCTTTCATGATTAAAGTCTTGGAGGGAACAGGAATTCAAGGCCCATACCTAAACATAGTAAAAGCAATATACAGCAAACCGGTAGCCAGCATCAAACTAAGTGGAGAGAAACTTGAAGCAATCCCACTGAAATCAGGGACCAGACAAGGCTGCCCCTTTCTCCTTATCTTTTCAATATTGTACTTGAGGTACTAGCTCGTGCAATTCGACAATATAAGGGGGTCAAAGGGATACAAATTGGAAAGGAAGAAGTCAAACTATCATTATTTGCAGAAAACATGATAGTCTACCTAAGTGACCCAAAAAACTCCACTAGAGAGCTCCTACATCTGATAAACAACTTCAGCAAAGTGGCAGCTTATAAAATCAACACAAGCAAATCAGTGGCCTACCTATACTCAAAGGATAAGCAGGCTGAGAAAGAAATTAGGGAAATGACCCCCTTCACAATAGCCACAAACAGTATAAAGTATCTTGGGGTGACTCTTACCAAACATGTGAAAGATCTGTATGACAAGAACTTCAAGACTCTGAAGAAGGAAATGGAAGAAGATCTCAAAAAATGGGAAAACCTCCCATGCTCATGGATCGGTAGAATCAATATAGTTAAAATGGCCATTTTGCCAAAAGCAATATACAGATTCAATGCAATACCCATCAATTCTTCACAGAGTTAGAAAGAGCAATTGTCAAATTCATCTGGAACAACAAAAAACCCAGGATAGCTAAAACTATTCTCAGCAACAAAAGAAAATCTGGGGGAATCAGTATCCCTGACCTCAAGCAATACTACAGAGCAATAGTGTTAAAAACTGCATGGTATTGGTACAGTGACAGGCAGGAGAATCAATGGAACAGGATTGAAGATCCAGAAATGAACCCACACACCTATGGCCACTTGATCCTCGACAAAGAGGCTGAAAACATCCAATGGAAAAAAGATAGCCTTTTCAACAAATGGTGCTGGTTCAACTGGAGGTCAGCATGCAGAAGAATGCGAATTGATCCATCCTTGTCTCCTTGTATTAAGCTCAAATCCAAATGGATCAAGGACCTCCACATAAAGCCAGACACTCTGAAGCTAATAGAAAAGAAACTGGGGAAGACCCTTGAGGACATCAGTACAGGGAGAAAGTTTCTGAACAGAACACCAATAGCGTATGCTCTAAGAGCAAGAATTGACAAATGGGACCTCATAAAATTACAACGTTTCTGTAAGGCAAAGGACACCATCAAGAGGACAAATCGGCAACCAAAAAATTGTGAAAAGATCTTCACCAATCCTACATCAGATAGAGGGTTAATATCCAATATATATATAAAGAACTCAAGAAGTTAGACTCCAGAAAACTGAACAATCCTATTAAAAAATGGGGTACAGAGTTAAACAAAGAATTCTCACCTGAAGAACATCGGATGGCGGAGAAGCATCTTAAAAAATGCTCAACTTCATTAGTCATTAGGGAAATGCAAATCAAAACAACCCTGAGATTTCATCTTACACCAGTCAGAATGGCTAAGATTAAAAATTCAGGAGACAGCAGGTGTTGGAGAAGGTGTGGAGAAAGAGGAACACTCCTCCACTGCTGGTGGGGTTGCAAATTGGTACAACCACTCTGGAAATCAGTCTGGCGGTTCCTCCGAAAACTGGGCACCTCACTTCCAGAAGATCCTGCTATACCACTCCTGGGCATATACCCAGAGGATTCCCCACCATGTAATAAGGATACATGCTCTACTATGTTCATAGCAGCACTATTTATTATTGCCAGATGCTGGAAAGAACCCAGGTATCCCTCAACAGAAGAGTGGATGCAAAAAATGTGGTATATCTACACAATGGAGCACTATTCGACCATTAGAAACAATGAATTCATGAAATTCTTAGGCAAATGGATGGAACTAGAGAACATCATACTAAGTGAGGTAACCCAGACTCAAAAGGTGAATCATGGTATGCACTCACTAATAAGTGGATATTAACCTAGAAAAGTAGAATACCCAAAACATAATCCACACATCAAATGAGGTACAAGAAGAAAGGAGGAGTGGCCCCTTGTTCTGGAAAGACTCAGTGAAGCAGTATTCGGCAAAACCAGAACCGGGAAGTTGGAAGGGGTTGGTGGGAGGACAGGGGAAGAGAAGGGGGCTTACGGGCCTTTCAGGGAATGGGGGGCTAGAAAAGGGGAAATCATTTGAAATGTAAATAAATTATATCGAATAAAAAATATTAAAAAAAAAAAGAAAAGAAAGAGCAATTCTCAAATTTATCTGGAATAACAAAAAACCCAGGATACCTAAAACTATTCTCAACATTAAAAGAACTTCAGGGGGATTCAGTATCCCAGACTTTAAACTTTACTACAGAGCAATAGTGATAAAAACTGCATGGTATTGGTACAATGTCAGGCAAGCAGATCAAAGGAATAGGATTGAAGACCTAGAAATGAACCCACACACCTACATATAAAGGAAGACCTATCAGAATCACAGCAGACTTTTCACCTGAGACTATGAAAGCTAGAAGATCCTGGGCAAATCTCATGCAGACTCAAAGAGAACCCAAATGCCAGCCAAAACTACTATACCCAGCAAAACTCTCAATCACCATAGATGGAGAAAGATATTCCACGACAAAACCAAGTTAACCTAATATCTATCCACAAACCCAGCCCTACAAAGGATAGTATGAGGAAAACACCAATACAAAGAGGGAAACTTCACCCTGGAAAAAGCAAGATAGTAACCTTCTCTCATCAAACCCAAAAGAAGTTAACCAATCAAATATTAAAAATAACATCAAAAATGACAGGAAGTAACAATCACTATTCCTTAATATCTCTTAACATCAATGGACTCAATACCCCAATAGACTAACCGACTGGATACGTAAACAGGACCCTACATTTTGCTGCTTACAGGAAACACACCTCAGGGTCAAAGACAAGCACTACCTTAGATTAAAAGGCTGGAAGACAATTTTACAAGCAAATGGTCTCAGGAAACAAGCTTGAGTAGCCATTCTAATATCAGATAAAATTGACTTTCAACCCAAAGTCATCAAAAGAGACTCTGAGGGACACTTCTTGCTGGTCAAAGGAAAAATACAACAAGAAGAACTCTCAATCCTGAACACCTATGCCCCGAATGCAAGGGCACCCTTATTCATAAAAGAAACTTTATTAAAGCTCAAAGCACACATTGCACCTAACACAATAATTATGGGTGACTTCAACACTCCACTCTCCTCAATGGACCGCTCAGGAAAACAGAAACTGAACAGGGACACAATGAAACTAATTGAAGCTTTCGACCAATTAGATTTAACAGATATATATAGAACATTCCATCCTAAAGCAAAAGAATATACCTTTTTCTTAGCACCTTGTCCAAGATCAAACATATAGTTGGTCACAAGACATACCTCAACAAATATAAGAAGATCGAACAAATCCCATGCCTCCTATCAGATCACAATGGAGTAAAAGTGGTCTTCAATAGCAACAAAAACAACAGAAAACCCACATACACGTGGAAACTGAACAATATTCTACTCAATGATACCTTGTTCAAGGAGGAAATAAAGAAATTAAAGACTTTTTAGAATTAATGAAAATGAAGACACAACATACCCAAATCTATGGGACACAATGAAAGCAGTGCTAAGAAGAAAACTCATAGCCCTGAGTGCCTCCAAAAAGAAAATGGAGAGAGCATACACTACCAGCTTAGTGACACACCTGAAAGCCCTGGAACAAAAAGAAGCTATTTCACTCAGCAGGAGTAGAAGGCAGGAAATCATCAAACTCAGGGCCGAAATCAATCAAGTAGAAACAAAGAGAACCATACAAAAAATCAACAAAACCAGGAGCTGGTTCTTTCAGAAAATCAACAAGATAGATAAACCCTTAGCCAGACTAACCAAAGGGCACAGAGAAAGTATCCAAATTAACAAACTTAGAAATGAAAAGGGAGATATAACAACAAAAACTGAGGAAATTCAAAAAATCATTAGATCCTACTACAAAAGCCTATACTCAACACAACTGGAGAATCTGGAGGAAATGGACAGTTTCCTAGACAGATATCCAACACCAAAACTAAATCAGGATCAAATAGATCAACTAAACAGTCCCATAACACCAGAAGAAATAAAAAGGGTCATAGGAAGTCTCCCAACCAAAAATAGCACGGGAACAGATGGCTTCAGTGCAGAATTCTATCAGACCTTCATAGAAGACCTAACACCAATACTCTTCAAACTATTCCACAAAATAGAAACAGAAGGAACTCTACCAAACTCTTTCTATGAAGCCACAATTACACTGATACCAAAACCACACAAAGATCCAACAAAGAAAGAGAACTTCAGGCCAATTTCTCTTATGAATATTGATGCAAAAATACTTAATAAAATTCTTGTCAACCGAATCCAAGAACACATCCAAACAATCATCCACCATGATCAAGTAGGCTTCATCCCAGGGATGCAGGGATGGTTCAATATAAGGAAATCTATCAATGCTATCCACTACATAAACAAACTCAAAAAAAAAAAAAAAACAAAAACATATGATTATCTCATTAGATGCAGAAAAAGCATTTGACAAAATTCAGCATCCTTTCATGCTAAAGTCTTGGAAAGAACAGGAATTCAAGGCCCATACCTAAACATGGTTAAAGCAATATACAGGAAACCGGTAGCCAACATCAAACTAAACAGAGAGAAACTTGAAGCAATCCCACTAAAATCAGGGACCAGACAAGGCTGTCCTCTCTCTCCATATCTTTTCAATATAGTACTTGAAGTCCTAGCTAGAGTGATTAGACAACATAAGGAGGTCAAGGGGATACAAGTTGGAAAGGAAGAAGTCAATTTATCACTATTTGCAGACGACATGATAGTCTACTTATGTGACCCGAAAACCTCCACCAGAGAACTCCTACAGCTGAAAAACAACTTCAGCAAAGTGGCTGGTTATAAAATCAACTCAAGCAAATCAGTTGCCTTCCTATACTCAAAGGATAAGCAGGCTGAGAAAGAAGTTATGGAAATGACACCCTTCAAAATAGCCACAAACAACATAAAGTATCTTGGTGTGACTCTAACCAAAGAAGTGAAAGATCTATATGACAAGAACTTCAGGTCTCTGAAGAAGGAAATCGAAGAAGACTTCAGAAAATGGAAAAATTTTCCATGCTCATGGATTGGCAGGATTAATATAGTTAAAATGGCCATCTTGCTTAAAGCAATCTACAGATTCAATACAATCCCCATCAAAATCCCAACTCAGTTCTTCACAGAGTTAGAAAAAGCAACTCTCAAATTCATCTGGAATAACAAAATACCCAGCATAGCTAAAACTATTCTCAACAACAAAAGAAATTCTGGGGGAATCAGTATCCCTTATTTCAAGCAATACTACAGAACAATAGTATTAAAAACTGCATGGTATTTCCACAGTGACAGACAAGTGGACCAATGGAATAGAACTGAAAATCCAGAAATGAACCACACACCTATGGTCACTTAATCTTCGACAAAGGAGCCAAAAACATCCAGTGGAAAAAAGGTACCCTTTTCAACAAATGGTGCTGGTTCAATTGGAGGTCAGCATGCAGAAGAATGCGAATTGATCCATTCTTATCTCCATGTACTAAACTTCACTCCAAGTGGATCAAGGACCTCCATGTAAAACCAGACACACCGAAACTAATAGAAAAGAAACTGGGGAAGACCCTAGAGGACATGGGCACGGGGGAAAATTTCCTGAACAGATCACCAATAGCTTATGCTCTAAGATCAAAAATTGACAAATGGGACGTCATAAAATTACAAAGTTTCTGTAAGGCAAAGGACACTGTTATAAGGACAAAACGACAACCATCAAATTGGGAAAGGATATTCACCAACCCTACATCTGATAGAGGGCTAATATCCAATATATACAAACACTCAAGAAATTAGACCCCAGGGAACCAAATAACCCTATTAAAATTGGGGCACAGATCTAAACAAAGAATTTTCACCTGAAGAAATTCAGATGGCCGAGAGGCACCTTAAGAAGTGCTCAACATCATTAGCCATTAGGGAAATGCAAATCAAAACAACCCTGAGATTTCACCTTACACCAGTCAGAATGGCTAAGGTCAAAAACTCAGGAGACAGTAGGTGTTGGCGAGGATGTGGAGAAAGAGGAACACTCCTCCACTGCTGGTGGGGATGTAAGATGGTACAAATACTTTGGAAATCAGTCTGGCGGTTCCTCAGAAAACTGGACATGACACTTCCGGAGGACCCTGCTATACTTCTCCTGGGCATATACCCAAAGGATTCCCTGGCATGCAATAAAGACACATGCTCCATTATATTCATAGCAGCCTTATTTATAATAGCCAGAAGCTGGAAAGAACCCAGATGCCCCTCAAAGGAGGAATGGATACAGAAAATGTGGTATATTTACACAATGGAATACTACTCAGCAATTAGAAACAATGAATTCACAAAATTTTTAGGCAAATGGTTTGATCTGGAAAATATCATCCTAAGTGAGGTAACCCAGTAACAAAAGAATACACATGGAATGCAATCTCTGATAAGTGGATATTAATTAGCCCAGAAGTCCTGAATACCCAAGGCACAAATCGCATAACAAATGACTCCCATGAAGAATTATGGAGAAGGTCCTGATCCTGGAAAGGATTGATCTAGCATTGGAGGGGAATATAAGGACAGAGAAAAAAAGGAGGGAGGTGATTGGAGAATGGATGGAGAGAAGAAGGGTTATGGGACATATGGGGAGGGGGCGATCCGGGAAAGGGGAAATCATTTGGAATGTAAACAAAGAATATAGAAAATAAAAATACAAAAAAAGAAAATTATTATATAAACACATGATCCAGGTTTCAGAGCATCTGTCTCTTGAAATGATACCTATTTATAACTTCTACTTACAGAGGTAAGATACAGACTTCATACAAAAATCACTAGAACAAAGTGTAGATACTTTGATCCTTCTTAGAAGGTGGATCAAAATACCCAGGGTTCACAGCCAACCAATAAACTGAGCCTAAGGTTCACAATGGTGGAGCTAGAGAAAGGACCCAAGGAGTTGAAGAGGTATACAGCCCTATAGGAGGAACAATAATATGTATCAACCAGAATCCCCAGAGCACCAAGGAATTAAACCAACAACCAAAGAGTACACATGCAGGGACCCACGGCTCCAGCTTCATATGTAGCAGAGGATGGCCTTTTCAGACATCAATGAGAGAATGGGTTATTGGTCCTGTGAAGGCTCAATGCCCCAGTGTAGGGGAATGTCATGTCAGGAAAGTGGGAGAGGGAGTTGGTAAGCAGGGGGAGGGGAAATGGGATAAGGGGTTTTGGGATGGGAAACCACGAAAAGGGATAACATTTGAAATGTAAATAAAGCTAATATCTAATAAAGTAAAATAAAAAATCACCATGCAATGGTAATTGTGTATCTTCACTAATGGATTCTTATACCAATGGTATTGGTAGATCTACATTGAAGCTAGGTTGGAAATAAGATAGTAAATGGGTACGGGCACATTGAAAATCAGTAGTTTTCATTTACATACATATGAGCAATTTAAGAATAAGATGTAGCACATATATTAAAGAACAAGTAAAAAAGTAATACATGGTGGTCACTGAAGATTATTATACTAATGAAATGCTATTTTAAACAATGTAAATTCAATCAGAATCATTTATTCAATTATCATGTATTAATGTAAAATATACAAATATATTAATGTTATTTTAATGTAATATCAAATGCACCAATAAATTTTAAATAATGTGTTAGATTCAAATGCTTCATCTGAATATGTAGAGACAAATGGGTATGAAAAGCTTCAGTGGTTGCTAATAAGTTTTCATTTAATTCTTAGAAAATTTGAATACAAAGCCAATTTGCTATTTGCTTACAGTTTCATTTTACTTTATTCTGTTTACTTACAACATAAAAGATAAAATAGAAGATAGATGTCAGAAAGAACAAAATTAATTTTATGTCTGGGATCATGATTAAATATGTGCAAGTCCTATGACTAAATTGACCTACAATCAAGACATCAACAATATACAATGGATATGTATACTTTATTTTTTTCAGGGAAAAGCCTTTAACAAATCATTATTCTCAAACTATAAATGGGAACTTAGTACATCATAGGCTGTTGATCTGACTGAACACTCCAGGATTAGCCACTACAGTGGTAAGCAGGTCAGAGGCAAGCCAATAAAGACTCCAACATATTTCAATTTGCCAAGCTGTAACTGTTTATTAACTGATCAGGTTACAAAAATACTATGAGCAACACCTTAGTTCATCCATATAATAAGCCTGTATATCTAGCTTAGTGGCTATTCCTCGTTGTCAACTTGACTATATCTGAATAAACTATCATCCAGGAATGAAAGGCTCACCTTTGACCCTAATCTGGAGGCCAGGCGATAAAAGTTTCTGACCTGGACCTTGGCATGGAGATCTTGAGACATAGTGGATATGAATCCAAGAAGATTAAGACAGGGAGTTCTCTGAGTTCAAGGTCATCTGGGACAAAGCAAGTCCCAGATCCAGGCATGGTGGCACACACCTTTAATCTGGGCCAGACCTTCTGCTGGAGACCTACATAAGGACACTGGAAAAAGGAAGACTCTCTCTCTCTCTCTCTCTCTCTCTCTCTCTCTCTCTAGCTTGCTTTGTGAATCTGAGCAACTGCTAGATCCTTGGACTTCCATTCACAGCTGCTGCTGACCATTGTTGGGGAGTTGGACTAGAAAATTTAAGTCATCAACAAATTCCCTTACTATATAGAGGCTACCAATAAATTCTGTGACTCTAGAGAACAGAGTCATACATCTGGTCTTCCCTGTTGCCAGCATATCTACCTTCTACAATGTGAGTTGCCTTTTTCTTCACTCCACCTCATGGGGAAGATCATTTAAAGGGCCATAGGAAGTTATTTGCTTCCTTGAAGTATTTCCCAACTGTATAGTTCTTATGAATTAGATCCTTCATGCAGATGATACCAAATTTACCAAGAGATGGAGCAATCCAGGAATTATCTGTCAAGGTAATCTTCTTTTTATTGATTTTGCCAAAGCCTCACTTGTAGATGAGATGATTTACTGACTTCAGGTTGGGGTACCGTGTGCAATGTATGTAAAGTTCCACAATCCTCAGTGTGCTAAATGAAGCCTTGTTGAACTTAAAGTTGCCATTGAAGATCTGTCGAAAACTAAGAAGCTGCAATACCTTGTGGACCATCGGGGTAACTCCATTGATAACTCGGATTCTGATGACAAATGCCAATTTTGGTTTGGTAGGCACATAGAAGTTCTTGCCATCCTGGCCATCTGAATTTCTATCTTGTACATTTACCTGTACTCCTCGTGATGGTGCTTTGCCTTCCCATAGATGAACTTCTTCCTTGCCTTTCAAAGTGTCTTCAGTTCAAACTTCTTCCTCAGTTGCATCACCTGTAAATTGCTTAGCTTCTTCTAAAGCGTTTTTGGCACAGCAGGATCATTTTTCTTAGGCTAATGGATGAAACTAGAAAATTTCATCCTCAGTGAGGTAAGCCAATCACAAAAGAACATATGTGGTATGCACTCACTGATAAGTGGATATTAGCCCAAAGCTCAGAATACAATTCACAGACCACATGAAGCTCAAAGTATGTATACTTTGGTCCTGCTTAGAAGAGAGGAACAAAATACTCACAAGAGGAGAAATATAAAGACCAATTATGGAGTAAATACTGAAGGAAAGGCCACGCAGAGACTGTCCCACCTGGGGATCCATCGCATATACAAACACTATTGTGGATGCCAAGAAGTGATTGCTGACAGGAAACTGATATAGCTGTCTCCTGACAGGCTTGTCCAGAGCCCGACAAATACAGAGGTGAATGCTTGCAGCCAATCATTGAGTTCTTCATGGGGTCCCCAATGAAGGAGTTAGATAAAGAACTGAAAGGAGCTTGAGGGGTATGCGACCCCATAGAAAGAACAACAATATCGACCAACCAGACCACCCCAGAGCGCCCAGGGACTAAACCACTAACCGAAGACTACACATGGAGGGACCCATGGTTCCAGCCGCATATGTAGCAGAGGATGGTCTTGTTGGGCGTCAGTGGGAGGAGAGGTCCTTGGTCCTATGAAGGCTCAATGCTCTAGTATATGGGTATGCCAGGGCAGGGAGGCAGGACTGAGTGGGTGGGGGTGGGGGGAAGCACTCTCATAGAAGCAGGGCTGATGGGGATGGGATAGGAGTTTGGGGGGCAGAGAAACCTGGAAAGGGGATAACATTTGAAATGTAAATAAAGAAAATATCCAATAAAAAAAGAGGCACTAAAAATTGAAAAAACAAAAATAGTTTTTGGGCACAGCAGGAACCTTTTTCTTGAGGGTTTCTGACACAACGGGCAACATTCTTTTTCTTCTCTGGAACAGCCTTCCCGGTTTCAGCCAGAAAAGGAGAGGGCAAGATGTATATATATATATATATATATATATATATATATATATATTATATATATAGATAGATAGATAGATATAGATATAGATATAGATATAGATATAGATATAGATATAGATATAGATATATAGATATAGATATAGATATAGATATAGATATAGATATAGATATAGAGATAGAGATAGAGATAGAGATAGAGATAGAGATAGAGATAGAGATATAGATATAGATATAGATATAGATAGATATAGATATTCCATGCATATTAACCTTATATCATATACAAACATAAACTCAATATTGATTTAAAATGTTTTTAAAATGTCACTGTAAGACTTGAACTACACAACTTTTAGAGGAAAACAGATGAGTGCACCACCATGGTCTGGGTGAAGGAGAATTCAATGTGAAGTTCTGTGTCAACCCAGTGCCATCAGGTTCACATCGTGATCTCTGAAACAAAAATACTAAGAGAAAACTTCAACAGGAATGGAAGAATAGGTTTAAATTCCAGAAAATGAAACACATCTCAAACTGGCAGTTGACAAAATATGTAAAATATTAAAAATAGAAAAATAAATTCATGAAAAAGTAGTATCTTTAAAATTTGAGCATATGGACTTAATTCAGTGTAAACAGTGTAGCCTACAAAGTCAAACCAGTGAAATATTGAAAAGTTAAGGAACACAGAGTGGGAAATTATAAAATGTAATGTAGCATTTTATAGAAAGTAGAGAAAAACTGGAACTTAAATAGTATGTAGATAATATACTAATGAATTTCCAGAATAAAAAGATTTTGTTAAAATTATAGTACATATTTAGGAAAACCAAAAATAAAATCGAGGTATATAAACAGAGAATATTGTTGCTATAATTTATCAAAACTTTCCTTCTCATTAGAACAACTTTAAATCTGGATAAAAAAATACCACAAAAATATTTTTAGCTATTTTACCCCATGGAATCATATGAACATTGAGACCTATGTTTCTTGAAGATCAAAACCCATTTACATATATACACACATACACACATGAACTTACACATGGAAGAACACTGATGGATTGCCACATGTAGATATGCATGCATGTATGTACAAATTCAACATACTCTTAGAAGACTAGAGGTGACAAAAATCACAGTAAACAAATTTCAAGAGATTCATGGTCATTCTCCAATTAAAAAGAAGGAAAGTACAAAACAAAGGAAGCAGGGGCAATGTCCCTCTAAAAGGAAAGAGAAATATATGTAAAGAGATAAGAAGCAGGTAATACGTAAAGAGACAAAGACCAAACAATTCAAAATTAAAGTACCATGGCATCTGTTCAAGAAGTCTGATAACTTACAATGCAAAGAAGTCAATTCCTATTCAGATCTCAGTCAAAGATAACACAAATTACAAAAATTAAATCTTGAAATCCCTAAAGAGAGAGAAAATAACATGTGCTACATAGGACTACCATGGAATGAATCAGAGTGGACTTCTCATTAATAACTATCAGGATCAAGATTGACAAGAAAACATTTTGAAAGGGCTGACAATAAAACAACAAATTCAGAAATGTACACCTAATAAAACTATCTCACATATGTAAGTAAATAAATATACTTGCTTATAACACAGTGCAGGGAAGGACTTCCTGCCGGTGAACCAGAAATGAATGTCTGTTCTTCTTCCTGATGGTAGCTAAATATACAGAGAATATGGAGCAGGACCTGATATATATTGTTTATATTTAAATATATTGCACATATATTAAATAAGTGCAGCTATAGGAATTATGGTAGCTTCTTAACTTGTTTGAAAGTTATTTAAATATCTGCCAGAAAACATATATTCTGTTATTTAAGGTGTCAATAACAGCACAACTTGAATTTACAAGCAGAGTGACAGAATTTTATAAATTATGCATACATACTGCCTTCTCTGGAATCCTGTTTGTAATCTCTTTAGAATTAGGGGTTGCGAGAAATGAAAGTTCTATAAAAAGTTGGATCCTACTGTGCCCCATAAAGTGACCATGCCATTCCATTTGTATCAAAGTGACAGGTGAACACACCTTTCAGAAGAACCCCAGGCATACTACGTATGACCTTCGTCTGTGTATCTTACTGACATTTCGTGTTCAGGGACTGGCCTGAGTTGAAGTCAATACACTTCGGTTTCACTTTGCATCATAACTAACTCCACTAAAATCCAATAAAAATTAGTTAGCCCAAGGCCAATGAAATTGTTTAGAGAATTGAAACAGCGCTGATACTAACTAGGTAATTCAAGTATGGGTCACAAATATATGTTTGTCCTTTATGCTAAGTGAATCAATGAAGGTTTAAAGAACTTTTGTCTTAGTTAGGGTTTATATTTCTGTGTAGCAACACCATAACCATGGCAATTCTTAGAAAGGGAAAGATTTAATAGGGGCTGGCTTACAGTTCTAAGGTTCAGTCCATCATCATCATGACAGAAGGTATGCATGGCACCCTGGCAGACATGATGTAAGGGAAGTCAGTTAGAGTGCTACATATAGATCCTCAGGTAACAGGAAGAGAGAGTAACAGTGGTTTGAGCTTCTGAATCGTGATATACAGTGGTACATACGCTTCCTCCAACAAGGCCAAACCTACTCCAACAAGGCAGCACCTGCTGTAGAACCACTTCCTATGAGCCTGTGGGAGCCATTTTCATTCAAATCGTCCTAACAGTATTATAAACATAACACACAGTAACACCTTTTCCTTTCAGTGAGGACAAATTTGCCATTACATTACATGTTGGCCATTGATTTATAAATTTTTAACTAAATTAGAAAGCAAAGATATATTGATGTCCAAGGGAAGGGCTTGCAGATGTCATTCTCTTGGCAAAACACTGTGACATAAATTATGAGATAAATATCTTCTTGCTTATTGGATTAAATTAAAGGTAGAGTCTTATAGCGTCCTGACAATAGAAGAGTCCATGTGTCCTCGTTGTCCTTGTTTTCACTGGAAACACTTCTGTGTTTGCATTGGCCCCAATTACATCATCTCAGTGTGATTCACCTGTTTTCCAATACTTTCCAAGCACACTGTGTTTAGGATGGAGCAACAGAGAATGGAGATGCTGGTTTATCTTTCAGTTATTTTCTTATCTTTCAGAGAAATGAGATTGGTTGCTAGGGAGGTCAATAAAGCTGTTGACTCTTGTCTGCATGGTAGTTACCAGGCATCATCCCAAACCTATCAGCTCATACGTTGGCACAAGATTACAGACCATGAATGAAGGCTAATTTAGCCTCAATCAAAAAGTTGGCTGAGTCTCCACATTGACTGAATTCTTTTTTTTTTTTTTTTTTGATTTGGCTTTTTTGAGACAGGGTTTCTCTGTATAGCCCTGGCAGTCTTGGAACTCACTCTATAGACCAGGCTGGCCTCGAACTCAGAAATCCGCCTGCCTCTGCCTGCCAGAGTGCTGGGATTACAGGCATGCGCCACCACTGCCCAGCACATTGACTGAATTCTACGTCCAAATTTGATCCATTTCTTCATCCATGTTAATGACAACTTATAACATGGGCGTAAGAAATAAATATAGACGTGGCAATTAAAGACAGGCTATTTGAAAGTCTGAAAGGAAGAAAGACTTCATAGCTTAAAACTTTACTGAAATAAGGCCTTGTTCTTCTGAGAATAGGTTATGGCAAAACTTAGCTGATTTTGTAAAGATCTAAATAGTTTAATAATGTTTATCCAAAAAAAGCTTTCTAAGTTCTATGATTAGAATGTAGTATCTTCTTTTGTGCAATCAGGTGCTATTTCAAATAGAAACAGATACTAATAGTGTATGATGCCATCTGGCTAGCTTGACTGTTGAGCTCTAACTGACTGACTCTTTTCACCACATCTCCCTAGATACAAAGGGGAAATGATAAATCTGAATACTATTCTCATGTAGAACTTATGGGTTCAATTACCTCTGGTCTCCCTATCCAATTTATGTATGTATTATGTTTTGGCTAATGTGATTTAAAGTGTATCCAATGTTAAGTTTATTTGGCTACATAGCTGTTGAGTCTATATTTGAGTGATGTTAAAGGTAATTTAATTGGTTATTTATTATTTAACATCAAGTTAGAATTTTATTTGATATTTATTTCATTTGAATAGTCATATAATTATTTTTAAAGCACGTACTTCAAAAGAAATAATGGCCATTGCATTTATTCTGATAGTTCACATAAAAAGTTCTGCCAGACTGGAGGTTCATATATACATACTCATAAGAAAAATAATTAAATTATGTGATGTACTTGATAAAATATAAGCTATTTTTAGAAGGGCATTCACAATAATCTGATAGAATGTATCACAGTTAGTACATATAAGATGATTGGTTAAACAGAGCTAGGACTTTGAGTGATGTTATTTCATTTGTATTATGACAACTTGAAGTTTTTATAGACAGTAGAATTCATTTGGTGATACAAAATTGAAGGCTGTTCCTTACTAGGCATCAGTGTTAATGCTCTGTTCCTGAAACTAGTTGTTATGTTTAATGGCTTTCTGTTAAATAATTCATAGTTTGTCAATGTTTTTGTGACTAGATGGTGTCTACCAGGGCATAATTAACAGGTGACATACTGTTAACAAGTGGCTCCAGCAATGGAGTACAGAAGCAGGGCTCTGTGGTGGAGGAGGGACCGTTGCTGCTGTAGAATTAGAAAGGAGACTACATGCATTCATTATGACTTAGGGTCATTCAGCATATCACTCACAATTCCACGTTCCACATAGGATATGAGCAAGGTGAGAGGATGGCAGAGCAATAACTATGGACTGCAGCTGAGAGAACTGCAGGGAACATATTCCTTCAGAAGGGACTGATAGCAAAGCCAAAGTCAACAGGAAGAAAAGGGGAAGGACAACAAAAGAACCAAAAAGAATAAAAACAAAACAAAACCAACAATCAATCCTAAGACTTTAAAAACAATGAAGATCCTAACAGAAGTAACAGACATTTAGAAAATATCTATTTATTACAATTCTTATTACATAATACATGTCAGTTTTTAGAAGCAATAGCAGAAATTCAAGGTATGTTAGAAGACAAATTGAAGTATACTGTGAAAAATCAAGTACAGTCTGACAAAGATTTGAAATTACAGAAAATATTTAAACTAACTGTAACTTTTAGGCTAAAAGGATATAAATAAATTGATAATAAAAGAAAATGAGTGACATGGATAGAATGCTGGAATCGTCTTAAGATTCTAGACATCAAACTCAAGACACTGAACACGCTAGGCAAGCACTCAATTACTGAGATACAATTCAGGTCTGGAAAGAGAAATTTTAAGCAAATTAACAAACAAACAAATGAAGCCCTTGAAGAAACAAAAGGTACAGTAACTGAATTACAGCTACTGTTAATGAGCTTATCAGTAAACACAGCATGGCTAAAGAAAACATCAATAGTTTGGTAAATACTTCAATAGAAACATCTCAAGCTGAGAAGCAAAGAAAAAATAATTATAATAACAAACAGAATGTCAAAGAGGTATGTGTACATGTATCAAAAGAATGATACATAAATTGGAATATGAGAAAAAGAACAGAGAGCCAACTTAAAATATATTTGAAGTAATAATGAATGAGAAGTTTTCAAAATTAATGATAAACATCAAATCAGAGGTCTATGAAGTTCATAGAACAACATACTTGGTGAACATAAAAGGAACCCACGGTCCTAGTCAAGTTTCAGAAGACCAGAGACAGAGAGATGCTAAAATTATCTGTGGTTGTTTGTAAAGAATTGCCATTCCATGGAAATACAACTGAAAGTCCAAGCAGAGTTTTGTCATGAACCAAGAGAGAAGTAAGAGGGAAGTCAAGCATGTAAAGAATTATTGAAGACAAACAAGCACATTTATAAAACACCAATCTATAATTCCATATCCAACCAAATAATCCTCTAAATTTTCAAATTGATAGCCACTACAAACTAAAGACTGAAGCAATCCATCCTGAGTGTGTGTGTCTCAGAAGAAATGTTAAACTAGTTAGGAAGACAGAAAAACTATAGACATATATCTTGGATCTCAATATAGACAATGATTGTAAATGGATTACATGATGCCATGTTTTGAAAGTGAACTGTTTTCCTAGTTTCAGGAGCTAGAATACCTGTCGTCAGCTTTAGGATCTACTTTTGGGCTGGGCATTTAGAAGGTAGCAGCACCCTTCTAACGTGAAACAGTTACTGGGACTGAGTAAGATTTTACCACTGAGTCCTACTTTCCCTCTGCTCCTGCTTGCTGGTCCCCCATGATGAGAGTTCCACTTGGACATTTCTGAAGTCACATTACTGAAATGCCAGGTTTTTCCCTCTATGGACTTTGACCACCCAAACTAAAGTCTAAACAATCTATTTTAAAATACACTTTTATCAGGCATTGTATCATAGAAATGAGAAAAGTATTGTTGATGCTGTATGTTTTATATTAATGTTTGTATAATTGGCCACATCAGAATTAATAATAGAAATAATAATTATTAGCTACAGATAAGTTGACAGTCACAGGAAATAAAAGAAAGGGATAGAGGAGACATTGTTAAATGGTAACCACCCTACAGTCAGTATAAAACCACACATAATTACTTGACTCATACTGGGTTAGTACAGGAACTTATTTAAGAAGGCCTTATAGCAGAGAAATTGGCCCAATTAAATGTTGCCTGGACATTCTGTCTCTTCATAGCTATGGACACCCTCACTAAGACACTCACTGAGGATACACATGATCCAGAGAGATTTGTCTTATCCCAGAACTCGGCAACATTCTTGATTTGATAGAACTCTCTATTTATTAGATTCTTTAGAGCTCTATTAGTCATTGTTCTTTAAAGGAATGTAACTGATAAGGTGAATATAGATATATAGATATAGATATAGATAGTGAGATGACTATATATATATATATATATTCATCGCACTATCATGATTATTATTACTAAAGGAAGAATTTATTAGTATAGTTTAGAGAGTATGACCAGGCTAGGCCACAAATCACTGTTTTGCTCTAGAGAGGCCAAATACTGAAAAGTTCCAGTCATGAAAATGTGTGTTTCAACACTGAGAGCCTAGAATACTGTTGGAGGGTCATTGGTCTTCATTCCTTATTGAAAGCCTGAAAAAGCTGTGTTCTCCATTTACCACTGCCCATTGCACTGAGGTAGATGAATTTGTCAGCTAAAGTATGCAAGCAAGCAAAATCCAATCTTCTACAGATACAACCTTCACTTACTGTGTCTTCCCAGTTCAAATAACATCTATTAGAAGATTACCTAATGGCTTCAGTACTATTACTTGATGTCTGATGCAGTCAAATTGACAAACAAGATTAGCCAAAGCAAATGGCCAAATGTGTCAAAGGCATTTAGGGTCCCCAGAAGCTTCTCACTAACAGTGGTCCCTCACATATTCTGAACATCACCTCAAGGATCTCCTATCCATCACTGAGCATTTGGCTTATTAAAAGCCTAGACTGAAAATGTTTTGACTCTTGCATGATCCTAGTTTCTTCTAGTCCTTGAATTTCTATTGGTGACACCATAATCTTCAGATTACCAACAGTCTCTTGAAATCACTTTGTTGTCTTGAAATATGATGGCTTCACCACTAGGGGGTATATGACAAGCACAGGTTGAATTCCTAGATTATCTAGGAAAAAAAAGAGGAAGGGAGAGATGGAGGGAAGATGGGGGGGGGAGAATGAATAACAAAGTATGAATATAATCTGATAGGATTTAGTCAAAGAAGCAGGTAGGCAGTGAATAAGATCAATATACATTGTATGCAATTTTTAAACATTTAATAGATTATACTTAAAAACAAAAATACAAAACACATTTCAACATCCATCGCATATGATGAGAGAGGGATCGCTGATAAATTCTGCTTCTACAAGTAAAGTACACGTCGGCTACTTCTGAAATTTTATATTTTTTATTGTATAATAAAATAGAAGAAATAATCTCATCAATATGACTCAAATACAGAATCACTAGATCAACTGTCACTTATTGTCTTAACATTATGAATAATTTATAAAATGTAAATTTACTGTACATAGTGTTTTTTACATTTTATATGTGCTAAATGTATTTCTACTTTATTCTCTTTAAATTTAAGTAAATGGATATTAAATATGATTTAATATAATTATGGTTAATTTTTCCTTAACTGAATATATACAATTCCTTCAAATGTCAAAGAAAGAAACATTACTCTTTCCACAATACAATTTCTTAAGTATTTATTACTATCCTTCTTTTATCTTGAGGAGAAAATGGTGGTAAATATGACTACTATTAAGTTTTTTAATATAGAGTGTACCTGGAAGGCATGAAGACCAATGTAATCACCTAATTTCTTTATACAATATCTAATAGTCAATCTCCTAGGAATAAGCAAAAGTATTTTCTGATAAGGAAGTTGTATTATGAATCCCTTTGTGCATGATATGCTTAGCTCAGGGTTGCTTTTGTAAAATGAACTCTGAAAGTATGAATGGTGTGGTGGCTTGAATATGCTTGGCCTAGGAAGTGGCATTGTTAGTAGGAGTGGCCTTGGTGAAGTAGATGTAGCCTTGTTGGGGTATCTCTGTGAGGGTGTGCTTTCTGACCTTCCTCCTAACTGCCTGAGAGAGTCAATTTTTTCCTCAGTGGCCTTCAGATCAAAATGTAAAAGTCCCTGCTCCTCCAGCACAGCATCATGCCTGCCTGGACACTGTTATGATCCTCCTTTGATGATAATGAACTGAACCTCCACTCTGTAAGCCAGCTCCAATTAAATGTTGTCCTATATAAAAGTTGCCTTGGTCATAGTGTCTGTTCACAGCATTGGAAACCTTAAGACAATGGACTATCAAATAAGCTAGAAAGGTTCAGTTACTAAGCAGAGATCTTTTATAGACTACATTCTTCCTGGTATGTGAAATAAACTATGTTCACTAGTTAAAAAACCTGTGGGTTTTTTTTTTTTTTTGAGCCAAAGATCACATATCTGTTATCCAAAGTAAGGAATTCCTCAGACCTCTCTCAATGTCTCTGCATCACTCTTTACTGACTGAAGTGATAAAAACTATTATGACAGACTAATAACTGGAAAATTATCTAAGATGAGTCTAATTTAATAATCCGATCATTTGATTTTTAAAGGACTAATTGGAGTTTAAGCACAATTATAAAGTGACTATCTCGTGATTTTAAGCAATTTGCTCAATAAACTATGAATTTCAAAACAATACAGTTCGAAATTAAGCCATTTATCAGGAAAGAGATCAGAAAAATCACTGATGCTGAAGCAGTGATTTATGCCATTATACACAGTTAAAATATTTTAAAAGCTGTCAACTCTCTGCTTCATCGATCTTAACAACCTCCCATAAAAATGTTCTTGTTTTGTACATCTGCAATTTGGGAAGCAGGGATGCAAGCTGCTGTGCAGTTTCCATGGCATCTGCCACTCACCTTGGGGACATAAGCTTGCTGCCATCCAACACCTTTGTGATATTGAAGTTTTTAACATAAATCTTCATCGCTAATAAGTAAATTCATGAAGCCTATAATTGGCCGAATACATACAATTGCAATATATGATGTGCCAGCCAGCACCCTCAACATTGATTTCACTTAATCTTTAACCTAACATATTGTAGGTTTTACAGTAGCAGTTCTCACGTTGAGACTCCATCTGTTAATGGCAGGGAGCAACATCGCTATGCTGCAGGAAGCTGCCAAAAAGTGCAAGTGAATTGATATGCAGCTAACTGGAGTTCGGTGATACCCAAAGATGCTCTTTTGATGTTTCCCACTCATATTGGAAATAACCATTGAATGGAGAACTGATAGGAGTCCCTAAAGAGCTGTCATCCTTCAAAACAGGATAGAAACAAAAGCAAATTATATCTATAGTCAGTGATGTGCGAAGCTCCCTGTCCCATCTCTCAGAGAAGCAGGTAGGCAGTCTGACAGAGCTATTAAATTCATTAGTTCGTATCAGTGAGCTAAGTCAGGGGTGCCAAATGCTTTAGCATGCCTTACTAGTCAAGGAATCCTTTAAGTCACAGTACCTTGATTATATTAGTTACAGGGATAAACATAATCCTTCTAGGCATGCCAAAATGGAACGGTGTAGTGTAAATGTCGGTATTCAAAAGTAATTTATGTTCTGGAAAGTTTTAAAAGAAGGTGAAAGAAAATGTGATGAAGAAAAAGAGGGAGGAGGAGGTGAAGAAGAAGGAGGAGGAGGAGAAGGAGGAGGAGGAAGAGCAGAAGGAGGAGGAGGAGGAAACAGCAGAGCAGAACATCTGCAAAGAGATTAAATAAGGCAGTGATTCTTGACAAATAAGTCATTTTCCACATGAAACTAATCACCCGTTCATCAGTCAATTGTGTGCCAGAAAATTGCTGGGTACATCAAACACAAACTGATTTTTTGGACAACAAAGAACACATCTGTAAATTGTTGATAAAAATATTTCAATCACAATGCAAGAGTAATTTTGAAATATATAAAGAAAGATAGTAGGGCTATTCCTGACAGGAAAAAGAGCTCATCATTCTCATGACCCTGGCTTCAATAAATGAAAACCCATCTAAGTATATGTACAACTTATTGGTGCCTAATGACACTGTGAAATGTCCATAATCTCTGTAATTTTTATTATATATATATAAGAATAAGCTTATTGAAGAAATTGAAGGGAGATGCACAAACAGTGCAGTCATTGTAGAGCATGTCTATCAATTCAGCATTTGTGAAGCTGAAGTAGGTGGATTAGAAGTTCAAGGTCTTTCAGAGTGGTTGTACCAATTTGCAACCCCACCAGCTGTGGAGGAGTGTTCCTCTTCCTCCACATCCTCGCCAACACCTGCTGTTTCCTGTATTTTTAATCTTAGCCATTCTGACTGGTGTAAGGTGAACTCTCAGGGTTGTTTTGATGTGCATTTCCCTAATGGATATTAGCCCTCTATCTGATGTAGGGTTGGTGAAGATCTTTTCCCAATTTGTTGGTTGCCGATTTGTCCTTTTGATGGTGTTCTTTGCCTTATAGAAACTTTGTAATTTTATGAGGTCCCATCTGTCAATTCTTGATCTTAGAGCATAAGCTATTGGTGTTCTGTTCAGGAACTTTCCCCATGTACCAATGTCCTCAAGGGTCTTCCCCAGTTTCTTTTCTATTAGCTTCAGAGTGTCTTGTTCATGTGTTCTCTTATGGCTTAGTAAGACTTAAATTACTGAGAGCAATGTTTAAACAGATCTTTGTTCATGGGAAAGAATTAGAAAAGATAAGTGATGTATTTGTGAGTAGATTGTCAGCAATCAAACAAAAGATAGCCCACCTCATTTATACCTGAGATACAGGTTTGATCGTGAGATTAATGTCAAATTATTATGTGGAGAAATAAAAAAGTGATAAATGAATGCTTTCAGTGTTGATATTTATTTTCTTTCAGAAAAATAACCATGAAATTTTACAATAAGTTCCAGAAATTTACCTCAAAAATGCTGTAGGGGGAAATAATGGGACCCAAATAACAGAAGTAATATCTACTTATGAAATTTTAAATTTGTAAATTTTAATTGTTCCAACTATCTACTGCTTTATGATAAAAATATGGATAGAAGAGATATTTTAAAATTAAAGTATGAAATCTCTCTAAGAAGAAAGTTCTGATTATTTTGAGACATATACATTATAGTATTAGTATCATGTTGAAAAATAATTTTAAAACATGGTTTGATGAAATACATTTTTTCTATATGTAAGAATGCTTTTCACCTCAATGAGGTGATGTGTATAATTTATAAGTTCCAAACATTTACTTATATTATGTACACAAATTTCTTTTGCAGATTTAAATGCCTTCTCAACTCAAGTCCGAACATCAAGATACTTCACAGGTTGTACAAGTCAGTGTTATAAAATTATTTGAGATTATTTAATTTCAGTTAATACTACTGTCTACACCTTATGTGCACCTATAGAAAAGATACTGCTGGTATCTACCACACACTTACCATCACTGAGCTATAGAGTCACCATTGCTTCCTTTCCATTTATCCTTCTGAACACAGGTCTAGAATTTTTAGCATTGTAAAACTAGGCCAAATTTGGGCTCCTTTTAAATAAAGACCAATGATAAAGATTAAACTGTATAGCACAAAAATGTCAGCTTGACTGTACAGAAGAATTCTATATGAATTCAACCGATTTCAGCCTGGAACTTAAATAAGATCACAGATAACAGGGATTCAAAAAAAATAGGTATTTCATATTATCTGCTATAAGAATTTGGAATACTGGAATCTATGCATGTATCAGTCCTGAATCTACCTATTTATTTCTAGCTTTTCAGTACCTCTTCACATAGAATTTGTTTTGGCTTTCATTATTGAGGAATGGAATTTCAACTGAGCCTGCTCTAAATCGAGTTGGCCAATTTCTCCTAGTTCCTCACATGTGTCTTGGTTAAGAATCAGAAGAGCACATACCACACTCTTCTTGATCTTTGGCCTCAATACGAGGGATGAGATACCTGGAATGAGCTTGGAGTGTGATATCTAGCTTACCTGAAATAATGGGCGTTAATCCTTCAACAAGCTTGTCAGAAAGAAATTGAGTATTGCCTCATATGGTATCAGTGGGAGGGGAGGCGCTTGGTCCAGTGCAGGCTTGATGGCCCTGAAAGGGGGGACTATAATGATAGATGGGTGAATGGGAACTGTCTTAGAGGCAAAGGGAAGGGGGAGAGGGTGTGGGGTTCTAGAGGGGAGACTGAAAAGGGGGACAACCTTTGAAATGTAAACCAATAAAATGATTAATAATAATAATCATAGCAATAATAAATGAAATAAATATTGACCGAGTGTCTGTCAGTTTATGAGGAGACCGTAGGAAACATCTCACCAAACATTTGCTAAGTTTTCAGTACACTTCAGGAAATCTGACAACTGTGTGCTGTAAAAGTAACTTTTATTGGCTTGATGTAGCTCTCATTTCTCAGATGCTTACTGTCTCTCTGTCTGCTAAACCATGCCTAGTTTTGGGAGTTTCTAGCCTCCATAAAATATAATTTAGTCCTATAGTGTTTTCAGCCTCTAAGACATGCTGCTAAATACGTTCATACTTTGTTTTTCTTTCTGCAGTCTGGCTGGCTGATTCAACTCAGCTGCTCTGGCTCAAACTCCTCTCCCAGCTGATTTATTCAACCTGGCTTTTCTCTCTGCCTCTGAATTTCTCTGTGTGGCATCAACCTAACTCTAGTAGTCTTTTCTAATCTTCTGGCTCTTCTTCATTCTCTTGCTCCTTCTGTCTCTACCAGTGTCCAGCTTGTTCTCTCGTCAATCTGTCTCTGTAAAACTCTCCTAGTGAAACTGCCTCCTTCTCCCTCTCTGTGCTGCTCTGATCCCCCTCTCAGCTGTGCTTACTGCTGTTCACAAACTCCAATCATCATCCCGAACTGTCTGTCTCTCCCTTAAGTAGGTTCTATTTCCTCTCTTTTCTAGTGAGAGTTGTATAGATCCTATTCTGCCAAATCTTTCTCTGATTCATCACTTTTTCTGCCACTGAATTAGAAATCATTTTAACCATCACGTTTTCTTCCATATGCTAACTTTACTTTCATTGTGTGTACTAAGGCTGTGTCTGTATTCCAGCTAGAAGTATTAAAGGCATGTGATAATAGATGAGGCACATCTTAATTGAAACAAGTTCAAATATCCTGTAGCAGTGTGCCCTGTAAGGACTCTAAATGTTCAGGTCAGTGTTTCAAAAGCAATCAAAGACAGTTAGCCAGTTCTAATATGCCTTTTGACAAAATAGTTTCCATTGGACCTATGATGTGGCAATATTTATAAATATTGCCCCTTGGAATACAATTGCTGGGTTGCCAAGAAGAAAGTGAAACTGAACAAGGAGTGGGGAACTAGAGACCAGTCTCCTCGTTATTCAGCAAAGTGTTTCTTTAAGATTTGTAGAAAAAAAACCTATATAGATAATCTAGCAGCCACCGTCACGGTGTGCTGGCATGGATGAGAATGGTTCTATAAGCTCATATACTTAAATACTCGATCCTTTGTGGAACTCTTTTTCAGACAAGATTAACAGGTTTGTGTTTGATGCAGGAGGTGGGTTACTGGGGGCAAGCATTTGAGGCTTCAAAACTATCTCCAATTAGCAACAATAACAATTTACTCAGCTACTCAAACAGAGGAGGGAGGTTTTGTAATCCTGAATTAGGAAAGCTTGAAACACTACCTCTACCAAAGGGACACCTCTCTTTTGTCTCCATCAAATTTTTGCTAATCTTAAGTTACTTACTTTAAAAACCAATTAGTTTACTCTTACCCTGTAACATTTGACTTTCTTCTGAGATGGAACTGATTACCAGCATTTTCTGTTCGTCTCTTCTCTCCTGCAGCCCTGGCTGGCTTGCCACTCACTACACACAAGAGCCTTGAACTCAAGAGCTGCACAACCAAGTTCATCCTATTTATTGGATATTTAGGATTCCCTTAAATTTATTTTTCATTCTTCTTTGAGTAATTATAGTTCTTTCATACAGTACTTAAGGTGTTTGTTACATCTTATGCAAATCCATCTCTATCTGCTTGGGTCTATTTTTCCTGTCGAAGCTACAAAGTTCTTTATATAGTTGCAATGTTGAGATATTGTGTATTAAAGTGCCAGTACACATGACGCAGGGTAAGACAATCTCAAAATCAAGCCAGCCTGATCCAGAATAACACACACACACACACACACACACACACACACACACAAACACACACTAAATAACTAAATAGCTAAAAAACAAACAAACAAAAAATCCTGAAAACCAGTAAAGCATCTAGCCTGCTTGTGTACACCTCTAACTCCATCATGTGAAAAGTAGAGAAAGAGGGAGCAGGATTTGAGTCATTCTTAGCCACATATGGTGCTCAAGACTAAATGAGACTATGTCCAAAAATTATATAAACGGAAAGCATCAAAGTCCTAATATTATAAATATATGTACGTTAATAGACTTACTGATTACAGAACAGTTATCACAAACCTTAAATGTAACTAACTAATCATTTAAAAGGTAATGATCACATCAAGACTACTTTCTCTATGTTTGTATATAAACTCGGGTGTCCATGAGCCTGCATATACATGAGCATGAGTGTGCTTGCACGCAGGTGCCAGCAGTCGGCCTCTCTGTTCGTTGATGGCCTCTTTGTGTATTTTTAGACAGGTGAGCTCACTGGGAATGGAGACCTACTTATTGATTGGGCTGCCTGATGAACAAACTCGAGGATGCTCCTATATCTGCTTCTTGGATTTATTTAAGGGCTGCACCACCACTTCAGGCTGCTTCTCATGATTGTCTGATGGATCCAAATCAGGTCTTTATTCCTGTGGTTAAAACACTTCACTAACTGTGCTTTCTTCCCAACTTCTCATTGACAACATTTTTAAATGATATCTATACATGTACTTTTAATTTGTTGTCTTTTCCCATGGACTATATCTTTTAAGGGTTCCTTGATTTGGATGTATTATTTATATTATGTTGCTTTTTTAACTTATAGGTAAAAGATTTACCCAGTTCTTATTTTTAAAACTATGCAGCTTCTTCCATGTGATTTTGAAATTTCACTGGCATAAGAATTTCTCCAATCATGTACATTTTATTGTTTAAGAAGTCACATGCTATCAAGGTGTGTGTATGTGTGTGTATGTGTGTGTGTGTGTGTGTGTGTGTGAGAGAGAGAGAGAGAGAGATGTAATGCTACATTCTCCTCGGTTATTATCATTCAGCACCTTAATGATAGGGTAACACTATATGATCGTTAAGTTTGTGAAAATTTCAATTGTATATCAAGTTCTGACTCTAAAGTTATTTAACTCATAATTTTGTAAACATAATTTTAGGTTTTTGTCCAAATTTTGCTGTTAGTAATTAATTTGATGTAACATAATAATAATTTTGGTGTTAGAATGTATGTTATCTAGGTTTGGGTTTTGAGGTTTCAAAATATACACTTTGTTGTGGTAAATCTTCAACCCAAATAAGTCCGGGCAAAGAAAACACAACTCAATTTATATAAATATAAGCTGCACACCTAAATTCGGCAGATGTACCACTACACTGCCATCTTCCCTGTCTATGAGGCCCCGTCTGACTTGTGGTTTCTCTAGGTCACGTGCTTCTGCTCCACTTTCCTTCCATCTCCTCCTCCATTATCCTCTGTTTTTTCCCTCCTCCTTCTCTTCCAAACTTTCAGCTCTACCTTCCCTTCCCCTGCCCAATCTCTGGCTCTAGCTTTTATTTTATAAATTGCAGTTAAGGTTCACAGGAAGCCACCTGAGTATTGACTCATTCCTTAAATACAAACAGCCCGAGGGCTATCTGCAACACTACCCCCTTTGGTCCAATTAAAAGACACTTTTTATCTCAGATATAAATTAAATGCAACTATTACCATTTTGTAATTTATAGAATACAAAATAGGCCTAACACCCAGGCCATCATCTTGGTCAATTAAATAGAACTTTCGTGTCCTGGGTTTAGATTGTATGCCGTCTGAAAACCATCATCTCAAATCTGTACCATCTTTCTCAATGCTGATCATCTTGGGTTGGCTATGAGACCACCAGTCCTTAACCCTGTCAGAAATCCAAGAATGACTAATATTAACTCAAAATATGGGAAGCACAAAATATAGCTTTCAAAGCTTAGCCAATTTATAGAGACTACTGATCACCTAGAAAATCCTTTAAACTTGTAAAGGTTGGAGCATCGGTCTTCAGACTTCTGGCCTCATCTGACAGAACTTTGTAATGCAGAATTTTGAAGAGCTGATTACCCTATCATGGCAGAGATTATTAGTCAACTATTCTGCATAGTGTGCCCTTTTTCTGGACAGTATTTTGTCTGTAGATGAAATGAGGCAATTCTTGCCTGGTGGCTGTCTCACCACAATGGGAGCAACTCCACTGATGCTCACATTCTTCTTTGAATCCAAGAAAGGGGTGCTGCTAGGAGCAGACAGGTCTCTAGTCAAATGATCTTTAATAAAGGGATGTCCATAAGCATCATATTTTGTGGCCTTCTGATGCCTTTGAAGACTATCTACCCAACATATTTCTGAACTGTTAAGCCTTGACTACTCTAGGACACTTCTAATTGAAATATCTCAGAAACACCCTTTTAGTTAACTCAGGACCATGAGATTGCTATCTGGCCCTTAATTCAAATTGTTTAGTCATCTAAAATCAATTTATAATAGTAGTTATAGAAGAACTTGATCTAAACCTTATATTCTTAAATTTGTTATATAGGCACAATGCCTGTATGAGGGTAGCAATATTAACCCCAATTTTATATCAATAAGAAATTTATACCAATGAAAACTTTAAATTTGCATCAAATAAATTCTGTACCAATGCAAGATGTAATTATGTAATGTTTTGATTAAGAGTAAATTTGCTAATCTATCCCTATTTGTCTATTTCAATATTATCTAAAGTATTATTATACCCCTATTTATTTTTCACCCCCTTTCCTTTTACCCAAGAAGGAAGGAGAGAGCAGAGGAAAAGAAAGATAGGAATTCCTGAGTTTAAGCTCTCTAGTTCCCTCCCTGTCCAAAGCTACATTTGTAAAGTACCTCTAAAAGAACAACAAATTTATAATTCATAAAATAACTAGAACCATCCACCCCAACATAAGGAATGATCTTTTTTTACTTCCTGCTGGATTGGGGTGAAAAAATTCTCTTCTGGGGGCCCAGAAGGAAATAGAAAGTTGGCTTTGTCAAAGGAGAACTAGCTATCATCATTTACCTTCCAGTCACTAAGAGCTGAGAAAGTTCATGCTTAACTGGCATCTTCTTGACTATCGCAGTCTGAAAGGCTAGATAGGCAAGTGAGCTGTTATGGAAAAGTTCTGAGAGCAAGTTAGTCTTTTTGTTTTGTTTTGTTTTGTTTTTTGTTTTTCATGACAGGATTTCTCTGTGTAGTCCTGGCTGTCCTGGAACTCACTCTGTAGACCAGACTGGCCTCGATCTCAGAAATATGCCTGCTTCTGCCCCACAAATATTGGGATTAAAGGCATGCACCAAAAAAGAAGCATCTTCCACCTAGTTGAGGTATAGTTAAGTGCGAAGCTGGAATGGAAGGTTCCAGAATCGCAGCCTCCTGGAGTATGAAACT
The DNA here is from genome assembly GCF_947179515.1 of Apodemus sylvaticus. NCBI lineage: Eukaryota > Metazoa > Chordata > Mammalia > Rodentia > Muridae > Apodemus > Apodemus sylvaticus. The sequence goes on from NC_067479.1 coordinate 11,137,266, forward strand.
TTTGAGAGCTGTCTTTCTCTTCTTTCATCCTGAAGTATATAAAACTTAAAAGAAAAATGTGGTTCTACAAAGTCATTCACATGAACATGCAGGGTGCATAGACTGGCCAATGAAGATCAATAAAGAAAGACAACTGTCTTTCCTCAGGTTAATTTGTTCACATATTCAAATTGCAATATAACTTTGTATACTTGCCCTCCTTATGGACAGTTATATAATACCAAGTTATGAGAAATTTGTACCCAATAAGTGTTATTGGGTGTGTATAGACATTTTAGTCTCAACTGGTTCCAGAGCTGTCTCCATATACAGAGACTTAAACATCACCACATATACATCACCTATTTTGTTGATTGTGTTAGACTCCCTTTTCTTCTCTGTCACCAAGATCTTCAGGAGGTCTCCCTTTGCCATGTCTAATTTTTATCAGCTTGGAAGGAGTCCACATATTTTATTTTTCTGTGGAAACATAGACATAGCCCCTCCACCATTTTCCATTCTTATGTTAGAATATCCTTAGTATAAACAGGCTGGCTTAGTTCAATAGTTCTTTCCACCATCCATGTTTTTCAGCAGCTGTAGTGTTTTGTTTATTGGCATTTAAAAATTTTAAGGTTAATAAAGCACTATGTAATCTATCTTTGGGGGTTCTTATTGATCCCTTTTCCCTATTAAGCATCTCCTTTAGAGTTCAATGAGATCTCATTGTAGGATTCTGTGATATGCCTGTAACATGTTTTATTTTATAATATTTAAAAAAACACTGCTTCATCTTATTAGAGAAATACACTGGACCATTGTCCATTTTAATTTATGTGGGCATTCCCATAATGGCAATAACTACTAACAAATGTATAATTACAGAATTAGCCTTTTCTGACATTAACGCAGTTGCCCATTGTAATCCTGAATATGTGTCTACAGTATGGTGCACATATTTCAGTTTACCAAACTCTGTAAAACGGAAAACATCTATTTGCCAAATATTATTTCTTTGGGCACCCTTAGGATTAGTTCCTGTAGGCAACGGAGTTTGGTTACATAATGAGCAATTATGACATTGCCTCACAATTTCCTTGGCTTGTTGCCAAGTGATACAAAATTTTTTCTTTAAACATTTGCTATTAATATGGTGTTTTTTAATGTGATTCTGAAGCCTCTAGTTCACTTGCTATCAATAGCTTGTCAATTTCATTATTACCTTGCACCAGAGGGCCTGGCAGACCTGAATGACACTTACGTGTGTTATATATATGTTGGGAACCAGAGAGCTTGGCGCAATGCCCCCCAGCTGAGCTGTTTGCACAGGTTTCTTGAGAGCAAAACATCCCGTGGCTTAGCTTGATTCCTGACTTCCTGCCCGGTGTGGTACACACTTCCCAGGTGCCTGACCTATGACTATAATTGATTTTTCCTGTTCCCTTCCCTGGCCTCTAATATATATATTGCTGGTCTCTCAGTAAGGCTTTGGCATTCTCCTTGCAGAATGACCCGTGTCTGTGTTTTTTAATCCCCCAGGCCTATGCCCGATACTCGGTCCCATGGCAGTGCGGGCTAGAATCGGGGGGCTTCCTGATGTAAGGTTTCCTGAATAAACTGCTTCGAGAAGAGTCTCCCATGTCATCTTCCTTATTCCGCTGGACGGATAATGGTGGCAATATATATATATATATATATATATATATATATATATATATATATATATATATATATATAGTGGATAACTCCTATTTCTGATCATTTTTTGTAGCTGAATAAATAGTGAAGTTGATTCAGATTCATCCTGAATAGGTTCAGCAGTCTCTATGGGTAAAACAAGACTTTCTGCATATTGAGAGTCAGTTACTATATATTAAGAGAGTCTTGAAAATCTGACAACACCATGATTAATGCATATAATTCAGATTTTTGAACTGACTTGGAGGGAATCTCAGCTCCCTTTACTTACATCTTCTGATTTATATCCTGCCTTTCCTAATTTACTGGCTTCAGTATAAAATGTAGGAGGGCCTACAGATATTAAAGTTCCCTTTATTATATGAAGAAGAATCCAATTACTTCTTTTTGTGAACTGAAGCTACTTCCTTTTAGTGTATCTATTGTTAATCTCTCCCAAGATGTTACTGCATGATTTTTGTCATTGTTCATCTTGTGCCCATAGCGAGGCAATTTCTGCTTTAGTAAAAGTTACCACAATTTCAGTCGGATCCAATCTGACTAATTGTTGTAGTCTTGTTTTTCTTTTCAGTATCAATTCAGAGACCTTCTCAATGTAGGTCTTTAATTTTTTGTTCTGTTTATATGCTAAAAATATCCAGTCTAATATATAATCTTCCCTCTCCATCAGAATTCTTGTAGGGGAAAGAGTAGAAGGCAAGATAACCAAGATGCAGGCCATCTTTGGATCAATATGATCTAGATGTGTATCCTGAAATTTCTTTTCTATCAAAGCTAACTCCTCATCCACAGTGGATAGTTTCCTTGGGTTATTTAAATCTTTACTACCTTGTAAGGTTTAAAATAAATTACTTAGCTTTTGTGTGGTCAAACAGGCTGCAGACAGTTGATAACTCTTAAGTAGCTTCTGAAAATCATTAAGGGTCCTTAATTGGTTTCTTCTGATTTGCACCTTCTATGGCCTAACCACTTTCAGACTTATTTTATACCCCAGATAATGAATAGAACCTCCTCTTTATTTTCAGGGGTGATTTGCAATCCCCAGCAAGGCAAGGTTTCTTTTCCTTCGTTAAACATTCTTTCCAGGACATTTGTATCTGGATCAGCCAGTAAGATGTCATCCATATGATTATAAATAATAGATTAGGGAAATTTTTGCAAATCATCTCCAATGGCTTTTGTACAAACTATTGGCATAAGGTAGGGCAATTTAACATTCCTTGTGTCAGGATTTTCCAATGATATCTGTTTATTGGGCAATCTCTATTGAAGGTAGGTAATGAGAAAGCAAACCTTTCCTTATCACATTCATGTAGAGAAATGGTGAAACACCAGTCTTTCAGATTAATCAATATGATAGGCCATTCCTTAGGCTACAAGGAAGAGAGCCAGGGATTCCATGCTACAAGGAACCCATTGGCCAAATAATCTTATTAATTGCTGTGAGACCTGTCAACATCCTTCCATTTGCCAAAATTGTTTTTTTTTTTAATTGCAAATACTGGAGAATTCCAAGGGCTAGTAGACTGGCTCCTCTACATGCTGAGCCTCCAGCTGTTCCTTGTAGAGCTGTTCTAATGTCTGTTGTCTTTCTTTTGTCATAGACCACTGATCAATCCAAATGAAATAGTCAATCACCTAGTGGTAAGACTGTTGGTGTCTTGGTAGCAGTGGCTCCTTGGGGAGAGTTAAATTGTCAGACCCCTGCTGTATCTTGTTTATGGACAGTTTGGCCAGTCTGTAACTGTCTTTGATAATGTTCCCTAACTAATATAAGATTTTCATTAGGAGCCATGGCTAGATACTGAGATTGAGGGGATATTAATTTGGGTTTTCCGCTGCTGTAATAGATCTCTTCCCCATAAGTTAATGCCTATATCAGCCATGTATGGCCTCAATTTTCCTGCCTGGCCTTCTGTTCCTATACATTTAAGTCATCTTCATCTAGTGTTTTGCTTTATTTAAGATAAGGCCCTAACTCCTTGAAATTGGATGTCTAATTCTTAAAGTGGCCAACTTGCTAGCCAAGATTTTGGAGAAATAATGGTGGCATCTGCTCCAGTGTCAACCACTCCTTCAATTTCAATATTGTTTACTAGTATTCTTAGTTTTTGTTTACTCTTAGTCTTAGCTACCTCTAAATATTAGATTTAGTCCTGCCTTATATGATAATTATTTTGTCTTTCTTCAAATTAATTGATAAAATTTCACTTATCAAAAAGTACAGTGCAGCCATGCTTTCTTTCTCACTCATAATCAAGTCAGATGAGTTAAATATAGGCTTTATTTCACACATGTAGATTACTTTCAGTTACCAGGAATGGAAAAACATTATATATAAATCCTATTGATATCAATTAGACTCTCAACCAAAAGATAGATTTCAATTTCCAGCTTATGATAACTTTTTTCTTAATTTACTTTTTATGTACTCAATGATGGATCAGTAAATAGGCTTCATCAGTCATATCTGCTCATTGCAAGGCCTTCTGAACTCATTTCTTTTCTCTTGTTGATTGAAAAATGGAACTAAAAAGGAACAGCACACTTGGCTAAATGCGTCGATATTTGCATGCACCAAATGCTTCATCAAACAAAATTTAATACTAATCCCTGTTGTGATCCCCTCTCCAAACTCCTCCCACATCTGTCTTCAAAGCATGCAGCATAACCTGGACTTAGGACTAGAGAATGCAGCAATAACAGTTATTTTAACAGTTATTTAAAAATCAAAACTATAGAGGTCTCTAATTCCTCACTAACTACACTCTGTAAGAACAAGGATGATCCTGAGCCCAAGTAGAATTAGGCATACATGTGTTTTAGTCAAATGCCCACATTCAGAATATGAATCTTTTGATTATACAGTTTTATGCCATAGTCATTTTCAGTAACCATGGTGTCATGACAATTGGCTAGCCATGCTGTTGCTATGGAAACACTAGAGCGCTTTCCCCTTTCTTTTTAATTCTGGGACATAGTTCTGATATTCTCTCTACATCCACATTTATTTTCATATGAGAAATCCATAATTAGCATTGCACCAATTCTAGAGTGATTAAGAAAACTTGGAGAACCTTTTTTGTAATTAATCAACGTAGATGGCTCCTCAAAAAATGGCATCCAATGTTATGCCTGGCCATACATACAGACCTAAATAGACAAGTACGCACATATGGATAGGCATATACTCAAACACAAGAAAGATAAGATTATCATCCATGCATTAGATTTAATGGAATAAGATCTGGATCCAATTTATGTATTATACCATTGATTTTATATTCTTAATGATACCCATTCAATGTTTATAATTTAGTCCTCTCCACAGATAATGAGCATAAGTTGTTGATGAAATTATGTTTCATCACTACTTCCTAAGGAGTTCTGATTGGAAAAGAAAAGTTTAGAGTCAGGAAGAAATATGTCTACTGTTGAGTCCCTGGTGGTGGTGGTGGGGGGTGGATAGTGTTTTGAGACATTTTATTCACATACTTGTGCCAAACCTACAGCAATGGATTGAAAAAATATATATCTTTTTCTCCTTCTTTGGGTTTGCTTTCTTCCCCATTTACTCTATGGCTTCTTTCTGTGTATCCCACAAGAATCCCTACATAGGTCAATAGATTGTTCTATTTTAGAAGACATAGGGTTTACTGATGGCCTTTATCTCCTCCCTACAGTTGCTCTGAGTTTATTGTGAGCATCAGTGCTTTCTCAATTGTGCTAAAAAAGATTGTTTTCTCTAAAATGATGCCTGCTACTAGTTAGGAATCACCCCAGCAATGACTCTTCCCTAGCATGACCACACAGCCTTCAGTCGGTTCTGTGATGAGACAAATCTAGCCAGAGGGCTCTGTATTTTGGCCAGTTATTGCACCGTTCCTTGAGACTGACATGACCCACCTTGTTCCCTCTGCAGTGGAGACCTTCTGTTTTCAATATAGAGAAGCTTCCAGAGAAAAAGGAGAGAATAAAATAGACCATTGATTCAGCAATTGTTCTCAGGTAATCACTAAATCTTAAAGCTGAGTTGGTCTGTCTTCACAGTGGACTGCAAATGTCGGCTGCCTTGAGAGTTGTTGTTTCAGTGAAATAAAAATAATCATAAAAGTAACACAAAGCAAGCAGAGAAACTTCTAGAATAGCAACGATACTTCTGAGATTCTAGCAATTCTTTGAACAGGAATAAATGTGTTTGAATGGCTCTTATCTCCCTTGGTCAAGTGGACCACACTGTACAGTAAGCACTTTTGCTTCTATCATCATCGTTCAGTTCAATTCATTCCCAAGCCTGAGTCTTCACTGTCAAACCTTTACATGTTTACAGATTATTTAACTTGTTACTTAACCTTAACTTCCAGTGCAATTATTCCCTTATAACTTCACTAATAATGCTGTATTATTTATTGGGATAACACACTGTATATTCAGCCATTCGAATAAATCATGCAAACCAGGATTAATAAACTATAGCCCAGTGGTTAAATCTGACTTACTCTTATTCTAAATAAAATTTATTGAAATACAGTCAAATCTATGGTATGTATTTTCCGTGTCTGCTTTTGTACTATAATAGCAGAGTAAATAAATTGTAACACAAATAACTCCTAAGATCAAAACATAGATATTATGTCACTGTTGAAAATATTAAACACAGTGAACTATTCCCATGCCTGTTCCCAGTAGTCACAGTCTCCATGCAAGATGTATCTCATAAAGCTTTTCTGGAATCACATTGTATATCATGACAGGAGAAAGAAAGGAATGCTGTTCTTTCTGGGCAAGAAACTCTAAGGTAAGATGATTCTAAAGAGCAAATCAAGGTAGGGACCAGCAGAACAGAAAAGATGGCTATATCCTACTAAATAGATATTCTGTCAAGCTATGTTCTCAGTATTATTTTCCTAACCATATATTAGTGCAGTTTGAAGTCCTCACCAGGTTTGGTTTCTATGTACTGCATGGTTGTTAAAGAGCATGACAATTGTTCAATGTGCAAATGAGTGCAGGTGAAACACTCATCCAAAGAAGGGGCATCTATATCACATCTTCCCATCCCAAGTCTCACAGAATCCTGGGCACAGAGTGAAAGAGGCAGAGGCTGCAATTGCTGGAAAACAGTCTCTTGACATGAATGGATCCACACATTCATAAAACCATCATGGTTGCTGTTTCCCAAAAATCAGAGCCAAAATTGCTCTACTTTACTAAGCACTGACATGCAGTTTGGGTGCCCCTTACCATGCTCATAGTATTTGAAAGCCTTAACACCCCCTTCTTTAGCATCTTCCTTCTTCCCTTATTTTATAACTTTTCACCTACTTCAATATTTCCTCTAAGGGAGTAGAGACATTTTATAAGTGTAAGGAAGTATTGTTATTCTTGTAAAGTGGCATCCTGTATTAAGGGGAAGATTGCCCCTTACTAGAGTCTTTTATTCTATGTTTGTCTAGGTGGGCAGAAAGTAGAGGCACAGGCAGAAGTTTGGCTCTATGATGGTAATTTACCAACTGAGTGTAGAGGAGGCTGCCAGAGGATGCAGGTGATTGTATTGTGAGAAAAGGAAACTTCAGATAACCAGTGTTCTAAGATAGCAAGAAGTCATTAGTACTGACCAAAAATAAGAACTGATTGAACTAGAATTGAGATGAGGCTGTAAAACTGATTTTAAAAGGGAATCTAAATAGGAAGATTTAGAGAGTTATCTCTCAGGGAGGGAGAATGCAGGGACAGGAGCGCCACTTGGGATGAGAGTAGAGTAGCTATAATCTCATATTCTGGAAAATTTCAAGAGTCTGGAAAGAAAAGTATAAGAGATATTTTTGCTCCAGAAGCATTCATGCTACCAGAATGGTTGTAATTTTACATCCAGCAATGCCACAATCATTATTAAAGATGCACATTCATTAGCAGCGTTAATAGAGTGTGTTGAAGAAGTGTCCAGAAGATGGAAGGAGTCCAGATTGACAGTGAAGAGAAAAGGACACTTCTGTCTTGGTCAAAAGTATTTCTCTTGTAATAATACAGATTTTTGATTCTTCCTCAAATCCAAATAAATTTGTTTTGTCAAAATCAAGACAGGAATTGTGTGGTGAGGCATAGCTAAGTTAAGATCAGCCAGTGGGAGTAGACTCCTGTCATGAAGCCCAAGGGCTTGGATCTCCTCTCGAGAATCCAAATGGGAGAGAAAGAGAACTGACTCCTGAGAGTTGTCCATTGATCTCGCCACACATGTTCTCACTTGTTCTGGGGCATGTGTGCTCATCTGTGTTGCTTGAGAATTTCAAAGAAAGAGAACGGGATCACGGATGCTCACTTAACACATCAACAATCCCTGTACAACATTAACTAGCACAGAATTATGTATTTTGTGGTTCACTTTTTCATATACAAAATATTTTTAAATGGTACCTAATACACGCTGTAATAGCCTTAAATTACATTTTGTGATTTTTTATATTTATAAAGTATACTTTTATATTTATAATAAACATACCCATTTATGTTTATGATAAACATACCCATTGTATTAGTTTGGCTTCTTTAGAGTTACAGAATGTATGGGCAGTCTCTATATAGTTAGGGAATTTGTCAATGACTTACAGTCTATAGTCCAACTCCCCCCAAATGGGTAGCAGCAGCTGTGGATGGAAGGCCAAGGATCTAGCAGTTGCTCAGTCCCACGAGGCAAGCAAGCAAGGAAAAGTGAGTAAATCTTCCTTCTTCCAATATCCTTATTTATCTCCAGCAGAGTGTGTAGCCCAGAGGAACGGCATATACTCCATGCCTTTAATCCCAGATGATCTTGAATTCAGAGATCTCCTTGTCTTAGCCACTATGCTTCAAGATCTCCATCCCAAGACCCAGGTCAGAAACTTATATCTCTGAGCCTCCTAATTAAGATCATAGGTGAGCCTTCCAATTCTAGAATGTAGTTCATTCAAGATATAGTCAGGCTGACAACCAGGAATAGCCACTACACCCATTATTAGTTCCAATGATTACACTTTAGTCATACTCCGAATTACTATTCTATAATTTGGTGTCTTACTGACCATAGCTGTAATATTTGTATTTAAAGCCCATTTATCATCACCATTTAAAGAAAGACAATATTCATGTTCAAAGTTTTGAATGGGATATTTTCTGTCAGTGGTAATAAGAATGGGATTCAGAGAAAGAAAGAGATATTTCCACTTGGGTATATTAAAGATTCTTGTATTTATTGTGATCTGAAATATGAGTGGAGTTTATTATGAGATATTTTATGTTATATATTATATATTTTTCTTTTTTATTCGATATATTTTTATTTACATTTCAAATGATTTCCCCATTTCTGGCTCCCCACTCCCCGAAAGTCCTATAAGCCCTCTTCCCTCCCCCTATTCCCCCATCCAACCTTTCCCACTTCCCTGTTCTGGTATCCCCTATACTGCTGCAGAGTCTTTCCAGAACCAGGGACTACTCTTGGACATCAATTAATATGTATTCCACATTTCTAGGCTAATATCCACCTATCAGTGAGTGCATACCATGACTGATCTTTTGAAATTGGGTTGCCTCACTTCGTATGATATGCTCCAGATCCATCCATTTGTCTAAGAATTCCATCAATTCATTGTTTCTGATGGTTGAATAGCACTCCATTGTGTAAATATACCACATTTTTTGTATCCATTCCTCCATTGAGGGACACCTGGGTTCTTTCCAGCTTCTGGCTATTACAAACTGGGCGGCTGTGAACATAGTAGAGCATGTGTCTTAAGTGCATGCCGGGGAATCCTCTGGGTATATACCCAGGAGTGGTATAGCAGGGTCCTCCAGAATTGTCATGCCCAGATTTCTGAGGAACCGCTAGACTGATTTCCAAAGTGGTTGTACCATCTTGCAATCACACCAGCAGTGGAAGAGTGTTCCTTTTTATTCACATCCTCGCCAACACCTGCTGTCTCCTGAGTTTTTAACCTTAGCCTTTCTGACTGGTGTGAGGTGAAATCTCAGGGTTGTTTTGATTTGCATTTCCCTAATGACTAATGATGTTGAACATTTTAATGTATATTTTAAGTACAAGAATTAGGGAGGGACTAATGTGCCCAGAAAGGGGAGAGGATAGAGTTAGGTATCCCCAAAACACCAGAAATTAATGCTTAATGAGAAGGCTTAAAGTTAAACATTTATACAATTTTAGAACGTTCTGAAGTTACATTTTTTTACAACATTCTTTTAGTAAATAGGATTACAGGTTGTTTCCTGCAGTAGGCAAGACAGTATTTCAGGTTAACAAAACAAAAGAAATTCTTACTATCCAAGGTCACAAGGGGTTATCATGCATGCATATATGTGTTCACTGTAAACAAAACTGAGGGTCTTCTGAGACTTTCAGATATTGCAGGTTGCAACTTGGAAGGATTCAGGTCAAACTCGAGAGTAACATGTTTAGGCCTCAAGTATCTTTTTTTATATATTAAAATTCATATTTACAGTGTCTCTTATTATAAAAATTACTTCCTCTGTTCATGTAATATTTGAAGACCACTTGCTACATGCAGCTTCAAATAATTTTATATTAATAGGATTGTGTATTTTACTATGGTTAAATGCAATACGTATTACTTTATATGAGCTGTTCATATAGTATTTTTTTTTGCCCTTAGCTAACATGTCTTGTTTTTATTTTTTTTCCGATATAATTTATTTACATTTCAAATGATATCCCCTTTTCTAGCCCCCCCACTCCCCGATAATCCCGTAAGCCCCCTTCTCTTCCCCTGTCCTCCCTCCCACCCCTTCCCACTTCCCCGTTCTGGTTTTGCCGAATACTGTTTCACTGAGTCTTTCCAGAACCAGGGGCCACTCCTCCTTTCTTCTTGTATCTCATTTGATGTGTGGATTATGTTTTGGGTATTCCAGTTTTCTAGGTTAATAACCACTTATTAGTGAGTGCATACCATGATTCACCTTTTGAGTCTGGGTTACCTCATTGAGTATGATGTTCTCTAGCTCCATCCATTTGCCTAAAAATTTCATGAATTCATTGTTTCTAATGGCTGAATAGTACTCCATTGTGTAGATATCCCACATTTTTTGCATCCACTCTTCTGTTGAGGGATACCTGGGTTCTTTCCAGCATCTGGCAATTATAAATAGGGCTGCTATGAACATAGTAGAGCATGTATCCTTATTACATGGTGGGGAATCCTCTGGATATATGCCCAGGAGTGGTATAGCAGGATCTTCTGGAAGTGAGGTGCCCAGTTTTCGGAGGAACCGCCAGACTGATTTCCAGAGTGGTTGTACCAATTTGCAGCCCCACCAGCAGTGGAGGAGTGTTCCTCTTTCTCCACACCCTCTCCAACACCTGCTGTCTCCTGAATTTTTAATCTTAGCCATTCTGACTGGTGTAAGATGAAATCTTAGGGTTGTTTTGATTTGCATTTCCCTAATGACTAATGAAGTTGAGCATTTTTTAAGATGCTTCTCTGCCATCCGAAGTTCTTCAGGTGAGAATTCTTTGTTTAACTCTGTACCCCATTTTTTAATAGGGTTGTTCGGTTTTCTGGAGTCTAACTTCTTGAGTTCTTTATATATATTGGATATTAGCCCTCTATCTGATGTAGGATTGGTGAAGATCTTTTCCCAATTTGTTGGTTGCCGATCTGTCCTCTTGATGGTGTCCTTTGCCTTACAGAAACTCTGTAACCTTATGAGGTCCCATTTGTCAATTCTTGCTCTTAGTGCATACGCTATTGGTGTTCTGTTCAGAAACTTTCTCCCTGTACCGATGTCCTCAAGGGTCTTCCCCAGTTTCTTTTCTATTAGCTTCAGAGTGTCTGGCTTTATGTGGAGGTCCTTGATCCATTTGGATTTGAGCTTAGTACAAGGAGACAAGGATGGATCAATTCCCATTCTTCTGCATACACACCTATGGCCACTTGATCCTCGACAAAGAGGCTGAAAACATCCAATGGAAAAAAAGATAGCCTTTTCAACAAATGGTGCTGGTTCAACTGGAGGTCAGCATGCAGAAGAATGAGAATTGATCATATAGTATTTTATTCACACTAATTTTATGGTATATTAACTTCTAAAATCCTCCTTAAAATTGAATTTGTGGGAAGATTTTGAAATATGTCACTTATGGATTTAATGTCTATAACATGATATCATATATTTATGTGAAACACTAAACAGGTATATATACACTTTTCCAAAAATCAGAATATGGAAGTTTGTAGATTTATCATGCTCTTATGGAAAACTACATATTTGTAGAACAAGGTATCCAAAAATTGCTTGTTCAGCATATGCAATTTGTTCAGATTGAAGAAAGCATAGCACTGAAATCACCACCTCAGCCTACTCTATAGACAAAGCTCTCATCCGAACATATCCTTTTCGTCATGTAGTCTTTGAGGTGTGTATATGTGTGTGTGTGTGTGTGTGGGTGTGTATACAAGTGTGTGTCCTCATGCATACCTGCTCACAAGAGGAGATTTTTCTTTACAAAAATAATTTCCTTTAGGAAATTTATAGAAGATAACAAAATGTTAACTATTGTTTATATTAATATAAAGTAGATCTCTAAGTCTTACCTATCATATAGAAATGATATTTTTCAGGCAGAAGTAGCATATGAACTAATAAACACAAACATCTCCTCATTTTCTTGATATGAGTATTATATGTATTCTATATTGAAACAAAGGATTATGGCACACTAAGAATATGTGTAATGTTATAATTTTATTCAGTTACTCGTGCATATTATGCAATATTCTTAAATTTTAAACTTGTCACATTATATTGGATATTAGTGTTACATGCATGACATTATACTCTGCGTGTTTCTGAATTTGAGAATTTCTCACAATTTACTCTGAACATATTCACCCTTCTCAGGGCCTCTTACATTTCTTCTCATCAAAATTTAGGTTATTTTTTTTCTATTTTCCTCATCAAATGCTGTTAGTCTCGGCATTACAAGATTAATTCATCAATTCCTCTTGGGAGTGGGGCCTGCTCTTGCATGTTGATGTTCTACCAGGGATCACAGAATTAAGCAAAACTGGCTCTCATTCTCCCAGCAGCTACTATGGGCTAATAGTGCCTGAGCTTGTGTCGTGATTTAGGGCCTACATTTCTCCCTCCCCTGCTGGGATTTTTGTCTGGCTAGAGCTGACATAGGTCTTCTGCATGTTGTCACATAATTTCTAGATAGACATATGTGAAGCTGCCCTGTTATATTTGAAAAATACTGTTTTCATTATGTTATCAAACCACTCTAGTTTTTAAAACATTCTGCCTCCTCTTTGCAAACATCTGTGTTTCTTAAGCTAGGTGATGATATGAATGTCCCATTTAGGGCCGAGTAGTCTACAGGGATTTTATTATGTGCAGCTGAAATGGTTTCAGGTTCCTGTCTTAATTTCTATCTACTGCAAAGACAAGATTCTTTGGTGAGAATTGGGAGATACTTTGATATACATCTAATGTTATAGGTCATTAGGAGTTGCATTAATAATATATCCATTCAGTAGAATAGATATTATTATATTGTTGTCCCCCCACCTCAGGAGCCTGTGACCTAGAGAGAAAGATTCTGCCTTAAAGTTTTGTTGCTGTGATGTGATACCATGTCCACAACTCTTATAACAGCAAACATTTAATTGGGGTTGGATTAAAGTTTAGATGCTTAGTCTCTTATCATTATGGTAGAAAGCATCATGTCATGCAGGCAGACATGGTGCTCCAGAGGTAGTTGAGTGTTCCACATCTAGAACTGCAGGCATCAGGGAGTGGCAGTGAGCCTCTAGGCCTGGTTTGAGCTTCTGAGATCTTAAAGCCCATGCCCTAGTTACTTTCTCCAAAATCACCACCCCTACTCTAAGAAGTCAACACCCCCAACAGTGAAAACTCCCTTTGGGCCTATGAAGGCCATTTCTAATGGAACCACCAGAGATTCTTTGCCTCTTTAACAGCACGAGATACAGGTTCCATCTCCTGAAGTGGAGCTTAGATCTAATTCAAGAGTAGTTGATTACTCTATGTTTGTACCACCTTTGCACCAGTGGGCAAATCTTGCCAGGGCAGTTGTGGCTTTCCAGATTCACAGTAGAGTGAGATTAAGGTTTATTATTTCTTCTCCAACTACAAGTATAGCAGCATTTCTAGCACCAAGAAAGTTAGCCAGTAGAGTACAAGCTTAATTAAAAGAGATGATAAACGCATATATTTTTAATATACCATTATGATGTATTTTTTCATGAAATTATTTATTTAATATCATAATGTTTATTATCTGGATAACAAAACCCATGTTCAAGTAATTTTTAAAATGGCATTTTGTGATTTGAATAGTATGGCATAACATTCTGAATAACAAAAACATGTTCAATGGAAATTTATATATTCAGTAATTTTAATGTGATGATTTTCAGTTTTCTAAATTTAGTATCATTCTATATCACATTAGGGAGATATATTCTCCCTAATAAGCTTTCATGTAATAAATTTAAATATTTCTATATATTAAAACTCAAATTTCTATATTTCTAAAACTTTTATAAAAGTAAATTGAAGTTTTTACCCTTGTGATCAAATATACAGGCTAACAAATAAAGTTCACTTAAACCATCCTTTCGTATTAAAAGTTAATGGTTTAAGTAACTAAATTAAATGAAAAATTCATGTTAAAATCTTTTATAGACTATATGACTTTATTCATTTTACTTTTAAAAATTACTTAGGGAACTTGGAGAGTACTTAATATTTCTTCCATAGAAGGCATCCCCTTGTAAGACAACAGGAGGTAAGAAAAGCAATTCATACATTTCATACACAAGCAGTCTCTCCTGAGACCTCCCATGGGCACAGTCCCACTAACACACAGTGAATTGCATCCTCGGTGGTTTAAGCTGGAGACAATTTCGTCTCTATACAGAGCTCAGGGAGCTGCATGTGCAGTTTAAAGATGAATGTGCAGGGATGGCCTTATGTGGCTCTTCTAAGCCGTATGTGCACTTTACTTTTAGAATTTTAGGCAACATTGTGGCTGTTATTCCAAATACATTTTAACAGTACTTAATACCGAAGAGCTACTCAAAATTTCCTGTATAATTTTATGTAGCAAATACATAGCCGAGCATATAAGATTAGCACAGTTTCTATTTACATTACCTCCACCCTTCATTCTTTCTATTAAGATGCACTATGTGTATATACTTAGAATTCTAAAGTACTATTTAAACAGTTTATATCATGATATGTGTTATTTTTTTAAATCCCCTCCCTCCAGATTTTGGGGAACTTTTTCATCATGTTCATAAATGTCACCATCACATATGTCAATGCAAGAAGATTTATCTATGATGTGTGTCCTTAAGGACAGCCTTCCTAAACTCATATTTAGTGTGGATTATGTTTTAAATGTTTTCCCTGTTTCCAATTCCTTGGAGCTTTCCCATTGTGCATTAGTTGTTTAACTTCCTGGTTGTGTATTGCTTATGCTTTTCAGAATTCTAGAAGGGCATTTTGAGCTAGTTTGAAAAAGTTTAACATTTACCAAGCAGAATCATACTCATTTCCTCTCTTCAGAAAAGTCCTTCAGTGTTGTCTTCTGCTTGCTGTTCCTCAGATTCATTAGCTGACTTCTGCTCGGCCTTTGTGGCTATGATGTTACTATACCTGAGGGATGGAAACCTGAATATATAACATCTTCCAGGTAGATATTGGACATTATTTTTATTAATTCAGAGATATCACCTGATTTTTTTTTGTTTGCTGTCAGACTTTTTTATGTCTTTGTTTCTCTGCACTAAGCTTGTGAGCATTTAACCACACCTTCTCAATCTATCTGCTGAGTGCTTCACAGTTTTGTTTCATCTCTTAAGATCTGTTAATTTAGTTTGTAATTACAAAGAGAGTAATGTCATGCTTATTTTTATCTCTTCACTGTTTCTTTATGTATTTTATTTGAAAATGTTACCCAGCCATGTATCTAGAGTGTCCTCAGGAAATAAATACTTGCTGTTCTGTTTCTATTAGTATCAGTGACTACAAAGGCTGATGATCTGGAGGTGGATGGCTTTGTTTCCTGTTGTTCATTTGCTTTCATGTTTTGCTTTGTTGGCTTGATTTTTGCTTTCAGCCTCCCTTCCAGCTTCTGTGGTCCTGTCAAACTTTCCCAGACATCAACTATAAAATGAGTGTCAACATTTGTAAAGAATCCCTTCTGATTTTTGAAGATGAACAATTCATGAGCAAAAACTTATTATAGTGCTTTTTTTATATTTTAGAAGTAATCCAATATTGATTTAATGTGATAATCTACCTAAATGAGAAACAATTCTGTTGTTTGTTGTTGTGATTGTTGTTTTTTGTGGTTTTGTTTTGAAGTCTTACATATAAATGAAAACAATTGGCCAAATATTAATTTTTATCAGGAGTTTAAAAATGAGAAAATATATGCATTCCCACATTTGCCATCATTTACTTTTGGATTTTTTGATAATATTATTACTTTTAACTTTATTAGGATGTATTTTAAAGTATAAGTCAATTTATTTGCAATTAAGACTTTAGATAACATTTGTAAATATTGATTAATTTAAGCCAATATAAAACATTGCACTGTATTTACTACTACTAATTCTAAGTCCAGGCTCATTTGTAACCCTCAAAATGTAACCATACTGGGGCATCACACCCTTGCAAATATAAAAGTCTTAGGTATCTCAGGAGGAAATCTCCTGGATTTAAGATAAAGATATGTGCAAGCTCAAGCCAGACAAAATGAAGACTGGAGAAAGAAATTGAGTAAAATGTTCAACTCTTCGATGAGCAGACACTGACGGATGAGGGAAAATCAATTTTCTTTAAAAAGTATATTGTTTGGTACACTGACAATACTTCCGCAGAAGTCCATACAGTCCATATCCAACATCCAAGAGCATGTGGCCAGTACAAATTGAAATCAATAGGTTTAAAACAAAAATTAACAAGGAAATGAAGTCGGGAGGATAAAAACGGGCTTGTGGGTGTCAGAGGAGTAGAGAAGAGAAGGGATACTGATGAGCTTGTAATTCAGGGGGAACTTGTCTCAGGGTAAGTCCTCAGTGAGGAAGGATTCTCAATGGAGAAAATATTTCCATTGTGCTGTAAGCAAACATGTAGTACATTTTATTAATTAGTGATTGAATGAGAAGATCAAGCCATTGTGGTGGGCTTGCCATTGAGTTGGTGGTTCTGGGTCCTATAAGAGTAAGCCATGAGGAGTTAGTGATTAACTCTCCTGTATGGCCTCTTCATCTTCTTTGACCTCTAACTCCTTGTTTGAGCTCCTGTCCTGACTTCCAGTGATGAACAGTGATTTGGAATTGTGAGATAAATAAGTCTTTTTCTTCCCAAGTGGCTTTTGGTCACAGTATTTCATGACAGCAAGAGTAACCCTAACTAGGACAATAATCAACATGTATCAGTTGAAATTCTCAAAGACCTAGTAAAATGAAAACTTGAGAGTCCTGTAGCAATGTACTTTCATATTCCTCTATCTATAGTTTGAAAAATGTTCGAGGAATATTGTGGTTTATGGAAATGTACTCATTAGGATTTTAACAGCAAAATATCTTTTCTGATAGCTAATGTCTTAACCATTTCTGGAATTTTATTTCTTTGTGTATTTTACTTTGTATATGCTATGTTTCATTTTATTACTATTTCAGCATCAATGATAATTTATTTAATACAGATATGTAGATTCATATATCTCTCAGCTTATGTTTTTAAAATCATTGATTTTGTTTAGCTTTAATTTACTTCATAATCTATGAGTTGTTTTTTATTATGACAATTTATTAATTTCAATCATTATTTCACAAAAGTTTTTTCTCTTAGCAATCATCCTGTCTGAATCTAAAAGTGCAAGTTCATTAAGTAACATAGCTTTCAGGTAGTTTTTTTCCCCCCCTCTGGGTTGCTTTCTCTGTTCTATGCCCCAATATGATGAGATTCCAAAACTATATCTCCATTGACTTGAAGTTTCTTCTGCATTCCTAGTATTTTTATTCATTTTTAAATATTTTAATTATTTCATATATTGTTCTAGAAGTTTTATAAAACAAAGCAATTTCTATGCTTGTTATTGCTACTTATGTTTTTGTCTTATTTTGTTTTGATTTTCCTTAAATTACTAACCAGGCACCAGAAGTTAAAGCCTGCTTCCTCCAAAGTCATTAGCTCTGTCCTTTAATTGATTCAATCAAATGAAGAATTTTTTTGGCTATGATGCACAATTGTCTGAATTTTATATGGTTATTATATTTTAAGCATGATAAATACTGTGGTGATTATATGAATGTCAAAATTACTTGCTTCCTTTTGATCTAGCAGATCATTAAATTGTTTTATTTAATAATATGCTACCTTTCTGGGCTCATCCTTGCAAATAAAGTGCTGTAATACTATTCCACCATAGGTGAGAATTCTTCCTTTAATATTTTTAAGTAAGTTTAATTTGTGATCAATGGACTATTTTAGATTCAATGCACCAATATAAATCTCTCTTGTGTCTTATTTAGTGACTTCGGTATTTTGGAGTATATTTTCTACATTAGGCCTGATGCTTCAAAATTTCCTTCCAAGTCTAAAAGTTTTTCAAATACTCTGCCATGCCTGCAAGATAAAAATCCTTCCAAAACAAATAAGACCAGAAGAAAATTCTGGATGGTTAATCTTCATCTAAAGAATAAAACACATGTTCCCTTTTTAGCTAAGTAAAGTTCTGGAACATTCTTTTTAAACACAATTTCTGTGTTATTTTCAGTAAAGGATCTAGCCTGTTCAGGTGGCAGATCTTTGTTTCCTTCCCTTCATGTATACCATTTTCGTGGAATTTTGGTGGGCCCTTTCCTTCTAATATTCTTGCTAGTTATATACTTCCCATTTAAAAATATCTTTGCTTACTTGGTTATAATAAATGTCTATTAATATTCTGTATAGATGCGTAATCCTTCCTTCTCAGTTATGCCACATCTTTTGAGACCTTTATATTCACTGAAGCCTTAACAACTAATACAGCAGGATTGCTTGTGCTCTTTGGTGAGCTGGTCCCCAGTGGTGACATCTTGCAAAACAACAGGGATCTTGACATTAAGAAGATGTAAATACAAACATTTCTATCACAAGCATTTCTAACTTTGCCTTTTATGTCCAACTCGATTTATTGCTATTTGCTTTTATCTCTTACTGCAGAAGCTTCTGACTTATACTTTACTACCAAAGTTTTGTCACATCAATAACATTAGGTAAATGAAATTGGAGAGTATATCAATTTTATGGCTGACTTTTTTTTTCTGTTGTTTTTGTTTTTGTTCCCCCCTCCTGCTGTTGTAAGTTTTCCTGTGATTAACAGGCACTTTTTGTTCTTTTAGTATTTGTTATATTCAGTGTATGAATGTTAATCGTTCACTCATCAGAAAACATTTAGGCTGTCTCTTGATTTGCTTTAGTAAAACAGTAAAATAGTTGCCATTGTATTCTGATAAAAATATCTCTCATATTCTAAGAGACAAGACTGGTGCTCAACCTCAGAACCAGTGTTAATAATACACTTGGAGATCACTTAGGACTTTGTCCTCTTATCCTACTGTGTTTTCACCCTGTCTCTTTAGCCTGCCTTTAAGACACCAATGTAACCACCAGCCTTACTTGCCTGCATTTACTATGTAATCAATTTTCTCAACCTAAGCAAATCCACAACAGGAATCGCAAGGTATTTGCGTTCCTAAATGACGGGTAATGTATGTAAATATTGAACAGAGCACTGAGAGAGAATATCCAAATTAACAAAATCAGAAATGAAAACAGAGGAGATTCAGGAATACTTTAAAAACCTATAATGCACAAATTCTGAAAAAAATATCTAAAAGTAATGGATTCTTTTCTTGATATGTACCACTTGCCAAAAATGGAAACCATATAAACAACTTAAATATACCCTCTAGGGAAATAGAAACAGTCATTTAGCCCCTCCCTCCAGAACCCTAAGCCTGATGGTTTTAACACAGAACTCTAGTAGATATTCCAAGAGGAGTTCATGCTCATACTCTTCAAATTACTACAAACAATAGAAACAAATGAGGCCACAGTTACCCCGACACCCAAACCACATAAATACTCATCAAAGAAAGAGTATTAAAGGCTACTTTACCTTACAGATGGGTATAAAATTACTCAGTAAAATATTTGCAAGCAGAATCTGAGAACACATCAAAAGGATCATGCATCATGATCAAGTTAGCTTCATTCCAGAGGTACAGGTATAGTTTAATATACAAAAATCAGTCAGTGCAGTCCACCATATAAACAAACTGAAATAAAAGACTCTACAATAATCTCAGGTAGAAAGTCCAACACCCTTTCATGATAAAAGCCCCACAGAGTTAGGAAATTCAATGTCAGGAGCCATAATGGGACAAACTAGTACACTAGCAGGTGATTGTCCTGAAATGGCCTGCTTCGGATTATTATATAATAGGCATCAGGTGAGCCCTCATTAAGCTAGGCTGTAAGGGTCTAATTTTAGGAAAGATTCCTGCTATTAATATACTTTTCCTGTTTTTTTAAACATATATAATAATAAGTAATAGCACACCCCTTTGTACCAGATCTCTGCAGATCCACGAAGATGTAATATTTTATAGTGATGCTAGGTAAACAAAGAGATGACTTAAGTTTTAATGATCATCCTATAAGAATTCTTAAAATTCTATCTGTGATTATTAAGCTCTTTTATAACAGGACTGCTATTAGGTCCTTTTCTGATAGTCAAAACTGCAGTGAGATCCGCCAGTCTCCCAAGTGTCACCAGTTAATTGCTCTTAGATGCCAACCAGACTTTCTCCTACTCAGAGCACATTCCAAAAGGTTGTAAAACAATTAACCAAATGTCATAAAAAGGGAACTAACAATTTATTATATATGCTAGGACATAAGGTAAAATATTGACTGGGTTTATCTATACAAAACTTCACTTATAACTTTGTTATGGTTTTAAACCTTAAAAGAACATGTAGAGCTGAGACAGGTGAAAGACATTTAGCCAGATAATTACTCCTAATGGATATGCATGTAAACATTTTCTGTTCTAACTTCTATTTCAATTTATGACCTGACGCTTTTGTGATGAACTTTGTAACATGTGATCATGTAGTCTGAAAAATGTTTAAGGGCTGAGGACAAAGAGAAGAGTCAGAACTGAAGAACTGAGGAACTGAGGTGAGAGGCACTAGGTGAGAAGAACTGAGGTGAGAGAGGAACTGAACAGAGAAGTTTTTAGTCAGAAGAGAACAACAGAAGAAGGCTGACTTAGTCTTATTAAAAGGGACAAAGCCTTTTCCTTATAAATATGAGTTTAATTCATTTAGCATTAAAAGGTTGGAAGCTTTTTCTTTTTCTATGCAATAAAGATTGGAACTCATTTTTCATCTAGAATGAGTGAATTCTTTCTGCACTGGTGCTTGGTTTTCTGTTCTATATGAATATTAAGTATGGATGTGTGTGTAAGTATGTAATTGTGAGAATGTATGCATGTGTGTGTAAGTATGAAATTGTGAGAATGCGTGCAAACTGGGCCCAACTGAATTGGTGTGGAAATATGTAAATTAGAATTCTGCATGCGTGAAGCTATGTATGGACTTATGTGAGATTATGCATATTCACTTATGTAAAAGTATTTTTTTCCGAGAGATTTCTTTTCTCCTGGTTCAATAGAAATTTATTGCTCGAAACATCCCCCTAGCTGAACAAGCAAGAGGCATCTGGACAACAGTGAAAAGGCTCTAGCAAGTAATCCTTTACTTAATCTCCTGCTGTTTTAGAATGCAGTCTCTAGCCTCCAGCCTGGAACACAGAAGGCAAGTCAGCTACAATAATATAGTAACTTAGACTTAGATAAGTAAACATTTTATTATACAGCAACTCGAAATATCTCATAAGGCCAAGTCTTACCTGAAACTCATAAGACAAAGTCTTTCCACCAAAGTCTTACTAGTATTTCATAAGACCAAGTCTTACCACCACCCACACTCTTCCCCCTCTGCTGCCTCAAGAAGAATCAACAAGAAAGAGGAACACCTCCCAGCCGGGGCTAGCTCCCAGCAATACAAGGTATTTATTTAAAGATAAGAAAGTCACTTATATCAAACCCATGGATAGATAATATTAACTAAAATGGAGAAAAATTCAAAGCAAGTGTATTAAAATTAGGATGAAAATAAGGTTGTCCATTTTTTCAATTTCTATTCAATACAATACTTGATGTTTTAGCTAAAGCCATTAGACAATTGCATGAAATCAATGACATACAAAGAGGAAACAAAGAGGTCAAAGTATCATCATTTGCAGATGATATGATAGTGACTTGAAAATTATTGCTGAAATTCCTACAGCTGATAACCTCCTTTAGCAAAATGGCTGTATGCAGGATTAATGCAAGAAAATCAATGCACACTGGAGATAATAAGGCATCTTCAACAAATGTTGCTGGTCTAAGTGTATGTCTGAATGTAAAATAATGCCAATAGATCCAAGTATGGCATCCTGCACAAAACTCAAGTCTAAGTGGATCAACGACCTGAACATAAAGCCAGACACATTGAACTGTTAGAAAAAAGGATGTGGTAAATAGCCTTGAACACATTGGTGCAGAAGGTGACTTTCTTAACAAAACACTGATAGCCCAGGCATTAAGATCAACACGGGACCTCATAAACTGAACAGATTATGCAGGATAAGGGTCGCTATCGATTGGACAAAGCAGCCACCTACAGAATGGGAAGATTTTTATCAATTCCATATCTAATAGAGAATAATACCAACATATATAAAGAACTGAAGACACTAGATATCAAAAGACCAAACAGGAAGATTAAAAATGGGTATAACTAAATAAAGAATTCTTGATAAGGGAATTTCAAATGGGTGGGGAACAGTTAAAGAAATGGTGAGTGTCTTTTGCCAGCAGGGAAATGCAAATCAAAACAACTATGAGATTCTATCTTATATCTGTCAGAATGGCCAAAATAATAAAACATGCTGGTGAGGATGTGGAGCAAGGCAAACACTCCTCTATTGCTGGTTGGAGTGTAAAGGTTTATATCCACTATGGGAATAAACATGGCAATTCATCTGATAGTTCAGAATTGATTTACCTCAAGACTCAGTTATACTACTCTTGGACATATATGCAAAGTATGCCCATCCTACTAAACTGGCACTTTCTCAACCATGTTTATTATGGCTTATTCATGATAGCCAAAAACAAGAAACAAAATAGATATTACTCAACAGAAGAGTATTTGCAGAATGAAGCATTACTTAGTTTTTGAATAAAAAAAAAATACATCATGAAATTTACAGATGAATGAATTATATGGAAGTAGAAAAAGTTATCCTGAGAGAAGTAACCCAGAGCCAGAATGGCAAATATGATATATATTCAGTTAAAGGGCGCTATTCACTATTAAGTAAGTGAAAAGTAAGCCATAATCAGATCTGCAAATGCAGAAAGGTGTAGCCGCCAGCAGCTACATGTAAACCGGGTTACCTGTTGAGAGAATTTTGGGGTCATAGGGAAGAGCGGCGAAAAGAAAGTACGGCCAAGTCAATGTTCACTGATCAAAGCCGTAAACTTTAATGGCGCCAGACCTTATAACAGTTTGGGCAAACCCTTCCCCCCAGACTCCAGGCTGAGTTCCGGTGGAAGTTGTCTAGCTTCTCTTGGAGGTCTTCGTCTTGACTGCTCCGGCAGCTGGGTGGGTCACCTGTTTAATTCAGGAATCCCTATACCTGGAGGAACACTGAACTTGACCTTTACTACGTGCACTCCACCCTAGGTGGAGCAGGATCCTGGCTAACTGGGAGAAGTTAACCTTGACCAAAGTCAAACTCTGACCAAGTGCAAGACTGCCCCAATATGGCTCTGTACATGTCCTCCCTTTTTTTATTAATTTGAACACGAGGAGGTAGAAAACAAGTGGATAAATATCCTTCATAAGAAGGCGGGCCTTAACCAGGAGGGGTAGCATTGACCGTAATTCCTCTTAAATATTGTATAACGTCTTTTTCAGAGGAGGGGTAATAGGCTCCCTTATTATTTTAAGGACAGCCTCTCGACGTTAACCCCTATGCAATTAGGTGTACTTCCTGGGGACTCAGAAGCAGAAATTCACCTCCCCATGCAGTGCTTTGCCTCGCACGTCTCGCTGGTACCCATGTTTGTTCAAAAACAAACACACATAGATCTGAGTTCTATGTGGCTCCCTCTTTGGAGATCCACTTGTGTAAGTTTTGAAGCCAGGGGGGTCTGCAAGTGTCTTTAACAGACATGTAATCTCTCCATCCAGGTGAGCCTGGGTGGAGACAGCCAGTCTGCTTAACAGACAAGGTCAAGAGTTAAAGGTGGAATAGGATTAACTTGTCCCAGAAGTATCCAATTCAGTTGTAAATTAACAACTTTAAGGACCCAAAGCTTGGCCTCTGAGGTGGGAGAGGTAGCCTTGTGAATCAAGAGATATGCTGTTACTTCTCAGGAAAAGTGGAGACTATATGTTAAATTAACACAGCTGGATGAAGATTGTTAGCCATCTTCAAAATTGGAATCTTCAATATTGGGATTATTTCTAGACTAGTCTATGGTTAAGTCAGCTGAACACAATAAGGAGAAGAGTCATTTTAACTCTTCTTTAGATTAATTTTTCCTAAGCTAGTTTAACAGTCTCCATGTTCTGTCCCACAAAGTCTAAAAGCTTGAAGCTAGGCAATTTATCTAACCTGGGACATTTAACAATTGAGGTAAGTCAAGAACATATATCCAATATAGCTCTTATGTTACCATGGTCTGGGCATTCAGCAAGCACAGTCAGCATATCTTCTGCAGCATTCTGTGGAAAAAACAGAGGACATGCCTTCTCCCCCAATATTAAATCAGGATCATGGCATATGTTAGTAAGTGAATTCCTTCATTTCACCTAGACATCAATATGCCTAATTACAAGATGTCATATACATTTAGCAAGGAGTTTCTTGGCATCCAATTTTAAAATTTTAAAATTTTCTTAAAAACATGTAAGCATAATTTAAATTATATGCACAGGGACACAATTTCCCCTCTCTTCTTTCTTCCAAGAAGATATTGTTTTATTAATTTAAGTTGGAACACAAAGTATAAACCATAACATAGGCAATAACTATGTAATTATATAAAATATAGTTGCTTTTTCTGTTAGAGCAGTTGCAACTAGACAGCCTAAAAATGAATCATTAGTCACATGTACATATTTTTTTAATCTTTTAAATTAGAAATATGAATATCATTATCTGTAATAACTAAGTCCTCTAGGATTAACACCATTACGTGGTAGAGGTAGAAATTGAGGACATCAAGAACAAATCTTTATAATTTGATGTGCACAAAATATAAAATTATTTCAAATACCTAAAGGACAGTCATTTAGAGAATATATCCTTTGTTCTTAGAAATTTGAATCACATTTGTACAAACTGTAGAAATTAAGAATTAGCAGTATTAAAAATGGACCAATTTTAAGCAATTATAAACCATGAGCTATGTATATCTACTATTATTAAAAGCTTGACCTTTAACATCTTAAAAATAGCTGCTATAGCACCCAATTCAGGTATCTGTGTTGAAGCAGGGAGAAACTTAAAGGAATAAACATGTGATCTGATAGTACAAATTATCTTTTGGATAACAATTATTAATTTTGCCTAAAAATGCTTGCCATGTAATAGATCAACCATTAATAATAAATTTGATTGTTGCTTGAAGCAAGGAACAAATGTTTCCTACCTTGAAAACAGAGGTTTAAGACCTTTTGTGGCAAGCTTAAAATGAGGTAAATAAGATAAAGCCAATTAATATATCCTAACAACTTTTGAAAGCCATTTACCTAAAAATTCTAAAAGTCTATAGGAGCAAGGGCCTGTAACAAACATTCTATGAACATTATACACTGAAAATTTTAAGATCTTAACTTCTAGTATTGAAACAGAGACAAACACTTTTTCTCACAAGACATAAGGCTGTTAGCCATTCCTTGAGGCAAAACTTTCTAATGAAATTGTTTTGTTGTCTCTTTAAAATTAGAAGCAAATGCTTTTATAATTATCAGAATGTAAAGCAAAAAAGCAACCCTTTAAATTTACAATAATTTTGTAGGGAGTAGACAGGCCAAATGTTAATGCTTTTATAGCCTCCTTGACCTTTCATAGATTTGAACTGCATTTTAACCCACACCTGGATAAGTCAAAAACCTTTTTTTTTTTTTTTTTTTTTTTTAAGGCCAAACACTCCCTAGGTGGGGCCTGTAAGGCGGAAACAATTTCTCAAAACTTCCTCACTAGCTTCCCCTGAGGCAGCTCTAAGCTTTGCATTAACTCAAATGTAAATTTTTTTATCTGCCCTAGGATCCACCTTGAGTCCTTGGCAAGGACTAGACCTGAGCCTTTTAACTAAGACCAGACCCAAACCTGCTAGGACGTTTTCAGGATTAAACAAAAGAAACCTGTAATTTCATGGTCAAAGGAACTTACTTGATATCAAATACATTTCTACAGAGATCTCCTTTTTAATCTTGGAGGATTAAATTTTGCTCCTACCATTGTAGCCTATAAACTTGTGGAAAAGAGGCAATGGGCCTCTAAAACCCATAGCTGCATCACTCTCAAAATTATCTTAATTACAAAATGTTAACAATTACGAGCCTGCAAACTGAAAACTGTAGCCAATGACACACTGATTTTTATTGTAACTCAATGTTTTCTTGCAATATTAGAGCACAATTGTAATTTTGGAAGCAAATCTCAATTTTAAACAATCTATTTTCTTTAAAATTAATGGCAAACACATATTTACAGCACAAGGTTTGTATGCCAGTTCTTATGTTCAAGTGTATAACAGTGTAACTTATTAAAGAGACAATATTTTAAATCTTAATCTTCATTAAGTCTAATCTCCAGGCCAAGATTCACATGAAACACCATGCCAATTTAGGAGCGTCCCAAAGGCCTGTATTTCCTGGATTGCGTCATGCCACGTGGTGTTCAAAATGGCGACTACCCTAAACTACCAGCCTTAATCGTCATGCCACGTGTTCAAAATGGCGACTACCCTAAACTACCAGCCTTAACCATCATGCCACGTGTTCAAAATGGCGACTACCCTAAACTACCAGCCTTAACCTAACTTTTGTTAATAACATTATACCTTTTAAATCATGTGCAGTGACTTAAGCCAATACTCTATAGTCAAGACATGCAAAATATACCTTTAAATCCAATTATAAACAAGAACAAGGCATGAGTGGCGTTAGGCCACGTGTAGTTAGTTAAGATAGCTCTAACACTGAATCACCAGTTTTAAACTAACCTTTTCTTAATAACACTATACCTTTTACATAATAACCAATTAATTTATAACTCTTTAGTCAAGAAATGTAAAGCCTTATATCATTAAAACCAATTAGAAACAAGTATAAAGCGACTAGATGAATTTCACAAGCCAAACCAAGGTCTTCCCAAATCTTGAGGTTTCTGGGCTTTTAAGAGCGGCTTTTTCCCCAGCCATGTTTCTGTCTTGGGTGAGTGAGCTACGCTGCTGCAGCGTGGCTTTGAATCAATCCCCACACAAACTGTGGCTAGCTCAAGAGGTTACCAGCAGATGTAATCTTTACCAATTTTTTCTTTTTAACATGAAACAGTCATTCACACAAAGACACAGAGAGGACATAAACATACACATAGACAGTCGGTGCACCGGGACAAACACGGAAAGATACACAGAAAGTTAAGCGTGCTTGTTAAGCAATTGCATCCATTTTCCTCTTTAAACAGCTCTTAGAAGCTGTGGACATATGCCTATTTTTAAAAACCCCTTTCTTTTCGCCGAAATCAGCTCTTACGAGCTTTGGGCAAATGCCTACCAAATTCCTTCCCCATATTTCCCTATCTTATCAACCCAAGCAGTCCTGCGCTGGGTCCACGCAGTATGCTTGAAAAACTGTATCCATTCCTTGCACTCACAACCATAGACACGAATTCACTAGCGCTAGTTTTGCCCTCTATGTTGCTTACCGTGCGGACACCATTAATTTTCACCTTTTTCTGCGAAGCTTCGCTGGATAGGGCTACCTCAAGAAATTCTCTCGTGCCAGGTCTTCCCACGTTCAGGCGCCACTATGTAGCCGCCAGCAGCTACATGTAAACCGGGTTACCTGTTGAGAGAATTTTGGGGTCATAGGGAAGAGCGGCGAAAAGAAAGTACGGCCAAGTCAATGTTCACTGATCAAAGCCGTAAACTTTAATGGCGCCAGACCTTATAACAGTTTGGGCAAACCCTTCCCCCCAGACTCCAGGCTGAGTTCCGGTGGAAGTTGTCTAGCTTCTCTTGGAGGTCTTCGTCTTGACTGCTCCGGCAGCTGGGTGGGTCACCTGTTTAATTCAGGAATCCCTATACCTGGAGGAACACTGAACTTGACCTTTACTACGTGCACTCCACCCTAGGTGGAGCAGGATCCTGGCTAACTGGGAGAAGTTAACCTTGACCAAAGTCAAACTCTGACCAAGTGCAAGACTGCCCCAATATGGCTCTGTACAGAAAGGTTAGCTAAAGAGTAGTAGTATAGGATTAACAGAGGGATCTCTCTGTGACTCACCTAAAGTCAGGTGGAACAGGTGTGAAGGAAATCAGTTGAAGGGGAAGATAGGATAGAAGAAGAGACTTCAGGGATAGATAGAAAGGGGAGGGCATGTGGAGGGCAGCGTGGAAATGGAGTGCATTGGAAACTTACTGGAATCTATGATGGTGTTCCTAGTGAGTACTCCTAGTAATTGGGAATACAGATTCTCAACAGCTATTTCTTGTAGGCAGATAAGACTCCCAGTGGAGGGATTGGGTTATGGCTGCTGGCCTAGGAGGTCACATGGAACTCCCAAACAACCCAGACTGACTCTAAAAGGAATGGTTGCTCTTCACTAATACACAGGATGCTATTGCCAAGGACAACTACCTCACAACTTATTGAGCATGGAGAGGTCAGACTAGTGCATACATGGAGCTTCTACCCTACATTCTAGACTCTTTGGTGTGGGAATATACTCTGAAGGAAACTAAAGACAAAAGCAAACATCAACCCAGACACAAAACACTTGACCTACACTCTGTTCTCCCTTCCAAGTATTCTAGGGGGAAAATGGTGGTAAGGACTTCTTGGGTTGCTGAGTACCAGAGACTAGATATGCCAGAGACTTAGGGAAAAACCAAACACTACTGGTCAATGAAATTATTCCTTATTCTGCTATACTCAGGTCAGTGCCTTACAATGTCATCATCAGAAAGGCTTCAATGGCATCAGGTTGGAACAGATGTATAGGTCCATAGCCAGACATTAAGCAGAAAGAGTCTAAATAGATTATTTCCCTCAAATTGCTCATGAATCCTGGAGAAAAGTAAAGAGAAAGAGTGTAAGAGCCAATGGAATTGAGGACATGAGGAGTCCAAGATCTTCTGAGTCAGCTAAACAAGATGCATATGAGCTCACAGAGTCTGAAGGAGCAAGCGCAGAGTCTATATTGGTCTATACCATGTTCTCTACATATAAGTTATAGCTAATAGCTTAGAACTTTAACTTTCTGACTATGACAGCAATTGGTTCTTTGACACTATTTTCAGATTTTACAATGCTTCTCTTCCCATTGCAGTGTAAAACTTTCATGTGAAGGTTTTTACTTCACCGTATATATTTTGTCATGGATGGTTGTTATCTCTTTGAAGCCTTTCCTTTTCTAATGAGAGACAAAGGAAGTAGATCCAGAGATAAGAGAAGGCATGAGAAAGACTTTGAAGAGTACAGGAAGGACAAACTATAAACAGAATACATCTTATGAGAAAGGAATCTATTTTCAGTAATTTTAAATACAGTAATAAATAAACAACTGACACATTTAAAAATATTGAACATAATGTATATTGATTAGTTAATAATGAATTTGAAGTACCGTTTCTTTTCTGTGTTAGTTGGGTTCAGTGTGAATTCAGTGACATAATCTGTTGTACAGCTCTGTTAAGGATTTCTATAAAGCATCCTTCATTTCTTCCCCATTTGTTCTTTTCTGTGCTTCTCAATAAAAGAAAGAGTAGAGCCTGTTGTCAGAAGTAGGCACCCACACAAAGACCCACAGACAGGCCTTTCAACGAAAGGACAGATTCATAGGATAGCATCCAGGAATGTAGAGATTTAGACTCAGATTATCAGAATAAATGAAAGTACAAACTAGGCTTCCTCTTAGAGAAATGACATCTAGGAGAAGAACTTTATGGTTCATCTTTAATACTACACTAATGCAATATTAGTAACCCAAAGTTTATTATTAATGCATTCAAACTGATATGGAACTAAAGATATAATATATACTTGATACAGTTTTGATGTGCAAAAGATTTTATTTATCTTACTATTATTTAGTTGAATAAGAATCTTTTCAATTGTTTGACTTAGCCTGTCTATTTATCTTCTTAATGGAGCCTGAACATTTTACCTCTTTCTAAGTTCTATTTGGAAGATTATAAGGTGAAATTCTATAAATTGGGCGCTCTGAAGAAAGACAAAAGAAAAAAATTGAGACTCCATGATCGGTACATGTTTATTTTTATAAGAAGGCACAAAATGTTTTCAGGATATTTTAGCTATGTAAAACTACCAAATGCAATTCTGGAGTGATATTATTTTTATGCGTTCTTGCATGCATTTAGTTTTTCCCATACCTCTTTATTGCAACTTTTTTTATATGTGTACAGAATTATCTCTTAGAATTGAAATTGCTCTTCTCTAACTTCTAATGATTTTGAATATATTTACATGAATATTTGCTATTTTTATAAAAATGTCTTTTCATGGCTTTTTCCAGCTTTCAAATTGGATTGGTTATTTTATTAATTGAAAGCCTTTGGTTCTTTTTCTATATTTTGGCAGTCTATATGGACTTTACAGAATAAACTGTTTTTTATTCTATTATTTCTCATGTGTTTTTTAAAAAATAGTTTTAGGCTTACTTTAAGAATATGGGTATGATTTTATGTGCATATATGCCATCTATGAACAAGTGTGAGTGGATCCCAGAGAAAGGTTTCTTATCCTCTGGAGTTAAGATTATAGACATTTTTGGATCAACCCCCAACCCTCTGAAATAGTAGCACATGCTCTTAAGTATTGAGTTATCTCTCCAGCCATCAGTTCGTATTTTAACAGAGTACTTCTAAAATCAAAGCTTTTTTACTTCAATGAAATAAAGTTTATTCCTTTTCTTTTGTAAGCCATTTTTTCTTTCTTGTGATATAGTAAGAGTACATCAAGAAAGGTTTTTAGTTTTTCCTAGAAACATTTATCAAGAAGATGATCTAAAAAGTTTTTAAATACTTTCATTGTCCAGCTTTTGACATTTAACTTTGTTAATGTTAATTATTCTTTGAACAAAATATGAAAAAAAATCAAGGTATCTTGTTTGTTCAATTGGTTGTTTGAGTTATTATATATGGTTAAATTGTGAATGTCCATTTACTCGGAGACCATTGCTATCTGGGTTAGCTTCCATTTATTACACTGATTTTGTTTCATTGTGAATGTTCCACTGGGCTTAACTGTGTGCACATGTTGATCTGTATCATGCTTAGTTAGTTACATGTCTTTTCTTCAAAGGGATACAACATAAAATATTCTCTGTATATTTGACAGAGTTTTAAATATAATAAAAAGATTCATTCCCTTTATTACAATTAAAATATTTTGCATTGGTTTGTTCTTAGTCTTGTCATAAAAATTCAAAATATTTCTCATTCTATAGACTCTCATCCAAATGTGTAAAATATATGACTTATTTTATTAATTGACAGATTTAAAGATCACATAGTCTATGCTAATCACAATCCAGATATTAAACATATGATACATATAAAGTACAAATTCTTGTAGCATAAGGAACAATCAACAGGCCTTTTGATGGAGCACAAAGTTTCATTTCTGCTATATAAAAGTACTTTCCAAAGTTTTGTCAAATAATTTAATTGATTTTCAAGCAAATTATAAAGTTACTCTTTAATTTTAACTTGAATTACTCTGTATTTCAAAGATTTAATTTTCCTATTGTGATAGTTCATAATGATAAAAAATAAATTATGGAAATTTAGAGAGCACACTGGCAATTAGTGATTTGAAAAAATTATCCACTGGATAACAGTGACCAAAATGTACAGAGTAGTTCAATCATTTCCTTTGTAGAATTAGTCACATTAATTCTCTTTTATATTCAAAATCAACAGAAATGCATTTCTGAAAAATACAAGTTATTTTTCTGAGTAAGACTTTTTGCAATAACAAAGACATTTTTCTTTCTGTTTCTCACAACACAGCCTGAAAAACATACAACTTTTAGAGGATTTGGAAGTAATAAAAAGAATAAGAATTTTTATAACTTGAGGCTCAAAGACAAGGACAGAAATTCTGACAGACCACTAAAGAATGAGGCATACTTTATAACTCATGAAAAATATAAATAACTCTTTTGAAAGGGGATTTTTAAATTATTGTTTAGATTTAATTAATATGAAACATGTTTAGGAGCACTACATGTTTAGTGAACTACTGCTATATTAAGAATCTAACATTATTAGAAGTACTTTAGAAAAGCATATTGTAGAAGCATATTCTACTGAAAAATATTAATAAATTTACATTCTTATACATTCTAGAGTCATAGTCCTTCACCTACCAATGCACACAGGCAGTATTTATATAGAGAAAATAAAGTAACACAGGGAAAACCTTGAGTTTTTCGAGCTAGATCTTGGCTATCTCTGTACTTGTTGCTGATGAACCATTTGCCTCCTTGAGAGGAGTTGGTTCAAGTCCTCTCTGTCTGAAGATTGTGATTGTGACTCATCGGCTAGTTGTTTTAAGAACACATGCATGAGGCTCACAATTGTTTTTACAACAAATTACAGTTAACTGCATAGGAGCACAAGAAATAGCAAAAATCTTGCATGCCAAATATTTAATGCATATTACCCATGAAAGCTAAACTATTAAGGGTGATAAATATTTCAATACATAAAAAGTTAAAGCAATGCAGAGATGAATAAGCCATGTAATTTTTAGCTAGACACTTTTGGCTTTTCTATCTGACAATATGACTAAGTTCAATAACAAAAGTGACAACTCACGCTGGTGAGGATTTGGAACAAGAAGAATGAATTTTCCTCTACTGGTAGTGGAGGTTCTTATATCTCCAGATATATCACTCTTGGGCATATACCCACTTGACAACATGGACACTCAACTATACTCATTTAGGCTTTATTTACATTAGCCAGAAAGAGTAAAGTGTCTTGATGTTCATCAACAGAATATGGATAAACAAATAGTATGCATTTATGTAATTGAGTCACACTCAGCTATTACAAAAAAGATACACTATAAAATTTGGAGCAAAATAGATGGAACTAGAAAAAAATCATACTGAGTGAGATCAGTGCCCTATACTCTCATTCTCAAAAGCTTCCAACCATGATACTACAAACAGGGAATCAGAGACAAAAAGAATGTCCATGATTCTGAAGCTAGAGAGAGAGACCCAATGAGTCCCAAAACAATATAAGCTATAGACATAAACGTCAGAAAAGCATAGAGGAGGGAAAATATTCAGAGGGAGCATAATCTGGGAAGGAGAATAGGAGAAAATGCAGAAAGAGGGAATGAATTCATCCAGCTTCACCTTCAGTCCCTCTGGTGATTGCATAGAAAGGCAGAACCCACTTTTCCTGCATGTACCAAATGAAATGAAGATCGACCACTGCTTCTAGAAAGTTCACTGTAATAACCACCAACTAGTGTAAGGTTGCTGGATCAAGCTGGTCAAAGAATCAAAGCCTATGAAAGATACAGGAGAAGCAGAGGAGAGATATTTTAGTCCAACATGCGCTGGAACAGCCTCCCCCCTACCTCACCCCCAAGTCCCTTGGACAAGAATTTCAGAGTCTCGAAATTCATAATCCTCTACAAGTTGCATTCAGTGTACTCAGTACTGCCTTTCTACACAGTAAAAAAGGAGCCCTTTAGCCTCTTCCTTTGGCCACTGATAGGTGTTGACATCTCACAACTCAGATCAACTAAATCAGTTTCTCAACTGAGTTGTCTCAACCTAGATGTCCCTGTCGTTCCTTCCCAAGACTACTGTCTTTGTGTACAATGTGTGCTGATGGATACATTCTTTTGGAATGAGACATATGTACATATTATAATCAGCTTCATTAGTGAACCTTTAAGAAGCACTGCCATGGTCTCCTAGGCTAAAGTCATGGGGAGAGGGTGTGCCACGCCATGAATAAATCCTTTCACCGAAGCACACCTCAGCCTTCACAGCTACTATTGGTCTCCTGGCATCTTCTTTAACCAATCATGTATTTTAGCTCAGAACCTGATCTTCCAATTGGCTACTGCCTGATTTATGACATCATTATCTCTCACCCTACCAGTACTTGGTAGAATTCTGGGGTTACCTTGGTGCTGCCAGCAAACAAATTTGAATCATCAGAGGTAACCTGTAACCAGTGAGCAGTCGAGGGAGTCTGATATAGGACACACTGGCTGGTTTGTTCAGTTAGTCAGACAAAGACTACCATTTATCCTGCTCCATTGTAATGTGAATTACTGTTACTCTCCCCCATCTCTGCCTCAACCATGTCAGGTAAGGAAAGGAACTTTAAAATGTTTGTTTGGTTTACATCTTTCTCTATTTTTAGCATACATTTAAATCTTTAGAATACTGGGGATATCATAGATATAAATATCATGAGTTGAATGTCACACTTAGTTTTGGTCCGTACTAAAAATATGTAAGTTTGGAGAGACAATTTACTCTCAAGTATTTCTGTATCAGCCTCAGGGGGATCACAGTGTCGCTATGCCCTGAGTTCTGTACTGTTGAGTCTTGTGAGACAAGTGAACAGGGAATAAAGTCTGGTCCTTCTTGCAGGTTTTCAATACAACAGAAGGAAGAAAGAATGTAGAGATCTGGCACCCCATACATGATGGTGATGATGGCTGGCCCTCTATTACCGCTTCCCTGTTCTGTTTGCAGTTCAGTGCTATTCTGAATGTAGTCTCCACATCAGATATGGTGACACACTAAATCATATATGTGCGAATTATAAATAGGTTTATCAGTGAAAACTGCTTGTGGGGGATGAAGTAATATAGATCAGATCAAGTCTTCCCTGTGTTGCAGAGGTCTTGTCTTGGCATTAACTAAATTAAAAATAATATATACAGAAAGAGTGACTACCATGTTTTAGAGTACTCAGTCTTGGGTAAGACAAAACACTGTTCTCTGCCACCTTCAGACTGGTAAAATAAATATGTGGGCATCAAATAACTGGGCAGGAGAGGAGGAGGTAGCACAGAGAAAGAGAGAGAGAGAGAGACAGAGAGAAAGAAATACACAGAGAGATATACAGAGAGATATGGAGAAAAAGAGACAGACAGAGAGAGACTGACTTTGTATTGAGTAAGAAGAGAATGTGGGAGAGGCTAAGAGGAGGTTTGATTCTGAGTACACATTTGTTATAATAAAAGAAATATTGAGGCTGCTACATGAAACACAACTCTACAGGAACGGGGGAGAGGGAAAACACCCAAAGTATAAAGATGAATGACTAGAAAACAGAAAAAAGTCAATTTTGAAGGATTCTTTTGTGCACTGTGTATTCAAATGCTGGCTTCTGTACCCAAACATCTAGTTACAGTTCAGAATTTGGTGTTGCAATTATTATGAAACATCTTTTGACTCAATATTCTGTAAACAATGTTCTCTGTCATCTTCCAATTGACACAGAAGAAAAGATGGGATAGCTGGGCAAGGAGAGAGAGAGAGAGAGAGAGAGAGAGAGAGAGAGAGAGAGAGAGAGAGAGAGAGAGAGAGAGAGAGGAGACTCAGGTGGGGTAAAGGGAAGTCACCACTGAGATGCAGATAAAGGAGGTGGCAAGGTGAGATGCTTTAGACTAAGATGCCTAAGATGGCAGGTAACAGACCATGTGACTGGGAAGGCAGTATTGCCAAGTTAGAGAATCTCAGTATCTGTCCAGCTATTGTGCCTGAAGCTTTTAATAGAAAAACAACAAAATAAACAAAAAACAAAAATCAAAACAAAAAACAAAACAAAATAAAACCTAAATAAGATAAAACAACAGAAGGAAGTCCATTGTGCTTTCAATATTTTCCAAGTCAAAGTTTAAATTGGGAAAGTGACAGCATCTTCACACCTTATAAAAGAGGAGCTTTCCAAACAAAAGGTGTATATCCACCTCCATCTCCTTCTCTCCCAAACCCCAGTCACATTCTTTAGCATGAGGCATCTCAGATCCTAGGATAACTTTAAAGAGTCATGAAAGTAAGAATTATTCATAATTAAAAATATCAAGTGTTTTCTGCTTCCTGTGCCATCTGTCCTTCTGTTTGACCTACTCTGTTGGTCATCTGAGCCCTGATGCAAACGTCTCAAAAGCACTGCAGTCCTAAGCAGATGGGAGTGATCGAGAAAATCCCAACTGCAGCTGTGTTCAAACAAACCCTGACACGGAGTGCTGACAAGTCCCCTCTGCTACAAACTCCATGATCCTCTGATGCTGTTGACTACAACAGCTGTTCTTTCTCTTCTGTTTCATGAAATATATGTGTACTATTGTAAAACTAAACTTACACATCTAGTATTTACATATTCAAAGTAACATTAGAATTTCTACACTGGTGGTTTTCAATTTTTTTTGCTGTTTCTTTTTTTTATTCGATATATTTTTATTTACATTTCAAATGATTTCCCCTTTTCTGGCCCCCCACTCCCTGAAAGTCCCATAAGTCCTCTTCCTTCCCCCTGTTCTCCCATCCACCCCTTCCTACTTCCCTGTTTTGGTTTTGCCCTAAACTACTACACTGAGTCATTCCAGAACCAGGAATCTTAAACATATTTATCATTTATCAAACACTGTAAATTGTTCAAATTTCTTGTTACTAAAATATGCAAAGAATAACATTATTATCTTTTTTATATGAAATTTAAAGATGAGGCTGTGGACCTCATTTAAAATACTTATGTTTTATTTGCTTATTTTTAATAGTAACTTTTTATTTGGGATGTAATTCCATAACCCCAGCAGATACTCTCAGAGACCTCTACTTTATAGTTAGCAAATGCAACACTGTAAGTGAAGCCATGTTAAAAGTATCATTATTTGTAAATCAGTTGTGAATTCAGATAATAACAGTAAAATATTGAAAGAGTATGATGTGTTAAGGCAAAATCACGTGATACAATTAGTTCAAATATTAATTTGGAAGAATGAAGGTTGTAGTAATGCCTTTATACATACATTTTGCTGCATCTTCTATTATTACATCATATTATTTTGGATTTAATAAATGTCTTGCTTGATGAATTGTATATTCTTTGGGCTGGAATTGTTTTTGTTTCATCTCAGTAAATGTTTAAGTCTTCTGGAGGTATAAGCCAGCCAAGTCTTTCATTTACAGTTGAGTTATGTGGGACAGTGACAGACTATGGCTATGAAAATTGTCACCAAAGACAAGAAAACATTGGAAGAATGTACATCTAAAGCCTAAAAGCAAAGAAAAGAAATTAGACATGTTTGCTTTAAGTATGAAAACAAGGAGCAAACACAAAGAGGCACAAAAGTTAAAGCAGAAAGAAATCAGAGTAAGAGTAAACACAAAATTAAGCAATGATTCCTGCTTTATTTTACTTAAAATACCTATTACATTCTTTTTCTGAATTTTTATTAGATATATTCTTTATTTACATTTCAAATGTTATCTTCTTTTCTGGTTTCCCCGCCAAAAGTTCCCTATCCCAATCCCCCTCCACCTGCTTACCAATCCACCCACTCCAATTTCCCTTTCCTGACATTCCCCTACACTGGAGCAACAAGCCTTCACAGAACCAAGGGCCTCTCCTCCCACTGATATCCAACAAGTCCATCTTCTGCTTCATATTCAGCTGGAGCCATGGGTCCCTCCATATGCACTCTTTGGTGATATAGTCCCTGGGAGCTCTGGGCTTTCTGGTTGGTTGTTCCTCCTATGGGGCTGCAAACTCTTTAGCTCCTTTGGTACTTTATCTAGCTCCTCATTTGGAGATCCTGTGCTCAGTTCAATGGTTGACTGTGAGCATCCACTTCTATATTTGTCAGGCACTGGCAAAGCATGTCAGGAGACAGCTATATCAGGCTCCTGTCAGCAAGCACATGTTGGCATCCACAATAGTGTCTGGGTTTGGTAACTGTAATGGGATGGTTTCCCAGGTGGGGCAGTCTCTAAATGTCCTTTCCTTCAGTCTCTGCCCCACAATTTGTCTCTATCTCCTCCCATGGGTATTTTGTTCCCCCTTCTAAGAAAGATAGAAGTATCCAGACTTTGGTATTCCTTCTTCTTGACCTTTATGTGGTCTGTGAATTGTATATTAGTTATTCCGAGATTTGGGGCTAATATCCACTTATCAGTGAGTGTATGCCATGTGTGTTCTTTTGTGATTGGGTTACCTCACTCAGGATGATATTTTGTAGTTCCTTCCATTTGCCTAAGAATTTCATGAATTGTTTTTTATAGCTGAGTAGTACTCCATTGTGTAAATAAACCACATTTTCTGTATCCATTCTTCTGTTGATGGATATTTGGGTTCTTTT
Organism: Apodemus sylvaticus; assembly: GCF_947179515.1. Classification (NCBI taxonomy): domain Eukaryota; kingdom Metazoa; phylum Chordata; class Mammalia; order Rodentia; family Muridae; genus Apodemus; species Apodemus sylvaticus. Next base: position 11,175,767 of record NC_067479.1, read on the forward strand.
GAGCTTCTGGCTATTATAAATAAGGCTGCTAACAAATTGGGAAAAGATCTTCACCAATCCTACATCAGATAGAGGGCTAATATCCAATATATATAAAGAACTCAAGAAGTTAGACTCCAGAAAACCGAACAACCCTATTAAAAAATGGGGTATAGAGTTAAACAAAGAATTCTCACCTGAAGAACTTCGGATGGCGGAGAAGCATCTTAAAAAATGCTCAACTTCATTAGTCATTAGGGAAATGCAAATCAAAACAACCCTAAGATTTCATCTTACACCAGTCAGAATGGCTAAGATTAAAAATTCAGGAGACAGCAGGTGTTGGAGAGGGTGCGGAGAAAGAGGAACACTCCTCCACTGCTGGTGGGGTTGCAAATTGGTACAACCACTCTGGAAAGCAGTCTGGCGGTTCCTCCGAAAACTGGGCACCTCACTTCCAGAAGATCCTGCTATACCACTCCTGGGCATATACCCAGAGGATTCCCTACCATGTAATAAGGATACATGCTCTACTATGTTCATAGCAGCCCTATTTATAATTGCCAGATGCTGGAAAGAACCCAGGTATCCCTCAACAGAAGAGTGGATACAAAAAATGTGGTATATCTACACAATGGAGTACTATTCAGCCATTAGAAACAATGAATTCATGAAATTCTTAGGCAAATGGATAGAGCTAGAGAACATCATACTAAGTGAGGTAACCCAGACTCAAAAGGTGAATCATGGTATGCACTCACTAATAAGTGGTTATTAACCTAGAAAACTGGAATACCCAAAACATAATCTACACATCAAATGAGATACAAGAAGAAAGCAGGAGTGGTCCCTGGTTCTGGAAAGACTCAATGAAACAGTATTTGGCAAAACCAGAACGGGGAACTGGGAAGGGGTGGGAGGGAGGACAGGGGAAGAGAAGGGGGCTTACGGGACTTTCGGGGAGTGGGGGGGGGCTAGAAAAGGGGAAATCATTTGAAATGTAAATAAATTATATCGAATAAAAAAATATGGAGAATTAAAAAATAAATAAATAAATAAGGCTGCTATGAACTTAGTGGAGCATGTGTCCTTATTGCATGTTGGAGCATATTCTGGATATATGCCTAGGTGTAGTAAACCTGGGTAGTATACTCAGGTATACTCAGGTAGTACTATGTCCAGTTTTCTAAGGAACCATCAGACTGATTTTCAGAGTGATTTTACCAGCTTGCATTCCCACCAACAATGGAAGAGGATTCCTCTTTCTCTTCATCCTCACCAGCATCTGCTATACCTGAATTTTTAATATTAGCCATGCTGACTGGTGTGAGGTGGAATCTCAGGGTTGTTTTGACTTGCATTTCCCTGATGAATAAGTATGTTGAATATTTCTTTACGTGCTCCTCAGCCATGCTATATTCCTCACTTGAGAATTCTTTCTTTAAATTTGTATCCCAATTTGTTCTCTGGAATCTAACTTCTTGAGTTCTTTGTATATATTGGATATTAGGCCAGTATTAGATGTAGGGTTGGTAAAGATATTTTCCCAATCTGTTGGTTGCTCTTTTGTCCTATTGACAGTGTCCTTTGCATTACAGAAACTTTGCAATTTTATGAGGTCCTATTCATCAATTCTTGATCTTAGACAATAAGCCATTGGTGTTCTGTTCTGGAAATTTTCTCCCATGCCCATGTGGACCTTCCCCATATTTCCTTCTGTTATTTTAAGTGTATATGTTTTTATGTGGAGGTACTTTATCCACTTGGACTTGAGCTGCGTACAAGGAGAAAAGAATGGATCAATTTGCATTCTTCTACATGCTAACAACCAGTTGAACTAGCACCATTTGTTGAAAATGCTGTCTTTTTTCAACTGGATGTTTTTAGCTCCTTTGTCAAAGATCAAGTGACCATAGATGTGTGGGTTTGTTTCTGGTTTTTAAATTCTATTCTATTGATCTACCTGTCTGTCTCTATACCAATATCATACAGTTTTTTTTTATCACCATTGCTCTGTAATACAGCCTGAGGTTAGAGATGGTGGTTCCCCAAGAAGTTCTTTTATTGCTGAAAAATAATTTCTGCTATCCTGAGTTTTTTGTTATTCCAAATGAACTTGGAAATTGTTCTTTCTAACTCTATGAAGAATTAAGTTGAAATTTTGATGAGGAGTGCATTGAATCTGTAAATTGCTTTTGACAAGATGGCCATTTTTACTATATTAATCCTGCCAATCCACAAGAATAGGAGGAGATCTTCCATCTTCTGAGATCCTCTTCGATTTCTTTCTTCAGAGACTTGAAGTTCTTTTCATACAGATCATTTACTTGCTTGGTTAGAGGCACTCCAAGATATTTTATATTATTTGTTACTATTGTGAAAGGTGTCATTTCCATAATTTCTTTCTCAACCTGTTAATCCTTTTAATAGAGGAAGTCCACTGATTGGTTTGAATTAATTTTATATCCGGCCACTTTGCTAAAGTTGTTTATCATTCCTAACAACTTTGCTGAGTTGTTTAGGAGTTCTCTCATGGAATTACTGAGGTAACTTAAGTATACTATAATATCATCTGCAAATAGTGATATTTTTACTTCTTCCTTTCCAATTTGTGTCTCTTTGAACTCCTTTTGTTGTCTTATTGCTCTGGCCAGGACATTTAATACTATATTGAATAGATAGGGAGAGAGACCTGCCTTGTCTAGTCCCTGATGTTTGGTTTTGGTTTGCTGTATGTAGAGAGCCTTATTGAGGTGCCATGTCACCTGGCAGGAACTTGACATGGACCAATGTGAAGTTCCTCTCCCAGTCTTTGAGCTCGGAACTCATGTGCTAGCCATAATCTCCTCCACCTAGGGTGGAAATCTCAGACCAATGTGAAGTCCATTGTTCTTCAAGGACCTGCACTTTCCTGAGAAAAACTAGCCACCTGTGGAGCAACTAAACTGGTTCTGCTGAGAAGATTCCAACCTTTGGGGAAGGGGTTTCCCCTGCCTATATATTTGGAGTTCTCCATTAATCTTTGAGATCTTGAACAGCAGGTGTTATCTTGGTCTCTGTCTCTTTTTGCTGCCTTCCCATACATTCCCAGACTCCCTTCCAGGTAAACCATTCGATATAACTGTGGGCAGTTACAGCTGTATATTGTTTTTACTAGGTTTAAATATGGGCCTTGAATTCCTGATCTCTTCAAGACTTTTATCATGAATGGGTGTTGGATTTACTCAGATGCTTTCTCAACATCTAATGATACTTTTTTTTTCTTTGAGATTGTTTTTATAGTCACTTATCTTGATGTATATCCATATATTGAGCCAACCTTGCTTCCCTGTGATGAAGCCTTGAAGTCTAGTTGATCATGATGGGTATCATTTTAATGTGTTCTTGGACTCTGTTTTCTAAATTTTTGTTTCAGTATTTTTGAATTTATATTCATAAGGGAAATTGGTATGAAGTTCTCTTTGTTTCGAGCATTTTCATGTGGTTTAGGTTTTGGCACAACCGTGGATTCATAAAACAAGTTGGGTAGTGTTCCTTATGTTTCTATTATGTGGAATTGTTTGAAGAATATTGGTAGTAGGTATTATTTGAAGGTCTGATGTCTGCAGTAAATCCTTCTGGTCTCAGGAAACAAGCCAGAGTATAAAATTGACTTTCAACCTAAAGTCATCAAAAGAGACATGGAAGGACACTTCTTAATCGACAAAGGAAAAATCCACCAAGAAGAACACTCAATTCTGAATATCTATGCTCCAAATGCAAGGGAACCCTCATTTGTAAAAGAAACTACTAAAGCTCAAAGCACACATTGCATTCAATGCAATAATTGTGGGTGACACTCCACTCTCCTCAATGGACTGATCAGGAAAACAGAAACTAAACTGGGAGACTGAAACTAATTGAAGCTTTGGACCAATTGGATTTTATATATGTAATACTTCATCCTAAAGCAAAAGAATATACCTTTTTCTCAGCATCTCATGGTACCTTCTCCAAAATCGATCAAATAATTGGTCACAAGACAGACCTCAACAGATATAAGATCAAACTAACCCCATGCCTTCTATCAGATCACTATGGAGTAAGAGTGGTCTTTAATAGCAACAAAACAACAGAAAGCCCGCATACACATGGAAGCTGAACTATACTCTATTCAATGATACCTTGTTCAAGGAAGAAATAAAGAAATCAAAGACTTTTTAGAATTTAATGGAAATGAGGGTACAACATACTCAAATTTCTGAGACACAATGAAAACAGTGCTAAGAGGAAAACTCATAGCTTTGAGTGCCTCCAAAAAGAAACTGGGGAGAGCATACACCAGCAGCTTAACAGCACAAACTGAAAGACCTGGAACAAAAAAACGCTAATTCACCCAAAAGGAGTAGAAGACAGAAAATCATCAAACTCAGGGCTGAAATCAATCAAGTGGAAACAGAGAACCATACAAAGAATCAACAAAACCAGGAGCTTGTTCTTTGAGAAAATCAACAAGATAGTTAAACCCTTAGCCAGACTAACCAGAGGGCACAGAGACAGTATCCAAAGTAACAGAATTAGAAATGAAAAGGGAGATAAAACAATAGAAACTGAGGAAATTCAAAAAATCATCAGATCCTACTACAAAAGCCTGTACTCAATACAACTGGAAATTCTGGAGGAAATGGACAATTTCCCAGACAGATCGCAAATACCAAAATTAAATCAGGATACAATAGATAATCTAAACAGTCCCATAACCCCAAAAGAAATAGAAGTGGTCATTGAAAGTCTTCCAAAGCACAGGACCAGATGGTTTTAGTGCAGAATTCTGTCAGACCTTCAAAGAAGACCGAACACCAATACTCTTCAAACTATTCCACAAAATAAAAACAGAAGCTCTACCCACCTCTTTCTATGAAGCCACAATTACTCTGATACTAAGACCACACAAAAATTCAACAAAGAAAGAGAACTTCAGACCAATTTCCCTAATGAATATCGATGCCAAAATACTCAATAAAATTCTTGCCAACCGAATCCAAGAACACATCCAAATGATCATTCACCATGATCAAGTAGGCTTCATCCCAGGGATGCAGGGATGGTTCAGTATACAGAAATCCATCAATGCAATCCACTACATAAACAAACTCAAAGAAAAAAGACCACATGGTCATTTCATTAGATGCTGAAAACGCATTTGTCAAAATTCAGAATCCTTTCATGCTAAAAGTCTTGGAGAGAACAGGAAATCAGGCCCATATCTAAACATAGTAAAAGCAATATACAGCAAACCGGTAGCCAACATCAAATTAAACGGTGAGAAACTTGAAGCAATCCCACTAAAATCAGGGACTAGACAAGGCTGCCCCCTTTCTCCATATCTTTTCAATACAGTATTTGAAGTTCTAGCTAGAGCAATAAGACAATATAAGGAGGTCAAAGGGATACAAATTGTAAAGGAAGAATTCAAACTATCACTATTTGCAGAAATGATTGTATACTTAAGTGATCTAAAAAACTCCACCAGAGAACTCCTACAGCTGATAATCAACTTTAGTAAAGTGGCTGGTTATAAATAGATTATTTACATTTTTGCATATTTACTGTTTGAAAAACCATGTTTTCAAAAGAAAACATATAGCCTCTTATTTAAAATATCCATCTCCTTCCTGTAAGGGATTACCAGGACAGAGGAGTGAGAGGGGGTGGATCAGGGAATGGGTAGAGGAAAGAGGTCTTTTGGGACTTAAGGGGAGGGGGGAACCAGGAAAGAGGAAATCATTTGGAATGTAAACAAAGAATATAGAAAACAAAAAATACATCATCATCATCATAATGATAATAGAGAAGTTTAATGACAATAAAAGCAATTTGCTTTTATTTGTGTCTGTGGTTTTCAACAGATTCTAATGAATTTTCATTGTCACTATTCCTGTAAAATATCTCACTGCTGTGTATCCACTAACCTATTGACAGCATCTAAAAATTTATTTTGTTATATACTTCTGCATTTGGGAATTTTTAATTAGATATTTTCCTTATTTACATTTCAAATGTTATCCCCTTTCCTTGTTTCCCCTCCAAAAATCCCCTATCCCAACCTTCTCATCCTGCTCAGTAACCCACCTACTCTTGCTTCCCTGTCCTATTTCTGTGATAATCCAGTAAATCCAGGACACTTTACTGAAAAAAAGAGTTTATTTAGGTTCATGGCTCCAGAGGAATAGAAGAGCATGATCATGATGGTAGGCATAGCAGCAGGGAACAGGCTTCTGAGTACTCATAACCTCAAGCAACAAACACAAAGCAAAGAGAAAAACTAAAAAAACAAAATTTACGTTTTAAATTTTCAAAGCATCCTTATATGGACATTCATCCTCCAGACCTTAGCAACTCCTAAACATCCCTCATCAGTAATACCAACTGAAGACCATGGTCAAGTGTTGAGGCATTAAAATCACTACAGTGTCATACTTAAATTTTTTTAATTACAATGTTAAATAATTTAATCATTTTATTATTTTTGTTGAAGTATTTTTCATGCAATTAATCTGTGTATCATGTATTCGTAATACTCTTGCAAGCCAGGACAGGGCATAAGGTTGAATAAGACTTACAAGTTCAGATAATTACGAGCAGCCATGTGGGTACTGTGGACCAGAGTTTGGTTGTCTGAAAGAGCAGCCAGTACTCTTAACTGTTGATCCATTCATTACTCTAGCCCTTTTGTGTGATTATCAGGTTCACTCAACAAATATAAATCTCAATCAGTTTTTAAAAGAAAAAGAAGTTCAGGGTCCACCATAAAATGAGAACATGTTTTGCATATAAACTCTTAGTTGGAAGAATAGAGGACTGAAGTCACATTGACCCAACATGCATTTTTAATCAGTAATTTGTATTATGTCCTTGAGTAAGCAATTATCCAACCTTTAAAATCTGGAAAGGCATTCTGTCCTGACCTAAATGGAATATATCTAATTTGTTCATACTTCTTGCCATTAAAAAGATCTCTGCTAATATTGAAGCAGACCAACATTCTCAATGTGCATAGATGTTAAAATTCATAAGCAATTAATATCAGAATTGGAGAGGTATTGACACTAATTAAAAAGCAGATGGAATTGGATTGAGACAGAACCAATCTAGGCATTCATTTCTGGCAAACCTAGTCTTCATTTTACAAAAAGCTGTAAGCACAAGAAGTAGACATGAAGGTCATTCATGTGTACCTGCTTATCTGTCCTCCCTCAATCTCCACGGTGTCTTCTGAGAAAACTTACTTCAGTGTTTATTCTTTGATGTAAAGACCTGTGTCCTCCAACACTCCAAATGATATCTAACATTTGATAATTGATAATCAAATGTTGTCTAAAAGAAAAAAAAATCTCATTTAACCAGCTAATACAAAATTGGTGAGAACCGTGTGCATTTTAGAAATTATAGCACCAACTATTAGATTGCATAATGTCAAGTTATTTTAAGCGAAAATGAAATAAAAATGGCCTTCTTTTGGATTTCTAAAGAAGAAAATAAATACCTTTAGAATGTATATCTTTATTCATCTGTCCTTTCATCTATCTATGATATGTATTTAAATTTACATATTATCTACATGTAATGACACATGTCCCTGGAAATAAGAGATAGAGGTATTAGAATGGCGAATGAAATTGACTACACAATAATCATGATATAATTATGTATTAAAATTTACTATCTAGGTGATGATATTATTTGTATAATATCCCAGACAATTCTGAATTTCTTTTATATCTATTAAAGTGCTTAAGTAATAAATGAAGAAAAATATTTTCATCAAAGAGAACAGTTTGAAATCTTTCCTGGATAGCAACCTTTAAGATGAAATACACTTTTTGACTCCATAAGTTGTTTGGGTTAATTTTTTTGTCACAGCAGCAGAGAAGCAAACTAACACATGAGGAAATGTAATAAATCCAGTAAATTAAATTGGCAAATTCCTTAAGTTTGATCTTATTAATAGAAAGAAAATATAAAATACTGATTTTGATTCTAAGAGAATAGATTCAAAGTTTTAATGTCCTTTTCTAAATAAATGATAGAAACTAATGCTTCCAAATGTCACCATGAATGGATTTTAAAAATTGACTGATCTTATATTGATAACATATACTAGCACTTGGCTATATAGCCTAATTTACTTATATTGATTTTTAATCTAATTTATAGTCCAGCCATATACAATCATGTTGTAGGTCATGTAATATCTGCAATCTGTAGTTTGTTCAGTGACTCTTGTGAACTATAAAATGGAAGAATATTCATTCAACACTGTAAGTTGTCAGCATATAAAGCAGATGTATTAAAAGTGAGTGAGTTCTGAGAAAAGGAACAAAATACTCACAGGAGCAACAAGGGAGGCAATGTGTGGAGCAAAGTTTGAAGTAAAGGCCACCAGCGAGTGCCCTACCTGGGGATTCATCCTATAGTCAGCAAACCCTGACACTAAGACAGATGAGAATCATGTACCAAAAGGAGCAGGCCATGGCTGTCTCCAGAGGGGCCCTGACTGAGCCTTACAAATTCAGAGGCAGAAACTAGCATCCAACTATTGGACTGAGCTTGGAGATCCCAACGAAGGATCTGGAGAGTGGTCTAGAGGAGCTGAAGGGGTTTATAGCACTAAGGGAAGAACAATGACTTCGGACACCCAGATACCCCAAGACTCCCAGGGACTGAACCATCAACCAAGCGGTATACATGGATCCAGCCAAAAATGTGGCAGAGGAATGCCTTTTTGGGCATAACTGGGAGGAGTGGCCTTTGGTCAGGTAAAGGCGCAATAGAGGCCACAACAAAGGGAAACAGATGGGGGGAGGAAGTTGTGGGGAGGTGGGACTGTGTCGGGTAGAGGGGCATATATATGGAGGCAAGGGGTGAGAGGAGGGGTAGGGATTGTTGGGGAGGGGAATTTTGGGAGAGGGAAAATTGGGAAAGGTTTTAGCATTGGCAATGTAAATGAAGAAGATACTCAATAAAAACATAAATAAATAAACAAGAAAAAATAGAGGAATTCTTCTAAACTAAAAAAAATTGAGTGAGTTATAAATAATGTCTCACTATTAGCTAAAATTTAAAGAAATATTTTGTTATTCTTGAGCTACTTAATATCTCTGTGTTAAATATATTGAAATGCTATTTTTTCTACACTACAACACATTTTAAATATAGGATTTGAATTCTGTTCCTCAGCTTTTGCTGAACAGAGTATTTTGGTGTTGAGGAACTGTTTCACCTGTCTTCCACAGGCGGAAAGCAGTTTATAACCATTAACTTCCTCACAAATACTAAAGATGTAAAAGCATTTTGTAGACTCCTCATCTGAGATACTACCGATTACTAAAAGATGAGTCTTTCAGAAGCAATAGATAGTGTGGAATTTTTGTGTTTCTGTGGATTCCTTATCAGTTTAAAATGATGAAATTTAATCCATATCCTGAAGACAAAACATCCAGCATTTGTAGTGTGAAGTTTCTAAAATGCAATAACTTTGTGACAATGACATCCAAGGTTTACAAAGAGGTTTAACATCTTCTGCTCAGGCTGGTGGGATAGATCACCCGGTTAAGGGTATTACCATCAACCTCGAAGACCAGTCTCCAATTTCCAGATTTTACATGAGAGAAGAAAATAAAAAATATTAAATGCAAGTTGCCTTTGGTTATACAGTCACCATTGCACATAGACTTACCGATACCGACCCCTCTCCACGTACAGACATACAAAGAAAATTTAAATGACTAACAAAATTTATTTTTTGTTGTTATTTTATGTGTATGTCTGTTTTGTTTGTACATATGTCTTTACCACATATTAAGCAGTGTTTGCCTAGCCCAGAAAATGATATCAGATTTCGTGAGACAGGAGTTAGAGACAGTTTTTCCCATGTGGGTGCTGGGAATCAAACTAACTTTCTGGAATAGCTGTCAGGGCTTTTGTCCTGTGGGCCATCTCTCCATTCACTAAATGTAACTTTGTTTTAATGTGCTATTACAACTTCTGAGACTGCAAGTGCATTATGAGAGAGAGGGGAGAGAGAGGGAGGGTGGGAGAGAGAGAGACAGGGAGGGAGGGGAAGAGAGAGAGAGGGAGAGAGGGAGAGGGAGAGAGGGAGAGTGAGAGAGAGAGGGAGGGAGGGAGAGACAGAGAGTGGGGAGGGAGGGAGACAGAAAGAGGGAGGGAGAGGGAGAGAGAACAGGAGGGAGAGGGAGAGGGAGGAGGGAATAAAGCTGGATGGATAGCAACAGCAACAGAAGGATCTGGAGGAGCTGGGAAAGGCTGAAGAATGAAAATTTGTGTAGATTCTGACAGATCAAAAGGAAGCATAAAAGAGGGTTTGAAAGAAGGAAAAGAAGGGGGAGATTGTATAATTATATTAAAAACTCCAAATAATGAATAAATAAAATATATACTACATACAAAAATGTTTTTTATTAAAATACATGCCAAATAACAAAAGAAGAGGACTAATCTAAGCAAAATACTATAATAAAGCAGAAAATTTCTACAGAACAAACATACTTAGCAGAAAAGCATTGTATATGTGTTTGCTTCTATGTGGGTATGCATGTATGTATGAACGTGTGTGTGTGTGTGTGCGTGCGTGTGTGTGTGTGTGTGTGTGTGTGTGTGTGTGCATGTGCGTGTGCGTGCGTGTGCGTGTGCGTGCATGTGTGTGTGTGTGTATGTGTGTGTGTGTAGTGCACAAGGACCACGTGCTCACAGATAGCACTAGGGAAATGAGAAACATTAAATACATATGCTTTTCTCTTTAAAGAGAGGAATTTCTGTCAGCTTTTACCCTGAAGTTCAAAAGTGGATGTTGCAAAGCACCAGGTGATCTTTGCTATCTTTTGGGCAAGATTTACACTATTCCAACTCCTGAGCATTGCTTCTCAGTCAATAAAACCAATTTTTACAAAAAAGGACACAGGTATTTTTTAAGAATATGACCTTGCAAAGAAGTTTTGACGTAGACATCCCTTTTTATTATACTAATTGTCACTATAAAACATTTTACCAAGTTATACTGTGCTTAAATATGTCAAAAATAAACTGCTCTGGGTCAGACTCTCGATGTTTGCACCAATATCAGCTAAGTGAGTTGTCTTGAACTGTATTTCCTTCTTGTCTCATGTGGATCATGATTCTGCTGATAGAAGCATTTGCAAGGATCCCCACATGTATATATGTGTCTGTGTCGTGTATGTTTGTGTGTTTACAAAATGAAGTTTAAGGTTGCCTTTCTTTGTACATTAATTAGGGAAGCAAATATGGTTAGAAAAAAATATATTCTTTTGCCTGTTAATTTTCATGTATGCTTAACATATACTAAGACCATCTATGAAGAGGGAACCACATTTGAGAAAATATCTCCATCACTTGTCAGAGCGGTGTGGATATTTTCTTAATTTAAAATTGATACTGGAAAGGTAGGACCACAGTTGGCATGCCAACCCTGAGATTGTAGTTCTGAAGATATAAAAACTGGGTAAGTCAAAAGGAGCAAGACAAGCAGCACTAATCCATGACCTCTGTCTCAGATCCAGCATCCAGATTCCTATCCCAGTTTCTCCTGATAATGAACTGTAACATGTTCACCCAATAGACTCAACCTTCCTACGTTGCTTTTGTTCATGGCATTTATCACAGCAAAAGAAATCTAACAAGTACACTCTTGCTCAGGATAAAAGCCAATTCCCAGGAGTTGACAGAGAGAACTCCGGTGATATTTTTGCTCTTGATGATGTTATTAAAACTTGTGCCATTTCATTTTGCTTTGAGCAGTAGCACCTGAAAATTGGCTGACACACACACACACACACACACACACACACACACACACAAAACCTGCTGTTCTTTTATCCTGGTGAGACTTAAGAATATGATAATATATTGCTTGTACTATTACATTTTCACTTAAGTCCTACAGTCAGGATTATTGCCAGTGACACTGACAGTGCACAGCTTAATACTGCAGCTTTAAGCTTGTCCTGGCATTTTCTATTAGGGCTTTCATGAAGGTCAACTGTGATGATGTGCATATGCTAGGCCCAGGGAGTGGCACTATATGAAATTGTGGCCCTGATGGAGTAGGTGTGGCCTTGTTGGAGTAGGTGTGTCACTGTATGGGGGGGGCGGGGGGGAGGAGCTTTTCATCCTAGCTGCCTGGAAGCCAGTATTTTCCTAGGAGTCTCCAGATGAAGATGCACTATGCCTGCCTGGGCGCTAGTGTGCTTCTACTTTGATAATAGCAGGCTGAACCTGTAAGCCAGTGCCAATTAAATGTTGTCCTTATAAGAGCTACCTTGGTCATGGTGTCTGTTCACAGCAATAAAACCCTAACTAAGACCTAGAATCTTGACTTTTACTGAAAAAAATAATTGTAGTATGAGTCAGTATGAAGCAAAGCTGAACTTATTAACTAAGGGTAAGATAAAGGGATAATATGAGGTAGAATTAAGCATGACGGTTTACAGAGATGTATCTTCAAATTCACCAGGATATAAATAAAACACAGATTTTGTGGCTTTTGAATGTATGTTACACATGCAATGGGACTTGATTCAAAAAGTAAGCAATGAACAAAAGTTAATTTTCAAAATTAAATTAAAAACTAGAAGTTTCTTTCTGGACGTTAAGGAAATTAGTTTAAAAATCTGCCACTGTTGCATGAGGTCTTTTGTTCAAGTTTATGAGAGATGGATGCTAATTCATTTAGGCTATAAGGTCTCATATATCAAGACCCTAAGCTACCATGTGCCACGTGCCATATGTTGCTGAGTGTGTTTGATATATTTTATGGAAATGTATACAGTAATAATGTTTGCAATCATTTTTAGAGGTTGTGGTCAGAAGTGTAATACTGAGTACCTTTTCTTATGTAAATGTCATTTTAGAACCTTATTGACTATCAATATAATTAAAAACTAACATATTTCTGCCACATTTTAGATTGTAAATCCTCTTACAGTATCATGACAGACAAAAGAGTGAAATCATTTCCACTCGTCATTCCTCTGAATCATCTCCATTCTCGAGTCTTCTCAGCTCAGCATTATATTCTGCAAGATTTGACATCTCAGTGGGCAAAGGGCTACATTCATCAGTAGAATATAGAAAGTGTAAAAAAAATCAAGAAACCATACTTTACTCCTATCATTTGCAGGTTTGGAAGGTCTGGATAATTTACAGGTTGGCACACAGAGCATTACGATAAAGCAGCGGATAATGATACTAATTGTTATGTGTGGAAGGGAGAAGGGATTTACCGCTTGCATGGGAAATGAAAAATCTGAGTCCATAATGAGTTTCATCCCACAGTTCATAGTCACTTGCTTTCTTCTTGAAGAATTCAAATTGTTGTTCTACATAGGAAATTCAAATTTCAACTGTTTTCATTCTCCATAATTAAAATGTTGTAATAAACATATTTAGAATAGTGAGATGTGGAAGGATTCCAAGTCACAATGCAACCTGTATCTGTTTACCACAGGCATTGCTTTGGCAACCACTCAGCACAAATTAACAAACCTGCATTAGGTAATAACATTTGCTTAATACACACAAATGTGTATGGTATTGGTGGTGAAATTAACAAGACTTAGTAAGTCTACATTCACTTTTTCTGATATTGTAAAATGACCTAACCAAATAGATAACATTCTGTAGTTAAGTTTGTTTCAAATCGTTTAAAATTTTCAGCACTTAATATTAATATTTTGAATAAACTATATGGATAATAAGCTATTTATTCTATGAACTCAAATGTAAGTATTCAGAAAAAAATTAACAAGGAAGATTAAATATGTTTACTTTGCTAGCTATTTGTCTTAATTTTGTTGTTTCTTTGGTCAGACAGCCAGGAGAAAGCACTGAAAGATAAGACAGGTTCTTTTCCAATTGCTACATATGCAGTCAGTCATGGACAGAAGGAAGGCATAGAAGCAGGAGCCACAGAAAATGAGAAAACCAAGAGCAGACAGGGAGTATAGCTGGATAAAATGCCCTAAGGCTTGCCTTCACAATGAAGGTCTACAGATTTCCAAAATAATACCAAGACCTGGGTACAAAGTATTCAAACACAGGAATCTACTAGAGCACCACTTGATGACCTTCAAATCACAATAGGAATATCTAACATTTGTATGGATGAATTAAACAATCATGTGAACTTTCATTCAGAATAAAGTGTTCCTTTAACAATTATTATTTTCAGGTTAGCTCCTATTGTATGTTTAGCAATTTGTTTTTTAGATGCAGATTCAAAAATCTGTGTGTTGAAATTTTAATCCTAAGTGAAGCATGATGCTATTGTGTTTGGAGACTGAGTTTTTACAAACATGGTCGAGTTCAGGTAGTCATTTACGTGGACTGAAATCCAGAATGACTTCTGTCCTTCTAAAGCAGACATGATCCCAGGCTATAACTGCAGCTCCGGCCTAAGGAAACTGTGTCCTATGTATGGTCTTGAATTTGATCTGGAGCCCAAGGAAAAAGGACATGGGGAGCAAAAGAAGGGGAAGGGGACATTGTAGGGGAAGAGGTGGAGAAGGGACCAAAAGCACTGCCTTATACAGATCCTTCTCTCACAAATCTCAAAGGAAAAAAAGAACTGCCAGCTATGTTGTCCCAGACTCCTGCCTCCAGGGCTCTGAGGCAAAGATATCTTGCTGTGTGCTGATGTGTAAGCAACCCAGCAGTACCTTGCAAGAACCCTGAGAAAACTAAAACTTGGATTTCTAAGCTCTGGAGGTAGAGAGGGAAGAGTGAGGGATTTAATGAGTTGGTCCTCCTTAACCATTCTGACTGGTGTGAGGTGGAATCTCAGGGTTATTTTGATTTGCATTTCCCTAATGGCTAATGATGTTGAGCATTTCTTAAGGTGCTTCTCAGCCATCCGAATTTCTTCAGGTGAAAAGTTGGCAAGGGTGTGGATAAAGAGGAACACTCCTTCACTGCTGGTGGGATTGTAAGATGGTACAACCACTACAGAAATCAGTCTGGTGGTTCCTAAGAAAACTGGGCATGACACTTCCTGAGGACCCTGCTATACCCCTCCTGGGCATATACCCAGAGGATTCCCCAGCATGCAATAAGGACACATGCTCCATTATGTTCATAGCAGCCTTATTTATAATAACCAGAAGCTGGAAAGAACCCAGATATCCCTCAATGGAGGAATGGATACAGAAAAGGTGGTATATATATATACAATGGAGTACTATTCAGCAAGTAAAAACAATGAATTCATGAATTTTTTAGGCAAATGGATGGAACTGGAAAATATCAACCTAAGCAAGGTAACCCAATCACAAAAGAATACACATGGAATGCAATCATTGATAAGTGGATATTAATTAGCTCTGAAGCTCTGAATACTGAAGATACAATTATCATATCAAATGATTCCCATGAAGAAGGAAGAAGAGGGCCCTAATCCTGGAAAGACTTGATCCAGCATTGTAGGGGAGTACCAGGACAGAGAAAAGGGAGGGGGAAAGATAGGAGAATGGATGGAGAGAAGAGGACTTATGGGACATATGGAAAGCGGGGGGGGGGGGGGGGGGGGGGGGGCGGGGGGGAACTGGGAAAGGGGAAAGCTTTTAGAATGCAAACAAAGAATATAGAAAATAAATAAAAAAAACGAGTTGGTCCTCGGAATGTTTTTACTTACACAGGCAATTGCATTCAGTAAGGTCACCTTTGTTACGAAAATGTCTCAACTTCCTGAAAACTAGATAAGAATTGTCTCTAGGCCAACAATTCAGAATCCTCACATGAGTGTTCTGCATTCTTCATCTCTGGTCCCATCACACAAATATTTCAGCACAAGTTTATTTCTTCAATCACATAACATGTTAAGAAAGATTTAGCTAGTGTCTCTGGACAATTTTTGAATACATATAAAATAGAAATATTAAGTAACTACAACTTTGTGATTGTTATTTGCTACTCTAAATCTATTCTTTCCTATAAAACCACAAGCTTCCTGTTTACCAAATAACATCAATGAAAAGATAAGCTATGAAGAAATGAAGGCTACTGTTTCAAAGTGCACATTTAATGAGTTATTGTTATAAGCTCACTTGTGCATGTGTAAAATCCATACACTGATTCCCTAGTACTGAGAATCTCTGCATTAGGGGTTTGGGCTTAAGAGAGATAGTTAAGATTTACTGCTGTCATAAAGATGGAATGCTGACCCCAAAGGACTTGTGTTGTTCTAAGGAGATGAAAAGAACCAAGAAGACTAGCCTTTTGTGGACACCTTGAGAAAGTACTGCCTTACAAGTCCAGGAGGAGAGACCACTCTGGAGACAATCCCTTATACATCTAATGGAGGTCTCTGAGCCTCTGGAAGTTTGCAAAAGTAAGTTTCTACTGTTGGCCACCGCCAACTTGATATTTTGTACTTGGAGCCGAAGTAGAATAATAATGGTTAGCCTAACATGTTTAAAATTCTTCTCATGAATACTGAGCCCCAGCTGCCTTCATCTATACTATAGACTACATAGGACCTGCATCTCTCTCCATTGCTTTCTGACTCTGTCATCAGTTTCGTCCTCTTATTGGCTGCCTCAAGGAGGAAATACAACATAGGGAGAGACTATTGTCAGCACTGGAGTCAAAAGGATGCACACTTCAAATGAGAGGAAAGAACTTTGACATGGGTATCACATCAGAAATAGTCATTTCAATAGGAAGAATTTTTCTGTGGATACTGTCCCATCCATTATAGTTTACAGCCCACAGAGACAATAAGAATCGCTATGTAGAAGAAACAAGAGCTGTATAGTAATATATATAATCAAGAATGCTTCAGCAAAGTACCCAAATTTCAGCATAGGTTTGGACAAAGAATAATTTATGGTATTCAATTACAAGAAATGGCATTAGTTGGCTCTAAAAGCTTTCGGAACTCGATGATGATTGGAGAAGTGGGCATTAAGCACCTATGAAGATGGATGAAGATGGATGAGAGATCTAGGATCCACAAACATTATTGAAAAAGAAAAAAAATTAAGCAATTGTATATCTGTTCCACTATTTGGCAGTTGCCAGAAAAGGACAGGGAAACAGGTACCAAACCACTTCCTTACACTCCGTCCTGGCATGAGTGAGGAATACAAGTGAGGTTCAGTTCTTCCCCTCGGACAGCATAGGAGACTCAGATATGGGAGCAAGGCAATGAACACAAACCATGTGGGGCCTGAGAGGTGGCTGCAGGGTTAAGAGCAGAAGGACGCTTATAATAGACCCTAGTTCAACTGGTAGCTTCTACATCAGGTAGCGTAGAACCTGGGACTGCAGCTCCCAGTATCTTATGCATTCTAATCTCTGTGAGAAAACATATAAACACTCACACACACACACACACACACAGACACATACCACAGATATACACACACAAACATACACACAGACTTCACAAACTCACATATAAATAAAAATAATTCATTTTTTAAAAAGGTGTCTCCAACACTGGAGTTTACTATTTAAGGATTCTGTGCTTACATAGCAAAAGATTAATCTCTATTTACAAATTTAAATTTTATTCATCTTATATGTGATACAGTATGAATTTATATAACTTCTTTTCTCATATGCTGTATGTTTTATATTCTAAGATTTTTATAAGCAATATTTTAACACTTTAAAGCTCTCTAGTTGATTTTAAGGTATTTATACTTACAAATGTAAAAGGATTTATTATATTTTAGTTTATCTTGATCCCATAACTAATGACATTTGACACATTTTTTCTGAGTCTATTTTCCATTTTTTATTCATTTTTTATTTATTTTTTATTTTTTCTTTTAATTTATTTACATTTCAAGTGCTATCCCCTTACCCAGTTTCCCCCTCTCCCAGAAACCCCCTCTCTTATGCCCCCTCCCCTTGCTTCTATGAGGGTGTTCCTCCACCCATCCACCCACTCCCACCTCTCTAGCCTCAATTCCCCTACACTGGGGCATCTATCAAATCTTCATAGGACCAAGGGCCTCTCCTTCCATTGATGTCTGACAAGGCCGTCCTTTTCTATATATGCAGCTGGAGCCCTGAATCCCTCCATATGTACTCCTTGGTTGGTGGCTCAGTCCTTGTGAGCTCTGGGGGTGGGGGGGTGTCTGGTTGATTAATATTGTTGTTCCTCATATGGGGTTGCAAACCCCTTCAGCTCCTTCAGTCCTTTCTTTAACTCCTCCATTGGAGACCCCACAATCAGTGCAATGGTTAGCTGTGAGCATCCGACTGTATTTGTAAAGCTCTGGCAGGGCCTCTCTGGAGACTTTGTTCTCTTGTTTAATGGCTTCTTTTTGAGATTATAATATAATTATGTCATTTCCTCTTGCCCTTTCTTCCATTCAAACGTTCCCACATACTTCTCCTTGCTCTCTTTCAAATTCATTGCTTATTTTTTCATGTATTTATATATTTATTTATACTGAATAAACTAAATAAATCTTAGTAAATTATCGGTTATAAGCATGTTTTCCGTGTTCACCATTGTGTGTTGGGTACCACTATTTCTCCAGCCCTTAGCATTTCTTCAATGCACGTAGTTCTATGTGTACAGTATAGATCTCTTGGCCTTACCTCCATCTTTTCAGGTCATGCTTAGGGAGTCATGTTAGTGAAATTATTGATGTAGTTTCTGACATTTGTGGGAGATATAATCTCATATTGAAATCCTTGTTTCTCTGGCTTTAACAATCATTCTGCCACTTCTTTATCAAGGATCCCTGGTGTTTAGGTGTGGGAGTTGAATTGTTCCTATATCCTAGAAAATGGGTCCCACAACTATATTTAGATTGACTGTACATTTCTGAAATGGTATTTATCTGTCACAAACACGTTTCTTTGGTGACTAGTGGCAACTACACTTACCTGTGGGCATAAGGATAAATACTTAGAATGTTTTTAGGGATTCATTAGTTTAATACAGTAATGATTGTAGGTTGTCCTCTAATGATCATGACTTCATTAGCACTTGGGAAATACCTAAGTTTCTGTTACTAGACATAATATTTCTCTTATTGAACAGCCTTTAAATACATTTTGAGGACTATTGGTTATTGAAAAAGTATGCATATTACACCTGCATTTTTAGGGTTACTGTAACATTTGCCATTACAAATTCTAGTCATTTTAAATGCTCTTTGAGTTTTACTCCTTTCTCCTTTGATAGTGTCTCCGACAGTCTTGCCATTCTGATGTGTTTTCAGGAATATTTTCCTAAGCGGCATTTCTAAACATTCTCCTTGACAAGTATCTTTAAACTTCAATCCTCTAGCTACAAGATGAAATCTTCCAATGCTTTCCATTGTCGAAATATATCCAAAGTCATTTTTCAAGTTGATGCCACAAGTAAACTACACCAGTGTCTCTCATACACTGATTCCATTCAGTCTCAATGAGGAAAAGATTCGTACTGATTGAAAGTACCAAAACATGCCTTTAAAAGATTTCCCTAGTATAAAGTATAGTCAGTGATTTTCTTTCTCTCTAAATTCTTAGAATTAGATTTTATTGTGTTGAATTGTTTTGATATCACCTTGTTGGACATGTCCTTTCTTAAATAGTTAGTGTTACATAATCGCCATTAACCTCTGTGTATATCCTTACCAGCAGCACAGTCAAGTTTTTCACTGTTTTCTTGCTTTCTTATTTTCTCATATGGCAACCCATTAGATGATGGCTATATTTTATAGCTCTAACTCTTGTGCTCAGATACATTGTATCTCATGCAAGGGTATAAAGGCACATTTAACCTGTTCTCTTTATTAACAAAACTTCTCATTATATTTATTATGCTTTTCCTTGTTCCACCAATTTTTCTGCAAGAATACAACTTACTTCTTACATCTCTTTATTTCTAACACAGTGTTCTCTAACATTTCATACTACTACTTAAAGTAGAGAGTGACTTGAATCTGCATATCTGCTCTTGTTACTTAATTTGAGAATTTGCTGACTGAGGAATCCAGAGAAATCCATTAAATGTATCTATACAAATTTGAATTCTAATGATTGTATAATGGTATTACTGGTGAGGATGTATAAGTTTGGATATAAATAAAACTTACTACACAAATTAAATGTTATTCACAGTGCCCAAGTATGCAATAAATATTCAGTTACATGTAATTTACATGAAAGAATCTATTAAGAATACAGAAAATTTCTGATTAATTACATATTTGCTGATGATATTTTACAAACATATTAATTACCCACTGAAAAAATAACTTTATATCAAGCAAAACACAATATTCAGTATTGTTGTTCTCAAAATCGAGTGTTTTGAATTTATCTTCTCAATTGCAACACATGCAAATCACACATGCAAATAAATAATACCACATAATTATTCCACTA
The DNA here is from genome assembly GCF_947179515.1 of Apodemus sylvaticus. Taxonomy (NCBI): domain Eukaryota; kingdom Metazoa; phylum Chordata; class Mammalia; order Rodentia; family Muridae; genus Apodemus; species Apodemus sylvaticus. Next base: position 11,196,155 of record NC_067479.1, read on the forward strand.
GAGATTTCCATTCTAATCTGTCTCAACCTCAATAAATCTTTCATATATATATGAATATATATTTACTAATATATCTAGTATATATATTCATTATATACTAGATATATTATATATAATATATATATATTAATATAACAAATATAAATATATATTTGTTAATAATTTTAAGTCAGAGACAACTCTTTCTGTACTTTATGCTGTTTGCTGATGTTGTGAATTAATGAATTGCATCTTACCTAGTTTTAATATAATATTCAAATATCAGCTTATTTGCTGATGTTCATAAAGAACAGTTAACAGTCATTTTTATTTTTTCAGTTTCACTTATGAAGACGTTCTGCCTGTGATATCCTATTCTTTCCTGGGAATGTCAATATTGTCTCCAGAAATAGATTTGGAAAATAGTTTCACCACATATTTTGGAAAGTATTTACTTTGATCATGTCCTTTTCCTTGAATGATTGATAAACATCTTTGTTAAAATCAAATAGAAATGCATTTCTAGTTATAAAAATTATATATATATATAATGTTATTATATTAATATAATTAATATATATTAAACTGATGCAAGATTAAGAAATATATTTTTAAACACATTTTTTGTAAATTCCTCATGGAGAAGTTCTGGTGAATGATTATGGTCAACTTGACAGAACCTAGGGTCACCTTGGTCACGTGGGAAGAGAACCTCCACTGGAAAATTGTGCTTATTAGACTGGCCTATAGCCATCATTGTGAGATAATGTCTTCATGGATGATTACTGTGATGGAAGCCTAACCCACTATGGGCAGCGCCATTCCTAGGCCTTTAGATTTGGACTTCATAAGAAAGCTATCCAAGCAACTGCTAGAGAATGAGCTCTTAAGCAGCACCTGAGATTCAAAGTTAGTTCTTAAGTTCCTAATGTGATTTTCCTCTATGATGAATGGTTAACCAGAAAATATAAGCTGATATAAGCATTTTTTGCCTCAGAATTAATTTTGGTAATTTATCACAACAATGGAACAGCAAACAAAACCATAGTATCATAATTCACATTGTTACCTAACACACATCTATAAGACACAATGAGAACTTTCAGATTGTTATATATTTATTCCATATACCAAACTGAAGATCTTTCTTTTTGATTTTCAAGAAAATAAAATCGCAACTATGTTTGTAAAGCATGCAGGAAATACAGTTTTGAAACAGAGGTGCTACCTTAGGAGTGTCCCAGATGTGTATTTACTGTTAGAGTTCAAAATGTCATTTGTCTCAAACTCAGTTATTATTTACAGACTGTGACTTTGCTTTTGAGCTAAATTCATTTGAAGTATGTATTATATGTGACTGCAGAATACATGTTGTAGATTCCCCTTCTGTATCTAATCCTTCTAAAATCCTATTCAAAATCAAAGCTGTTTCAAAAATTAGAAATAGGGGGTCTCTAAATGATAGAGAAATTTTTCAAACACTTTCATTTTTGCCTAACTTTCTTTTAGACCATAACTCTAATAAATTGTTGGCTATATATCTGTCTTTCAACTGATGTTAGATTGTTATCTTATCAGTGATATGATTTGTGTAGGACGTAATTCATTGTTGGCATCTATTTCTTTTCTAGTTTTTTACTTTGAACACCAATGAATAGAATGTAGTTTCAATTTCCTCCCAGGAAATAAAAGTCATTCTATTCTTTTTCCGGCTTTAGGAATTTGGAAGCATTAATCTCCTCTATTCACATCAGCTTACCTGAATGGCCTTCAAAAGAACTATTTATATAAAAGTATAAACCATTTTTCTGATATACACTTATAGACTAGGATCACCCATTATTATCCAAGTCTGTTATCTTCTTAAGATGGATTTAGTACTTTATAGCAAAGTATTTTAAATTCCCATTAATATATTTCATATAACTCATATAAATATACATATTATATAAACAATTGATAGATAGAATAATAGGTAGATATACCTAGATAGACAAATAGATGAATAGTTAGATAGATAGATAGATAGATAGATAGATAGATAGATAGATAGATAGATAGATAGATAGATAGGTAGATAGATAGATAATAGATAGAAAGGTGATAGTGTAGGGTTTTATTGCTGTGTTAAAGACTATGATACAAAATAACTTGGAGGACAAAGGGTTTATCTCATTTTATACCTTTAGGTTATCATTTAAAAAAGTCAGGCAAGAAAGGAAGTCAAAGCAGACACCGGAATCTCTAACTGAAGCAGAAGCCACAGAAGACTCTTGGTTATTCTTCCTGGCTTACATATTTTGCTGTTTTATATAAAACAGCACCACTTAATCTTTACAAGTCTGGGCTGTCCCACATCAACCACTAATCATTAAAGTACCTTGCTTACTTGCCTAGAGACACTGGTTCTAAACTTTTCTAAGGCTGTGTTATTTGACGTAATCCTTCTTGTTGTGGTGACGCCGAACATAAAAGTATTTTGCTGCTATTTTATAACTAATTTTTCTACTATTATAAATTTTTCATAAATTCATAATTGTAACATAAATATTTGATAGGCCAGGTATATTATATGCAGGCCCACAGGTGTAGTGATCCACCAGTTGAGAACCACGCTGTAGATCAAACTAATATTATTTTCCCAATTAAGTTTTGCAATTATAGAAATGAATCACTACACTTGGTTGGCCTTCTCAAATTTTCTTACTATGCAGTTATTGTCTTAAAATATTTATACATCACAGAAGTTGGATTGATGTTGCAGTTTCAAAATTCTCTGAATCACTGTTTAACGTCTACAGAATAGTAGCAAACATCACTTTCCAATCCCACAGAAGATTCCAAGCATTTGAGTCCATTGAATTTCAGACCAGAGTCATCAATAGTAGCACAACCCAGTCAAGAACTGGATAGAAAAAAATCTACTTTCAGAGAGAAGAGTTAGATCAAAGTCAGCTTCAACAGAGTGCTGCAGCCCCTCATGGTTAGCAGGACCGGAGGCAGCTATCTGATGCAGGACTACTGAACATGTCCTTCCTACATGGAAAAGCCGAAAGGTGTGACCTTTCTCTGAAATAGGGAAAGCTGAGGGCATGCCTGAGGGCCACTGATTTACAAGCTAAGTAGTACAAAGGAGCAAACAAGGAGCTTGAGGAAGGAAAGAATTCCCACAAAAGATAAGCTTGGTAAGAGCTGTGCAGAAACTCTGTCTCCTGATGATAGTGTGTCTCAGGCCCAATTCCAATTTTTCTTAATTGGATATTTTCCTTATTTACATTTCAAATGTCATCCACTTTCCAGGTCTCCCCTCTTGAACCCCCTCTAGCCTATTCCCCTTCCCCTGCCTCTATAAGGGTTCTCCCCCACCCAACCACTCCTGCCTTCCCATCCTGGCATCCCCTTACACTGGGGCATCAAACGCCCACAGGACCAAGTGTGACTCCTCCCACTGATGTGCAACAAGGTAGTCCTCTGCCACAGATGCAGCTAGAGCCATGGGTTCTTCCATGTGTACTCTGGTTGGTGGTCCAATCCCCAGGAGCTCTGAGGAATCTGGCCAGTTGACATTTTTGGTCTCCCCACAGGTCTGCAAACCACCTCAGCTCCTTCAGTCCCTTCTTCAAGTCCTCCATCACCGGAAGTCCAACGGTTGATTGTGAACATCCACCTCTGCACTTGTCAGGCTCTGGCAGAGCCAGCATTTCAGGACACAGCCATATCAGGCTCTTGCCTCAGCATCCACAATAACGTCCAGGTTTGGTCTCTGTACATGGGATGGCTCACCAGGTGGGGCAGTCTCTGAATGGCCTTTCCTTCGGTCTCTGTTTCACACTGTCTCCATTTTCCCTCCTGTGAGTATTTTGTTCCTTCTTCTAAGAAGCACTAAAGCATCCATATTTTGCTCTTCCTTCTTGAGCTTCATATGGTCTGTGAATTCTTTCTTGGGTATCCTGAGCTTCTTTTTGGTTAATACGTATCAGTGAATGCATACCATGTGTGCTCTTTTGTGACTGAGTTACTTCTCAGGAGGGTATTTTCAAGTTCCATCCATTTGCCCAAGAAATTCATGAAGTCATTGTTTTTAATAGCTGGGTAGTATTCCATTGTGTAAAAGTACTACATTTTCTGTATCCATTCCTCTGTTGAGGACATCTGGCTTGTTTAGAGATTCTGGCTATGATAAATAGGGTTGCCATGAACATGAGCATGTGTCCTTGTTACATGTTGGAGCATCTTTTGTGTATATGCCCAGGAGTGGTATGGCTGGATCCACAGGTAGTACTATTTCCAATTTTCTGAGGAATCAGCAGACTGATTTGCAAAGTGGTTGCACCAACTTGCAATCTAAATACAATTCTTATGCAGACAAGTACAGACTAAAAGACTGCTAGCACATACTTTCATGCTTTCCTACTTTCCCATTTACTGAGCAAATGCTTCTACAAATCCCTAGGGAATGCGTAACTCTCTCTGAGTATCTGTTTCTTTTCCACTCAAGGTAAGCCACATCAACATAAAGGGTGACTTGAGAAAATCAGAGATAAAATGTGGCTTGGGAATGTGCACATTGCCCTTCTGGGAAAAATGAGGATGCTGTTTGTATTGGTAGGAGGGGGGCATCTCATTCCTCAGAAAGAGTCCCAGGTCAATCTTTCTGTCAGTTGATTTTATCGGACTCAAAAGACAAATTGCAGCAGGTCCTATGCTTTCCCTACTTCTTCAGTCCGCTTATCCTCACAGAGACAGCCCTTTGTTGATTTCATTTCAATCTACTACAGTTGTCACTCAGTAACAAGCTCTCTCTTGGTAGAGCATATGGGTCCTGTTAGGTAGTTGTATTTAAAGACAAACATCTGTATCCACTAAGTCATTTCACAAGCTCCTAGAAGATTCATTCAAAATCTCACTTATTCCAACAACATTATTAATATTAAATAATATTAAATAATAAATATTGTCACATACAATGATTAGGAAGAGAAATGGTTTAAGTACAAAGAGCACCACATCCATATCAAGTTCTATTGCCCTCATTCCACTTTATGCAGCCATCCTTTAGCCATGTGAAGATATATTCTCAAATGTATTTCCTGCTACTTCAACAAAAACTAATTCCATAATATATGAAGACATGCTCTTATACTCAGAATTAAGAACAAGGCAATCCACTCTGTAGGTATAGGTAATGGTTACAGGTCAGAGGAACACTGAATGTATAAATATTCTAGAAGAAATGTGGTACTCTGCCTCATTTGTGAGTTAAAGTGCTAAAATCTAAAATGTCCTGACTCATCAGCCAGCCTTAGCTGTGTTCAGGACTTAGAGTTTATGGGGTAGCTCTCTGCTTTTGCAGGAAGCTTTTCCTGAACCTGAGATCCTTTACTCAACCTTTCAACCAATGACCAAAATTTCCACTAAGTGTTCAATTTAACCAAGCAGATTCCATTTATCTTGATATATAATTTGCACAAGTAATTTACAAAATTGTTCAGTTTCTAAGATATAAAAAGACCCCATCCATCAATAGCACCCCTTGGCAAATCATTTACAAGGCCCTGCTCTATGTGTATGAGCTGATATTATTTTACATGGAGCCTTTGCTTTCTCTACTGCCCAGAATCAACACTTTTGTCATGGAAAGACAAAACTCATATTCAACCCAAGACACTATTACACTATTTTTGTTTTGTAATAGTATTTTACATTTTAATTGGTTTCATTTCTCTGTCTTTCATGAAAAAAATTCTGAAATTTGTAGAATAAAACTGGGCACAGAATATGAGTACACAACCATGGTTTTCTGATACATCTAAGATATCTAGTAATTTGTTATGGTAATTCTCCTGGAGCCTTTACATGAGTCAGGGAAAATATACTGTGGTAGAATGAAACTCATCTCAGCCTGATTTTATTGTGACTGCTGCTGGGCTGGGACTTCTAGAGTCTGGCCCATGTCATTTTACTTTAGCCATGTTTTAGCACAGTGCAATTGTGGAAAAAAAACATTTAGATAACAATTCACTCAGTCCTAAATTAAAAACAATTTTAGATGATAATCTATTTTGTGGAAACAGCAAAATGATTTGAAGCTTAGACTTTACAATATAAGGAAATTGACCTGTTGCTTTACTTCCTGACTGTGTATTTTTTAAACTGAAAGCAGACCTTTTGTTTTTATTTTTACAAAGTACATCTAAATTCACTCACAACAATGAGTACTGATGACAGAAATTGTGTTTAAGATTTATGGTCTATTTGTCATGCTTGTTCCTAGAAATACTTGATGCAGTAGTGTAGAGGAATACCAGGACAAGGAAGCAGGGGAGGGTTGATTGGGGAAGGGGAGATGGCTTATTGGGAGTTTCAGGGGAGGGGAAAACCAGGAAAGAGGACAACAATTGGAATGTAAACAAAGAATATACCTAATTAAAAGAAAAGATTTACAGTCTAGAGATTACATGTCTAGAGAACATGACATAGTGCCTATGGATATCAGGTTGTTTGGCCCTAAGATAACTTAGACACCACCATTTAGGCTGTTGCAAAACACAAGTGACTTTACTCATAAGGATGGGTTTTATGGCCTAAAAGTAATGCTCAAGGTTTTAAAGGCAAAGGATATTTTTTATATCTTGGTTAAGTAAATTCTGGGCAATATGGGCAGAGCCTCCTTCACCACACAGCATAGGATGACCAGGTTGTAAAACTACACATTTGTGGAAATCCAGGAAGAACAGCTAGGCACCTCATCCCATCAAAGCGGTGAGCTGTGTATTTACCTTTCTTGGCATCTCCAGTACTTGTCTGTGTGTGCAAGGCCCTTTTGCCCTGTACAATTTGTTCCCAGGCAACAGGAGACATTTATCCTGTTATGAACAAGATTGCCCTGCCTGCTAACACTGTATAAAAAGACACCGTGTACTGTGCAAGTTGTTGTTGGTGGCGGTGTGTATAGTTAGTGTGTGTGTGTGTGTGTGTGTGTGTGTGTGTGTGTGTGTGTGTGTGTATACACACACACACATACCCTGGATTTTCCTTCTAAACAAATGTAGCATTGTGATGAGTACGTTTGCCATCTTTTCACTTTGCAATGTGCATTGAACTGTGGCATTTCAATTGTCTATTCAACACCAAAACAAATCCATCAACTTTCATGAATAAGTGATGATAATCTATTTTGAGGAAACAGCAAAATGATTTGAAGCTTAGACTTTACAATACAAGGAAATTAACCTGTTGGCTTTATTTCCTGGTTGCATATTTTTAAAATTGAAGACAGACATTTTTTCTCATATAAAATTTCCTGATTATGGTTTCTCTTCCCTCTCTTCCTTCTAGTTCCTCTCAACCTCCCTTCACATCCAACCCCACTCTCTTCTTGTCTCTTATTAGGAAAGAGGAAAACGGGAGTGTAAAAAATAATTATAAAGTAAAATATAATATAATAAAATATATAAGATAAAACAAAAATTGCATATCTGACAAACAATGCAAAACATAAAGGAAAATGAGCCCAAACGAAGGTTTAAGAATCAGAAACCCATTCATTCCCAAACTCAGTATCCCATAAATCACTAAACTGGAAGTTATAATATGCATGCGGAGGGCCTGATATAGACTGTTCAGGCCCTGTGCATGCTGTGTCCATCTCTCCAAGTTTATGTGAGCTTTATTCATGCTGACTCAAAGTGTCCTGTTTTGTTGGTATCCTTCACCCCTCTGGCTCTTATACTCCTTCTGCCTCCACGGGGTTCCCCGAAATTTCAAGGTATCTCCATCTCTGCAAATTGTCTGGATGTGGGTCTCTTTATTTGTTCCCATTGGCTTCAGTAAGCCTCTGTGACAATGACTGAGCAAAGAGCTTATCTATGAGTATAGCAGAATATCATTTGGAGTCCTTTTATAGCTACATATTTTTAATGATAGTGATATTTTGTTTTATTATACATTCCTGTGCTATCCAGTCTCACATTGGTCACCTAAGCTGTGCCAGTCCATGAATTGGTTCTGAACTCAAGTCAGATATCATGTGGTTATGTCAACAGATTTCATGTCTCCATTGAATTAGCTTATCTTCTAGGCAAAAGATTTGTGGCTGGTTTAGTGTTTAAGTTTCTACTTTGATAATATGTAAAGAATCTTCCTGTACCAAAGGTTCTACATGTGATAAATATAGGCTCTATTTAATCAAAAGTTCCATTTCTCCACATAGGTTCTGTCTTCAGCAGTGTAGCCTTGCTTTGAGCTTGTGGAGAGCCTGAGTTTGGGTGTTCCCATGGGATTCCTTTGGCCAACAACTCAATTATATATGACCAAATTCTGGTTTAGGAATCTTCTGATCATAATATATGTCCAGTTAGGGTTTTATATCCCCATTATTGTGGTGACTTCATTATAATGTTGTCATATAGGTACATATTTTAGGAACTTTCCTATACTGGGCTCCCCTACTATCACTCAAATGGCCCTTATATTCACTGTCTTATTTTGTATTCCTCTCTCTTCACTTCTTCCCTACCCTCATGGTTCCAAGATATTTGCTCACATTGGGATCCCCAAGATTGTAAGTGAAAAAACCTTGCTGTAGTGTGACTCAGTTCTTCCATGTAACTTAAATACAAGAGCTAAATAAAATCAACTTTACGTCAATAGGCAGAACAAGAAACCAGCTGACAGTGAACATAAGTAAACATGAAGGAGGAACATTGAGTTGGAAGCTTGGAGACAGGGCAAGATTTTTCCTTCTGGGACATTGGTAGAGTAGGCAGGACAGTTTCTCTGCTTCTCTTTGCTAGCAGGCTTCCAGCATTGTGTTTGGCTTCTAAGTTTTCATTGGTAAAAATTGGTAAAATGGGCTGGAAGTTCTGCAGCATCAGAACTTGGCAGTTTTGACCATGTAGTTCTAGAATTAAAATCAAGAAAAGAACAAGGTTATGGAAAGTCACTGGTGTATGTCAGGGCATGTCCCTGCATGGAGGCCTAGAAAGGCCATTATATGAAGCAGTGAAGGTGAATCCTGGATTGCCTTGGAGACTCCAAGAGGATAAAGATGTCACAGCCATGGGATACTTGCCAAGGAAAGCTGCTAACAGGAAGTAAATTCTGCCCAAGAGAAAAAAGTGTATTGTAGTCAACAAAGCTGATGGCAGTTGGAGATCTGAAGAGCATTTTGACATCAGATACAGAGATATGGAGTGTGGAGTTTCCCTAGCTGGTTTTTGGTCTTGACTTGGTGCAGTACTTCCTCACTATGTTCCCTTCCAAAGATTTAGAAATAGCAATGTGTATCCTGTGCAATTATATCTTGGAAGTGTGTGATCAGTCTTGTGTTTTGATTTTATAGTGGATTATAGTTAAGAAATTGCATTGTTGAGATTGTGATAGACTATGGGGACTTTTGAAATTGGACTAAATGCATTTTGCACTGTTATGGCTACAAGCCTATGGGGGTTAGGGAGTGGAGTGTGGTGGTTTGACTAGGTAGCTCCCCTGCCCCCTCCTCACCCACTCATGTGTTTAAATGCTTAGCCCATAGGGAGTGGCACTATTAGAAGGTGTGGCTTTCTTGGAGTAGATGTGGTCTTTCTGAAGGAAGTGTGTGATTGTGGGGAGAAGCTTTCAGATCTCCTCAGTCAATTGGCCTGCAGATCAAGGTGGAGATCTCAGCTCCTGCTCCAGTACTATGTCTGTTTGGAGGCTACTGTGCTTCCTACTGTTATGATAATGGACTAAACCACTAAAACTGTTAGCTATCCACATGAAATGTTTTCCTCTACAAGAGTTCCTTCAGTCCTTGCTTGTATCTCTTCATAGCAATAAAATCGTGACTAAGACATTTGGCTTTTTAATAACTGGCATTATTATATTTATATATGTCTCTTGTAACCTAACTACTCTAGTACTTTTATCATGATTAGGTGTTGAATTTTGTCAAAATAATTTTCTGCATCTAATAAAATGATTTTGCCATTTTTGTCTTTCCTTTTATTTATAGAGTAGATTTCATTTATCAATTTACATATATGGAACCATCCCTGCATTTCTGTGATGAAGTATACTTCTTTATGATCATTTTGATGTGTTTTTAAATTCAGTTTACAAGGATTTTGAGACTTTTTTGCATCTATATTAATAAGGAAAATTGGTCTGTAATACTCTTTGTTAGGTCATTATATGGTTTGAGAATCAGTGTCACTGTGTCCTTGCAAAGCAAAGTGGGCAATGTTCTTTCTGTTTCTATTCTGTGAAATAATTTGAGTATTGTTGGGGTTAATTTTTCTTTGAAGTACTGATAGAATTCTGTGCTAAAACCATCTGGTCTTGAACTATTTGGTGGAATGGCAGACTTTCATTAGGCATTATAGATGTGTTTAACTTGCTAATCTAATTTTGATTTAACATTTGTAAATGGTATATATATAAAATCATGAATTTCTTTTCTCTTATTTAATCTAGTGGAGTACTAGTTTTTAAATTATGCCCTTATGAATCACTAGATTTCATCAGTGTCTGTTGTTATGGCCTCTTGTCCTTTCTAATTCTGTTAACAACATAAGCTCTTTATATCTTTTAGTTTTTAGTTTTTTTAAGAGTATCAATATTATTGATTTTCTTAATTTTTAAAAAAATATTTACATATTTACTTTACAATCTAATATCTGCCCCTCCTCTTCCCATTATTCCCTCACACAGATCCTTCCCACATTCCTCCTTCCTCTTCTCATCTGAAGAGGAAGCCCCACCCTGGTTATAACTCCCCACCATCCCCCACCCTCTTCTACCTGCTATACTCCAACACTCACTCCTACTCCATCTCCCTAGACATCAAATCACTGCTGGTCTAGTCCCATCCTGTCCCACTGAGACCAGACAAGACAGCCCAGTTATGGAATCCACAGGCAAGCAAGATATTCAGGTACTGTACTCCACCTCCAGTAGTTGGGAGACCTGCTTGCAGAGAAAGATGCACTCCTGCTACATAAGTGCAAAGGGCCTAGTTCTAGCCAGTGCTCCATCTTTGTTTAGTGGTTTAGTCTCTGGGAGCCCCCAAGGATCCAGGTTAGTTGACTCTTTTGGTCTTCCTGTGAAGTCCCTGCCCTCTTCAGGTCCCTCTGTTCTTTCTCCAATTCTTCCATAAGACTCCACAAGCTTCATCTAATGTTTGGCTATCGGTCTCTCCATCTCTTTCCATTGGTTGCCAGGTTCAGTCTTTGAGAAGACAGTTACTCCTGTCTGTAAGCATAACAGACTGCCAGGAATACTGTCAGGAATTGGTTCTTGCACATGGCATGTGTCTGAATTTGAACAAGTGACCGGTTGGCCATTTTTACCATCTCTGCTCTGTCTTTGTTCCTAGACATCTTCTAGGCAGAACACATTTTGGGCTGAAGGGTTGCTGTTCTTATTCCTCCACTGGAGACCTTGCCTGCTACTGGAAGTGGATACTTCCAGATCCATAGCTCCCACTACTAGGAATCTCAGCTAGATTTGCCCCCATAGACGTTCTGGGGCCTCTCCCTGTCCCAGGTTTCTGGCACATCTTAAGAGATTGTTCTCTCTTCCCTGCTCTCCCTACATCTGATTCTCCCATTGACTTAATTGATTTTCTTAACATATCAATTCTTCGTTTCATGGATTTTATTGTCATCTACTCCTTTCAGGTGTGATTTATTGTTTGCTCTTTGGTCTTGAGTTTCGGGTAAGCTGGTAAGTTACTAGTATGAGATCTCTTTTGTTTAAAACTGTAGGTACGGAATGCCTTGAACTTCCCTCTTCTGAATACCCCCATAACTTTGACTGTTTTCTGTATTCATTTTCAGGGAATCTAGATTTCAGTCAATCTTAATTTGTCTTGACCTGTTTTGGTTTTTTTTTTTTTTTTGTTTTTGTTTTTCATTTAATGATGTGTTGTTCTGTTTTCATTAGTGTGCAAGCTTTCTTTTGTTTCTGGTAGTCGTATCTCGATTTAATGATAGTTATATGGTATTCAAGGTAGTATTTCAAATTTACTGTATCCATTAATATTTACTTTGCCTCGAAGTATATGGTTAGTTTTGAAGAAAGTTTCCTGAGTGTTGAGGTGTGTTGTTGTTGTTTGTTTGAAAATTTTTGTATATGTTGGTTAAGCTCATATGGTTTAAAATATCAATTAACTCCACAATTTCTCTGTTTTACTCTTATCTGGATGACCTGTATATTGGTGAGAGTGGAGTGGTGAAATCACCAAGTATCATTGTGTAAAATCAACATGTGTTTCAAACTATAGTAATTTAAGAAATTGGGTGCCCTTCTGTGTGGTATGTAGATTTAAAAGTGGCAGTGTCCTAGTAGGGGAATTTTCCTTTGGTAAATGTTTGTTTCTACTCTTGTGATTAATTTTGATTTAAGGTGTATTTGTCAGCTATTACAACGGCTAAATCAGATTGTGTTTTAGATCCATTGGATTGGAATATCCGTTCCCATCCTTTTATTCTGAGATGATGTTAGTGTCTGCCTTTGATGGGAAAGTATGTTTTTAGGTTGTGGGAAAAGGATGCTTTTTTGTTTTTATTTAGTCTATCATTTTATATTGGAATTGAGAACACTGATGTTGAATAATATTAATGAGCAGTATAAGTTGATCTTATTATCTTGTGGTATGGAGACAGATTGTATTTGCATTTTTCCTCTTATTTTCTCATTGGGAAAAATTTATTCCTGCATATTCTTGAATGCAGTTAACCACTTTAAATTAGAGATATTCTTCTTTTAACTTATGTAGGGATGGATTTGTAGATAGGTATTGCTTATATTTGGTTTTACCATAGAACCTCATATTTCTCAGTCTCTGTGGCTGGAAAGTTTTGCTGAGTATAAGAGTCTGAGGTAGTATCTATGGCTTCTTACAGCCTACAGCACATCTGCCCAGGACCCTCTGGGTATAAGAGCCTCAATGGAGAGGGCAGGTGTTATGCTAAAAGGTCTTCCTTTAAATGCTACTTTGCCTTTTTTTTCCTTGCAGCTTTTAATGTTCTTCCTTTTTCCTGTACATTTAGTGATTTGACTGTTCTGGGCATATGTTCTGGGAAAGTACTTTTCTGGTCTTGTCCTTTTGGTGTCCTGTTTGCTTCATGTACCTTCTACAGGTATCTCCTTTAGGTTAGGAAATTTTTCCTTTCTGATTTTGTTAAAAATGCTTCTGTGGCTTAAATTGTATTTCTAGTTCTTGTGTTTTTCCTGTTATTGTTAGATATTGTCTTTATAGTGCCTCAGATTTCCTGGATGTTTTCATCCAAGAGTATTTGTGTGTGTGTGTATGAGTGTGTGTGTGTGTGTGTGTGTGAGAGAGAGAGAGAGAGAGAGAGAGAGAGAGAGAGAGAGAGAGAGAGAGAAGAGAGAAGTAAAGGAGAAAGGTATCCATTTTTTTATTGTCTCTTCAGTGCTTGAGTTCCTTTCATCTCTTGTGTTCTGATGGTGATGCTTACATCTGTGGCTCCTGTTTGAGTTTCTAACTTTTTCATTTCCTGATTTCCCAAAGTTTCCTATCAGTCTGGGTTTTCTTTTCTTTCTTTTCTTTCTTTCTTTCTTTCTTCCTTCCTTTCTTTCTTTCTTTCTTTCTTTCTTTTTTGGTGATGTGGATGAAAATGTAGGGGGATTTTTCATTTACACATTCATATACATTTATCAGAATTATAATAGATATTGCAGGAATCTGATGTTAGGCTATAATAGAGAAGTAGGTTAAGCCAAGAATTTTAATCTTAGGGTGAAACAGAAGAAGTGGAGGACTTCAGGCAGGATTTTGGGCTTGGATGAGGAGGTGGGTCAGGTATTCTGGTCATTCTTACACAGCCTTGGAAACAACTGTCACTGTGGAGTAATCACAGGAATTTGCACATTGCCTTGACTATTTTGTGTTTCTTGTTTTATTTGTTCCTTGTTGTACTACTATTGCCATTAATACTTGCATGTAATTTAAATGGTATAAAAGCAGATTGGAAAAAAATTAAACCAGATTTCAGTCTCAGACTTGACTGAGGTCATGCTGCTGCATTGCCTAATTTTCTCTTTCTCTTCAGTCCTTACTCCTGTGCTGGAGGACTGGTTGACTGATTGACAGCAGGCTACATCAAGACACTTATAATAGGTGTCACCTGTGAGGTGAGTTAACCCCTCACAGGGTTAACTGTGAGTTAACCCTGTGAGGATAAAATAAGGGAAGCAGTTTCTTAAAAAAAAAAATTAGTTAAAACATAACATTCTCTATCTTTTTCCTCTGCCCAAGCCTCCTATTGTCCCTCCTCTCCAGTCCTTCTCACCTTCGCTTAATGTAGTACCACAAGTGGGCCCCCAGAACATGTAGCTATATGCTCTGCCTGGGTTTCCTTAAATGACTCTAATTTTACTTTCAGGTCTTAAATCATTTTGTTCATTTCCTTTCATTGTTTTTGTTTTGATTGATTTCTTTAAAGAATTATTTATGTCCTCTTTGAGAACCTCTTATATTCATAAAAGCTTTTTTAAAGTTTTTGATGTTTGTTTCAGCTATATTGTAATACTCAAGATCTGTTGTCATCTAGGCATATGTAATTGATAAGATTATAATTCTGGGGTTTATATCTGGTCTTCTCTTTGTTGAGTGGGTGTTTTGCTCCTTGGTTTCTGCTGCCTTTTCTGGTTATTAGGAGAATATTGTAGATTTTTGTTACCTAATAGGAAATTCTTTTTTGACTCTGATTTGTATGGCCACATTGGTTTCTGAGAAATACCTAGAGATGACACCTAAGATTGTTCAGAGTGGCCTGTGTGTGTTTCAGTGGAGCTTTGTTAAAGTCTTTATGTCTGGCTATAAATGAAATGTATAGTAAAGCCTTTGCGCCTGGCTTTGCTTCAGCAAAGCTTTTGCTATGTTTGTGTCAATCGGTATAGTTTGAAAACTAGTTTTGAGAGTATTTGAACCTTGCAGAAAATGTTGCCTCCCTAGAGAATCTGTACTTGGTGCTACTTGAGAGCTTGCAGGTGCACAAACCTTGGCCCTTTGGCCCTAAGGTCCTAAGACAAACATGCGTTTTTACTTTTGCTTGTGACAAGCCATGATTAAAACGGACTGAGATTTTTGTGCACTGTCTGCTCTCATGGATAGCAAGGGCAAGGTAACTTGGGTAGTTTGAACCTTTCTAATCCCCCAATTAATCTTGTATAATGATGGAATTAAGTAACTGGAGTGAGTTAGCTGGGTATCAGTCTTCCCCAAAAAGCTGTACCTAACTGCTCCTTTAAGAAATGAAGGTATAGCATCTTGGAGAACTTCTCTCTTCTACTGTCATACTTATGACCAACATAAATCAGTAAATGGCGTGCAATGTGTGGGATCATTTATTGGTGAGTTGGTGGTATAGTGGTGGCATATTTGCATTCTAGGAATTTGGCCTATACTGTGCTCAATTCCCTTTAAAGCCAGACATAAAGGATTTACTGTACATATCACTACATAATTTTATTTCCTGATTTTCTTAATGGTTCACTACAATGCCCTAGACTGATATTCACTTATGATAAGACTATACATTTACACATGTCTTCTTTCCTATATATCAGGAAAATACTCTGCCAGGATTTTGATTACAACACGGTAATTCCAAGCCAGCAAATGTATTTTTACTGATATTTGGTCCTCTTAATTTTTTAGGTAAATATTCATAATTTTATTGTCTTCATAACAAAATCAACTTAGAACTGGATCTTTTGGCCCTTTTTATTCTTACAGCCTCTCAGTTCTAAATGCTTTCATCTCCCTTTTTGAAAAAATTATTTATTTCATTCCAGCCATTGTCACCCTACCCCCCTACAGTTCCTTACCCCATTCCCTCAACCCCTTTCCCTAGAGAGTGTGCTTCCCTATCACCCGCCCCCATTACCCCCTTCCCTGATGCCTAAAGTCTCTTGAGAATTAGGCTCATCTTCCTCCCACTGAGACCAGACTAGAAGTCTTCTGCTATATATATGCCTGGGGCCTCAGACCAGCTAATGTATGCTGCCTGGTTGGTGGCTCCATCTCTGGGATATCCCAGGGGTCTGAGAGACTGCTGGTCTTCCTATTTTGGTCACCCTCTTATTCAACTACTTTGATCCTTCCCCAAGTTCCTCCATATGTGTCCCGAACTTCAATCCAATGATTGGGTATAATAAGTATCTGTGTAGAGAAAACAGGCAGGGCCCAGCCTGTGTACCTGCTGAGGGAGGCTGCCCAGCTAGTGGGGAAGGTCCTTGCCAGAATGTGGAGCCATTCAGGCAAGGGCCCTGTGTACCTTTAGAGGAAGCCTGGCTAGGCCTGGCAGTCTTTGGTCCAGTCTGGCAGCTGGAGATGATGAATCTGTTACATTTCTCCTACATGGAGGGTTAAGAGAAGAAGACGCATCCCGTGACTTTAAAACTCTATTATAGAAGTAGGAAAAGGAAAAGAGACAGAGAAGTAAAGAGAGAAAGTATAGAGGGGTGAGAGCTGGCCATGAACATGTGGAAAAAGGGGAGATGAATGTGGGGAGAGAGGAAACAGGAGGGCAAGAGAGGGAGAGACAAGAGAATGGGACAAGAGAGAGGGGGCAAGAGAGCTAGGAGGGGCCTGGCATCTGCTCTTATAGTGAGCTGGGTTACCTGGCTGTTCCCAGGTAACTGTGGGGATGGAAAAACCTGGCTGTGGCCAGGTGACTATGGGAGTGGAGTCCAGTCAGGACACTGGGAACCTGGCCCTACATGTGACTTATGGCCACAGGATTTTGGAGTTGCATCAGGAGTGTGGAGTTGGTGTTAGGAGCCTAGGTATCTGGGAACATGGCTCATGTTCTGTCCTTTGGAGAATATTCTACTGGGAATCTGAAGTAAGCCTCGCTCAACCAGGCCACAGACTGCTTTTCACAGTCCTACATGTCTGCTCTGTCTCAGTCAACAGCTGGTAGGGCCTCTCAGAGGACATCATCAGTAAAAGTGTCAGGCTTTAGTGTCTCTCCATGAGATGGATCCCAAGTTAGGCCTGTCATTGGACAGCCTTGCCTTCAGTTGCTTCTCCATTTTTGTTCCAGCAGTTTTTGTATACAAGAACAATTCTGGGTCATAAATTTTGACTGTAGTTTGGTAACCTCCTCCCTCTAATAGGAGCCCATCACTCTCTTTGGGGCCAGTGGAGACAGATGCTTCCAGTGCCCTCTCCCCACGGTTGGGCATTTTGACTAAGGTCACACCTTTGAGTCCTGAGAGTCTCTACTATCCCAGGTTTCTGGGACTTTCTAGAAGGACCCCCTCCCCAAAACCCAGAAGCTGCATATTTCTTTTTCTCCTGGTCCTCTGGGTTTCTCTCCTATTCCACCCCCTACCTGATCTAGTACCTCTGTTTCCTTCCCCCTCCCCTCTCCCACTCAGTTCCCTCCCTCCTACTGCCTCCTGTGGTTATTTATTTCCTTTTCTTTCTTTTTTTTTAATTCAATATATTTTTTATTTACATTTCAAATGATTTCCCCTTTTCTAGCCCCCCACTCCCCGAAAGTCCCATAAGCCCCCTTTTCTTCCCCTGTCCTCCCACCCACCCCTTCCCACTTCCCCGTTCTGGTTCTAAGTGGGATGGAAGCATCCTCACTTGGACTTCCTACTTGTTAAAATTCTTGTGGTCTGTGAGTTGTATCCTGAGTGCTGTATAAATTTTGGCTAATATGCACTTATCAGTGAAAGTCCTTTTATGTCTGAGTTACCTCAGTTAGGATAATATTTCCTAGTGCAGTCCATTTGCTTACAAAATTCATGATGCCCTCATTTTTAATAGCCTAATTGTATTTCACTATGTGAATGAACCACATTTTTCTATATCCATTATTCAGTTGAGGGACATCTAGGTTGCTTTCAACTTCTGGCTATTACAAATAAGGCTGCTATGAACATAGTGGAACATATATCCTTGTGGTGTGGTGGGGCATCTTTTGGGTATATGACCAGGAGTGGTATAGCTGAGTCTTCAGACATAACTATTTCCAATTTTCTGAGTAATCACCATGCCATATTGATTTCCAGAATGGTTGTACTAGTTTGTAATCCCAGCAGCAATGAAGGACTGTTCCTCTTTCTCCACATCCTTACCAGTACATACTGTTACTCAAATTTTTGATCATAGCAATTTTGATTGGTGTGAGGTGAAATCACAGGTTTGATTTGATTTGCATTTCATTAAAGACTAAGGGTGTTGAACATTTCTTTAAGTGTTTCTTGGTTATTAGAAACTTCTCTGCTGAGAATTCTCTGTTTAGCACTGTACCCCATTTTTTAACTGAGTTATTTGTTTTTTGTTAAGGTTAACTTCTTTATATCTTTTGGATGTTAGTCATCTATTAGATGTAGGGTTAGTGAAGGTATTCTTCCCGATCTATATGTACCTGATTTATCCCATTGACAGTATGTTTTGCTTTACAGAAGCTTTTCAGTTTCATGAGGTCCAATTTATCAATTGTTGATCTTAGAACCTGAGCCATTTGTGTTCTGTTCAGGAAATTTCTGCCTATGCCAATAAGTTTCAGGTTCTTTCCTTCTTTCTCTTCCTTTAGAGTCAATGTATCTGGTTTTACGTTGAGGTCCTTGATTCACTTGGACTTGACTATTGTGCAAGGTGATTAAATGTGGATTTATTTTCATTCTACATCCAGAGTACCAGTTAACCCACACCATTTATTGAAGATGCTTCCATTTTTACATTGTATGGTTTTAGGTTCTTTTTCAAAGATTAAGTACCCATAGGTGTGGAAGCTTATATCCAGGTCTTTGATTCTAGTTTATGGATCAACCTGTCTTTGGACCGTATAGGACAGAATGAAAACATGGTTAAGAGGTAAATTCAGAGCACTGAGTGCCTCCATAAAGAAATCTGAGAGATCCCATACTAGCAACTTAGCAGCATACCTGAAAGCTCTAGAACAGGAAGAAACAACCACATCCAAGAGGAGTAGATGGCAGGAAAAAGTCAAACTCAGGGCTGAAATCAACCAATGAGAATGATACAAAGAGAAGGCTATACCTCTTGAACAGGACTGTTCCTGTAGAAACAACAAGAATGATAAAAAGAATCAACAAAACTAAAAGCTGGTTCTTTTACAAAATCACCAAGACAGAAAAACTCTTAGCCAAACTAACTAAAAAGCCCAGAGACAGTATCCAAATTAACAAAATCAGGAATGAAAAGGGAAATATAACAACAGAAACTGAGGAAATTCAAGAAATGGTTTGAATTGATTCATCATATCTTATTATAAAAGCCTATGGTCAACAAAACTGGAAACTCTAGACGAAATAGATAATTTTCTAGGCAGATACCACATATGAAAGCTATGTGAAGATTAGGTAGACTACACAGTCCTATAATGCCTGAAGAAATAAAAACAGGCATTAAAAATCTGCCAACAAAAACAACAAATAAATCCTAGGGTCAGATGATTTTAGTGCAGAATTCTACCAGGCTTTCAAAAAAGACCTAATACTAATACTCTTCAAACTACACCACAAAATAGAAACAGAAGGAACACTATCTAATTCATTCTATGAAGCCATTATCACTCTGATATCTAAACCATACAATGAACCAACAAAGAATAAGAACCTTAGGCCAATTTCAATTATTATATCTATACAAATATACTTAATAAAACTTTTGTAAACAGAATCCAAGAAAACATTAAAACCATCATTCACAATGATCAAGTTGGCTTCATCCCAGGGATGCTGGGGTGGTTCAATACACAAAAATCCATCAATGTAATACACTATATCAACTGACTTAAGGAAAAAAACTCACATGATTATCTCAATAGATCTGAAAAAAGTCTTTGACAAAATACTACACTACTCTTGTTAAAACTCTTGGAGATATCAGAAATTCGTGGCACATACCTAAACATAATAAAAGCAATATATAGCAAACCAACAGCCAACATCAAATTAAATGCACAGATATTAAAAGCAATCCCACTAAAATGATGGACAAGACAAGGGAGCCCACTCTCTCCCTATCTATTCAATATAGTACTTGAATTTCTAGCTGGTGTAATCAGATGACAAAGGGAGACCAATAGAATACAGATAAAAGAGGAAGAAATCAAAGTGTCACTATGTGCAGATTATATAGCAGTATACATTAGCAACCCCCAAAACTCCACCACAGAACTACATCTGTGAATCAGCTTCATCAAACAGGTAAGATATAAAATTAACTCAAGCAAATCAGTAGCCTTTCTTTATACAAATGATTAGCAGGCTGAGGAAGAAATTAGAAAAATGACACCTTCACAATAGTCATAAATAACATAAAATATCTTGGTGTGACTCTGACTAAGCAAGTGAAAGATCTGTATGATAAGAACGTCAAGTCACTGAAGAAAGAAATCAAAAAAGACCTCAGAAGGTCGAAAGCTCTCCCCTATTCTTGGAATGGTAGAATTAACAAAGTGAAAATGGCAATCTTACAGAAAGCAATCTACAGGATTCAGTGCAATCCCCATCAAAATCTAACACAATTCTTCACAGACATGGAAAGGGCAATTTTCATCTTCATATGGAAAACTAAAACTAGGATAGTCAAATTACTTCTCAACAATAAAAGACGGTTGCAGGGAATCACCATCCCTGACTTCAAGCTGTACTATAATGTAATTGTGATAGAATGCATGGTATTGGTGTTCTTAATTTTTGATGCTTTAGCACTGACTTTATTCTCTTTACACATGAATATGAGGATATAATCATTAGTCACATTCTCAATACACAAAGACAGGAAAAACAGGCTGCAGAGAGATTAATGTATTTTTCCTTTACAAATATAAATATAACACCTCCAATGACAAACATTTTGGGTCTTCTTCACCCCTAAGACAATGACTTACTACATGTTTTCATTTAGGAGCCAACTGTTTATAGGACTTTTAAATCTCCCCTTAATGATACCCACAAATCAGATAATCTCAAGCAAGCAAGGAAACCCAAGATAAATTCTCTAAACATGTAAAAGTCTCTCTCTTTTCATATGTATGTTAGCATGAGCACCCTGTACTTTTACTATCAGTAAAATCTGGCTTAGTTCTGGAATCTTTCTTCCCTGTGTAGATTTTCATTCTGACAAACTTAAAAAAAAAATCATCACCCTGACTGCATCAGTCCAGCATTCATATTTTGAAGATATAGAAATTTCTATTACCACCTTTTAAACATTTGCATTGTATGTTGTTCTTACCAAGTTACCACCTCTTGTAAAGGGTTGTGTTTACTTAACATAATTGAGTTCTTTAAGAAAAATGCATTTATCGACGAAAGTATGAGTTCTTTGTTGTATAGGATCAACTCATAAAATGATATTTTTCTTTATTGGGGCATTCAGTATGTGTCAGGAACTGAATTTAGGTCTTCTGGAGATCAGCAACCAATCTTAAACACCAAGTTATCCCTATAACCTATCACTGACATTCCATCCATATCTATAAGGTATTCCTTGTTATCATTATTTAAAAGTCAGGTGTTAATTTGTAGGATAGATATTCATTATTGCTTGTCCTGTCATTTTATATTAGTGATTGTTTGACTTTTGAAATATTTAATGTTATTTTACTGAAACAATTTCAAACATATACTGGGTTTTGTAATTTTCACATGCAGACAGACCTAATAGTCAACATCTCATTTAGCAACAGGCAGATACAGCAATTATTGAAATGAAAATATTTTCTCAGCTTAGTACTATATATAACCTATGGAACTTATTCCTATTTTAATTTTTACCATTATGTAATTTGTTTTCTGGACTAGAATTTAATCTCGAATCTAATGCTTCATTTATTGCCTATATTTTCTGGTTTCTTTTTCTTCTAGTTTTAGTAGTTCTAAATCTTTTCGTTGATCACAAAAATTCCACAAAAAGCAATGCTTATTTTTTAATGTTTAATCAGTCAACTATGTATTTTTGCCAATCCAAATGGCAAATTATTCAGAAGGATAATATGAGAATTATAGTGTTTAATTATTTTAGACCAGGGTATACACCATACATATAAACTATTTGTTTATGGTGGCAACTTTCATGAAATAATGTTGGGATTTTTCTCTTGGATCTTGCTAAATTTTTACAGTAATGTGTTTATCCTATTTATATAAAACTTTTGTGGGAATATTCAACCTCTAACTTTTATATCCAAAATATATCTTATTACTTTATGTACTTATTAATGTTTTATCTATTTCTTTTGTATTCATATGTTTAACTAAATGGTTACTTCTTTTTTATATATAATGACTAAAAAATGTATATAGTTCTTGGTAGTCTAGAATTAGCTGTTTAGACCGTGTTGGCCTCCATCCTCATTTTTCTCCATAACACCAAGAGCTGTGTTTATAGGAGTGCCCTATTAGTGCCCTAATTGGCTCTGAAATTATTTTTGAGTTATTCTAGTGATACATATTATTATGCATCTCTAAAATAAAATTGTTTTATAATGAAGAATTGCCAAATAATTTCCATGTACTGAGCCATCTAGCTATCGATGTATATATTATGGACTCATATTTGTCTCTTATTAACATAAAATAAAATAAAATCACATATTTGACAGCATGCCCTTGCTAGCAGCATATCTGCATTTTACCACAACATCTTCTGCACTGCCCTGTTACTATTGTCCCAATGAGACCACCAAGGGGCCCAGATATTTATGGAGAGCAGATTTTATCAGGAAATTTCTGAGTATGTGGTATGGAACATTTTTCTTTTGTGCATTTTTTTGTAGGCAGGGTTTTAATTTCTTAGCATGTTTTCCACTTCCCCATGTAACTGAGTTAGGTATGAAATTTGTGAAACTTTTGTCTTCACGTACAGCTAGTGTAGTAGTCCTGGTCCGACCTTTCCAGTGCTATGTCAAGGAATCAATCCCAGTACTTTGTGTATACTAGACAAGAACTCCTTAAGCTGAACTATTCACAAACCCTGTGTATTGTCTGTGTGTGTCTGCATTCTCTCTCTCTTTTTTAAAGGTTTGTTTATTTATTATGTAAACAGCAGTCTCCTGCATGTATGCCTGAAGACCTGAAGAGGGCACCCTATGCCATTAAAGACGGGAGCCACCATGTGGTTGCTGGGAATTGAACTCAGGACCTCTGGAAGAACAGCCAGTGCTCTTAAACACAGCCATCCCTCTAGCCCCTACGTTGTCTCTTAAAATAGATCTGGATACTATACTTTTGTGTTGTGTTTGTTTACTTATTTGTGATTAGTATACATATGTGCGTGAACTTACAAATCTTTTTTTCTTATTTGCCTTCTCAGTGCTAGTTAATTCACTCTATTGTTGCTAATGTGACTGTGAGCCTGTGACTCTCCAGGAAAATCCCAGCCTTCCTTGCCAGACTGGAACTTCTGAGGCACCCAACCTTGTATACTCTGAAGCTACCAGATGCTTGTCTTTTTATAAACAATGCAGCTATTGGACTTTTTAATAATGTAGGGAACAAAATTATTATTTATTCAAGGACTCCAGTCTTTACAATGCAAACATATTAAGCCAATCCCCAAACTCAGGACATATGTACTACATGAGTTTATAGTGTACATGTAAGACATTCCTGGTCATAATGTATACACAGGATGTAGTATCTGCTCATATTGATTTTTTTACCTATGTACAATATTTACTTTATGATTTTTCTAATGTTTTCAGTTATTTCCTGTTTTCTGTTCCCTTTTCTTGTTTTTATGCTACATTAATTTTTCAGCTGAGCAAAACATGTAGTTTACAAGTTCATGCTGGGCAAAAATACACAACCTGATGAGATGCAAGGTGCATGTCTATTCTCCATTCAAGTTTTTCAACATTTAGTTGTAAAATTGTTTCCAAATTAGTCTAAGCCTGCTCATTTCTTCACATACTTCTATGAATGTATTTGTAATAGTAATATTCATTTGTCAATTTCAAATATTCTTTTCTTTTTAGATATCAATGGATGTTATTTACATTCAGTAATTTCCCTTCAACCAATTTTGAAAGCTATAATTTGTTTGTTAGATATAATATCATTATACATATGAAACATAATGCCCGTGGTTGCCTCATGTATTCTCTCTGCTAAACTTGTCTACTTTCTACCCTAAAACTTGATCAACACTGATTTCCTTCAGTCTGCACAGTTTTGTTCTTGCAAATTCTCACATAAACCCAAGGTACAATATACAACTAGAGCCTGGATTCATTTACTAAGAAATAAGACTATTGTATAGGGGAATTCCAGAACAGGGAAGCGGGAAGGGGTAGATGGAGGAACAGGGGGAGGGAAGAGGGCTTATGGGACTTGCGGGGAGTGGGGACCCAGAAAAGGGGAAATCATTTGAAATGTAAATAAAAAATATATCAATAAATGAATAAAAAAGAAATAAGACTATTGCCTCTATTGCCTATACACTCAGCAATTAATAAGCTGATGGTTTTTTTCATTGTTAGCATGTATTGTCTTCTCTGCATGTACTAAGGCTGACCGGCTACTTGTAAGTTTTTATTTGTGGTCTCATAAGTGTTAAATTTAAGAAATGTAAAGTCAATTTTTATACTAAAAATAACTTTATTTTTCTTTTTCTTTTTCTTTCCTTTACATTTCAAATGTTTTCTCCTTTTTCAGGTCTTCCCTTCAAAACCGCCCTAGCCCATCCATCCACCACTGCTTCTATGAGGGTGCTTCCCACCTACCTGCCAGCCCTGACATTCACCTACACTGGGGCATTGAACCCCTTCAGGCCCAAGGGCTGCTCCTTCTACTGATGTCTATCCTCTGCCACGTATTCAACTGGAGCTGTGGATCCCTCTATGTGTACTCTTTGGGTGGTGGTCCAGGAACTGGGGACTGCGGGGGTCAGGCCTGTTGCTCCCCCCATTGGGCTAGAAAGCCCCTCAACTCCCTCAGTCCTTTCTCCAACTCCTCCATTCAGGACCTCTCCAGCTGTAAGCATCTTCCTCTGAATTTGTCAGGCTCTAGCAGAGGCTCTCAGGAATCAGCTATATCAGTCTTCCTTGAGCAAGCACTTCCCAGCATCAACAATAGCTTTCTGGTTTATTGACTGTATGTGGCATAGATCTGGAGGTGGGCAATTTCTGGAAGGCCTTTCCTTTAGTCTCTTCTCCACACTTTGTCTCCATATGTCCTCCTATGAGTCTTTTGCTCCCGCTTCTTAGAAGCACTCAAACAGCCACACTTTTGTCTTCCTTCTTGGGTTTCATATGGTCTGTGAATTATATCTTGGGTATTCTGAATTTTGTGGCTAATATCCACTTATCATCAAGTAGTGTGGGTTCTTTTGTGACTGAGTTACCTCACTCAGGATGGAATTTTCAAGTTCCATCCATTTGCCTGCGAATTTCATGAAGTCATTGTTTTTAATAGGTGAGTAGTATTCCATTGTGTAAATATACCACATTTTCTGTATCCATTCCTCTGTTGAAGGACATCTGGGTTGTTTCCAGTGTCTGGCAATTATACATGTGCCTGCTATGAACATAGTGATGCATGTGTCCTTACTACATGTTGAAGCATCTTCTGGCTATAAGCCCGGGAGTGGTATAGCTGGCTCTGTAGGTAGTAACATGTCCAATGTTCTGAGGAACCACCAAACTGATTGCCAGAGTGTTTATACCACCTTGCAATCCCACCAGCAATAGAAGAGTGTTCCTCTTTCTCCACGTACTTACCAGCATCTGCTGTCAACTGACCTTTTGACCTTAGTCATTCTGACTGGTGTGAGGTGAAATCTAAGGTTTTTTTTGTTTTTGTTGTTTTTTTTTTGTTTTTTTTTTTTTTTTTGATTAGCATTTCCCTGATGACTAAGGATGTTGTACATTTCTTTAGGTGCTTCTCAGCCAATCAAGTTTCCTCAGTTGAGAATTCTCTGTTTTTAGCTCTATTCTCCATTTTTTAATAGGATTATTAGTTTCTTTGGATTCCAACTTGTTGAGTTCTTTGTATATATTGGATATTAGACCTCTATCAAATGTAGGATTGGTAAAGATCTTTTTCCACTCTGTTGGTTGCCATTGTGTCCTATTGACAGGGTCCTTTGAATTATAAAAATTTTGCAGTTTTATGAGGTTCCCCCTGTTGATTCTTGATCTTAGAGCCTAAGCCATTGGTGTTCTGTTCAGGAACTTTTCCCCTATGCCCATGTGTTCAAGGCTTTTTACCACTTTCTATTCTTTTAGATTTAGTGTATGTAGTTTTATGTGGGGGTCCTTGATTGATTTGCAGTTGAGCCTTGTACAGGAGAAGAAAATTGATCAATTTGCATTCTTCTACGTGGTGACCAACAGTTGGACAAGCATCGTTTGCTGAAAATGTCTTATTTCCACTGGAGAGCTTTTGCTCTTTTATCAAAGATCAAGTGACCATAGGTGTGTGGGTTCATTTCTGGATTTTCAATTCTATTCCATTGATGTCACTGACAATCATTGTACTAATGACATGCAGGTTTTTTGTTTGTTTGTTTATGACCATTGCTCTGTAGTAAAACTTGAGGTTAGGGATACTGATTTCCCCAGGAGTTCTTTTGTCATTGAAAATAGTTTTCACTACCATGGGATTTTTGTTATTCCAAATGAATTTCAGAATTGCTCTTTCTAACTTTATGAAGAATTGAATTTGAATTATGAAGGGGATTGTGTTGAATCTGTAGATAGCTTTCAGCAGACTGGCCATTTTTACAATATTAATCCTACCAATCCATAAGTATGGGTGATCTTTCCAACATCTGATATTTTCAATTTCTTTCTTTAGAAACTTGAAGTTCTTGTCATACAGATCTTTCACTTGTTTGCTTAGTGTCACACCAAAATATTTAATATTGTTTGTGACTATTGTGAAGGGTGTCATTTCCCTAATTTCTCTTACAGACCATTTATCCTTTGAATACAGAAAGGCTACTTACTTGTTTGAGTTAATTTTATATCCTGTCACTTTGCTGAAATTTTTTATCAGCTGTAGGAATTCTTTGATAGTATTTTTGCCGTCACTTAAGTATACTATCACATCATCTGAAATTAGTGATGTTTTGACTTCTTTCTTTCCAATTATTATCCCTTTGACCTCCTTTTGTTGTCGACTTGCTCTGGCTAGAACTTTATATACTATGTTGAATAGTTAGGGAGAGAGTGGACAGCATTTTCTACTCTGTGATTTTAATGGGATTGCTTAAAGTTTGTCTCCATTTATTTGATGTTAGCTACTGGTTTGCTGTATATTTTACTATTTTTAGGTATGGACCTTGAATTCCTGATCTTTCCAAGACTTTTAACATGAAGGGATGTTGGATTTTGTGAAATGATTTTCAGCATCTAATGAAGTGATCATGTGTTTTTTTTTCCTTGAGTTTATGTTGTGGATTATGATGATGGATTTCCTTTTATTGAATTATCCCTGCATCCATGGGATGAAGCCTACTTGATCATGGTGAATATTGATGTGTTATCAGATTATGTTTGAGAGCATTTTATTGAGCATTTTTGCATTGATATTCATAAGGGAAATTGGTCTGTAGCGCTCTTCCTTTGTTGGGTCTTTGTGTGGTTTTGGTGTCAGCATTACTGTGGCCTCATAGAACTAATTGGGCAGTGTTCTTTCTTTTTCTATTTTGTGGGAGAGTTTGAAGACTATTGGTATTGGGTCTTATTTGAATGTCTGAGAGAATTAACTAAACCCATCTGGTCCTGGGCTCTTTTTGGTTGGGAGAGTTTTAATGACTTATCCCTATTTCAGGGTTTATGGGACTTTTTTGACGGTTTATCTGAACCCGGTTTAACTTTGGTATTTGGTATCTGCCTAGACAAATGTCCATTTCATCTACATTTTCCAGTTTTGTTGAATATAGGATTTTGTAGTAGGATCTGATGATTTTTTTCAATATCTTCAGTTTCTATTGTTATATGTCCTTTTCATTTCTGATTCTGTTAATTTGGATACTGTTACTGTGCCCACTGGTTAGAGTGGATCAGGATTTATCTTGTTGGTTTTCTCAAAGAAATAACTCCTGGTTTTGTTGATTCTTTGTATAGTTCTTTTTGTTTCTATTTGCTTGATTTCAGCCATCTATTTCTCTTGGGTATATTTGCTTCTTTTTTTGTAGAGCTTTCCTGTTAAGCTGCTAGTGTATGCTCTCTCCAGTTTCTTTTTGGAGGCACTCAGAACCTTCTCTTAGCACTGATTTCATTGTGTACTATAAGTTTGGGTATGCTGTGCCTTCATTTTCATTACATTCTAAAATGCCTTTAATTTATTTCTTCCTTGACAAAGTTATCATTGAGTAGGGCATTGGTCAGCTTCCATGTGTTTGTCAGCTTTCTGGGTTTTGTTGTTGTTGTTGTTGTTGTTGTTGTTGTTGTTATTGCAGACCAGCATCAGTCTGTGGTGATCTGATAAGATGTGTGGGATTATTGCAATCTTCTTTTATCTGTTGAGGCCTGTTTTGGGACTCATTTTGTCAATTTTAGAGAAGGTACCATGAAGTGCTGAGAAGAAAGTATATTCTTTTCTTTCAGGATGAAATGTTTTGTAGATAACTATGAAATCCATTTGGCCAATAACTTCTATTAGTGTCACTGTGTCTCTGTTTATTTTGTGTTTCCCTTATGTGTCCATTGGTGAGAGTGGGATGTTGAAGTCTCCCACTATTACTGTGTGAGGTATAATGTGTGCTTTGAGCTTTAGTAAAACTTCTTTCATGAATGTGGGTGCCCTTGCTTTTGGAGCATAGATGTTCAGAATTCGGAGTTCTTCTTGGTAGATCTTTCTTTCCCTTCCTTATCCTTTTTCATACGTTTTGGTTGGAAATTGATTTTATTCCATATTAGAATGGCTACAGAAGCTTGTTTCTTGGGACCATTTGCTTGGAAATTTTTTCCAGCCCTTTATTCTGAGATTGTGTTTGTCTTTGACACTGAGGTACATTTCCTGTATGCAGTAAAATGCTGGATCCTGTTTACTTATCCAGTCTGCTAGTCTCTGTCTTTTTATTGGGGAATTGAGTCCATTGATATTAAGATATATTAAGGAAAAGTCATAGTTGTTTCTTGTTATTTTTGCTGTTAGAAGTGAAATTATGTTTGTATGGCTATCTTCTTTTGAGTTTGTTGAGAGAAGATAAATTTCTTGTTTTTTCTAGGGTATAATTTCCCAACTTGTGTTGGTGTTTTCCATATCTTATTCTTCTTTGGGCTGGATTTTTGCTTTGCTTTCTCTCTCTCTTCCCCATGTCTTTTTTAAATCTTAATATTTTTATTAATTATTTTTATATACTCCATATTTTATTCCCCACCCCACCAACCCCTGTCCATCCTCCAACTGTTCCACATCTCATACCTCCTTCTGTTCCCCTGTTTCCAGGTGGATGTCCCTTCCCCCAACCTCACATGACCTGTAAACTACCTAGGGCCTCCAGTTTTTTGAGGGTTAGGTGTGTCATCTCTGAATGAGCACAGACCCAGAAGTCCTCTATTGTATGTGTGCTAGGGTTGTCATATCAGCTGGTATATGGTGTCTGTTTGGTGGTTCAGTGTTTGAGACATTCTATGGAGGGTCCAAACTAACTGAGACTGCTGGTCTTCCTACAGTGTTGCTCTTAGCTTCATTCAGCCTTCCGTATTTCAACAACAAGGGTTAGCTGCTTCTGTTTATTGGTTTGGTGCAAATATATGCATCTGACTCCGACTCTTTCAGCTGCTTGATGAGTCTTCTGGAGTGCTGTAATGGTAGGTACCTTTTTGTGAGGGGTCCATAGCCTCCATAATAGTATCAGGCCTTGGGACCTCCCCTTGCGCTCATACTGGAGATATAGCTGAATTGAATGAACTAGTTACATGGATATTAGATGGTCTCCTCTGTCTCTTTCTTCATTGAATGAATCACTAATGTTCCATGAGTATTAAATAGTCTCTTCTTTATCTTTTTGTGTGTTTGTCTCCTTGTTTCTTTTTGTGTGGATTCTCTCGATCTTAATTCAATTTCCCTTTTGACCCCTCAATCACTCCATTCTCTCACTCTTTGATCATGTCCAGCATTTTAATTTGTATATTCTTTTCTCTTTGGTAATATTAGCTACATGAGCTAACATACAGCCCAACTTTTCCAACAGACGTAACATGAGTGATAAGTTATTTTGAAATATCCGTCAATATCATTTCATCATAATTAAGTACATTTCTGGTTATTGTTTTGTGTTTTTGTAATATATAGTTCATCTATTCTCATGCCTTATACTTTTATTTAATTCAAATACTATGTCTAGGATAATGGTTATTAATGTGTAGATACAATTTTCTAATATGGGCTTGCCCCTTCTTCTGGGATGCTTTTATTGAGTTTATTGGCGATTGCAAAATATACATGTATTACAAGGAACTGGCTAATATCAGTGTCTTAAAATGAGGTCAGTATTTATAAACACAAAACTTGTAATTAAATGGTATTTTCTTGCATTTGGAGCATAGATGTTCAGGATTGAGAGTTCTTCTTGTTGTATTTTTCCTTTGACCAGCAAGAAGTGTCCCTCAGAGTCTCTTTTGATGACTTTGGGTTGAAAGTCAATTTTATCTGATATTAAAATGGCTACTCCAGCTTGTTTCCTGAGACCATTTGCTTGTAAAATTGTCTTCCAGCCTTTTACTCTAAGGTAGTGTTTGTCTTTGACCCTGAGGTGTGTTTCCTGTAAGCAGCAAAATGTAGGGTCCTGTTTACGTATCCAGTCAGTTAGTCTGTGTCTTTTTATTGGGGCATTGAGTCCATTGATGTTAAGAGATATTAAGGAATAGTGATTGTTACTTCCTATCATTTTTGACGTTATTTTTTAAATTTGATTGCTTAACTTATTTGGGTTTGATGAAAGGTTACTATCTTGCTTTTTTCAGGGTGGAGTTTCCCTCCTTGTATTGGTGTTGTCCTCCTATTATCCTTATTAGGGCTGGGTTTGTGGATAGATATTGGGTGAACTTGGTTTTGTCGTGAAATATCTTAGTTTCTCCATCTATGGTGATTGAGAGTTTTGCTGGATATAGTAGTTTTGGTTGGCATTTGTGTTCTCTTAGAGTCTGCATGAGATCTGCCCAGGACCTTCTAGCCTTCATAGTCTCAGGTGAAAAGTCTGCTGTGATTCTGATAGGTCTTCCTTTATATGTTACTTGGCCTTTTTCTCTTACTGCCTTTAGTATTCTTTCTTTGTTTAGAACATTTGGTGTTTTGATTATTATGTGACGGGAAGTATTTCTGTTCTGGTCCAGTCTGTTTGGAGTTCTGTAGGCTTCTTGTATATTCATGGGCATCTCTCTCTTTAGGTTAGGGAAGTTTTCTTCCTTAATTTTATTGAAGATATTTGCTGGCCCTTTAAGTTGTAAATCTTCACTCTCATCTATGCCTATAATCCTTAGGTTTGGTCTTCTCATTGTGTCCTGGATTTCCTGGATATTTTGAGTTACAAGCTTTTTGCACTTTGCATTTTCTTTAACTGTTGAGTCCATGGTTTCTATGGAATCTTCAGCATCTGAGATTCTTTCTTCTATCTCTTGTATTCTGTTGTTGATATTTGCATCTCTGTCCCCTGATTTCTTCCCAAGGCTTTCTATCTCCAAAGTTGTCTCCCTTTGAGTTTTCTTAGTTGTTTCTACTTCTGATTTTAGATCCTGGATGGTTTTGCTTAGCTCCTTCCCTTGCATGTTTGTGTTTTCCTGTAATTCTTTAAGAGATTTTTGTGTTTCCTCTTTCATGAGCTCAGCCTGTTGACCAAAGTTCTCCTGTATTTCTTTAAGAGATTTTTGTGTTTCGTCTTTCATGACCTCAGCCTGTTGAGCAAAGTTCTCCTGTATTTCTTTAAGTGTTTTTTGCATTTCCTCCTTGTTGGCTTTTGTATTCTCCTGGATTTCTTTCAATGATTTTTGTGTTTCCCTTGCAAGGGCTTCTAACTTTTGATCCATTTTCTCCTCAATGTCCTTCATGTGTTCCTGTACCAGCATCATGACCAGTGATTTTAAATCCAAATCTTGTTTTACTGGTGTGATGGGGTATCCAGGACTTGCTGGTAGAGGAGAATTTGGTTCAGATGTTGCCATATTGCCTTGATTTCTGTTAGTGACGTTTCTGCGTTTGCCTTTTGCCATCTGGCTCTCACTGGTGTTACTTGGTCTTGTCAGTGCTGGACTCACCAGTGCAAGCTGCCCCTTCCCCGTTGGCCTCTGGTGCACAGCTTACACTCTGCACTGCCTATAGACAGGGTGCTGTTGTCCAGGCTGTTCAGATCCCGAAGCAGGCACCTGAAGGCTCCCGCTGGGGCCCGCAGGATTTATTGGAGCACACCGACTTCTCCCAGCTGGCCGCCCGGAAGCCCCCACTAGCCTCTTGAGGGACCTGGAGATGTGGCGGCCACCCAGGCTGATCTGAAGCGGAGAGAGTTGAGCTGGGGGCTTCTGCCTGAGGCCTTGCCCCAGATTGTGTCTGTGGACCAGGTGGAACCCGTGTGCACCCCCAGGGAGCTCCGAAGGTGAATGTTGCTGTGACCTCCTCTGTGCTCCGCTCACTCTGCTGGGCAGCCGATTTCCCCAACCGGGCTGGCGCACACTAGGTTAGCCTTGTCGCCTGGGCCCTGAGTCCAGGCAAACGCCTGGGAGGCCAAGGTCCGAGCAAAGTTCCCCTAGGGCTATGTCTGTTATTTGGGTCCGCCAGGTGACCCGGATGGCGGGCGTGCGCGTCCGCGCTCCGCGAAAGCACCGGGAGAGTCTGTTGTGCTAATAACCTCCTGGGCTGGTTGACACACAGATGGCCCACCAAGCCGCCCAGTTCTTGGGGTCAGTCCTGTGCCTTTTGGGGCCTAGACCCCCGTTTTGTTAGCCTCAGGCTACGCTTGTTAGCAATCTCTGCCCTCCCGAGCACTCTGGCTCCTGTAGGCAAAATGGCGGCGCGTGCACCGGCCGGGGCAAAAAAAAAAACTCCTGGCTGGGTTGGCGCCCCGATGGCCACTCGAACAGCCCAGGGCCTGGGTGCAGGCCAACGCCCGTCTGGCTCAGACCCCTGCGGTGTTGGGCCTAGGATTATGTTTGTGTACCTCAGTCTGACCGATCTCTGGAGCCCGGGATCAAGATGGCGGTGAGTCTCTCCTGACTGGCGGGCAGCCGAGTTCTGAAGTGGCTTCCGTGCAGCGAAAGGCTCCGCAGAACCGCAGTTGCTTGCCGCCCGGCTGGTCAGCGAAGGTCAGTGGTCGTGGGCGCAGGGCCTAACTGGACCCTGTGTCGCCTTGGTTCCACTGCTGATGGCCCTTCAGCTGGAGCAGCCACTGCTACCGCCGCCGCCGCCGCCTCTGTCAAACGTAGATAATATGTACCATAAACTTGTGTCCTACGCATTTATGGCCATTGTTTATATTTCTGGGTTCGTCATGCTTTGTGTGGCTTGCCTTTAAAAGAAACAGAAATCACTTACTTGCTGGCATGTTATTAGCCAGGAGCCCTCCCATTTCTGTCTCTTGAATCTTCTTTCTGCATTTCCTATAATCATCCTCACGTCCCCAGTCATCGGTTTTCCTGTTGACTACACCAATCTCTTGCATAATGTATTATCATTAGCTATGCTTCAAAAAATAAGTAAATGTATATGATTTCCAAGCAAGAGTGCATATATATCATCTTCATTATTTTAAATGTCATGATTTTAATGAGTATAAGTAGTGCGTTCTATTAAGTGATACAACTTATATGTCAAAATTAACCAGCAGAGATGACAGCGCAGAGATGACAGCACAGAGATAATTTTTCTGTGATTTGGAATTGAACAGATCTTCAAATGTTCATTAGTTGACCCCCAATTTGGCACTGATGAGAGGTAATGTCCACTTGAAGAGGAAGTGCCAAATAAGGTTTTCAGGTCACTGCAGTTATATACTCAAAGTACATAGTGTGAGTTTAGCCTCTTCTTTCTCTCCCTTGGGAGCCCTCATTTTAGCAGGAGTGCTTTCCCAGATTATCAGCACAATTGGCTGAACTGATGACTAGCAAAATCCTCAATAACAATGAGAGAAAAACAAGTCTGTGCTTCTTATGAGTATTACATTGTCCCAGTAACAGAAAGTTGACTTGTATATTATCAATAGTAAGTAACTGAAGTAAGTATGAATACATTAGAGATTATCTTCATAAAGGTAAATACATCTATATTTTTAAAGTTTACATTTTCCAAATATATTATGAATGGTTTTTTTTTTTTTTTTTTGCTTTTGCCTGGCATTAGTAATTGATCCCTATAATGTTAAGGATAGGTACTCAGGGAGTAGGATTTTGAGGCAGAGGCCAGAACTTTGAGGCTATTTAGCAATAAAGTAAAAAGAATCTCCCTGAATAATAATTGAAAGAAATCATCTGGGACAATGATCCATTTTTTCCTGGCTTTAGCCATATATACATTATTTTAAAATATCCAGCACTGTCTGACATAATATATAGTTTTCACCCTCAAACTCCTTTCTTGATTCTTTTCTAGAAAGATTGAGGCTGAATTATTGATCACTGAAGTTTATCATAATGCTTAGTAAATCATAAGGAATATCATCACTCTAGGTATTATTTATTATTTACATGAATGCTAACTTTGGAAATAAGAGCTGACAAATCAATTACATGTCCTTGTTTACATTGCTCTCAACATGTCTGAAATGGAGAGTCTTTAGGATGTAAGGTAGAAAATTTGTTTGTTTTTTGTTTGTTTGATTGTTTTTCAAAACAGGGTTTCTCTGTGTAGCCCTGGCTGTCCTGGAACTCACTCTGTAGACCAGGTTCGAACACAGAAATCTGCCTGCTTCTGCCTAGTACGGGCTGGGATTAACGTTATGTGCCATCACCGCCTGGCATTTGTTTTAATCATGACAAATTGCAAGTGGAAATACATATATTTTGATAAAATGCTTGTGAAGAGTTGAAAGAATAATTTACAAAATATTATGAATGATTCTGACCAGAATATATTATGCCTTTCATGTAAGGTATAATGCATCAGAAAGCATAAATGGAAGACTGAATAAAAGAAATGTTTTGTTGTCATGTGAACATTTTATTTATGAAACAAAGCTTTAGTTTTAGGGAATGATATAAACCACTTTGGCACCACACATTTTCCTTATCATATATTTGATAAGATTTTGCAAAATCATATTCCTATACTACATAAGTTTTAATATTTCATGGGGGAAGAGAGGAACATGATCTGGTATTGGGTGTGGGAAAGGGACTGAAGCCTTAAGGGTCAGAAGAAAGAATGAAAACAGGCAACCTTGGGAGGTAGGAGGTTGGGGGAACCCTCAAGAATGTACCAGAGACCTGGGAGATAAGAGACTGTGAGGATTCAAAGGAGGGATCTTAGATGAGATCCCTGCAGTGAGGAAACGGAACTTGTACAGCCCACCTCCAGTAGAAAGACAGGGCATCAAGTGAGGGATGGAGTTGCCATCCCAAAGTCAAAACTCTGATCAATAATTGTTCCTGTCTGAAAGAACTGCATGGATGGAAATGGAGAGGACCCTGTGGAAAAGGATGTCCAGTGACAAGCCCAAAGTGGGACCCAGCTCAAAGGGTGGTCCCAAGGCCTGATACTATTACTGATGCTATGGAGTGTTCACACAAAGGGAACTATCATGACTGTCCTCCAAAAGACCCAACAAGCAGCTGAATGACTCAGATGCAGATATTCCAACCTAACCAATAGAAAGAAACTATTGATCTTTGATTTTGAAATAGGGAAAAGCTGGAAGAAGCTGAGAAGGAAGACTACCCTGTAGGAAGACCTGCAGTCTCAACCTGGACCTCCAAGAGTTCTCAGACACTGGGCCACCTACCAGGCAGCATATACCAGCTGATATAAGGCCCCCAACATATGTACAGCAGAGGACTGCCTGGTCTGGATTTAGTCAGAGATACACCTAACTCTCTAGAGACTGGAAGCTCAGGGAATTTAGAGGCCTGATGGTGTGGAGAGTAGGGGATTTAGTGACATCCTTATGGAGACCTGGGAGGGGTTGGCAGGGAGGAGGTATGGGATGTGGAACAGTTGGACAGTGAACTGTAAGGAGAGAGAATAATGTGAAGTATAAATAAAAATTAAATAAAATTAAATAAAATGATTTGTGAAAGGATAGCATTCTTTCTAATACCTTTGCACTGGAAATAAGTCATTTGAAGATATGATAGCAAATTTATAGTGATACCAAACATGTATGGAAAACTTAAAAATTGATCATGCTTTATTAGTTATTATCAAACCCTCTTCAAAATCCAATTGGCTACTAAAATGTGAGGACTTAATATTGTTTGACTCTATTTACATATACATGAGTCCTCTCAGAAGGTTTTCTCAATTGTTATCATTAAAGTAGTTTTACTATCTCAGAAACAAGAATTGTGGTCTAGACATTTATATAGGTGTATAATGTTTGGATGCACAAGTAAGTTTTGAATAGAAACATTGTGTATAATACACCAAGACAAGATATGATGAGTTAAAATAAACTTTTATTTAACTGATTAAGTTGCCATTTTTGGAGGAAAATCTACATATACAAGTGTTAGGGAATGTGGTGATTTATTAGAATATCATTCCTAATGTGTGATCCCTCATTTCCTCAAAGGTGAAATATATCATAGACATAAGTCAAAAGTGAATAGAAGAAACATTCATATCAGCAATTAGAAATATATATAAGTATCACTTTTATTTAGAGGTGTATCACCTAAGACAAAAAAAAGATAAGCTATTATAAGTTTGTTATTTAATTGTTCAGGTTTAGGGGCATTAGACTTGGTATAATAG
Organism: Apodemus sylvaticus; assembly: GCF_947179515.1. Classification (NCBI taxonomy): domain Eukaryota; kingdom Metazoa; phylum Chordata; class Mammalia; order Rodentia; family Muridae; genus Apodemus; species Apodemus sylvaticus. The sequence goes on from NC_067479.1 coordinate 11,232,983, forward strand.
CATTTTCCTCAGCTGAGATCCTCACAGAATAAAATGAGGAGACAATTGTGTGATATGTAGGGAACATAATGAGGAAGATACCAAAAGATGTTTTAACATGGACATAGAAATCTCCTGAGGCCTTAACTATATATACAAAGAACTACGATGGAAAGCTGAGAGTAAGAGAAACAGTCATTACAATACAAAGCCAACAACTTAAGTATCAAAACCCCAGTGATCATCTACAAAAGCATGCACACATAATTAAGACTATACAAATGAAGCATGTTGTACTCATGTATGTAGAAATAAACATATATAAGTGTGCAATAACAATTAATTAAAAATAGGCCCTGAATGTGAAAAGTAGCAATCAAGACTGCATAGGAAGTCTTAGAGAGAGGAAAAAGAAATAGTGACGATGTAATTATATTATAATCTCAAACATTGTAGAAAGTATCCAAAAAAGAAATACACTTGTAACATTGTATATTTGATCATTAGGGTATGCTTCTCTTCTGTCACATGGGCTAATAATAAAGCTCATGATATATTTCCTGCATTTGAATATAAAAATGATATATCATGTAATGCTTCAAAAAAGATATATTTTCAACTTAGTTGATTTAAGGGGTTACAAACAAAGTATAATCCTTGTACTGGCTGGTTTTGTGTCAACTTGACATATGCTGGAGTTATCACAGGGAAAGGAGCTTTAGGTAAAGAAATGCCTCCATGAGATCCAGCTGTAAGGCATTTTGTCAATTAGAAATGAAGACCAGAGGGCCCATTGTGGGTGGTGCCATCTCTGGGCTGGTAGTCCTGGGTTCTATAATAAGCAGGCTAAGCAAGCCAGGGGAAGCAAGCCAGTAAGAAACATCCCTCCATGGCCTCTCATCAGCTCCTGCTTCCTGACTTGCTTGAGTTCCAGATCTCATTTCCTTTGGTGCTGAACAGCAATGTGGAACTATAAGCTGAATAAACCTTTTCCTCACCTGTTGTATTCCATAGCTGCCTGCAGCTATTATGAACTGGGTTGCTGGAACAGAAGCTGAGGGATAGATAGGGAAGGGGCGAAAAGAATGAAGGGCCAGGACAATGTTTCACTGATTAAGGCCAAAACTTTAATGTCGGTCAGACCTTTTAACAGTTTGGGCAAACTCTTCCCCCCCAGACTCAAGGAGATATCTGAGAAATCCTTGGCTCCTCTTCTCAGGGGGTCGCCTGCTGGGATTAAAGGACTTCATGTCTTACAGGACCCAGGATGTTTCCAGGTGAGACTGCCCTGAGACAGCCTTGATTTCCAGGTGAAAGCAGCTGTATGGTTCTCAGAAGAACAAAGGCCAGGGATAACACAAGCAGAAGGCTGGGGGTGGCAGCCAGGAATGTTGCAGGCTGATCAAATGGGCTGAGAAGCCCAGCTCAATGCTGTGGGGGAAGGGACACTCACTAACTTGCTTCTTGGTTATGATGCTTGTGCAGGAATAGAAACCCTAAGACCATCCTTCATACAATAAATTTCTGAATGTTACACATTCAGCTTTTTTTATAGTTTAAGATAAGATATTTTATTGTTAGATATTTGGTACACTCTGAATAGTTTGCATTAACTTTTTTGTTTTCTTTGTGATAGAGGTTATCATAATATTTTGAAACCATGTTTATTGTATAAGTTATTAATATATACTTATTATATTATATAAGTAAACAGATAATATAAAACAACCACAGAAACAATTACTTTGACAACATATCCCTCTAAGTAATATTTTAAGACTTGATTTGCAATTTATTATACTAGGATGATGCTTATTTATATTATCCTCATTAATTAATCTTTAATTTTTAGAACAGTATCTTGCCATTTGGCACAAGTGGAACTTAAACACTTAAACTTTTTGCTTTCACCACCCAAATAGTGCAGCTATTACTCCTGTTCTACTACAAATATTTCCTATCAAAGCATGCATAATTAACCTTATGTTCTACTATATATTTATGCACATATTAGAAGGATAAATTTATTTCAAAGATTTCAATTTCAATTTCATATATGTGTAAAAATATAGGAGAACATTTAGAATGAATCAGAGTGGGCTTAAATAACAATAACCTTTCTTAACTATTCTCTTTTAAGATCTTGGCCATATTTTTAAAGTCCAGAATTATTGAAATATTTTAGAAAGCCTAAATTATTTTCTTTCTTCAACGATTGGAAGTAATAAGAAATGTCTGGAAACAAAAGATTTAAATATTCTCTTTAAAAATTTCTCAAGAAGTTTGAAAATTTTACTAATCTTCATTTTTTTCTAATATCTTGTCCTATTTTAAATTTGCACATTTCTAGAATGTTCAGGATAGGAATAACACGCATTTTTCCATGAGTCACCCCTTTTCCCTGCAGTTCTCAAAATATGCTACTATTGTAGCATTAGGGGCAGCTTGATAACAGAATGTTGAACAGATGGCCATTTCCAATTTTACTTTTTCAGAGCTGTTAATATCTAAGGTTGATTAAAAGATTTCTACCAAGACATATTAGTAAAAGGAGAAAATATATTGACTATATAGGATGCTATTAATTTGGACAGTATTTTTTTTTCATTTTCTTAAAAGTTGTAAAAATAAAGCTCATAAGTATCAATTTGCATGCTTTTAAAAGTGACTCTAAATTGCTTTTGAATAATAACATGAGAAGTAAAACATTAACATTAAAAGAAAAAGTAGAAGTAATATAATAAAAGATGATGATCGTGGAAAGAAAAGTGATTGGCAATTCCATTTTTCATTATCTGGTGATTTGTGGGAAAGACCTATAAATTCGGTAGGTCATGAAATATGACATAATGAAGACCAAGTAGAAATGAGTATGAAGGTAGGTGGTAACAGGTTCATTGGCAGCAGTCTAAAGCACACTGCGTTAAGTAGGTTGAATAGCTATGGTTGTGTTGGAAGATGTAAAAACAAAGATCACTGTGAGGTTACTACTGATGAATTTGGTCAACAGTGATGGTAGTCTGATGCAGTTAGTGCTGTCCTCAACAAGATCTGTTCCTTTGTGCTCCAGGACAAAGCTTGCAATTTCTTAATAATCATTTTGAGTCATCTATTCATTCTCTCCTACCTGTGGATAATTGTAGAAGTACAAAAGGAGACTCACAGTATCTGTGCTCCTTTTCCTGCCCATGAGAGCTTAGTGGCTTGGCCATCACATGATACTTAACTGTTCTTAATGCAACTCTATAGTTTCCAAGTTTAATATTTTACAAGAAAAACATGAGAACGTTTATATCTTATTCCTACTTTTTTATCCTTGTCAGGAGAAAACACATCTAACATATTTGCCTACTTTTTAAAATACTGTTATTAATGGGTAAGTGATTTTGCTTTTGTGCAAAGTCATAGGATGTACATAAGATGGGCTGAGAGGTTTGAGAAGTCAATCTGCACCTAAATTAAATTTTTAGATTATTTTCACCATTATGTTAGAGAACATCAGATGTCTTTCAGAACTATTACAGTTCTACTGTAGTTTCTTGCTCCAGAAGGAAGACTGTAAACTGCATTCACCAGATTCTTTGTCCCATATTATTTTACAGGGTAGCACTATCAAATATTTTATAATGAGTATAATATTTATTGTTTAATTTTATTTTGTTTGTTTTCTAGATATGTCAACAACACTAATAACAGCCACAACTATCTTGGCTTCAGTAGGTTTTAACCATTGCTTTGTTTAATCTACTCGTTTACCATTTTTGCCTTTTTAATTCTTTAGTCAATATTTTCTCAGGAATGTGAGCGACTTACTGTATTAAAGTTACTTCTTTCTGAATAGTTTTCTCATTTTCCTCCAAGACTCTATTTAGCAGTTATCACACTAATTGATCTTGATCATTGGAAAGAGTAGATCTGTACTTCTAGATCTTTGAAAACCTGACATTTGTATAAGATCTATTAATTCCACCCACCCATCTCAAATTTTTAAACAGAATTGCTCCTGTCTAAAGGAAAGACAGTGACAAAAGATGGAGCAGAGATGAAGGATAGAGCATCCAGAGGCCACACAACCTAGGGATCGATCTCATCTGCAGACACTAAACCTAGACAGTATAGCTGACAGCAAGAAGTACTTCCTGACTAGAACCTGGTATGGCTGTCTCCTGAGAGTTTTATCAGCACATGACTACTACAGATGTAAATAATACAGTTATTTACAGCCAACCATTGGACTGAGCCCAGGACTGCAATGGAAAAGTTAGGGGAAGGACTGAAGGAGCTGAAGGTGACTGCAATCTCATAGTAAGAACAATATCAACTAGCTGCACCACCTGAGCTCTTAGGGACTAAACCACCAACCAAAGGGTATACAGGGAGAGACCCATGGCTCCAGCTACATTTGTAGCAGAGGATGGCCTTCTCTGGTATCAATGGGAGGGAGGACACTTGGCCCTGTGGCATCTTGATGGCTCAGCTTTGGGTGATGTTAGATGGTGAGACAGGAGTGAATGAGTGGCTGGAGGAGCACTGTCATAGAGGCCAAGGGGAGGAGAGATGGGATGAGGGTTTGTGAAGAGGAAACCTGAAAGAGCCATATCATTTGAAATATAAATGAATAAAACTATTAAAAAAGAAATAAGAATTATATTTGCATACATAAATCTAACCAATAAATAGAAATAAAATTCATTGCAATCATATTTGACTTACAATTATAAACATTTTATGAACTTTAAGAGCTTAACATTAAGAAATCTTATTCTGAAATATAGAATATAGTAGCTATTTTTTATTAACACAAACATTTAAAATGTGTATTTGTAAATTATAACAATGTGAAGGTGATAGCAATATATTTGTTTAAAGAATGACAGGTCTAAAATACCTTAAATTCTGAGAATCATTGAGTTATTTATATTATAACATTGATGGTAATTAAGAATGTAATTTTCAACTGGTAATCATTAGATTATGTACACTTAAATATAATTTACTCTCCCAGATAGAGTTTGTATTGCGACAATGAAAAAAATACAGCTCCCCAACAGAACTCCTAAATAATGTGTAATCGCTTATCCCATGCAGACTAATTATCTCAGTTTGACTTGGTGTCTGTGTATGATTTTAATGCTTTCCCTGCTAGATGTATTCAAAATAGACATAATATGGTTCATCCCACTGAGTTCTCAAGATGTTCTCATTTTTGAAATGCAGTAGATTACTTTTTAAATGGCCAAACAAAATAGAAAAACAGTAGCTAGTTCTTAAATTAAAGATATTTTGAAAGAAATATTGAATGACGCTTGGTAACTCATATGCTTACTTTGATTGTTTCCTCATTCTAGTTTAGTGTTTATATAAAGAAAACATTTAAACAAAATTAGGTAACAATTAAATACATTGATCATATTTTAGTAGATCTTTATCCAAAAGCTATTTCATCTTCTTATCCTATCATTGAGAATTGTATAAAGCATCTTCAAATTAGCATATTTTATTTCACAGAGTTAATATGTCTTTGGTCAAAGAAATGGTCTCAAAATTCTACTGATTAGCTACCAGACTTCCCAAAGCTCTCAGGGTCTAAACCTCCAAGCAAAAAGTACTCATGAAAGGACCCATGACTCCAGCTGCATATGTAGCAGAGGATAGCCTTATCTAGCATCACTGGGAGGGGAGCCCCTTGGTCCTGTGAAGGATTCGATGACTTAGGATGGGGGAATACTAGGGCACTGAGCTATTAATGGATGGGGGAGTGGGGAATACCCTCACAGAGGCAGGGGGAGGGGGAGGGGATAGGAGGATTGTGGAAGGAAAACTGTGAAGGGGATAACAATTGAAATGTAAATAGATAAAATAAGCAATAAAAATGAAAAATAAAAATAAAATATATATAAATAACAGAAGGCATAAATGCATCTTCATTTAAAAATTATAGTCCATTTATTCCAAAAGAGAAAACATATGTTATTGTGTATTTTAAAGGAAAGAAGAGACAGGATGAACTACAATAATGGTAATAGTATTATAGAATACCAAGTCATGTTCAGATTAGATCTGAGACCTCTTCCACATTAGAGAATACCTTGCTTTATGATCAAGCCTGTTCAAAAGCTCACAATAGGAGTGTCAAAAAGATCTAAGTTCCTACTTGCTATTGTTGTTTTGCTAAGTATTATGATGTCAAATTGTCTTCTAAATATGTTTATACCCATAGAGTAGACTTGTCACAATCTTGGTCAGAAAATAAAAAATAAGTAAAAAAGTAAACAAACAAAGGAAAAATGTCAATGGAACAATGTTTAACTAGCCAACATGCTAAGAATAAGGGAACAGTGCTCAGTTCTACATATGACATTTACATCAAGTCCATCACTTCAAGGCCAGAGAATATCTGGGAGGGAGAGTTGAAAAAATACTTCCAAAATGTTGAAGAACGATCTGAAGTACTATCTTTCAAAAATGACATGCTAACTATGCTCATAAACTCACAGAAAACGTGGTTATCTGTGAGTGGCCATTACAGAATCAAAAGAAACCATGTCCCAGAATAGATGGGTTAGTTAATCTTTAGGCTCCAAACCTTACTGAGAAGTTATAAGCAGTTGATATCTGTTGTGGGAGGGAGGATCATTGTTTTTAAAGAAATAACACCTGTTATCCTGTTACTCAGGATCCAATAGATGGGACCACAGGCTGGCATCTGCAAGCAGCACTAACAGAACTCAGTATTTTATCTATAATGACAACACACAATGAGATTTGGAGGTTCTATTGGGATTGTGAGGTGAGTCAAGATGACTAGAAGTAGATTTGATAATATATCATTGCATGTATATATGAAATGCTCAAAAAGTAGTAAAACTATAAAATAAATTATATTTGATTGGACCTCTATACAATAAAATATACTAATCAATCATAAAATTAAAGGGATTCAACTAGTGTCATACTGTATGTTCTAATAAAATTATATTCATGCATTGAATGGGCAACTATAGTGGCACTACAGGATAGTATTGATATTGTATGACTGAAACACATGTTTCCTCCCTGGAAATGATCAGGTAGATAGCATGAGGTATATTATATTATTTGTGAGTATAAATTTTACAGAAAAGATACTGGAACAATGTAATATTTTAACTAATGAGTACAATCTTGTCTGATTTTAACTATATCAATAAAATTGAATAATCATTTCAGGAAATAACCTTGAACAATGAAGCAAATATTTTGCTGAATAACAAAGAAATACTAATAAGCTAAAGTAGGGATAAGTATACTAAGTTGTTTAAAAAGAAGAAGGAAACATACATTTATCAATAGATTTTAGTGGCATTGTGCAGAAGGAAAATTATTACCAGATTGAGTTGCTTCAAACTGCAACATATTCTCCTTTCAAAAATAAATTACATTGTATAAACATCAGAGGTTACCTCATAAATCTTTAAAAAGAATCAAGTAATAAATTAAAGCAAGATATTTGTAAGTGGAAGATAAAATTAATTTGCTAGAAATTAGAAATATAGAAACCTCAGCCTAAAACAAAATGTTTCAAATCTAATAATCTAAAATTTATAATTTTCTGTTCAGAGTATACATTTTGTAGTTTAATAAAAAACAATATTGTTAAAAAACAAACATAAGTAGAAGCAATAACAAGGAATAGAGGTTGACTTTTTTTTTTTTGATTAGGCAGAGTTCTGTTCAATTTTTCTTTGTAAATAAACACCTGAAATAGGAGCATTGGAAATGATCACCCTTCTGTACATAGAAATGTAAAATTCACTGAAGAACTGAGAACTGAAGTGCATTATAAATAATTGAAAGCCCTGGAATCCGTTGTTTGTCTTAGACATTTGTAAGGCCCATTCAATATGTGATGCTATCATCCAGGATGGAAAAATTGCATATTTTATGGTACCTTCCAGTAAAATATTCTAGAATACACAGTTTTCCCTATCATCCAGCATTGATGGAAGCCAAAGAATAGAATATTTCCTCCTGAGAAGTGATTTTATTCCACTTGAATTTCATTTAGAATCTTTGTTTACTTTGAGAGCTATGGAAAGTTCTAAAAAAAAAATGGTTACATCATTTGTTTAAGTTATTAAGTGAATATTTAAACAAACACCTTTTCCTTTTTTTATTCAGCATTTTGAACAAGAAGAAATTGAAATTTTAAATGCAAATTCATAGTATATTTATTAATTTGGTTGTAATATTTCAGTGTAAAACAAATAAATATGCAAACCTATCTCAGAATGAGTTTCAATTGAAACAGAATTTAGCTTTCCTTTTGTTTTGTTTGTTTTGTTTTGATTCTCAGCCTGGGGCTATTTGAATTTGTCAGCAAATAAATTATGGTAGCAAAGATTTTCATGTAAAACCAAATGTACATCAAGTATCAATAAAACAATGCTTACATATCTAGCTGCTTTGTAAATATCTTCTAACTTGAACACAGATCCAGCATCCTTGAAATATATAAATGAGAAAGGAACTGTTCTGTCACTCCCAAGGAAATAACCATTGTGTCATTGTTCGCTATCATATTGAGCCAGATCACAGAATATTGTTTTCTATCTATCTATTATTAGATATAATGCTGGACTTTCCACGAAATAATTTTGTCTTATTTTTTAGAGAAAGATTATTCAGCTTACCTCTACGGTATATTTTAAGTGATAGAAACTAGAGTCTCTTTCAGAGTTCATACTGATGGAGTCCCAATGACCGAAAATCAAACTATAGAATCTATTCTTTTTGTAAGAGGTCAAAAACTAACCAAATACATATATATTCAAACATTGATTTTATTATTCTACAATATTATTTTGATAAAAATAAAAGGCTAATGTATTCAACTCAGGCAGATATCTCTGAAGATAACAAAGTAAGACAGTTTCATGGGATGAGGACTATGGGCCTATATGAAGATACTAAAATAATGATGTGCATATTTGTGTGAGAATTGTGTATGTGTGTGTGTTTGTATGTATATGTGTGTGTTTGCATATGCCAGTATGAGAAACCTTTCTACAGAATCACTATAGAAATATTTGTGTCTTACCATTGTTTTTCTACTAGTAAGCAAAGAAACAAACTTCCCTTTCTTAATCTCTCATTCTGTTCTCATTTTTTTCATGAACATCTATCCTTATTTTGATTATTAATAATGTAGCTAAAGCTATATAACACACATTAAAATACAATTAACATAATAGCAATTTTTGAATAGTACATAGAAAACTATAAAATGTACTTGAAATCATTTATTATTTTATAATTCCTGTAATTGAATGAAAATGAAAACAACAAAATTTATGGAACACATGAATGCACTCTTTTTTTAATACTTTGATAATTTATTTATTTTTATTCTTTAATCTTTTTTATAATCCAGGCTTTATCTCCCTACTGATGTGCCCTCTGACTGCTCCACATCACATACCTTCTTCTCCCCCCCCAGCCCGCCCCCTGTCTGCAAGAGGATGTCCCCACCCCCACCTCACCCCACCAGACCTCTCCACTCCCTGAGGAGACTCCAGTCACTTGAGGGTTAGGTGCATCTTCTTCTCTGACTGAACCCAGACCCTGCAGTTCTATTTTGTAGGGGGCCTCATTAGTGTCTGAGGAATCTCAGGAGTCCAGGCTAACTGGGAATGCTGGATGCCACAAAGCCTAACAAAACCAATAAATTCCTTCCCCAAAAAATATTGTTGAAGGTATCAGCTTAAGTTATACTCAAGAATAATAGAAGCCAAGTTGGGCAGTGGTGGTGCATGCCTGTAATCCCGGCACTCTGGGAGGCAGAGGCAGGCAGATTTCTGTTTTCGAGGCCAGTCTGGTCTACAGAGTGTGTTCCAAGACAGCCAGGGCTATACAGAGCAACCCTGTCTCGAAAAAACAAATCCAAAAAAACAAACAATAACAACAACAACAATGACAAAAACCAAGAATAATAGAAGCCATATTGAAATACCAAAGGAGTAACTTCACACCCAGTACCTTGGCTGCTGTAGTCATGGGCACTTGGTGCTAACCAGGACTTTCAAATTGTAATCATCAAACTTTGTCTTCAAAAATAATGATTAATAAGATATTAGTGAATATTGCAATAGAAGTACTATTGTGCAAAAATAATTTTACATGCCATTAAAGTTTATTGCCTTAAAATGCACTTTTCTTATAGAGAACTACATATCTATTTAACAATAACTTGCTTTAGCAAAAAGATCTTTTTCAAGATGACAAGATAAATTGGAGATAAGATGAGCATTTTTGTTATCTTTTCTTCTGTCTTTTATTCCTTTTTAATGATTGCCTTGGTAAAATAAATATCATTATCTATGGACCCACAGTCTACCTGTAGTTACAGCAGATTTAAAAGCATTACATTATTACATATATATATATATAAATATATATAATATATATAATATATAATATATAATATATAATATATATAATATATATAATATATATAATAAGCTAATGAGCTGTACTTGTTATAAAGGATTTTAAAGATGATTGCATATTTTTAAAGATGATTTCAGGGAGACAAAAGCAATATGGAAGAGACATGTTCCGTGTAGAAGCTCAGCGTGCTAGTAGACAGTACACTGGTATGCTGTCACACAGCTGTGCTTGTAACTCACTCCTTGACTCTAAGTGGTGCATCTACATATACGCATGCAGTGATTCGATCACACACACCTTGAGAGCCATAGGTTACAACACCCAAGATTCCTTTTCCCAAAAATATTATGGATTCATTTTTCAAAACACCAGATTTTTAAAAAGAAATGTATTTCATAATTCACTTGTAATGTAAACTTATTTCAAACAAACACTGACAAAACCAGCCATGAGCACAATAGCCCTCCTTATCTAACTGGGGAACTGCACAAACCCACCACGTTCATTGTGCCTCTGCCCTCCTAACATGAAGACAGATTTCACGTTAGAATTCTTTCAACAAAGGTTATAAGTATAGATGATGTCCAAATCTCCAAAAATATAAAATAATGTCTTAAAAGCCAACTATGCACCAATTCATTATATATTTACAGAGCTCTATTCCTCACAACCAATCATTATTAACTTTTCTATTTGGTTTATGTAAATGTGCCATTAGTGCATTAGTCATCCTCTAGGAGTATCCAGATTGACCTAAATAAATCAAGAAGAAAAAATATTTTAACCAAATCATTCTTATTTCATATTTATTAGGTCATAGATTTTTACATGTTCTTTCCTTATTTACAGCTTTTTATTTCACTTTTCCCTTTCCAGTTGTTTATCTATTTTAGTTTTGCATGCTATAGAATTTTATGTAATATAAACATGCATATATAAACTAATATTTAATTTGTAGATTTACTTCTAAATATTATTGGGCAATAAAGAAGTATTAATAAAAACAATACAATTATTGTGTGCTTATATGTTTCATATTAATTTAGTATATATTCAACTTTGTAAGAGAAATAATTTGAATTTAAATACCTTCTTTATTAACAAGTTTTACTGTAGTTTATTTCTGAACTTCTGATATCTAATCCTGGCTGTTTTGACACTCAAATTTATTAAAGATTTATTTCTAAAAATCTGTCATATACTGGGAAAAGGGAAATCATTTGGAATGTAAACAAATAATATGGAAAATAAAAAAATCTGTCATATTTTCTATTTAATATTTATTTTCTTAGAGGTGTATTCATTCTCCTATTTCTTAAAGTCTTAATTGAATTAAAAGTTTTTGTATGTTTACAAATATAAGAATGGTTCTTAAAAAGTATAAACATTTTACTACCTTGTTCTTTGTTTTATGCCCAATTAGATCGCTAATTTGATAGATTAAATTGTCATAATAATCAACATTGTTCACAAACTTAATTAAATTCTCATGACACTTCAGATTACATTTACTAGTTTGATGTATCTAATTCTCTCTAACACTTGGAAACATTCAATGCTTGAGATTCTAAGAAAAATTACCATTTTCTAAATTAAAGTCATTTTTAAATTTTGTTTCTTTCTCAGTGATTATTACATACATTATTTCCTTTTCAGGTCAGCAGATTTATTTTGAGAAAGCAGATTTATGACATACATATTTCAGAGGCCTATTTACATCCTTAGAAATATGTCCATGCAACATGAACAATGTTCTATACTGTTGATACATCGTAACAGCCTAAAAAGAAAGAAGAGTAATAGACTTCTATTACTTTTAGTATCAGCAATTTGGGAAACTCTATAACTTATAAATTTCAAATTCTTCGAGAGTAGCAAGCTTTATTTTGCAAAATTAATTGCTGGATTCTTATAATCTTTGTATAATTATAATAATGATAACAATTTCTTAGGCTCTGAATTAGTTTTCAACCTTGCCGTCAGTCATGGATCTGCGAAAGAGTCATGTGTCCAAACCCCTCCATGCAGACATAGAGGCTATTAATAGATTCTGAAAAGGACCAGACTGATAACTGGCTATCAGTTAAATACCATGAGTTCTCCATGTTCCAAAAAACAGTAGTAACCCCTTGCTCCCTTCAGCAGCCCCAATAAATTCAGTGACTCATAATCAAGATAAGAGCACACATAAGTGGAGCTGCAGAACTGGAGGGGAGCGAGAGGACAGGTGTGACGATAATCAGAATCCACTACGTGTGTGTGAGATTTTCAAAAGAACAAATTCAGTAAGAATTTTGTTTTTCTTTACTGAATCAAGAAAATTTCCTCTTCTCGAAAACTCAGGAACTAAGTATGCTGTCCTTTTTAAGCTCAGTCCACTACACAATAACTTCTTTTAAAACCCCATTTTAATAGGTACAATTAAATGGACACTAACTGCCTTATAACTCTGCTTTCATTGTTTTTAGTTGAGTTACAAGGAGTTTCTTTTGTCTTTTTTTTATTTACCTAGTTTCTATATTCTCATTTTCCCCAAACACCCACTACCTTACCTTTAATCCTTATGATCCCTAATATCTTCCTTCTGTTCTTTCATTTTATCAATGTCTTAAATGATTCCCTCCCATAGGTGACAGGGTGTGGAGAGGACTCCATCTCTTCCACCATGACCTCTTTCCATAGTTACTCCCAGGCAAACACGAATAACTTATTATCTAAAGCAGGGCTTCACACTTGACAAAGAACATGCTCCTTTTGTCATTTTGAGCCTAGTACATTCTTTTACAGGTTCCCTTATTTATATGTGAATTTTATAGTTTCTACACAATTAAAATTCACTGTGTTCCCCACTTTCATTACCCTTTGATCAGCTAATAGACATCGCAGCTGCTTCCAGTTCCTAGATATTGTGAGTAGAACAAGAACCAATAGGGATGCCCAGAAACCTCTGTAGGGTGATAGTCATTTGGATATGTTCCCAGAAGAGATCACTGCGTCATGCGAAAATACCATTTCTAGTTTTTTGAGAAACTTTCAGATTTACTTCCAACGTAGCTATATTTGTTTATGCTCCGACATGTTTATACTGTAAGAAGAATCACCGTATCTCGTCTCAAGTTTTTCCACAGAACATAGTAATAAAAACATGATGTTGGCACAATAACAGATTAATGTAATAGAATGGAAGATCCAGGTATAACTTCTTTAACCACAGGGACCAGACTTTTCACAAAAAGATTTAAAGAGTACATATTAGAGAACACATAGCATCTTCAACCATTGGGGCTGGGAATACTGGATTGATACATGCAGATTCATACACCATATTGAAATTAACTACAATTTGACCTTTACAGAAGACCTTTTAAGTTGAATCTGCTAAAGAAAATAAGCAGGAAGTACATTCTAAGATATAAAAACAGGTATGGACTTTCTGAACATGCTGTTAGGAACAATTGATAAATTAAATATTAGAAAACTCTTAGCCAGGCGTGGTGGCACACGCCTGAATCTCAGCACTTGGGAGGCAGAGGCAGGCAGATTTCTGAGTTCAAGGCCAGTCTGGTCTACAGAGTGAATTCCAGGACAGCCAGGGCTACACAGAAAAGCCAAAAAAAAAAAAAAAAAAAAGAAAAAGAAGAAGAAAAGAAAAGAAAAAAGAAAATTCTTCAGTACAGCCAAAGAAACTATCAATCTAGTGAAGAGTTAGAACATGAAATGGGAGAATACCACTGAAAGATATGTTATGTAACTGAAAAAGGGTTAGTGTCTCAATTATACTAACAACTCAAAAATCTAACTGTGAAAAATAAACCACTCAAAAGTAGCTCATAATTGAAAAGAGTTCTCAAGGGGAATATAAATACGATTAAGTGCTGGATTGTCTTCTTCCTCTTTAACCATCAGGAAAAGGAAGATAAAAACTATTTTATTATCTCAGTATAGTTAATACTGTTATTATCAAGAATATAAATGACAGTAAATGCCGTGGATGTGGAGAAATTGAAACCCCTTATAAATGTGTATATGGTGAGAGTATAAACTAATTCATCATTATTTTTTATATTTTCTCTCTCATAGGCATGGCCTTCCTGTTAGGCAAGGATTTGTCCCCAGATCAACTAAGCTCCCCTGTCGGCATCAGCCTTTAAAATTCTACTTGCTCCTGATCTGTCCTCACTGTGTTTGTGTTTGTAACCTTGGGCTTGTGGATGTGTGATATCTCCTCCTAGTTTTCTATCAATATTGTTGCTCTTACTGACAAAAACAGCAAGCATAAACCCCAGTGTGCTTATCTAAATGTATCCAGACTTCTTCAACTCTAAAACTGCTGGTATTCACAGCCAGATTTGCCTTAGGAACATTGCTATGTAAACTCATGTAGACATGGGACAGAGATGTGTTGTAACTGGAGCAGCTCCAGGCAAGGATGCCACAGATATCTCATTTCTGACCTAAATTTGAGCTTTAATACATGAATGCTTTTTTTGGCTAATTTCCATGTGGCCTATTTCCAGAGAATAAAATTGTTTCTATGACTTTTCCCCTCAATTTTATATGTTTTCTGGGCTGAGATTGGCCAAACTCTTCAATAGCCCCATCATCCTGTGTTAGATGGAAATCTCTCTTATATTCTGCATCCTTTGCATTTCAAAAACATTTAGAATTTACTTGGTTTGAACAAAGTGATTTATACAAATGAAACTGAGTTGTTTGTACTTCATTTATATTCCTTGGAACTCATTCAAACCTTCTTTACTGTCATGGTTTCCCATGCTAATGTTTAAGTAATTTTAATTAGTTCATCTTTCATCTGGTGATAAAATAACTACAAAAATTATTATTGTTATCTTAAATAGTTACAAATATTTATAAGTAAAACAATCAAGCTTGGAATTTAGATATTCCTTGGAATTTAGATAATAGCTAGCTATTTTATACCTATAATGCTTAGAATAATCTTTTTTATTTTGGTTTCATATATTTATTTTTGGTGGAAAATTGCTAACCTCTGTGTTCACCTATATTTCATTTATTCAAATGGTTATATTTTAATTTTTACTGTCTTTATATGTATTAATTCCTAAGTGTTCCTTTACTGTCTTTTTTTTCTCTTAAAAAAATTGGCTCTACTTTGATTTGCCTGTTTGGGGGTTCACAGTTTGAGAATTCTTGGGAGTACTGATTAAATGAGTCTCTTGGTCCTCCTACAGGATTTCCCTTCTCCTCAGCTTTCAGCCTTCCCTAATCCAACTACAGGGGTCTGCTGAAATAGATCTCCCAGCTATACCATTCTTGGGAATATACCCAAAAGATACCCCATCGTGCCACAGGGTCACATGTTCCAATCTGTAGTTTTTAAGGCAAGATTTTGCTTAAGATAATTTTGACTTTGAATTTCAATATTTTAGATAAATTTCATAAAGAAAAACAGGATATGATAAAGAAACTTCATCATTACCTGATTCTGATAATCTTTGCATATGTAATTTCTTTTAACATCCTACGAATAGAAAACACAGTTATAATAACAGATTGGTGTGCACCATACTGAGATCATTGATGATTAAGGTAACCAAAATATTTAGCAGTAATTTAATTAGATTTAATTACCTCTCTGCATTTTAAACATCTTGTTGTGCCCCAATTAACTTTAACTATTTCTTCTTAGTTTCCTTAGAGATCCTGATTGGGACCTTAAAAAATGTATGAGATAGCCTGAGGTTTTATGTATTCTTAGGGCAAAGTAGATGAGGAATCTAACTATGATTTACTCTTTCCCCACAAATTCTAGACCCTGAAATTGAGATAACCAACTCTGATAAACATTAGGAACCACAATCATTCAGTATAAAGAAAAGGTGCATGATATAGATAATAATATAGTTATGAAAATCATGTATATAGATGTATAAATTTATTAATGTAAGATAGAAACATAAAGATTATGTTATTCATTTGTAGCCATAAATTTTATTTTGTGGTATTTTCTTTCATATTCTCCATCTATAAACTCATATTCTTTTCTGTTTTTTACTAGAGGCTTTTGCACTTGTTTTATTAATAAGTTATGAGATTCTGTTGGATTAGTTCACTGTTGGAGGTACAAAAAAATAAATATTCAATTCAGATAGATTGCCAAGTACAGTACAAAGTGGGACTTGTAAGGAAAGTTCTAACTTGGCAAACCACTGAGTTTACTGTAATTACCCATGTAGCACAGGCGAGGGATTCCTTACAAGCATGAGGGATCCCACTGTAGTGACACCACAATATCTCACACCATCAAGGAAGATGAAGTTGTATCATAAAGTCCTCTTTTCAATTAACTTTCTATTTCCTATCTAGTTTGTTATCTTCCAAGATCACCTGAACCTGTAGGAAGGCAGGGAGATTTTCATAGCTGAACTCCTAGGTTCCTCTTCTCCTCTTTTTTTTTTTTTATTTTTTTCCTTGTTTTTTATTTGCTATATTTTTTATTTACATTTCAAATGATTTCCCCTTTTCTATCCTCCCACTCCCCGAAAGTCACATAAGCCCCCTTCCCTCTCCCGTTCTCCAACCCACCCCTTCCCACTTCCCTGTTCTGGTTTTGCCCTATACTGCTACACTGAGTCTTTCCAGAACCAGTGGTGCACTCACTAATAAGTGGATATTAGCCTAGAAAATTGGAATACCCAAAACGTAATCCACACACGAAATGAGGTACAAGAAGAATGGAGAAATGGCTCCTCTTCTCCTCTTATCCATTGACTGGAAAGTGTAAATATCTCCATTACTATTATGACTATGTGGCCAAAATATTCTCTGTAGCATGTCATCATGGTATATCCACTGGCCAAAATATACTCTGTAGCATGTCATGGTATATCCATGGTATATACATCATGGTATATCCATACTACAAAGCATCTTATGTGATGGATTTACCTTTTATTATCTTTTCATTTCTTCATCTTAATCTGTGCAGCATTTCGTTAATTATTAGAAAAAACACTTGCTCTAAATTTTATGCCTAATTTTATGGTATTTATAGTAGAACCTTAGATGGATAACATTATGTACCTGGGTGCCTTCATCTATGAAGAACAGCAGAGGTGGATAAAGAATGTTTTATTGCTGAAAATATCATAGCATAGTTCGATTAACTGCTACCACCATGCACTTTGTATAATAAATTAAACTGGAAAATGTTTGACTTATGTTAGCACAAGAAGAAATTTTATTTCCGAATGCACTTACTATTAGTTTAAAAATAATGGTCATATGACATTTTTATTTAATCTACCACTGGTTTGAGGATGTTTGTCCATAAAGCATTTTTGGTTGTATATATTTTTAAGATTATGACTTACTATTGTTTTTACAATTGCAATACAAGAAAAAATGAATGTTGTTACATTTTTAGAATTATATTCAGATAAAGTTTTAGAAATAATTTTGAATAATTAAAAAATAAAGCAAGTATATGTGTTTGACTTTTTATGTTTTAATAATACTTTTTAAACTACTAATATTCCATATATTGGATTCCAACCAGTAAGTCTTTCCATTATGTTCTGGATTTCCATTAAATATATTGGGGGGAAATTCAGGAAAGCTAAATTTCAAGGCCTCTCTCTTATAGATGTGTAAAGGAATTTTTATCTAGCAACATGGATGCTCTGGCAAGGGATCACACCCCAAACCTTCTAGATCTATGGGATCTGTCTGAAATACAGAAACACACTGGATTACAGTCTGATCTGACTGGAATACAGGCATACCCTCAGCACACATCTTTATGCCAAAAAAAAAAAAAAACAAAAAACAAAAAACAAAACAAAAAAATGTAGGTAAAGTAGAAATAAACAGTCATGTTTTAAAGTGGCAACTCATGGGAGGGAAGTTCAGTGCGTGGAGTTCAGTTGAATTCGGTTCAGTCAGTTGAGGGAGTTGAGTGGAATGAGTCAAGCAATTCAGTTCACACAGTTCTGTCAGTCGGTGCAGGAGGCTGTGCAGTAGACTTGAGCTCAGTTCCATTCAGTTTGGACAGCAAAGGCACTTGAAGCCAGAGATTATACAAGAACCAGAAGATTAGATCAAATTGCCAGAGTTAATTTGAGGCCGCACAGAGCAAGTCAGTGAGAAGCTGAAAGAAGCCATATTGAATCCATCAACTTGGAGAGGAGTTTGAGCCAGAACAGTTTAGTTGAACCAGCCAGGTTCAGAAAGAACAAGAAAGAGTGAGCTTATTCAATAGTAATCCTTTGTGATTATAATTACTTCGGGTGAATAAAAGATACTTTACACAGCTCATCCAAGATATATTTCAAATTTCTTTTGATGATACTAAAACCTTGAAGGACAGAATAAAACTATTTTCAATTTAAAAATAAATGAATTTAATGAACTGAAAAAAATAGCATTTCTTAACATATTAAAACTCTAGCACATTGAAATAACTATTCAAAGTCAAGAACTGAAAAAGGAGTAAAAATAATAACAATTAAAAACTTTGAAACAAAAACAGACCGAGGAATAAAGAACTCTGTCAACTAAAAGTTGTCTTTCACTTTTGAAATAAAAAGCTAGGCAGATTGATGTCCTGAGAAAAATAAGAATAGCTTATACTAGTAATGAAATTCAATACATGGTCATAATTGAAAATACAGGGGTATATTACATTTTATCTCTAAGTTTATTCCTATTTATTATCTATTTATTACTACATAGCTACTCAACTACAACTACTGTCAATGAGCACGAGGGCATGCATTGTACTGTCCAAAATACTGGTCATTATTAAAAATATTCTCATCAACAGATTAATTCAAATAAGAGCTCACATGACAAGTTGAATACATTGCACAAAACAGATAATTGAATTTTGTTTTGGAAGTTAATTTCACTTTATTTGCTTACTTCTAGTTGTAAAGATATTAAGATTTCAAAATATAATATTATAGTAAAACACTAACAGTGAAACCACCATAATTATGAATATGTAAATAGTTGACACTATCACAAAAGTCATTTTTTCTAATATATACACTATGATTTGCTAATTTAGATACCCTAAGTAATAGTTTATAGATTACAGACACAGAATATTATATGTTTGCATAGTTAACAAGCAAGGTATTAAAATTAATTTATATATTTATATAATAGAGGATGACATCGTCATTATTTTTGGCTTGATGCACAAATAAGTAGATTCCAGACTAGAAGAACCTTGACCAATGAGAATAATAAAAAGGAAACCTAGATTGGGGAAAGAAGCAGAGTTAAATTCACATTAAGGTTTGAGCCAGGTATAAAGTACAGAGGTCAGTCTTGCTTTAAGAAACAGAGGAATGACACAAAAAACTTGTTCGGAAGGCCCTTCAGGCAGCTGGGCCTTTTCCTTACTGACTGCTGCCACATCCTAAAGATGAAGGCTGCCCCAGGAGTGTTAACTTACCAGGATGGTAAACAGGGACCAGCTTTGATTAAACTGAAGGAGACAAAGAAAGCCTGAGATGAAATGTTGAGTGGTTGGAAAATCTCTGAGTAATCACCAAGGATCCATCACAACTGATACTACTTTTAACCGTCGAACCTTGTGGTTTGGACACTGAATGCCAATCTTAGCTACCACACACAACCCCAAGATCTTCTCTTCCACCCACCAGACAGCAGGCTGGGTGTTGAGAACACAGACAAAGTGAAAAAGTAGTGTTTGTTTGCAATAATTACGTGACCAAAACTCACAGGCAAATGTATTGTTTTTCAAACAGAACAACTTTAATATTTGAAGAGTAGGAACATGATATTGATATTAATATCAAATTACCATCTGAAAATTCAAAATGTTTTCCAGATAAAGAGCTGGTAAGTGCTGCTTGAAATACTTGTCTTTGGACTTTTGGGAAATCTAGCTAACTAGATTTCCACCAACCTACCTCTAGATGCCCTGATGGAAGATGCAAATAACAAACAAGTTGGAGTAAGAAAGACAATACTTTGAAGAGAAAAAAATGAGATCTTCAGAAATTTAGCAAACAACAACAAAAAGTGGTGATAGGCATTTCCACTAAACACAGGGGAAGATAGGCGTATGGAATCACATTCCATGTGCTGTGGGTTACTATATCACGGGGAGTGTGCTCTTTAAGGTATATTCAAGTACAGTCCTCCTTCTGTATGCTAAAGTACAAGTCTCTGTACACTGGAGAGCCTGTTTCCAACTGCCTTTACTTGGAATCAGGAGGCAGAGCTTAAGCTGACCCTGCTGTCCTTTGAAAACTTGAATGAGGCCACAGTGTGCGTCCAATGTTCTTTGCCACTTCGAGGGATCAATTTGGCATATTTAGTTTTATTGCATAATTTTTTCCCCTAAGGCAGTCACAGAAAACCTAACATTAATTAAACATATTACTCATTTCTCTTTTGTAGTTAATTTATGTATATTTTAAATACAGGGATGCTTTTGTACATACTAACGTAGATTAGGCTTGGCTTTCACTGTTGTTACCTCATGTTTCTTTTTTATAAAACATTCAGAAATGGTTTTAATACAGGGAAATAAACTAACAACTGACAAACTTAAGATTAATTAGACTTTCTTCCTAAAATAACCCAAGAACAAAGGCCGAGCAAAGTGCTTATGTGGTTTTGTGTTAGAAGTGTGAATTAGATGATTTTTTGCTAATAGGGCTCTCCTTGGAATCTGGCTCAAGTCTGAAAATGTCAACAGGGATTTATTCACTTTGTCTGGCACCCGCTGTGTTTAAATTCTGTGTCCCAGTAGGAATCTTTTAGCATTCCCTAGGCTAGTTCAGATTCCTTATATTGTAAAACAGTGACAAGGAAATGTTGAGCCTCTGAACAGACATTACTATACAGTTTCTGGATGCATCTCCTTAAAGAATCAAGAGACGCAAAGTGTGAATTAATCACATGGCAATCCCCAAAAGAGTAGCTACATTGTCTGTTAAACACAAACCTCAAAACCAGTTTATAAAGTATACCTACTGTTGGTCAGGAAAAACAAAAGCAATAGTGCCACCATTTATTCGCCATGATTTTCAAGGTCAAATGTGGTTTAAAGTAGTCCATTATTAATTATACCTACAAGAGATTATGTTGAATAGCTTAATCCACATTAAAAGGCTTTGATTTGCCTCTCGATTATTTAGGAGAAAGACTTCTTAGATAAGGGTTAGACGATGAGCAGAGTAAAATTTGTACAATTAGCACATACTTCATGTTGTAAAGTCGGTCAGGTAACACCTCTCTTCTGAATTCTAAACAGGTGCTGCAAATCTGTGGAAGGCAAGCAGTCAGGTTAGGAAACAAGCTCCCATGAAACCATGTTTTGTATCTTGTATATGCCCATGTTTGTATAATCAAAGCATACTCTGCTGCAATTACTAATGCATTAGTGAACTTGAAAGTGGCAGCCCTAAATTACTATTCTACCCGTTCAGTGCTCTCAGGTAATGGTAGCAACCAACTCTTAGGAGCTCAGGCCTATAGCTCCTAGAAGAAAAGTGGGATTTAAGACAGATCATAAAAGATAACCAGGGACATAAATTGCCATTAAAGATCAGGAGACTTATATATCTTTGGACTTGAGAGGTCTGTCATATTTACCCTTAATTTTGAAAAGCACAGGATTCTACCTAGCCATGATTCATTAACCCAGTTAATATAAGTCTAATAAATCACCTTAAGTTCAAGTGGGTCCTTGAATAATATGTTTTGCAGTAGCACTCTATAAATCACGCTAGGTAAAGGGCCTTTATCCTTGCTAACCACAAAAAGGTGAGGCATAGCTCCATTCATTTTGTGCTGAAAAGCTTTGTGTTTCCTCAATCTGTCTGCATTTTATTTGTCAAAATAACTTTCAAACACATACTCAGTTTTGCTGCACTAAGATGTAAAAATTGAAGTTTCCACACCCAAAAGAACAATTAACACAACAAAAGGAGAATGTTCATAGTGGGAGAAACATGTTCAAGTATACAGCTGGCGAAAGGCTAGTATCTAAGCCATATGAAAGGTGTAAATAACTTATTCAGAGGAAAATAAATTACCCAATTTTTAAAACGTGCAAAGGATCTAAAAAGGCAAATTACAAATCCAGCCAGCCAGCCAACAGATAACAATAGGCTTGATGATTTAAGTCATGAATTATATGCAAAATAAAACCCCAAGGAGGTATCACTTCACACCTGTTAGAAAGGCTATCAAAATGCAGATTGATAACAAGCTTTGGCAAGGATATAGGGAAAATGGAACTCCTGCACACAGGACAGGGATGTGAATTACCATACCTACTGTAGAAAACAGTATGGGAACATCTCAAAAAATAATTAGAATTTCTAAGTAAAATGAGCCATCAATCTCACTTCTGGTTAGATATCTGAAGGCATTAGAGTCCCTACAGCAAAGAGAGATACCTGCAATTTCATACTCTCATGTTCACCTCAGCATTATTAACAACAATGAAATTGTGGAAACATTTTAAATGTCCAACAATGAGTGAGTGGGGTGTATATATATATATATATATATATATATATATATATATATATATATATGTATATACACTCCCCACACCCAGAGACAGAGACAGAGACAGAGAGAAACAGAACTACTATACAGTCTGAATGGGTGAGTGAAATATGTCAGGCATAATAGGCAAATATTCCAAGATTTCCATGTATATGTGGAATCTAAAGAGTCATTTTTTTGAAAGTGAGAGTAGAAGCATAGGAATCAAGTGCGAAAGAACTATAAATGATCCCACCTTTCAGTAAGACTTTCAGAGATGGCTTTCAGTGACCTGTTGTAGTTCATGGGACAGAAGTTAGTAATAGATAATATTTGACATAATTGACAAAAGAATAGTTTATTAACAATATCATTTGACCTACAACTAATGTTAATAATGTGGTAAATATGCTACATAACTTGATTTCATCTTTCTACAATGCATACATACAACAAAATTTTTTTAATTTAATTTTATTTTTTTATTCGATATATTTTTATTTACATTTCAAATGATTTCCCCTTTTCTGGCCCCCCACTCCCCAAAAGCCACATAAACCCCCTTACCTCCCCCTGTTCTCCCATCCACCCCTTCCTACTTCCCTGTTCTGGTTTTGCCCTATACTGCTACACTGAGTCTTTCCAGAAACAGGGGCCACTCCTCTGTTCTTAATACCTCATTTGTTCTTGTACCTCATTTGATGTGTGGATTAGGTTTTGGGTATTCCAATTTTCTAGACTAGTATCCACTTATTAGTGAGTGTAAACCATGATTGATCTTTTGAGCCTGGGTTACCTCACTTAGTATGATGTTCTCCAGCTCCATCCATTCGTCTAAGAATTTCATGAATTCATTGTTTCTAATGGCTGAATAGTACTCCATTGTGTATATATACCACATTTTTTGCATCCATTCTTCCGTTGAGGGATACCTGGGTTCTTTCCAGCTTCTGGCTATTATAAATAGGGCTACTATGAAAATAGTGGAGCACGTATCCTTATATATGCTGAGGAATCCTCTGGGTATATGTCCAGGAGTGGTATAGAAAGATCCTCCGGAAGTAAAGTGCCCAGTTTTCTGAGGAACTGCCAGACTGATTTCCAGAGTGGTTGTACCAATTTGCAACCCCACCAGCACTGGCTGGGGGAATCAGTATCCCTGACCTCAAGCAATACTACAGAGCAATAGTGTTAAAAACTGCATGGTATTGGTACATTGATAGGCAGGTGAATCAATGGAACAGGATTGAAGATCCAGAAATGAACCCACACACCCATGGCCACTTGATCCTCGACAATGGAGCTGAAAACATCCAATGGAAAAAAGATAGCCTTTTCAACAAATGGTACTGTTTCAACTGGAGGTCAGCATGCAGAAGAATGCGAATTGATCCAACCTTATCTCCTTGTACTAAGCTCAACTCCAAATGGATCAAGGACCTCCACATAAAGCCAGATACTCTAAAGCTAATAGAAAAAAAAAACTGGGGAAGACCCTTGAGGACATCAGTACAGGGAGAAAGTTCCTGAACAGAACACCAATAGCTTATGCTCTAAGATCAAGAATTGACAAATGGGACCTCATTAAATTACAAAGTTTCTGTAAGGCAAAGGACACCATCAAAAGGACAAAACAGCAACCAACAAATTGGGAAAAGATCTTCACCAATCCTACATCATATAGAGGGCTAGTATACAATATATACAAAGAACTCAAGAAGTTAGACCCCAGAAAACCAAATAACCCTATTAAAAAATGGGGCACAGAACTAAACAAAGAATTTTCACCTGAAGAACTTCAGATGGCTGAGAAGCATCTTAAAAAATGCTCGACTTCATTAGTCATTAGGGAAATGCAAATCAAAACCACCCTGAGATTTCACCTCACATCAGTCAGAATGGCTAAGATTAAAAATTCAGGAGACAGCAGGTGTTGGCGAGGATGTGGAGAAAGAGGAATACAACAAATTTTTTAATAGTTATTAATAACTGTTATTAATATAAGATGGCTAGCCCTCCAATAATCGAGGCAGAGTCCTATAGATTTATTTATTTGGCTTTACAAAATTACTATTGTATTACTCTATATTTCTATATGCTAGACTACTTCTTAGCTATGCTCCCCATGTCCTTGCTTTGAGGGTCTAGCCTGAGTTATTTCTGTTTTTCAGTCCTCAAAGGGCATTTCACTGATGCCCATCTAAATGGAGACATCCTTTTCTTTCTGTATCCTTTCTCCTCATGGTTCCTGCCTGCCACCCCCAGACCATTAACTGAAATTCTGTCTCTATTTGCTCCAGTATTTGGCTATAGCCAATTTTATTTATTATAAAATAAACACCAATAGTGTTAAATTGGGGAGTAAAGCTTGCATGGCATTATTTGATTACATGAGATGTGCTCATGGGGCAACCAGATGTTAGAGACCAGTATTTAGCATTTGAATACATAGCAGAACTAGACCAAACCCCAATAAAAATATATATTGTGCTTTATAGTCTACCATATATTTATCAATTACAAAATTTAAATGTAGGACAGAATTCCTCTAATCACTGATGCTGAAAACCCTAACCTTCACAAGAATGTCAAATTAAATAATCTCTTCTTATATTTCTACTAGCATGAGGAACTAAATAAGAAAATTTAAATTTTAAAACAGCCTAAATTTTTATATTTACTATGTATTTCTAAGTAGACTTTCTACTTTTAATTTCTGGTAGTAACAGTAGACTGAAAAAATCCTTTAAGCACATACAGAGAATTAACTAACCATAAAGGCGTTACACATAATGAAGTGCATGGCAAGCAAAATTTTCTTGTATGTGAGATAGTAAAAGTATGGGTTACCTCTGTGGATCATTAAAAAAATGATAACACTGTGTTTTGCATTATGTAATAAGGAATAAAATTTTTGTGCCTTAACTGCTTGTTTGCAGGGTCTTTGTTCCCAGGAACATGAGACACTCACTCAGTCCATCTCTACCAAGTTTTGCAGTCCTAATGCAATTTTGTTCTTATCTAACCACTGAGACTCTCTCCACATTCTCACTAGAAATGATAATACCTTGATAGTTAATTCCTTTCATTGCTTTCAATGTTTATCTTATTTGATCCTAACTAAAACCAAGATTTCCTAACTAACATTTTACCTTGTAAATGAGATCTGTTCCCTCTCAGTTAAAGTTTCCCATGAACCTTCTACCTTTCCTCTCACAGCCCCATTCAGTATCAGCAAATGCCATCGGATACCTTGGAGCTTCTATTTCAATCCTTGGCTCAACACAGCTGGTTATGATGTGATAAGCACTGGTGGATTTAGTGTCACTTACCATGTGTCATCTACTTCCTCGTTAAAACCATGACCATCTGGCCCCTTACTCTGTTTTTGCACAGATAATCAAAGTCGTTGAATTTCCATCATCATATTTCAAACCAACGACTCTTCCCTAATCAAGATTTCAAAAATTCTTTTGGTGTCATTCCTTGTCTAACTCTCTGATGTCAGGAAACCTATAATTGTGTGGATCTCAGTGCACTTCTGTTTGTGAAGCTGTAGGATTTGTGATTACAGCAAACAATGGAGTGTTACAGTCACCATCCTTGAGGCTAGACTTTTCCATCAAGATTAGCATATCCTTCTGACAAGGCTGTAAGAAAGCATCCCACACTACTGCTCAGGATCCATATTAACATTTCATGTACAGACTGTAGCTAGATTTGACATGGGCTGATAACCTCACTTTAACTTTCTCATTCCTATGAGAATGTTGTCTCTAAACATGTCCATATATTGTTTAGCACAATTATGGCTATTCCAACCATTTTCCCTGCAAATAATATTGTTTTACTTTTAAGCACAAAATAAGAAAAAAATACAAAAATACAAAAAAAAATCAAACACAGAAAATACATCTCAAGTTTTCTGAAACATTTAAGATCTCTCTTTCTCATCTGTCTATCTAGTTATTCATAATATATGTTAACAAATAATATATTATGTATAATCTATAATGTATGAAATTTGATAGATGACAAGAAATATGAAATGTGATATGATATATAATTGATGGATAATATATAATAAATATGTAAAATAAAGCATAATGCATAGTATATAAGTATTTAATATACAATATATACTACATTATAAATGATATATGATATGTGAAACATGATATATAAGACATAATATATAATACATGATATATAATACATGATATATAGTATAAAAGAATGTATGATATATTAGATGATATATGACACATAATAAATATATGGCATATGACATAACACATAACATGTAACATATAATATGTATCAGACATTGTATATAACAAATAGTGTATAGCATATAGCATATAACATAAAACATTATATAATGTGTTACATATGATATAAGATGTGATATACATTATATATATTATAATATATAATGTATTTATCACATATATTCATTATATATACTTATAATAGGGAATGTTATATTACATATCACATATATATTATATATTAAATGTAATATTATATATTACATATTCTATTACATATAACATTATATTTTATATAATATAATATATAATGCATAATATATTATATATAATAATATAATATATAATGAAAGGTATAATGTACAGTGGACAATATATCATATGTAACAATATGACATATGACATACACTATATAATATATGATATATTATAATTTAAAATATGTAATATATAACATAATAAAGTATATTGATATAAAATATAGGATACAGGATATATGGTTAATATATAATATATGATATATTGCTAATATAAAAATTTATATAATTCTATAAATATTTATATATTGGTTATTTTGTATTATACAATTTACATGTTTGTACATAAATATAATTATAATGTATATTCTTTTATAAATATAATTCTGTCTGTTTATGAATGCATTCAACCATTCATCAATCTATATACACATTAGAAATGGAAATAGAAAGCAACTACTAGACAGGACAACAAAGTCAAAAAGGCAGATTGACGGAACAGGAAATTTACATGAAGAAAAGAAGGCAAAAATGTGTATCCTTTCTCTCATTCAAAATTAGGTCTGTGTGTGTGCATGTGTGTGTTTTGTGTTTGTGAGTCTTTAATGGAGAATTAGTTGTGAAGAAGAGTACTGGAGAGCTTAGAAAAGAACAATGAAGGAAGGGGTGAGTAGGGAACACGTTGCAATTATAAATATAGCAACATATATTATATATATTATATATATCATATAGATGAAAATCTGACAATTTAACACATTTGTGGACTTAAGAAACCGTAAATGTGCAGCCTAAAAATAGTAAATATCATATTTTGTAGTAGTGAAGTTTCGAAGATCAAACATCAGAACTTCCTAGGAGAGACATTTCTGGAAATACCATCTACAGAATCACACTAACTAGCACGTGTCTCATCCAAAGGTGTTTACATTATCTGTCCTTATTGTTTCTTACCCTATAAAACAACAAGTCAACAGAAAGCATGTATGGCAGACAACTTCAAATAATAATTCATACTGACATAGGACAAATGCAATTTTTTAGTAATAAATTATCTTTGCACTAAGTTATCCCTAGCCATCAGAGGCACTTGCTGGGATAACCACAGGTATTGATTGTATCAACTGCCTATGAAAATGTGTCCCTGAGTAGTGGGTGCCAGCCTAGCTGGTTATGCAAATGTTTGTCACTTCCTCGCCTGCATTAAAAAGGAAGGGAAGCTGCTGTGGGGAAAGCATGGTAGCCCTCAAGGCCAACTGGCTGAGTATGGGGTATGACTTTTTGAATACTAAAGAGCTGGCAGCTGGAGCTGGGGCAGAATCATGGAGAGCAGGACAGAGGCAGGGGACAGAGGGGAGACAGGAAGACAGCGGCAGAGCCCTGGGAGCCACCCATGTGGAGAAACACAGGGGCAGGGGAGTAGGGTTAAGGAAGAGGCTCCCTGAGAGAATGCCCCAGTAAAAAGGCCACCTCATACTATACAGATCTCTTCATGGCTTTATTATTAAACTTCAAGTGGGACCCCGAAAGTCAGGCTGTAGGAAATATAATATTTGAACAATGGTGAACATGCACAAAGCCCTACTTTCTTAATAACAGATCATTGCTATATGTAAAATTCCCTTTCATGATTTTCAACCTTGTAAGAGCAAATGTAACTAATACAGTTGTAGCAACTGTAGACAGCAACTCTCTACACACACACACACACACACACACACACACCACACCACACCACACCACACAGAATTTTATTGGTCTCTTAATCTCTCCTATGCACCCTCCTTCAACCTCTCCTGGATATGCCACCTCTGAAACTACAGTTTATTTCCTCAAGGTGTGACTTGTCCTAATCCACAGCATTTTGTGAACTTTCTCTCTCTGTAGCTTTGTGTCTCTTGTGAGAGCAATCTTGTCATCATATAATCTAACCCAACTAACCTTTCATATTTTATTCTTCTTTCATTGGATAGTTTTTAAGTAAATACATGGATTGCACTTCTGTCATCCTCCATTATGTAGTTTCTGAGAGAAAAAATAATATACTTACTAAACTTATTTGAAATATAAAACACCAAACTATATTTGGAAGACCACTTAATCATGGGAATTTTAATTATTTAAATTATTTTTCTTTAATTTTTGAAATTATAACATATTTACATCATTATTCTTCACTGTCCTCTCTCTATAGACTCCCATTTGTTCTCCTTGGTCAGTTTCAAAATCATCCCTTTTTTTAGTAATTGTTTTATTTACACTTATGTGTAAACATTTATGTTGTGTTTCTGTTATTAGAGATTTATTTTACATATTATATGCTGTTTGTATCTGATGCTTTTGTATTTTAACATCCTTCACAGGAGTTAAGTCATAAAGAGAAATTGTTATAGTATATTAAGATAAAACTGAAATAAGGGCTGGGTAACAGAAAAGGCTCATATAATTGACATTTGAAAGTCAGAATATGCCTATCTTTTTCTAAGGAAATTCTCATTTCTGTATCTACTTAAAAATAAAGACAGTGTATTTCATTAATATGAGGTTTGGCTGCATCTGTATGCCTCTACATTCTTGCTTGCTACCTGCAGAAGTTAGAAGTAATTGGGTCTTTAGGAACTAAAGTCAGAGTTTGGTTTGAGCCCCCTCATGGGTGGTGGGAACCAAAACTTTTAACCACTGAGCCGTTTCTGTAGCTACCTCTGCATGAGTTTTAAGGTCTTTTATCAAAGTGTGTGCTAGTATTTCCTTAAAAGGGCTCACAAACACCATTTCTGTACTCTACATTGATTCATTTAAATCTATGCCTTGAGCATTAGCAGTAGAAGCAATTTAATGAACCAGATACTGATATTTATTAATGATGTAGCCTGAGATTTTTAAATTACTTGGAATGTTGGAAAGTAATTCTCTAAGTTATTTCATATATTATATTAAAACATTTAATAATTAACAAGCTATAACTACTCAATGTACATTCATACCTCATGTTCAAACATGAATTTCCTCATAATCAGATATCAATATTTTATTCTTATTGAATATCACAAGCATTTAAAACTCATTTCACCGTGCTTTAGGCAGTAATTGTTTTAACTACTCAATGAGAAGAACCTTATAAATTCACACATAATTATAACTTCCCTTCTCAGATATTTCACAGAATATAAAAAGTATTTGTATTTTACTATTTTATATCAAAAATTACTATTTAATCACATTTGAAATTTGCTCACAACTTTTAAATTTTTAAAATGTATTTATATGTGTGATAGATATGGAGGTGAGAAAGAGGGAGGGAAAAAGAGAGAGGGAGGGAGAGAGAGAGAGTGAGAGAGAGATGCAGGTTTGAGAGCTGTTGTTCAAAGGACTGCATTATGGAGTTGGCTGCCTCCTTTCATGCTCGTGAGATGGAACTCAGGTTGTTAGTATTTCTGTGGGATTCAGCTTTCCTCTATGAGCCTCATAGCTTGCTTACAACTCAATAATGGAAAAGTTGGTTAATTAGATGAGGTAGTGATTAGTGACAGAATGTGAATAATGTGAATGTGTAGTGGTTAAAAGCATAGAACACATTGGAGCAAAAATCCCATCTCTGAGCTTGCATAGTCAGAACAGAAAGAACACAATACAAAGCCACTGACTTTCTTTCATTTTCACAAGGCAGATCTGATACATTTCTTTTGCTTAGAAGGATGACAAATTTAAGTGTTTTTGTATTTTTAAATATATTCTATGGATTTCTGGTAATATTACCAACTCAAGTCTAAATAAAAGGTTCAAACAGGGTAAAAATAAAGATGTTTAAATAATTATTGAATAAATAAAAAGTCTCTCTCCTTTTTAACTATTGATATCAGTCAGGATTCTTTCCAGGAACAGAACCGACAGAACGAATACAAAACCTGAAAGATGAAATTTCTTAAATTTCCTTTGTTCCTTGAGACTGACTGTCTCAGAAATTACAGTCTTGCAGCGCATGGCTCACAGTAGAAAGGCCAAGAACCTGTAAATGCCCTGTTTCCAAAGCTAGGTATCTCAGCGTATGAATCTGATGCTAAAGACCTGAAGTATTTCTGGAGAGATGCAGGTCTTCACCTAACCTTAGAAGTCTGGAAATGTTGATTCTATTATAAGCAAATGAGCGATTGCTTATAATAGCAAGTGCAACATTGACTATAGGAAAATAGTGAAGGACAAGTCGGCCCTTTTCACTTCTGAAACCACAGATGTCACCACATTTGTGGTGGATATCTAACATCAATTAGAACATCAAGACACCTTCACAATTGAGGGTGATTCGAAGCTGTTGTAAGTTGTTATTCAAAATCATCATAGTATATAATGTAGTTTGTTAGGTACCAATATACTAGAATGAGTTAAAAATCTAGTAAGTGGTAGAGATTAAAAGTTACATGTACTAAACAACATGGTCTCTAAAGTGGACAATGGAATTCATTTCATAGTTCACAATTGAAAGGAAAGGCAATTGCAAGTTACTGAGATCTATTAACATGCTCAATATCACCTTGGTCATTAGAAACAAGAAATTAATTAAAGAGGGAAATTGTCTTTTCTTTGATAACCCATTCCGTCATAGTGGTACAAATCTCCTCCTGTGTTGGAGTGTAATTGTGTTTATTTGGTGCTGTCTTCCTACGTTTAAGCTTAACTTTTAAAGACAAGAGCTTAACTTTTAAAGAAAAATCTTCATTCCTTAGCCAGTAACCATTTTATAATGTCTTAGTTACAAACCCTTTTGCTGTGAAGAGACTCTATGACCATGGCAGCTCATATAAAGGAAATATTTAATGGGGTCTTGGTCACAGTTTAGCAGCTTAGTCCATTGTCATAATATCTGGAAGCATAGCATGTGACAGAGATGCAGCTCGAGGAGCAGACATCTATCCCTGGTTAGGAAGCAAACAGAGAGAGAGCCCGACATTTGAAACTCTGAAGTTTATCCCAGTGTCATGCTTCAACCAAGAAGGCCATACCCCCTATAACACTCCCTAAGTGTTCAAATATATATGCCCCTATGAGAATCAAGCATGATGGCCTGCATTTTATCCTAAGACTTACATGGAAAGGGAAAAAAGATAAATGGCTCCAAAATAGGTGTTCTCTGATTATCACCTGCATGCCATAGTAGAATACCAAAATGTAAATTTAAAAGAAGTGAGAAATTAAAATTCCATAATAATTATTATCACACAAAAGGCTTTAAATATACAGAAGACATTTTAAAACAATCCTTACAATAGCCTAGTTTTTCCATTGTAGCTCAGAGCCTCCTCTGCCTCCAAATTCACATGCCATAGCTGTTCATGTGCTCATTTCTTGTAAAAGACCAAACTCTATCTCAGACTTCATCATATTTCACCTTCAGCCTATTAGACCATAGCCATTCCTCAGCTGCAGTACCTGACAAAGTACCCAGATGAGACTGGTCCTGTCTGAATCATCCTTGGAAGAGAAAGGGAAACACTGGGTATTGATAGATTCTGTGAGGCCAAGTCAGTATCTTCATGTGTGTATCTAATGTTGATCTTACCAGGCTCCAATGGGTGTCCAAATGCATGGTCTCAGAGATAGATCTTGATTTATCCAACTGGTAAAGCTCAATGGGTCACAAAACAAAGTAGACATAAATATGAGAAGTTAATTTGTGGGGAAGTAATGAGTGAACAGGGAAATTAGGGGAATGGGACCTATGTAAGGAAGAGTGGTTATTTTGCATTATATTCATGTGTCATTGTCAAATAATATTATATAAAAGTAATGAAAAAACAGAACAAAAATTGTAGGTATCAGTTATGTGTTAAACGACGTGAACCCAAGTAGAGAAGATCAATTTCTTTATGAAGAAAGACACAAGAGATCACTGCTGTCATGCTTTGTTCCGTCCCTTGTCCATATGGTCTTTCATTGATTTTGCTTCCAAAAATTATGACCCATCCAGCAGGTCCAGTTATTCCAGGGTCTCGAAGGAGCACTACCTGAGGGTCAAAAAGAGGGGGGGGGAGAAAAGGGAAGCCAAACACGCTAAGAAAGACAAGTCAGTCTGCGTTGTGTCAAGGCTTCATTTAATGTCGGGGAGACGAACGGGTTTTAAGGCTTACAGAGAAGGAATTGACCTTCACACAAGAGCAAAGGAGGGAAGGGCGGAGACACCCCAAGCGATGGAAGCAGGAAGCAAGGAGGTCATCCAAGTGGGGACACCCGGAGTTAACACCAGCAGGAACATTCCATGGTTACGACAGGAACATCTTGTGGTATTCTCGGGAATCTTCTTGCACCAATAGCTCAAGGGGAAGGCTCTAGTTAATTGTTCTTTAGGGCTGTGAGTAAGCATAAGTCCGAATAGCTCAGGACGGCTTCCCACAAAATTATTTTTTTAACATTGACTTAGTTCTGCAAACATAATTGCTATAGTCATTTAAATTTTGTATTGTATTTTAAAATATTTCAACATCATTCAATTAGTCACAATTTATCCTTACTTGATGTCTAATGTTAATTACTCAGGCATGCTAATAATAATTTGGTATAGTATGGTTTTTGAATTGATTATTTAAGAGAGAGAATTAGAATATATTATAAGTCTATAGCCTAAGACACATTCCTAAATTTCATCACCATGTATTAATATAAAAAGGATTTCTGATGTTATTCTTTAGTTGAAAAGACATAACTTACTTTACATCTAATGAATCACAAGATTCTTATCAGAAAATGTGGCCAGTTTTTTTAATTTGTTTTTTTTTCCCTAGAGACATCATGAAAAGAATGTATGAAGGCTGTCACCACACAATTGGCAACCATAGTACAAAATCTAGAACTGGAACAGAATAAATCTAGGTTTATGGAGGTTGCTTGGTATTGCAATTAAAATAGGTGAACTTTATCGTATGAACTTACTATGGAAAGAACTTACAGGATATTTGGAATTTGCAGCACAAGCAATGTTATGTTCTTCAGTGCTCAGTGCTAACTAATAATGGATTCACACTTTCAGTTCCTCTGATCAATTCTCTGTTTCTCAGTATTTGATTGTGCTCCATTAAAAGATTTTTTTTGTGTGTGTGTCTTGATGTTTGAGCACTGACAATAGAAAACTTACCTAAAGTTTATAGTGACTGCCACCATGACATGCATGAGAAGTTACAATTTTATTTTTGGCATTTTTTTTTTTGCTTATTTTCAATGGAGCATGGTTTTGGAATATTGAAGAAAAGCAGTTCCTAAATGAAATGTGAACATTCATTTATAGCTTCTTCTGAATGTGCAGAGTGAACATCAGTGTGGACAGAGACAGATCTTTCTGCAGAGCTAAGGGAACACAGGAAGGAACACAGCCTTCCACCCTGATCAGGTAGGCAGAGGAGTTGCAAACAGTAGGCTCCTACAGTCTATACATATTTACAAACTCAATTCTGTTATTAAGGAAACCATGTAATTGATTTTCATGAATCTACACACACACACACACACAATCAATTAGGTAGAATACCCAATTCTACCAATTAGTACTAAAGCCATAATTTAAAGAATCTAAAATGAGACTTTTCTTCCTCAGTCAGGAAAATAATAGAAGAAAACTGTATATTGCTTTTGATTTTGAAATAGTCAAGGATAAGTGATCTCATGATAATTCTGAGAGATGCTCTGTCTGTGATAAAGCTGGATGACTTCTGACAACTTCATTGCTGTTGATATGTTTAAAGGACTCCATCTGTATTTAAGGAAAAGAAACATTTTTATGTGCTCCATAAATTATGGTTTAAATATAAATTGTTGCTATAATACATTGTTTAGGTTGTTGAAAAAATAATCCATCATTTTTGTTTAAAAATAGAAATAAGTACAAGGTGACATGATAATCCTATCTGTATTTTTCCAAGGTTAGTGTATGTGTTGCTGACATTTTCAAAGAACTAGAAAAAATATTTGAATGGAAGTAGGAATTTTCTAAGAAGTACTAATTGTTTTAGCACACCTAGACAGACACAAAAGAATGCATATCAAGAACTGCTGGTGGGTAGGCCAGCAACAAATTTCAATCTTGTAAATGTTAGGGTTAAATTGAGGGTCAATTATTTAAGGATTCCTTTATTTCCATATCCAAAGCAATAAGAAAAAGAAGAAAAGAGAAAAAAGAAAAATTGATAATTTCTAACCAAAACTGTTGTAAATTATGTCCTTATTGATGAACTACCTCCTGTAAAAAATATACAATTCTCATATGCAGGTGATTATTTCATAAAATTATTGATATTTCTCAAATTATAAAAGCACCTATATTGAATAAATCTGGTATCAGAGAAATTGGAATGTAATTTTACAAATAGTGTTATATTTATACAAATATAACTGAATAGAAATTTAAACATACATGAAATATCCAAAGTATGTAGACTTCATTCACTGACAAAATGTATTTGTCTACACTAGAAAT
The DNA here is from genome assembly GCF_947179515.1 of Apodemus sylvaticus. Lineage (NCBI taxonomy): Eukaryota > Metazoa > Chordata > Mammalia > Rodentia > Muridae > Apodemus > Apodemus sylvaticus. Next base: position 11,268,898 of record NC_067479.1, read on the forward strand.
CATACATTTAGAACCATAGTAAAATCACAGAGGAATAAAATCAGGCATATGTATGGGAGGTCCTGACTGCTTCTAAAGTGAGTTGTATACTTGCTAGTAACATGAATTTAAAAAGAACTTCCTAGGAAATTAAGATATGTTTTGGTTTACTCAACAGTACTTCAAAAGATGTAAATGTAGTTGAATGACTGGGATGGTGAATACTTAAAACATTTCTATTAAAAAAGACATGTCAACTTAACCTAGGCATTCTGCTTACCAAACTGGAAAAAAGAGGAGAAACTAAATCCAAAGCAAACTTAAGAAAGTGGTGGAAAATCAATACAATCGAATGTGGAAGAAAAAGGGAAACCAAAAGCTGATTCAGTTCCCTGAACTTCTCTAAAATCAAGACATCAGCAAATCTGCTTCCTTTTATGTCATCCTTTCAGGTGCTAGGGCTGCTATTGTCCCTGGGTCAGGCTTCTTCTCCTCGTCTACAAACTAAGCTCTCACAGAATTAGTAAAAAGAGGCATTCTAAAAGTATAAAAAAGTGAAGGAAATACAAAAGGACTAAAGCAGTCACCACTGAGGCTAAGCACGACTGACAGACACAAAACCAGTGTGGGGACATTGAATCCAAGCGCAATGTGCACATACATTCAAAACAAGTTTGCTAAAATATTTAGCATCTGTTGAGAAAGGAAATGTCATGCTTGCAGTGGTGACTCTTGGAAGCAGCAACTCAGGTTCAATGTTTGTGCCATCAGTCATGTATATGGATAGTTTGCTTATCATTATATTATACCCTGAAAATAGTATTATTTTGCCTTTGTGTTTTTCTTCCCAATAATTTCTAATGTTTAATCTATATGTAATTATGATAAAATACAGGACAATCTTGGGTATTTTGTGTGTTTTTTTTGGCTAATATCAACTTATTAGTGAGTACATACCATGCATGTCCTTTGGTGTCTGAGTTACCTCACTCAGGGTGATATTTTCTAGTTCCATTCATTTGCCTGCAAAATTCAGGATGTCCTCATTCTTAATAGCTGAGTAGTCTTCCATTGTGTAAATAAACCACATTTTCTGTAGCCATTCTTCTGTTGTGGGACATCTGGGTTGTTTCCAGCTTCAAGCTATCACAAATAAGGCCGCTATGAACATAGTGGAACACGTGCCCCTGTGGCATGGTAGGACAACTTTGGGGTATATTCCCAAGAGATACAGTCCACGGAACTCAGAAAGGTCAACAGGATGAAGGGCCCAAGTTGCAGCACCTCAGTTCCACTTGGGAGGGAGAAGAAAGCAATCACAAGTGCGGATGGAGAGAGGGACCTGGGAGGGAGTATGAATGGGTGTAAGGGGTGGAGGGGAACCTGATATGATATTGGGTGAGGGAAAAGGGCGGAAACCCTGAGGGCAAGCAGAAAGAATAGAAATAGGGATCCTCAGAAGGTAGGAGGTTGGGTGGGGGGTGGAAGGACCATCCCAAATGTACCAGAGATCTGGAAGGTGAGAGACTCTTAGGACTCAAAGGGAGGGGCCTTAGATGAAATGCCCAACAGTAGAAAGAGAGAACTCATAGAGCCCACCTCCAGCAGGAAGACAAAGCAGAGAATGAGGGATGGCTTGCCATGCTACAGTCAAAACTATGACCCATAAATGTTCCTGTCTGAAAGAACTGCAGGGATGGAAATGGAGAGGAGCCTGAGGGAAAGAAGATCCAGTGTCAGGCACAAAATGGGATCCAGCTCAGTGGGAAGTCTCGAGGCCTGACAGTATTACTTAGGCTATGACCACACGCCAGAAGGCCCAACAAGCACTTGAAAGAATCAGATGCAGATATTTGCACCCAACCAATAGACAGAAGCAGCTGACCCTTGTTGTTAAATTAGGGAAAGGCTGGAAGAACTTGAGGAGGAGGGTGTTCCTATAGGAGGACCAGCTATCTCAATTAACCTGGACCCCTGAGGTCTCCTCAGACACTGGGCCACCAACTGGGCAGCCTACATCAGCTAATATGAGGCACTTACTTAACACACATACAATAGAGGAATGCCTGGTGTGTGTTCAATCATGGGTGACACACCTAACCATCAGAGACTGGAGACCCCAGAGAGTTTAGAGGTCAAGTGGGGTGCGGGGGTTGGGAGTAGGTGTGAGGGGTGGGGTGTGGAGACATCCTCGTGGAGATAGGCAGTTGGGGAGGAGGTGTGAGATGTGGAATAGTTGGAGGGTAGACAAGGCAGGGGTGATAAAAACTGTAGTGTAAAAAAATCAATCAATCAATCAATAATAAAAGACAAAAACAAGGCAAGGATTTATAACACAACTTTTAAACATTGACAGGATAGAAATAAGAGAAAAAAAATGTAGTGACAAACTTCCTTAGATGACCACATTTTATGAAAAAGTGATGAGATGCAGGAAAAGTCCATGAAGCTCACATGATGATCCCGAGAAATCTCATGGACTTAAATAAAGCCTGCACATTAGTCAATATTATTGCTACAAGATTAATTTTGGCAAATACTTTATAGCTAGTCAAGAAATGAAGAAGATTGGGCAGAGGAGAAAACCAAAATTCTGCTAGTAATTCCTGTATGATTATTTGTCAAAGCAAAATTTTCCTTAAAATGCAATTGCCAACCCGAAGCTTGTAACATGGAGGGAAAATAGATTAAGCTTACTCATTACAGGTTACTGTTATGGTATCAATGGTAGGTTTCCCCTAAATTTCATGGACTGAACAGCTGGTTCTTAGTGGGAGATGCTCTCAAGAACTTCAAGAAATGGGAGGTGCAGTGACCTAGTAGAAGGAGTGGACCACTGAAGATTCCAGTCTGTTGTGAGATAAAGAAACATCATGATTCTGATGCCATGAGATTCATCCCAACTACATGTAGGAAAGCAGCGATGTAAGGAGCCCTCTTACATCTTTGTATCAATGACTCTGATGCGTCCGTTATTCCTTTTCTGATGTTCACTTGGAGAAAAGAAACTGCTATAGCTCTTCTCTTGTTTATGTTTCTTAAATTTCCTTTTGAAATAGATGTTTAACTCTTGGTTAAAAGAGCCTTGCAGGGGGGGAAAAGGTCATTTTAATTATTGTATGATATCGTTAAGATACTTGAGGATGGTTCTACAGCCTTTTTCCTGAAGAACTAAGACAGATCATGGGTGAAATTCACCAATAAGTTGGCTTGCATTATTCTCCAAACTTCTAATAATGATAGATTCACCGAGTTCATTAATTTGACAGGATTCATAGAACAGGATAGTGGTCTTGCAATCAGGTTCCTCCGGGGGTGGGAGTGGGTGATACAGGAGATACCTGCTCAAGGATGATGTTGAGTTTTCTGTCACATTATTTATAAGACTTTTCATTCCTTCATGAAGCTTGTCAAGTCATTATGCTCCATTTATAACATTTATAACACCATTAATATTCACATACATTTGAGTCCTCTTTGATTCTCAGAAACGGTCAACAAAGATTTCTGAAAAATAATATTTGCTTGACATTTTCTTGCGTGGTACAATTCATTTAATTGTAGAGCTTCTGTCTAATCGAAGCGTAGTATGTGAGGATGACAGGGATACTGAGGTCTCTTCAGTCAGAACCGTTTATGCCGGCACTGCAGCTCCTTTGTCACCCTGGCATTTTCAATTGCAGAAGACGAGGCTGTGAGAGAAAGAAGTCTCAGTCTGAGCTAGCACTGCCTCTGCTAATAATGTGCTTGAAAGTGACATGAAACTTTTCAAGTGGGGAGAAATACCCACTTTTAGAAAAACAGTTAGATAGCCTTTCTCCCACCCAGAGTGCTTTAAACCTCTCCCCTGTGGCGGAATAAAGGCAGCTCTAAAGAAAAAATAATAATAGCAGAATTATTGAAATGCAGCAGCTGCCCAGGATTTCTCTGTGGTCTCCACCATTGTGCTCTTCCAACAGCTCGGCCAGGTTCAGTCCAATGATGAAACTGGAAGCAGTATTTTAATGGAAACTAGAGAGACGGGATATCAATTCACTGAACAGAAATCAAGCTTAATAGTGAAGAAAGATGTGGTATTGTGATTAAAAAAATAATGTTGTTTTTCTCCAAAGTTACATTTAATTAGTTTTTTTTTTTTCAGAAGAATGCTTAACTGGAAAACAATTCATAGAGCTCTACTCTTTTGACTAATGAAGAGGATAATGAATTTTCCTACAATAATAGCAGTTGAAAGATATTTACACAATTTTAAGTGAAAGGTATACGTCTGTGTGTCTATGGATGCACTTGAGTACCGTTGCCCATGGGACAATGCTAGAGGACAGTGCCGGGGTTACAAGTCATTGTGAGATGTGCTATATCCTTTGTGAGAATCCAAGTTAGATAGCTTGGAAGAAAACTCTTCCCCTCTGAGCTATCACTTACCTCTATAAATAACGTTAGTGTGTAGAAAGTTGAATTCCTGTGCTAGGCTACTAAAAACTATTTTCTATTTTGCATAGCCTTCCATTTTCTAAAGTGACTGACTACATGGATTTCTATCATGTGTTTTGTTTAAGGCAGTAGAAAACTAGCTGTATTCCCTGATATTGAATTCATTATACATACAGGTTCATAATTTTTTTCATTCTTAAAATGGGTAGCCAGTTTCCATAAGTATACTTGTGTAGTAGAACAGGTTGCAAGGAGAACTCTAGGGATGAAAGCAAAAGTTAGTAAGAAAAGTGCCAGGTTGATCCTGTCAAAGGACATTAAGGTTCTTAAAGATAAGACAGGCACAGGATTGCTAGTTTATGTATGTGAGTATACTGTCCTATTGCTGTCTTCAGACACACCAGAAAAGATGCCATTACAGATGATTGTGAGCCATCATGTGGTTGCTGGGAATTGAACTCTGGACCTTTGGAAGAATAGTCAGTATTCTTAACTACTGAACCATCTCTCCAGTCCCACAAGATTGTTATTTAAAGCAATTAAATATGAATAAGGATTTTCAAAAGCTGTCAAAAGCTGAAGGACATTTGTGAATATTCTTCACTCACTTTTCAGTGAGTTGTAGCATGCGATTCTAGATCAAAAGGCAAGAAATAATAAGCAGAATTGATATGGGGACCAGGACATATGAACATACATTTGTACACATGAAAATTACATATCAGTGTGTAGAGTCCTAGAAGTGATGGCTGAGGAGACAGAGGCCAAATTGAGTGGCGAAGAGATGCTGGACAACATATTGCATAGAGTGTGATCATAGTCCATACAGCTGGAGGGGAGCAAGTGGTGCCGTGAATTATTAATACTATTTTAAACTGACCTCCAGCATTTTTATATATTAGCATAAATGGCAGTCTACAACTACTCTTGATTAGAATAGTTATATGGTATTCCAGGCAGAGGGATTAAAGTGTATGGCATGTTTGTATTCCAGACAGATCACACAGACCTAGTACTTTGGATGTGATCCCTTGCCAAGGCAGCTGTGTGGCAGTATTAAATTTCCTCTACACATTATCAATATATTTAAACATTACAATCTTTAAAAATGTCCAGTGAAGCATTTTCTATGGCATGTTTTCTTTAATGTACTCAATTATGCCAATCCTTTAAAGATAAAGAAAATTACCAGATTCACTCATGAGCATGGTTAAACGAATACCATGGGAACAGAGATACACATTATTCTCTTTTCATTTGTAAAAACTGCTGCTGATACAAAATGTTTAAAAAATTAAGCATGAGTCTATAGTTCTTTATCAAATAGCAGCCTAGTCTATTCTGTGTCTACCCCTCATTTGGAAATTAAAAAAACAAAAAAACAAAAAACAAAAAAAACAGCCATCTTGGTGGACAACTTAACCCCTTTGAATTCCTAAGGCACACTGAGTATTTATAGCCCAGGAAAGAGATGTTATATTTCCCCATTACTGGGGCAGGAGGAAGCTCAGAGAACAAACCAGTGAAAAGGCTGCTGCAGTATTATTCTTGCCACACTGAGTAACTCAGCCTGGCAGTGTTTTGCTGTCTATTTTTCTCTTTTTGAAAGATTTCGGCTAAGAAAGCTGCATGTCATTTTCTAATGTCAAATCAAGATTGATATTTTGCCTCATTGTTCTATAGCTTTTGCATCATGGAATTCTCATATCTTTACATGACAAGAAGGCAGTGAAGTGTGGAAAGCAATTTAGTAAATGGAAAACTATTTTGAAGAGAAAATGAATAAAACACAAAATATTTAAATGAAGCAGTAACATTCCTGATTCAGCTGCCAGTATCAAGTATCTATGAAAAGGCAGTAACATTGCATGTTTCAAAAATATGAGAATGTGTGAAATAGACAAAACCCTATCCATAATAATTTTCTGAAGGATATAAGAGAAATACTTAACTTTAAATATGTGTAGATAGAGAACAGCATCTGTCAATTTTTAGTCATGTGATTTTTATATAGCCAAAGTACAGTGACTGTTGAGGTACTTGTGTATTGTTTTGAGTGGCTTTGAAAATAAATTAGGAAATTTTAAAGAAGCAGTGACAGTCTTACATTTATAAATCATAATTGGTCTACAGACACAAATAAAAACATAGTCATATGGCAGGCTTTATAATAAAAACACTTAAAAGTAAAATGGAGACTGAGCATATTACAGTTATATATTTAGGGATATATATGAAAATTTAATGAAAAAGAAGCCAAGGACTACAAATTTAAGAAAGAGCAAAGGGGGTGTATATATAGGAGGGGTCATGCAATGTAAGCAAAAGGGGAGAATAATGTTAATTATACTTTATTAAAAATGGAAGCATGGTCTACAGATTGTTATAGCTTGTATCTATTAGCTATGTAATAAGATTTAACAAGTCACAGAGCCTAAAATTATCAGTCACACACATCCTATAAAAGGCATGGAAATTTGACACAATTACAGGAAAAAATGTTTTCTTTATGGATAGCAAAGCACTTACATTTGTAATTGTGTTATAATTTCATAAGATATGATATCATTTGTAGAATTTTTAAGTTTCTAGCCAATTTATATTGGTGTATCTACTAAAATAAATGACATAGAATCCATTTTAATTAATTTCATTAATGTTGTAATAGGTGAATATCTTCAAAAAACAACTTGACAAGGGCTATTGTGGGTCATACTTCTCATGGTTACAGTTCTTCCAGGTTGGAATAGCCTGGTCGATGTGGACACCTTGTATCATGACCATTAGACAAAGGAATTGGAATTCTGCTAGTTCAATGATTTCTTCCTCTACCTATGCATCTAATCCAATCCAAAACCCCATCCCATGGAAGTGTTCCTCACTTTCATCCTCAGTTTATCCTGTTGAAAACCATCCTCTGGGATGTACCCAGTCCTAACCTCAACAGTTTCCTGAATGACTTGAAACCTAGTGACGATAATGGTGATTAAGTTTCACAGCATTTTTTATATATTTAAATTAATAAATATACCCATTTCAAATCTATATTAGTTGTTAGCACCCAATAATATGGTACTATAATTAATCACAAAGAATATTCTCATGAGATGAGATTTATGTGCATAATTGACTGCTTATACAATCCACAAGCAATTTTTATTGAATATATCTTCAGAGTAGAACAAAAACTGAGATTGCAAATAAAGTTTAATTTAATTTTTTCTCCAATTATCATGGCTTTTAAAGTGGATGAAGTTTCATTTTATAATGCTATTGTGTCTAAATATTAAGTATTAAATATTATTTTTAATCATAGGAAAACATTAAGTAGATTATCTAAATATTGATGAATTCTTTTTTTTTCTTTTTCAAGATAGGGTTTCTCTGTGTAGCTCCGGCTTTCCTGGAACTCACTCTGTAGACCAGGCTGGCCTCGAACTCAGAAATCCGCCTGCCTCTGCCTCCCAAGTACTGGTATTAAAGGTGTGCGTCACCACTGCCCAGATTATTGATGAATTGTTATTTTTGTTTCTGTTAGATATGATATACTAGCTACGTTAAAATATATTTGTGTTTTTTTAAGTGCAATGATTTATTTTCTTCAAATATATCAGAACAAAAATCAGCTAAGAAACTTTAATGACATCTTTATTATGATCCACAGAAGGAGCAAGTTTCTCTGATTAGTGTTGGGCATTGTTCTAGGCTATGCCACTAAGAATCATTTTATTATGTCCCTCCAATCTGAAATATAACTGTGTCATCCCACACCACCTAAGGTCACAGTCTACTATATCTGGAGAGCTCCCCTTTTCTTACTGGCACTTCCTCCACTCTTCCTGATCTGGTGAGCCATCCTCATTGTTTAACGTAAGGAATGCCATGTAGTCCTTGACAGATCTACAATTTTAACTTCCTCTTTCCCAATGGAAGAAGCTGCCCATCATGTACGCGGAATGTCTCTCTATTCACACTAGACACTCCCAGTACAATAAACCCCAGAATTTATACTTGTATGAACTGACAAAGACTATGACAGCAGGCACAAATCCTGTGCAAGTTTCAATCAGACACAATCCAAGCATGGAGTAGAAGAATACATAAATCCCCAGTATAACCAATAAGCCATTAGCAATTGATTTCTTTCGGAAAAGGGAACACTTAGTTTTCTCAAAATGAGCCTCATTGTGTGTATATCAGCCACACTCCAGGTCAGGCCCCAAGCTCAGGTCAACACGTGTGTGTGTGTGTGTGTGTGTGTGTGTGTGTGTGTGTGTCTATGTTTTGTGGTATTTTCCTTATAATTTTTAGGGTTTTTTTATCTTCATTTTTTATTTCATGTTGTTTTTCCTTTGCTTCTCTTTCTCCCTCCCTCTCCTTCTCTCTCTCTCCTCTCTCTCTCTCTCTCTCTCTCTCTCTCTCTCTCTCTCTCTCTCTCTGTTTCTTTCTTTCTTTCCCTCTTTCTTCTTAAAGGAAAATTTTCCTTAAAAGAAAAACAAAGCTAAACAAAGAATTTTCACCTGAAGAATTTTGAATGGCTGAGAGGCACCTTAAGAAATATTCAACATCATTAATCATTATGGAAATGCAAATCAAAATAACCCTGAGATTTCAACTCACATCAGTCAGAATGGCTAAGATTAAAAACTCAGTAGACAGCAGGTTTCCGCAAGGATGTGGAGAAAGAGGAACATTCCTCCACTGCTGGTGTGATTGCAAGCTGGTACAACCACACTGGAAATCAGTCTGGTGGTTCCAGAGGACCCTGCTATACCACTCCTGAATGGTATAATACCTGAACAAGGAATACCCAGAGGATTCCCCAGCATGCAGTAAGGACACGTGCTCCACTATGTTCATAGCAGCCTTATTTATAATAGCCAGAAGCTGGAAAGAACCCAGATGTCTCTCAATGGAGGAATGGATACAGAAAATGTGGTATATTTACACAATGAAATACTACTCAGCAATTAAAAACAATGAAATCATGAAATTCTTAGGCAAATAGTTGGAACTGGAAAATATCATCCTAAGCGAGGTAACCCAATCACAAAAGAATAGACATGGAATGTAGTCACTGATAAGTGGATATTAATTCGCCCAGAGGCTCTGAATACTCAAGACACAATTAATATATCAAAGAAGAAGGAAAGAAAGGGCTCTGGTTCTGGAGAGGCAGATCTAGCATTGTAGGGGAGTACCAGGACAGAGAAGTGGGAGAGTTTGACTGGGGAATGGGCAGAGGGAAGAGAACTTATGGGACTTACAGGGAAGGGGGAACCAAGAAAGGGGAAAGCCCCTACGTTGCTGCAGGAGTGGTATAGCAGGGTCCTCCGGAAGTGTCATGCCCAGTTTTGTACCAGCTTGCAATCCCACCCACACTAGAGGAGTGTTCCTCTTTCTCCACATCCTCACCAATACCTGCTGTCTCCTGTGTTTTTAACCTTAGGCATTCTGACTGGTGTGAGGTGAAATCTCAGGGTTGTTTTGATTTGCATTTCCCTAATGACAAATGAAGTTGAACATTTCTTTTTTTTTTTAATTTATTTTCTATATTCTTTGTTTACATTTTAAAAGCCTTCCCCTTTCCCATCCCCCCACCCTCATATGTCCCATAAGTCCTCTTCTCTCCATCCATTCTCCTATCTTTCCCCCTCCCTTTTCTCTGTCCTGGTACTCCCCTACAATGCTGGATCTAGCCTTTCCAGGATTAGGACCCTCTTCTTCCTTCTTCATGGGAATCGTTTGATATGCTAATTGTGTCTTCAGTATTCAGAGCTTCAGGGCTAATTAATATCCACTTATCAATGATTGCATTCCATGTATATTCTTTTGTGATTGGGTTACCTCACTTAAGATGATATTTTCCAGTTCCATCTATTTGCCTAAATAATTCATGAATTAATTGTTTTTACTTGCTGAATAGTACTCCATTGTGTATATATACCACATTTTCTGTATCCATTCCTCCATTGGGGGATATCTGGGTTCTTTCCAGCTTCTGGCTATTATAAATAAGGCTGCTATGAACATAGTGGAGCATGTGTCCTTACTGCATGCTGGGAAATCCTCTGGGTATATGCCCAGGAGAGGTATAGCAGGGTCCTTCGGAAGTGTCATGCCCAGTTTTCTTAGGAACCACCAGACTGATTTCCAGAGTGGTTGTACCATCTTACAATCCCACCAGCAGTAAAGGAGTGTTCCTCTTTCTCCACATCCTTGCCAACACCTGCTGTCTTCTGAATTTTTAACCTTAGCCATTGTGACTGGTGTGAGGTGAAATCTCAGGGTTGTTTTGATCTGCATTTCCCTAATGGCTAATGATGTGGAGCATTTCTTAAGGTGCTTCTCGGCCATCCGGATTTCTTCAGGTAAAAATTCTTTGTTTAGGTCTGTACCTCATTTTTTAATAGGGTTATTTGGTTCCATGGGGTCTAACTTCTTGAGTTCTTTGTATATATTGGATATTAGCCCTCTATCGGATGTAGGGTTGGTGAAGATCTTTTCCCAAATTGTTGGTTGCCATTTTGTCCTTTTGACAGTGTCCTTTGCCTTACAGAAACTTTGTAATTTTAATGAGATCCCATTTGTCAATTCTTGATCTTAGAGCATAAGCTATTGGTGTTCTGTTCAGGAACTTTTCCCCTGTGCCTATGTCCTCAAGGGTTTTCCCCAGTTTCTTTTCTATTAGTTTAGTGTGTCTGGTTGTAAGTGGAGGTCCTTGATCCACTTGGAGTTGATCTTAGTACTGTAAGACCCCAAAAACCGAGGGTGCCCCAGCACCCCACACCCCGGAAGGCGACACCCAAATCACTTGCGAGAAACGGTCTCGATGCAATGGCATGAGGATTTCTTTATTTCCAGAATTCTGGGTTCCATAGCCATGCGCCACGCAGGGTCAGATGACTATGGACCACGAGTGCCGAATTGAGACAGCTTTTATAAGTTTATGACAGAGCCCGCGAATCACAAACCAATCATTTCTTAGCATGGAGAGCCCGCGAAATGCGAGCCAATTGATTTGTACCACTCCATAGTTTGTAGGCCAATCAGTTTAAATTATCGGAGCCCGCGCTCAGTGAACCAATTAGTTTCCTATAATGTCTACAGCTGCGTGAACTCCTCCTTAGGGGTAATGGCATAAGTTTACAAAAGCAAGATAACCTTAGCCCATTTTCAGTTACCCTATGGGGCCAGGATCACCTATTCAAGGCCTTTCTGCTAGGTCTAAACAAAGGGCGGGCTCTGGAATGTGACCTTTTACCTAGTTTCTAACAAAGCGAGATAGCATTTTAAACTACTGATTTCTTGGGTTCCTTAGAATTAGGCTGTATTATTTTCTGTCCTTTCAGTACAAGGCGGAGATAAGAATGGATCAATTTGCATTCTTCTGCATGCTGACCTCCAGTTGAGCAAGCACCATTTGTTGAAAAGGCTTTCTTTTTTCCACTGGATGTTTTCAGCTTCTTTGTCAAAGATCAAGCGACCATAGGTGTGTAGATTCATTTCTGGGTCTTCAGTTGTATTCCATTGGTTCACTTGCCTGTCACTGTGCCAATACCATGCAGTTTTTAACAGTATTGCTCTGTAGTATTGCTTGAGGTCTGGGATACTAATATCCCCAGAAGTTCTTTTACTGTTGAGAACAGTTTTAGCTATCCTGGGTTTTTTTGTTATTCCAGATAAATTTGAGAATTGCTTTTTCCAACTCGGTGAAGAACTGAGTTGGGATTTTGATGGGGATTGCAATGAAGCTGTATATTGCTTTTGGCAAATATGATCAAAACGATCATCTACCCCCACCACGATCAAGTGGGCTTCATCCCAGGGATGCAGGGATCAATATACAGAAATCCATCAATGCAATCTACTACATAAACAAACTCAAAGAAAAAAAAACATATAATCATTTCATTAGATGCTGAAAAGGCATTTGACAAAATTCAGCATCCTTTCATGCTAAAAGTCTTGGAAAGATCAGGAATTCAAGGACCATACCTAAACATAATTAAAGCAATATACAGCAAACCGGTAGCCAACATCAAACTAAATGGAGAGAAACTTGAAACAATCCCATTCAAATCAGGGACTAGGCAAGGCTGCCCTCTCTCTCCATATCTTTTCAATATAGTACTTGAAGTTCTAGCTAGAGCAATTAGACAACATAAGGAGGTCAAAGGGATACAAATTGGAAAGGAAGAAGTAAAATTATCACTATTTGCAGATGACATGATAATATTGTATACATAAGTGACCCAAAAAACTCCACCAGAGAACTACAGCTGATAAACTTCAGCAAATTGGCAGGTTATAAAATCAACTCAAGCAAATCAGTTGCCTTCCTATACTCAAAGGATAATCAAGCTGAGAAAGAAGTTAGGGAAATGACACCCTTCACAATAGCCACAAACAGTGTAAAGTGTCTTGGTGTGACTCTAACCAAACAAGTAAAAGATCTTTACGACAGGAACTTCAGGTCTCTGAAGAAGGAAATCGAAGAAGACCTCAGAAAATGGAAAAATCTGCCATGCTCATGGATTGGCAGGATTAATATAGTTAAAATGGCCATCTTACCAGAAGTTGAACATTTCTTATGTGCTTCTCAGCCATTGTTCCCCTCTCCCAGCTTTTGAGCTGGGGTTTTGAATCTCTGCTTTTATCATCAGTTCTCAGCCCTTGAAATTCCTGGCCTTTGTTCTTAATAGAACAGTACAGCTTCCTGCTTTCACCTGAGAGCCACTGCTAGCCACCACCTGGAGCTTCTGTGGATCCACCAGGCCTGCAGTTTCCTGATCTCAGCAGGCCAACTGCTGACAGTGGAGTCAAGGAAATTCCAAATCACAGGAATCATACCAGAGTCTGGGAGGAGGGGCTTGCCCAAGCTGTTAAATGGCCTAACCTCCATTAAACTTCAGCCTCAGTAGGCAAACTGTCATCCTGGCTCTGAGTTCTCTTCCCCGTTTTCCCATCTATCCCTCAGCTTCTGTTTCAGGAACCCAGATAGCAGTAGCTGCTGGCAGCTACAGAATGCTACAAGCCATTCAAAATTCTTCAGGTGAAAATTCTTTGTTTAGCTCTGTACCCCATTTTTATTAGGGTTATTTTGCTCTCTGGAGTCTAACTTCTTGAGTTATATATATATTGGATATTAGCCCTCTGTTGGATGTAGGGTTGGTGAAGATCTTTTCCCAAATTTTTGGTTGCCATTTTGTCCTTCTGATCGTGTCCTTTACCTTACAGAAATTTTGTAATTTTATGAGGTCCCATTTGTCAATTCTTGATCTTAGAGAATAAGCTATAGGTGTTGTGTTCAGGAAATTTTCCTCTGTGCCCATGTGCTCAATGTTCTTCCCCAGTTTCTTTTCTATTAGTTTCAGTGTGTCTGGTTTTATGTGGAGGTCCTTGATCCATCTGGAGTTGAGCTTAGTACAAGGAGATAAGGATGGATTGATTTGCATTCTTCTGGATGCTGACCTCCAGTTGAACCAGCACCATTTGTTGAAAAGGCTATCTTTTTTCCACTGGATGGTTTTAGCTCCTTTGTCAAGGATCAAGTGACACTAGGTATGTGGGTTCATTTCTGGGTCTTCAATTCTATTCCATTGATCTACCCACCTGTCACTGTACCAATACCATGCAATTTTAACATTAGTGCGCTGTAGTACTGTTTGAGGTCCTTGATACTGATTCGCTCTGAAGTTCTTTTACTGATGAGAATAATTTTAGCTATCCTGGGTTTTTTGTTATTCCACATGAATTTGATAATTGTTCCTTCTAGCTCTATGAAGAATTGAGTTGGGATTTTGATGGAGATTGCATTGACTCTGTATATTGCCTTTGGCAAGATGGCCATTTTTACTATATGAATCCCCACTAGTATTGAAGATTTTTTTCATTTTCTGAGGTCTTCTTTGATTTCCTGCTTCAGAGACCTGAAGTTCTTCTCATACAGATCTTTTATTTGTTTGGTTAGAGTCACACCAAGATACTTTATATTGTTTGTGGCTATTGTGAAGGGTGTCATTTCCCTTACTTCTTTCTCAGCCAGCTTATCCTTTGAGTATAGGAAGGCTACTGATTTGCTTGAGTTGATTTTATAATCAGCCACTTTGCTGAAGTTGTTTTCTGGTGGAGCTTTTTGGGTTACTTAAGTATACTATCATACCATCTGCAAATAGTGATAGTTTGCCTTCTTCCTTTCCAATTTGTATCTCTTTGACCTCTTTATGTTGTCTAATAGCTCTAGCTAGAACTTCAAGTACTATATTGAAAAGATATGGAGAGAGTGGGCAGCCTTGTCTCCTGATTTCAGTGGGATTGCTTCAAGTTTCTCTCCATTTAGTTTGATATTGGCTACTGGTTTGCTGTATATTGCTTTTACTATGTTTAGGTATGGGCCTTGAATTCCTGTTCTTTCCTAGACGTTTAGCATGAAAGGATGCTGAATTTTGTCAAATGTGTTTTCAGCATCTAATAAAATAACCATGTGGGGTTTTTTTTGAGTTTGTTTATGTCATGTATTGCATTGATCGATTTCCATATATTGAACCATCCCTTCATGCCTGGGATGAAGCCTACTTGATCATAGTGAATGAACATTTTGATGTGTTCTTGGATTTGGTTGGCAAGAATTTTATTTAGTATTTTTGCAATGAAATTCATAAGCGAAATTGGCCTGAAGTTCCCTTTCCTTGTTGAATATTTGTGTGATTTTGGTATCAGCATAATTGTGGTTTCATGGAAAGAGTTGAGTAGTGTTCTTTTTGTTTCTATTTTGTGGACTAGTTTGAAGAGTATTGGAGTTAGGTCTTCTATGAAAGTCTGATAGAATTCTGCACTAAAACTATCTGGTCCTGTGCTTTTATTGGTTGAAGACTTTCTATGAACCTTTCTCTTTCTTTAGGGTGTATGTAACTGTTTAGTTGATCTATTTGATCCTGATTTAATTTTGGTATTTGGTATCTGTCTAAGAAATTGTCCATTTACTCGAGATTCTCCAGTTGTGTTCAATATAGCCTTTTGTAGTAGGATTTGATGATTATTTTAATTTCCTCAGTTTCTGTTGTTATATCTCCCTTTTCATTTCTAATTTTGTTAATTTTGTTTGCCTATGCCCTTTGGTTAGTCAGGCTAAGGGTTTCTCTATCTTGTTGATTTTCTCAAAGAACCAGCTCCTGGTTTTCTTGATTCTTTGATTGTTCTCTTTGTTTCTACTTGATTGGTTTCAGCTCTGAGTTTGATGATTTCCTGTCTTCTACTCCTCCTGGGTGGATTAGCTTCTTTTTGTTCCAGAGCTTTCACATGTGCCATTAAGCTGCTAATGTATGCTCTCTCCAGTTTCATTTTGGAGGCACTCAGGGCTATGAGTTTTCCTCTTAGCACTGCTTTCATTGTGTCCCACAAATTTGCATATGTTGTACCTTCATTTTAATTAAATTCTAAAAAGTCTTTCATTTCTTTCTTTATTTCTTCTTTGGCCAAGGTATCATTGAGTAGAGTAGTAGAGTATTGTTCAACTTCCATGTGTATGTGGGCTTTCTGTTGTTTCTGTTGCTATTACCCCTCTTACTCCATAGTGATCTGACAGGATGCATGGGATTAGTTTGATCTTCCTATATCTGTTGAGGTCTGTCTTGTGACCAATTATATGGTTGATTTTAGCGAAGGTACCATGAGGTGCTGAGAAAAAGGTATATTCTTTTGCTGTAGATTGAAACATTTTATATATATATTAGATATAGATATAGATGATATAGATAGATATAGATATAGATACAGATACAGATATACAGATATACAGATATACAGATATACAGATATACAGATATACAGATATACAGATATACAGATATACAGATATACAGACACAGACACAGATACAGATATAGATATAGATATGTTAAATCCAATTGGTCCAAAGATTCAATTAGTTTCCCTGTGTTCTTGTTTAGTTTCTGTTTTCCTGATGGGTTCACTGAGGAGAGTGGAGTGTTGAAGTCACCCACAATTATTGTGTTAGGTACAATGTGTGCTTTGAGCTTTAGTAAAGTTTCTTTTAAGAATGAAAGTTCCCTTGCATTTGGAGCATAGATGTTCAGAATTGAGAGTTCTTCTTGGTGTATTTTTCCTTTGACCAGTTAGAAGTGTCCTTCCATGTCTCTTTTGATGACTTTAGGGTGGAAGTCAATTTTATCTGATATTAGAATGGCTACTCAGGCTTGTTTCCTAAGAACATTTGCTTGTAAAATTGTTTTCCAGCCTTTTACTCTGAGGTAGTATTTGTCTTTGGCCCTGAGGTGTGTTTCCTGTAAGCAGCAAAATGTAGGGTCCTGTTTATGTATCCAGTCTGTTAGTCTATGTCTTTTTATTGGGGAATTGAGTCCATTGATGTTAAGAGATATTAAGGAGTAGTGATTAATACTTCCTGTTATTTTTGATGTTATTTTTATATTTGAGTGGTTATCTTCTTTTGGGCTTGATGAAAGAAGTCTACTATCTTGCTTTTTTAGGTTGTAGTTTCCCTCCTTGTATTGGTGTTTTCCTCCTATTAGCCTTTGTAGGGCTGGGTTTATGGAAAGATATTGTGCAAATTTGGTTTTATCATGGAATATCTTCGTTTCTTCATCTATGGTGATTGAGAGTTTTGCTGGGTATAGTGGTCTTGGCTGGCATTTGTTTTCTCTTAGAGTCTGCATGAGATCAGCCCAGGATCTTCTAGCGTTCATGGACTCTGGTAAGAAATCTGGTGTAATTCTGATAGGTCTTCCTTCATATGATACTTGACATTTTTCTCTTACTGCTTTTAATATTCTTTCTTTGTTTAGTACATTTGGGGTTTTGATTATTATGTGACAGGCGGTATTTCTGTTCTAGTCCAGTCGGTTTGCAGTTCTAAAGACTTCGTGTATATTCCTGCACATCTCTCTCTTTAGGTTAGGGATGTTTTCTTCCTTAGTTTTGTTGAAGATATTTGCTGGCTCTTTTAAGTTGTAAATCTTCCCTTTCATCTATACCTATAATCCTTAGGTTTGATCTTCTTGTTGTGTCCTGGATTTCCTGGATGTTCTGGGATACAAGCTTTTTGCATTTTGCATTTTCTTTGACTGTTGAGTCAATGCTTTCTATGGTATCTTTGGCATCTGAGATTCTTTCTTCTATCTCTTGTATTCTGTTCTTGATATTTGCATCTATGACCCTGATTTCTTCCCAAGGTTTTCTATCTCCAAAGTTGCCTCCCTTTGTGATTTCTTAATTGTTTCTATTTCTGTTTTTTAATCCAGGATGGTTTTGCTCATTACCTTCACTTGTTCATTTGTGTTTTCCTTTAATTCCTTAAGAGATTTTTATGTTTCCTTTTTCATGACTTCTGCCTTGTGACCCAAGTTCTCCTATATTTCTTTAAGTCATTTTTGTATTTCCTCTTTATTGGCTTCTATCTGTTGACCCATATTCTCCTGAATTTTTATAAATGATTTTTGTGTTTCATTTGTAAGGGGTTCTACCGTTTGATTCGTGTTCTCCTGTATTCTTTAAGAGATTTATTTATATCCTTCTTGGAATCCTCTAGTAGCATTATGATATATGATTTTAAATCCAAATTTTATTTTTCTGGTGTGTTGGGGTATCTAGGACTTGCTGTTGTTTGAGAATTGTGTTCAGCTGCTGCCATATTTCCTTAATTTCTGTTAGTAACGTTCCTACATTTGCCTTTTGTCATCTAGTTATCTATAGCACTAGTTGGACCTGTTGTTATTGGCTGGTACTTGAACCTCCTGTGAGCCTGTAAGGCTATTTCTGCACCACCAGATGACTGGGTTTCCCCTGGCACAGATTGCTGATGTGCTGCCCTCCTCCTGGGTGCTGTTGGAGCCTTGGGGTGCCTTGCCCCAAGCTATGTTATACTCGGGTTGTCTCTGTGTACCTGGTGCTGCCTGCCTGTTCTGTCCATGATTGAATATGGCAGATGCTGCAGGGACCCCCTCTAAGTGCTGGTCACCTTGCAGTGAGTACTCCCCACGACAGGGCTGGCACAAAGACGACCTGCAGAGCTGCCCAGGCCTTGGGCACAGGCAGAAGCCTGATGGGCTGTGTCCCAAGCAATGTTAAACTCCGGATATCTCTGTGTACCTGGTATTGCATGTCTAGTACGTCTGGGGACAAAGATGGCAGAGGCTGCACACCATGCCACCGATTTCTAAGAACACTTTTATTTTATTTTTTATTTAAATGTAAAAAATTCTTAATATTTTTAAAAAGCTTGACTTTGAGATTGTCATCCCCCTGCCTCAAATTCACTAGGTTTGTATTAGAGTATTACACCAGCATACTGGGCAAGTTATTTTTATTTCCATTAAATGTTTTACATAATGTCTAAAAATTACATATTCATTGGCCTATATCTGAAGGTATTGTAGAACTTCTACATATCATTAACATGCTATAATAGTGCAAAGAGGCAGAGACTGGTAAAATTAAATTATCATTTCAAAGAGAAAGTTGAAATTTCTAAGGACACTTTTATCTCTAAGAATAATGTTCATATGGAATACTAACTGTCATATTTGAATATTGTCAAAAGTTAAAACCTATACAAAAAAAAAAAAGAATGACTCTAAAAAGTTATTGTATATTCCCAGTAAGAGCAGATAGATAGATTTTAAGGTCAAATCTCCATCCAAATGTGCTTTATGTTATTTCTTTGTATGTGCTTTTCTCTCTTTCAAACACAATAGATTTTATGAATCAGCATATTCTTCACCACTCTATTTTTAGCACCTCACTCTCAGGTTTCTAATTATATTATCTTACTAATTGTAACATCAATACATAAGCTTAATGTAGATATTCAATAGCATAACTTATGTTTAAATAAAAATCCTACTTTACCAAAACATTAAAACATTTCTAATTGTGGAATTTTGACATAGTGCCTTTATAATATATAAACTTTAAATATGTTATGCTAATCACCATGCCAATTTAGAAGCATCTTAGAGGCCTATATTTCCTGGGTTGCGGTCATGCCACGTGTAGCTAGTTAAGATGGCTCTGACACTGAATCGCCAGTTTTAAACAAACCTTTTCTTAATAACACTATACCTTTTAAATCATAGCCAATTAATTTATAACTCTATAGTGAAGATATGTAAAACCTTATACCATTAAGACCTAATTAAAAACAAGATAAAGTGATTACACAAATTTTATGAGTTAAACCAGAGTTTTCCCAAACTGGAGGTTATTGGCCCTTCAAGGGAAAAAGTTGAGCACGTTTCTGCTGCCGGGTCTACCAGCTCGTGGCCCACAGAGTTCTGGGGTCCCTCCAAGCCGGAGCAAGGCCAAGTAACTTTGAGGTGCTAGCACTTTGCCTTTAACTGCTCGCCAGGGCCAATTTCCTGTAGCCCGCAGAGTTCCGGGCTCTCTCTGGTGGCCGCGTTATTGCCTGTGCCCCGCGCGCCTTGTGCTGCCCTGTGCTCTGCCTCCCAAGTGCTGGGATTAAAGGCATGCAAAGACTCAGTGAAGCAGTATTCCGCAAAACCAGAACGGGGAAGTGGGAAGGGGTGGGTGGGAGGACAGGGGGAGAGAAGGGGGCTTGTGTGACTTTCGGGGAGTGGGGGGCTAGAAAAGGGAAAATCATTTGAAATGTAAATAAAAAATATATCGAATAAAAAAAAAGAAACCTAAAAAAAAAAAAAAAAAAAAAAAAAAAGGCTTGCGCCACCATTGTCCACTGCTGCACATGGCTTTTTTTTTTCTTTAGCTGTGTTTTACGCCTACTTATGAATGTGAGGCACCTCAAATTAGCCTCCACCGTATAAACTAGGACTGACAGGACTGCCAGCAAATAAAGCTTTTTTACCATTTTTTTCTTTTTAACATAAAACATAAACGACCAATCATTCAGCCAAACAAAACAATAGACAACACAAATTGACACACATATAGACAAGTTTTGGTGCACCAAAAGACAAACAACAGACAACGAGGGAACTTGATGTCCCAAAGAGATCCAAATATCTTAACCTGAACCAAGGAGATCTCCAGTAGGTTTCAGAGAGAAAACAGGACATCTCCCGCTTTCCTGTCCTCACCAGGAGAGTTTGGAAATAGCTTCCAACCATATATATATATATTTTTTTTTTGATACTATGTCCTACACATGGAAAAACTGCTTTTCTGAAGCCTGCTTTTTCTCTTGTTTAAGACTTAACAAGGGGGAAGGAGGATGCCTAGCCGAACACACACACCTGTGGAGAGGAGAGGAGAGGAGAGCCCAGGAATTTCTCTGCAGTCCAGGTCTTACATGCTGCTCGTGAGAGGCTTCTCCCTGACCGCCTCAGCAGCTGTCCCCGACTTCTACCTGCATGGGTCTCCCCTGTCCATTTTTGCCTAGTCCCTGTCCAGGGAGATAGCCCTGGGAGAGCATTTGTTGAGCAATAACCTCATTGGGACTACACATAAGGGCTTTCATTTGAGAGAGAATGTCTCTTCCCCCGAGGGTAACAGGCAGACCAGGAACCAGGAAGGGCTGAGTAGAGCCAGTATTTCCCTCACTGTCCTCCCAAGTCAGCAACTGTGAGCTCTGGAGAGTATTTTTTGATTGTCCAATCCCCTGCAGATGGGTCAGAGAGGCTTGTAGAAAGTTGCCAGCAATGGCTAACAGACGGGCACTCTCCCCTCCATTCTCAGCATCTATTATTATGTCCCGTATAAGGCCCCAGTAACTAAAGAATGCATCAGCACTGGCTTACCGGTTTTCAAAATCTTATTAATTTTTTTACCAACCCTATTCCACGTTAGCAGGTGAATGCCAGGTCCACTTAAAACCAACCAAGGGCATTTTTTCATGACAAAACAAAAGAACTTGATTAAATCTTTTTTCTTAACTCTTACTCCTCTCTTCCTGAATGATTGCTTGATTTCTCCTATGAATCAAGCCTCTTTAGCATCTTTTTTTTTTCCCCAATAACAATCGGATGACAACGTTTGGCCACTTACCTGCCCCTCCAGCGATGCAGGAGCTATGCGGTCTGTGGGGTCCTTCTTTTCCCAGGATTTCTCCTCTGTCGTCCGGTAGTTGACCGTACTTCAGGTCCCTGTTCAGGCGCCACTATGACCCGTCCAGCAGATCCAGTTATTCCAGGGTCTCGAAGGGGCCCTACCTGAGGGTCAAAATGGGGGGGAGAGAAAAGGGAAGCCAAGCACACTAACAAAATCAGAGTCAGTCTGGGTTGTGTCAAGGCTTCATTTAATGTCGGGGAGGTAAGTGGGTTTTAAGGCTTACAGAGAAGGAATTAACCTTCACACCAGAAAAAGGAGGGAAGGGCAGAGACACCCCTAGGGATGGAAGCAGGAAGCGAGGAGGTCATCCAGGTGGGGACACCCAGAGCTAACACCGGCAGGAACATTCAGCAGTTAGGGCAGGAACATCTTGTGATATTCTCAGGAATCTTCTCGCACCAATAGTTCATGGGGAAATCTCTAGTTAATTGTTCTCATATTTTAGCAGCCACCACCTTAGGGCCATGAGTAAGCATTAAATCTGAATAGCTCAGGATGGCTTCCCACAACTTATGTTTAAATAAAAATCATACTTTACCAAAACATTAAAACATTTCTAATTGTGGAATTTTGACATAGTGCCTTTATAATATATAAACTTTAAAAATATTATACTAATTTAATTTTTCCCTTGAATATTTCAAGGTGGGAACATTTTAAGAGTGAACATGAAGCCTATCATTTCTGTACAGAGCCATATTGGGGCAGTGATGCACTTGGTCGGAGTTTGACATTGGTCAAGGACAATCCCTGGCTTCAGGCAGGAATCTGCCTTTAGGACATAATAGGGAAGTAGGTTAAAGCAGGAATTTTTTATCCTAGGGTGGAGAAGCTCAGTGAAGGTTAAGTTCATTGTTCCTCCAGGTCTAGGAATTCCTGAATTAAGCAGGTGACCCACCCAGCTGCCAAAGAAGTCAAGACGAGGACCTCCAAGAGAAGCTAGACAACTTCCACTGGAACTCAGCCCGGAGTCTGGGGGGGAAGGGTTTGCCCAAACTGTTAAAATGTCTGGTGCCATTAAAGTTTCTGGCTTTGATCAGTGAATATTGTCTTAGCCCTTCTTCTTTTCACCCCTTCCTTATCCATCCCTCAGCTACTGTTCCAGAAACCCACTTCGTAATAGCTGCAGGCAGCTATGGAATCCAACACTTTTCATTAGAGGTAAGGTTCAAATAGAAATATCAGGAGTAGAAACATTCTCAGCTATGTGAAGAGTTCAAGACCAGCCTGGATACAAAGACACTGACTCTATGCCCTCCTCACCCTACCTCAAAGTATAACAGTGATTATCCGGCTGTAGCTGAAGAACTCTATACTGCAAGACTGAGATGCCTGCGTGTCTGTTTTCATTGTTGCCCAACGTACAATAGTGAAGAACTAGAAGAGCTGAGATGTCCATCTGCCGAAAAGTGGCTTATGACAATATGTGGTGTGTTTGCGTGTGTGTGTGTGTGTGTGTGTGTGTGCCTGTGTGTCTGTGTGTTTGTGCATGTGTGTGTATGTGTGTGTAAATATTATTCAATTGTCAAGAATGAAGAAAAATAATGAATAAGTAAGGAAATTAATACTACTTTAAAAATTATATGGAACAAGATTTCTCTGGACCAGAAGGACAAACCCAAGCTTTTTTCTAGTGTGGATCCTATTTCAAATAGTTTGTGTTTTTTTTAATGTCGAGAATTTCTGAAAGCTAGGAGACTGGGGAGAAAACTTGAAAGGATTTGGCTTACGGGCATATTACAATATCTGTAAAAAAGAGAGAAAAGAATATGTCAAGTAGCAAATTTTAAGCAAGTTATACCTGATATGATTGGAAGGTGTGGAAAATGAGCCATATTTTCTGGTATAAAAGAAGCATAAAGAAAGCATATTGTTCCACATTGTAGCCTAAATGAAAAAAAATGAAATAATATTTGAAATGAATTACTCTGTAAGACTATAAATTTGATCCTAAAAATAATGGATTATTGAACACAGAGTTTCAGAAATCAGATACTTCTGCAAGGTAGGGTCTAGAAGGACCCAAAATCAAAACAAGTCTTTGTCAGTCTTCTTTGTTGCCAATGAGAATTAAAGAATAAGATCATACTACAAAAGAAACCATGGTCACTACTTGTAAGATACAGAGAAAACCTGTTGAAAAGACCTGGAATCTCCTTCATGCTGCCTAGCTTCTAGTCCACCAGAGGGTGTTGAACAGGATACTGAGGAAGAAAAAGCTTCTCAAGTATTACCCAACTATGAGTTCTAGGAAATAAAAATCTAACTTGTTGGTCAAGATATGTTCAAGTATTCATCTGCAACAAAGCATCATGATGGTGGTAAGTGGTGATGCGAATCATCTCCCTTCACACTGGAGCTATGGCTCATGTCATGGGTTTCGGGATAGTATTGGAGACTGATCAATGCCTGGTATTCTAAGAGTGACCATCAGCACAGGCCAAGCAAAGTGGTAGGCCCAGGTTGTATACTTACTACCAATGCTCAACTGATTGACAAAGCAGAAAACTTTTCTAAAATACCGGAGCTTGCACCCATCAATGAAAATATTTCATCCTCTTAATCATAGAAGCTTCTCCCTACAAGTATCTGTAGTTAATGAAGAAATTAATGGCTTCCTGTGATTCAGAGAAGAAGCAATGATTGTGGTCTCAACCCAAAATGAGACAGGCATACTGTGCTCTGTAAGGCTCAGGAAACATTGCAGGAAAGGGTGCAGGAAGCACTTAAGAGTTAGAAGATTGGATAAAGGGATTCAAAACACCATTCTTTAGACTGCATGCAGATATAATAACCATTAGTTCACAGAAACTATACTAGCCTTACTGATCTTCACTGGTCTTTACTGCCCTTCACTGGCCTTCATTGGCCTATCAAAACTGGCAAATAACAAACAGGCAAGGAAGTGAAAGTCTCATGAGGCTCTATTTTTTATTTCAGGGTTGTGGCTATTAGTAGACTTTGGGGAATGGAAGACCACTGCCTTACTAGCATGTCACCTTCGGAGGTCAACAGATTCCAAAGGAGAGCTCCAAAGCACAGTCATCCAGGTATTCCATGTTAACATATGTGGATCATACAATAAGACAGATATACAAGGAGACTTCTGTGGATGGATGGCTCTGTACAAGTGAGAAGGAAGAGGAGGTAGGCATTGCCTTTGAAAGGGATGTTCTCTAAGAACAAATTTAATTAAAAATAAAATTGTTCTTCATGGGGAAATAGTCCTGTCTTTAAGAGTATATATGTACATATACATATATACATATATATATAAACATATATGTGTTTGTGTGTGTGATGTGTATGTAATGTGTATGTAATATGTATTTAATGTGTATATAATGTGTATGCAATGTGTATATAATGTGTATGCAATGTATGTGTATATGCATATGCATATACAAATGTATATGTATATGTGATGTGATGTATATGTGTATTTGTATAAGTATATGTACATATACACATATGTATACTAGAAAAATTAAACAGTAAAATATAGTTTTGAAATATCTGGCATGCTTTGTTCTTTGATTGTGAACATCAGTATTTCATTAAGCAAAATAATAATCCTAGGTACAGTTGTGCAGAAAGAGTAAATGAATGTTCAGAGAACCTTGGATGAAATATGCTGTGACGAACAAAGGAGACATATCACAGTGCCAGCTATAAAGCGCCTTTCACTGTAGAACTTCATTTGTAGCCCCCTTATCCTTGTCACATCACAGTCACCAGCCGTCATCCATCACACGGATTCTCTTCTCTCTATTCATTGTCATAGCTGAGTCTATCCATTTGTTCCTGGGAAGAATTCTCCTGTACCCTCTCTTCACGTGTTAACTGGTTTTCATTCCATCATTACTCTTTTCTCTGAATTCTTCTGAAGGAAAATGAATTATCTGTTAAAAGAACATCTCTCCTTCTTGGCACATATTCCCAGAAAAATCCATCGTGAATTACAGAAAAGCAAAATGACCATGTTTTTGCCTCTTTTTTGTCTTTCTGTATTGGCAGATTCATGAATTGTGTAGAGGAAATACCAGTGCTTATAGATTGCTTTATATTTAACAATTTAAAGATAATTGGGCACATATGTTATTTTGTATATTTTTATTTTAATTTCATTATGAGAACAAAGGTAACAGTGCTCAGGAAACTTTATTTAAAAATTGCTCTTCACTCTGAATACTTACTAAAGAAATGTGCATGTTTATTAAAATAGATGAGTTTATTAAAATATATTAGATATAAAAATGAAATAAAATACTATTGTTAATATTTCCTAAATCACATAATTAAAACAGCAATGAAAACCTTAGCAGACAATTTTAAGTAAATTTCAAATCATAAAATTATGCAGTTCTTTGACAGAAAATTTGTTTAAGGAAGAAGGTGATACTTCTCTTTTCCTAGATAAAAGTGAAAGAGACCATCTCATTTACATGGTAAGTTTTTAGAAGTGTAGGTTTTCATTTTGTAAATCAGTTTTAAGAGACGTAATTTGTTTGTTTTACAAATACAACTGATATGTGGCCAACTACTTGTAGATTCTTTCTGATATATAACTGAATACCTCTTTCTCAAAAGCAAGTACTTTCTTAAATGTGAAGAACCAAATTAAATCTGCTTCTTTGATATAAATGTCTAGGCTGTCAGATTTCCTGGCTGCTTGTGATCTTTTCTTTTTCAGCTTAGGATCTGAGCAATTTAGGAAATAGCTTAGCTGTATCATATCGTAGCAGAATATGACCCAAAGTTATACTTGAGAATTCTCCATCAGCCTCCAGGCTTTCTTACTGACCACTGCTTTGTCAGAAGGGATACTTTCTAGTCACGATTGACTGTGATATAGCATCTTCTTATTTCTGTGTATATGCCAAGGTGGCTGCATGGGTATGTAGCAAGTGTACTCCCGTAAGGCTCTGCACAGATATTTTTTACTGTTGTTTTAATACAGCACTGTAATTATCCTAGTCATTTTAGAAAATTCATCACAGGAACTGATATATATTTAGCCCTATGTACACGTGCCTGTGTAATGGCAGATCAGTCTATCATCCCTCTGTCTGAATATGCAGCTTTAGAGATTGTTGGTGCCAAATCCCTCAGCCTCCCCCTCAACACTGTTCCTCTCCATAGTACACTGCCCCATGCCAAGGAGGGCATGCTGTTCGCTCTCGGTGTGTTTCACATGAAATTTGAGGTTGACTAGCAAGGCCTATTTTGTCTTTCTACAAGGATACAGTGTTGATGGTCTCTGGTGTTCCCTTAAACAACCTACTGAGACTCTTGCTTTCATATTTTGACAAGGAACTCACTCCTTTATTTCTTTCTCTCTTATTATATGGCATTTATTATACATAATAGACAATGTGTTTTGATCATTATAGATTATATCTCCATCTCTAACTAGATCCACCCAATTTCTTTCTTTTTCTTTAGTACTTCAAGATATTTGTATTGCCCAAATACTTTTGGACACATGAACTTCCATTGCAAAGTGGCTGGCCTGCAGTTGCTAAATTTTTAAAAAGCAGCTTCTTTTTCTCCAAGCCACTAAAAATTGCTAATAAGTACAAGGCTAGAAGTGAGACTGTGGTCCAAAAGACCCTTCTTTCCATGATAGGCCCTGGCCTGGCTCTGACTTGGACAGACTTTGGCATACAGTTGCAACTGTTGCAATTTTGTATGTGCAAAGTTGTGCTACTGTGTCAAAAAGATGTCTAAATCCACAGCCTTGGAATTTTACACTCTTTCTCCTACTGCTTCCATAGTCACCCTTGTGGGCTGAGAGTTACATGACTTCTGTTTAGGGCTGTCTCATTATTCTTCTCCAGTCTCTTATATTCTGCACTTTGCACAGACCATAACTGCCTACCGACAACCTACTGCAAATAGAAGCTTTTTAATAGAGGGCTAATAGATGCACTGATCAATATTTATAATGTTAAGTAATTAGAAGTCAGTTTAACAGAATATCCATTTAACAGCATAAAGTAGTAGATTCTCTCCTAGTGTCTACAGGTTCTTGGCCTGATAGTATTGAGAAGAATGGGTTTCATCTTGTGAAATGATCTATAAAATTAACTAGTAAGTGGTTGGTTACTTCTGTGATGTTAACGATGTTTTCCTGGTGAGCATGTTTTCTCCAGGCTAACCATTATAGTAGCTCACAAAGTTCAAAGCTGAATTTGATTTATGATCACTTTCCCTTCGATAGCTTGCAATGCAGTTTTCAGTGCCATGAGAGTTAGTGAATAGCCATGAAGTTGCCAGGTCTTTAACAAGTTCATTTTGTCCTATTCTCTGACACCAGCATAAGTTGTCTTCAACAATGGGACCTCCATTTTATGTCCTTTATGTATTTTATTCTTCATATAAAGGTATATGAAATGTAAGTTTCCCTCTAAATAATGGAAAATTTGATTTTTATTCAGAAAAATATTGATTCATATTCCTGAAAACTCAGTTTTCCATTCTCTTGGAATTTACTCTTCCAAAACTCAAAAGTCATCACTTAGATAGTTACTCCCCTCAGGGAAGAAAATTATTACAATTGGATAAGACAGAGGCTGATTTGTCTGAAATATAAAGTAGAAAGACATGATTATGTTGTTCTGTTGCAACACAGGTATTTTGGTGCAGTTAAATGCACATTTTAGATCCATAAGTTAAATTAATAAAAGCAAAATCCTTCAAATATTTATTATTTAGAACTACAGTATCTTAATAATAAGGGTTCACTTTTCCAATCCGTTGCTTAGTGATTCAAAATTACCCTGCAATAAAAGCTATCATTAAGTAAATTCTTGTGCATTAGCTGATAAAAGTCAAATTTTCTTTTCTTGTGGTTTGAGGAGAGTCATTATAAAAGACAAATTATTTTAATTTGCTACTTTTGTCTTCGGATACAGGTAGTTGACTTGTTATCTGCTGATGGAGCTTTTAGAATCTCACAATAGACAAAGATCTATGGAAATCTGTCAAGGATAAATTGATACTAAACCTGACAATGAAGGTGTGACTTGAGCCATCAGAATTTATAGTCTCAACTATTTGTGAAATAGTTTAAGGATCTTTCAGTAGTCTTTCTTCATTTGGAAAAAGAATAATTATTTCCATTTCAATTCATATGCTCAACTCTAAAGACTATGTGCAACTTTAAATTTTACAATATTCAAGAAAATGCAGCCATTATTTCAGAAATTACTCTGTGCCTGTATGCCAAATTACACCAAAATTTTTTTCCATACAGAAATATTTCTCATTTTGGTTTGTCACAATTCAGCCAAGACATATATATTCTATTCTTTTAATCTATCACTGAGTCTAGGTTTTTATGTCTTTAATCATTCTTTTTAATCATCTTAAAAGCCATGTCTTAGTGTTGATGTGATGCCACAGTGCTTCTGGAAACAGTACTGCAATGTTAACCTGAGTAGTGTTTGGTTTACGGCTTGATTTCCACTGTTACCAAAATTGTAGCAACGTGATGGTGCAGGGCATTTTTTTCAATGTGTATGATGGCATTGCTTTAAGTGGATGTGTAAATGTCCCTTTTTTTCCTCAGATGATGGGATAAGATATCCGAGCTGTGATAACAGATCTTGAGCTTAGCCCAGAGCAGTCTCTGTTCTAACTATCCCTAGGCCTAGGCCTGAAGCTTCTAGCCTTTTTATAATCCAAGCTGTTTGGTTCAATCCACATTCCTTCATCTTCTGATTGAATTACTCTGCCTGGCTTCATGCTAACATTTGAAATAAGTTTTAATCTTCTGGCTTCTTCTAACTTTCTGACACATTTTGTCTTTACTTTTGTTTAGCTTGTTCTCTCTGCAACCTGTCTCTGCAACACTGTCCCAGGGAAACTGCCACACACTCACAAGTGCACGTGTGCACCCACACACATGCACACATGCATGCACACACACACACACACACACACACACACACACACACACACACCACCCACCATACATCACAATACCATTTAAAAAAATCTATCTGTAGTATTAAATAGCCTTTCTTTCTCTGCTGTTCTGTCTGATTTGTGCTGTCAACTCTCTCTCAGATTTGTCACTTTGTCTGTTTTTCAATTAGACTTCATTTTCAAACATGGGTTGCTTCCATCTAAAAATTAACCTTACCTTTACTGTTAACAATTAAAAGTGTTTACTAAGGATGTGTCTATCCTCTACCCAGATCATACAGAGTATGTCTGTAATTCTGGCTAGATCATATATTCATTGGAGGTCTTAGGATGTGCTCCCTTGCCAGAACAGCTATGTTGTTGGATTTGATTTCCTATACACAGATGGATAAACTCTATTTGTCAATGAGATACTATGTATATGAGGTAATATGTGTATATTTAAAATTATCATATTATATGGCTCTGCATGATTCATGCCATTTCATGGATTATTTAGATGCTTTGTGTCAATCTATGTAATTTAGTACTAGAAATTTGCATACAACTTCTAGCTCCAAATTTTTACAGAGTAAAAATAGAAATCCATCTTTCACATGTGAAAAGATGTTTTTTTAAAGCTTGCCTCAATTATTCAAGTATTGTCAAAGAGTGACGATTAAAATCATCAGTTAATTCATTACATGATGCCTAGAAGAAAATTATTATTTATTGACAGAACTTGAAGATTTGATAAAAGTACTCTAAATGAAATTAATTTATATGAATATTTGCGAGGCTAGAATAAAATAGGTAAGTCCAGTGCAGCTCGTAATCCTGATGGGATAATAAAAGAGAAGAAGAGAAGACTGTGTTGGGGAGACAAGGAGGAATGAGAAGAGATGAAGGGAAAGTGAGAGCACGGCTGGAGAAGAAAGAACCATGAAGAAAAGCCAGTAGAGTAAGGTCAGGTCATCTGCAAAGCTCCTCTTTAATTAGTAGTTCTTATAGGATGAGAAGGAGCACTGGAACTGCTGAGAGCGAGTGGCAGCTGACTGCCCTCTGTAGTTCTAAAGCATGTGACCACAATAGTAACTAGACCAGCATGATAGCCATAATATTGCGATAGTTGTAATTTAAGATTCAGAGTAAAGAACAGCTGTCTAATTAGACCTGAGGGGTGCACATCAGGAGCAAATTTATGTCCAGTACTGCAACCCTGGATATCTGGGGCTAGAACAACAAAAGACCACAGAAGAGAATCTACAATAGTTAGGATCCTAATCCAATAAACTTTCTGTTAATTAGGTACCCGTTCTTATAACCAGAGATAAATAGAGCTCTCACACTTTTCAAAAAAGCCTCTTTTCACAAGAGATGAAGACTGTTCACAAGACTATTACAGAGTTATACAAATGGTCTAAAACTATGTGCCTCTGGAGTGTCCAAAAACAACTGATACCTATTCAACTCAAATTCTAAGACCCAGGCTTAAGTAACATCACAGAAAAGTAGTCAAAGTAATTACTAGAGCCATTGCTCCATACCTACTTATAGTGATGTCTAGGCATGGTAAGAAACGCCATTGTGATCTATCAAGAATATTGTCACCTCACCAAGACCAGTACAGTGATACCACCAGTCAGTATTCCAGAGTGGAAAGGGAAAAGTAAACATGGTCCCAGGCCTAACTAAAGAATAACAGTGGATTATAACCGTGGAGAATGAGCTGCTTTCAGTGGTGAACTCCCACTTAGGATGTCTAATCCCAAGTGGTCAAGCCCATATACATGCACATGCAAGGAAAGCTAAAAGACCTCAGTAGGCTATCTATACATATATGTGCACACATGTATTAGCAGTACAGTTTTTCAAGTCATGAATTTAGAAGGAGGAACAGAGCATGAGTTTGAGGAGAGGGAGAGATGTCCCTACTAAACTACTACTAAAACTACAAGATATAAACCAAAAACTACTAAAATATAAATATATCATGTTTAATATTATATTGTTTTTACATATAATGTTTACTAATAATATATTTTTTCAAAAGGTCAATTCACATGTGCTTAATACACAAATAACTGAATTTTAAATATATGTTCTTTATTAATTTGCTTTTTTATTCACTTCATAGTTTGATTGTAGTTCGCCCTCCTTTCCTCCCAGACCCACCCTTACAATCACTCTCCAATTCTCCCCTCTTCTTCTCCTCAGAGAAGAGGAGTGCCCGCCTGTGGATACCCACCCAGTCTGGTACAAGTCACAGCCAGACTTATTTTTTAAGAACTTAATCAAACGAGAGTTTGATGGAATTAATAATTTCTAAAATTCTTGCTTTGGAAAAGTTTTCATGCAAACATCTACTTTTAGGGTATTAGCAATATGAAAATAACCAGGAAAAGGTAAAAGTCATCAATTTTCTTCTTCTTTTTTAGCATTTTTTTATTGATATATTTTTTATTTACATTGCAAATGATTTCCCCTTTTCTGGGTCCCCACTCCCCGCAAGTCCCATGAGCCCTCTTCCGTCTCCCTATTCTTCCATCGACTCCTTCCCACTTCCCTGTTCTGGAATTCCCCTATACTCTTGCACTGAGTCTTTCCAGAACCAGGGGCCACTCCTCCATTCTTTTTGGACATCATTTACTTTGTGGATTATGTCCTGGGTATTCAAAGTTTCTAGGCTAATATCCACTTATCAGTGAGTGCATACCATGATTGATCTTTTGAGACTGGGTTACCTCACTTAGTATGATGTTCTCTAGCTCCATCCATTTGTCTAAGAATTTCATGAATTCATTGTTTCTAATGGCTGAATAGTATCCATTGTGTATATATACCACATTTTTTGTATCCATTCCTCTGTTGAAGGACACCTAGGTTTGCAAAACCATAGGTAGTATTTGTGACTTCTCTCCTTTACCTGTTCAGCTCTTCCTCTGTTTAAAAATATTTCTTCTCAGGGACCCAGATTTCCCTCCTTCAGAACAAGAGCTCTTATAAAATTTATGCAAGTTCTGATTTTCTATTGAGAGCCTAAACCAAGATATAACCTGTTGTGGTTTCTAAATGTTTTTAATAATTTCTACCTAGTATAAATTACATGAAACTCTAGAAATAAAGAAAAATACAAGAAACACGCAACATTCTAATTATTTTCTCATTATCGGTGTGTAGTTCATTTTGATATATAGTATCGAATAGGAATTTATTTGTGTTTTAATTTCTCCAGGGAATATGCACACTTTCAGGATACTGTATCATAAATGCTGAGATATAACATACTAATTATTACTCTACCATGACTATTTTGTATTGTTTCTGGGGTATCTGTACTGATAGTCAAGAAATTTTTGTATTTTTGTGACAATCAATGCTTTTTATTATCTATTTTTTTTAAGTTTCAACTATTTAAATATAAATAGCTGATTTACTACTTTTTTTGCTTATTTACCATTTGAAAAATCATGTTTTCAAAAGAAAACATATAGACTCTTATTTAAATTTACTTTTTCTTATTTACTGTTTGAAAAATCATGCTTTCAAAAGAAAACATATAGCATCTTATTTAAAGTATCCAACTTTTCATAAAATTTAAAGTAAATATGAATGTGTTGTATAGATTCATATCTGCATTTAGGTCTGGAGAAGTTCAAGTACTTGTGTTTTAAATTGAACATTTGGATGACATCAATGTTGGGCTATGACATTCATACTCAGGTAGATGTTCATGTATTTGCTATGTATTTTAAGTCATTCTTATGAGTTTCAAGTTTTCCCTTATAGACTAATTTATTTCTTTGAATTTTTCATTGACAGATGATTATCAAAATATCTCTTTGTCCCTACTGACAAATTCTCCTGTGAATATGTTTTAACATGCTGTAGTAGTAGAGAACAATACACTTATTCTAATAGCATCTTTATTACTATGAAGCAGTGTTGTGAGTCTTCTTTGTTCCTAAGTCGTATAATCAGAAGAACTGATTCTGAAAGAGCACTGCTATTACAGGCTCAGTGGAGTAACTGGATGTTGTCTACAATAACCTCTAGTTTCCATATTGAATTGTACGTTTGTCTCACATATTATAGAACTGGAATGTGATTCACTACATGATTATAATATAAATAAGAATATGATTGCATTCTTAAATCACTTCTAAACACTAAAAGAAATATAATGCATCACAAATTGTTGGTTGTTTATATCTGTAGAAGTAAATGAAATGAGAATTGTATACTATTTCAAATCAAAATTTGCAGTTTCTTTCTGTGTTTGTGGCTAATTAGGCCAGTTTCAAATGTGTCCTGCAAATATGCTGACTAGGGATAAAGGTCAAATTAAGTTATCTGCCAGTCATAATGAGTTCATAAATATGTCTTGGTAAGAACCGAAAAGCACATTCTTTTAAAATGTGGATGTATCATCTTACTATTTTTAGTATAAGACATAGTAGAAATTATTTAATAAAGGCAAATAAAATGTTTCAAGTATAACATGATAGCATTAGAACATATTTAAAAGAATAAGTGAAACATGTTTTCTTCTGTAGGACTGTAGAAATGCCAGCAAGCATGCCTTCACCAAAAACATGATTTTGTGATGAAAGTCCAAGAAGAATAAAATATGAAATGTATATCATTTTAGTCAAAGAAGATAAAGATGTCTGCTTTTCTAATACACACTCTCTGGTGAGTGAGCATAAACAGGCTACAGGGCATTCATATGCTAACTGTGTGTACTTGGGTCCCTGACTTCGGAGATCCTCAAAATTAGTTAAGTACGGGCAAAGAGCCTGCCAGCGAAAGTAACTGGGTAGTGTGATTATCACTAGATATTGAGTTTGAAATATTGATTGATAGTTTTCAGCTCTTCTGTTGACTTTCTTCAATTTTATTCATTTTTTTTTTAATGTCAGGATGTAACTTGAAGAAAGTAGCTGTCTAGACAAAAATTTAGTAAAACTTTTGTTTTTTTATATCCTCATAATATTAACCCATGCTTTCTATCATGTGTAGTTCTATTTAGGATTTAAAAAGATAAACTTCAACTAGGGTTCCCATTTCTAACTGCTTCATCCTTCTCTGCTCTATAATAACCATGACTTTTTAAAGTTTAAAAGAGGATTCTCTGAGCAGCCCATATGCTCGGTCAGATATGCAAAAGAATTCCACACAAAATGTCTCCTTGTCTCCAACGCTCATGATTCTCTATTAGATTCAGCCATATGGTATAGTCAACTTCTCTTAAAATAGCATTGTTTGAAAGTACATAGTAAATAAATCATAGTAGTGTAAAGAAATTATTAAAGAATGATTTTATAGATACCTATGCATGTCTGTTTTTGCTGGCATAAAATTACTATTTTTAGTAAGAAATGTGAATATATGTTTAATGTAAATTTTTGCTATTTGTATCTTGTGTTTTCATTTTTAATATAATGGTGGCACATAGAATTTATCATTATCATAAATTCACATATTCTAACTGATAATTTAAAAGTAATATCATAATGTAAACATAGCAACTATATAAGAATTCAAACAAAAGGCATTTCTTTGATATTATACTGTTGAATTTGGCACATGAGTTTGGTAGAAAGGAAGCCCATGTGACTAGCATAGAAAAACAAATTTGGAAGCTGAATTTTAGATGTTAGCTCTGCCACATGAGCATTCCGTTGCACATCAATGCACTGATACTGAGAAATTTGATAAATGGTACAAGTAAGAGTAAAAGAAAATGGAAGATAGGCTACCCATGAATTTAAGACAAAAGACAAGTGTATTTTCAATTTAGGAAGGGGCTAGAAAAATAAAATAACTAAATCAACCTAGATCATAATAGTAAAGATTAAAAGGTGTAAGGTATTGCTGTAAAGGACTTTATACAGCCAACCAGATAAAAAGACAGGTAAGTAGTTAAAACTAACCAGCATTTGGATTAGAAAACATGTCTTCCTTCACTAACTAAAAAACATTGGACTAAAATCCCATTTTATATTAATCAAATACAATTTGTATCTTCTTACAGTATGTACCGGGTAATATCTCATTCTTGGCATTATTCATCAATTTACTCAGTAATAAAAATATGATTGTGTCTATATAAATAAGCCTGAAATTGTAGCTGCTAAAGCAAATGCATTGCCTACTGATTTATGTACGGCTTTATTGGGCAGCCTGAATCCCCCATGGGAAGCAGCAAGGCAATGCCATCTATTGACATGATGGTTTTGTGTTCAACTGTGAGCTCTGACTCACACTTCCTAGCATTGTAGGTATGTCTCCCATCAGAGTCACTCCCCAGGCTATCCTGAGGATTTGATTATTTGACAAATATGCCTTACTGAAACAGGGTACAGTGATTCTTGATTTTGGGTGTTGATAGGAATGAGTTTGAATTTTCTAGTGGACCTGGACTGATATAGCTAGCAATGAGTCACCTCCACGAAGCTCTCTTGTCACCTTTTCATCTGCATTTATTCTTTTCCATTGTTTTTGACACAGGGTCTTATGGAACCAGATTTATAACAAAGTGTCTGATTTTATACTGTGCCTCTATTTGAACTCAAATCTCCAAGCATGTCAGCAAGCATTCTATCAATGGAGCTACATATGAGACTTCATCCATAGACTGTTTTACATAAATAACTCGAATCAGCCATGAGTTTTCCACTCCCTATTATTACATAGATTATTAAGAAATAGAGTTGAATCGATTCTCGGCCTTTTGTCTAAGATCAAGTGAAGAAAGAGAGTTGAACTCTGCCCAAAATAAGTTTTGACAGGGCATTTCTGATTCCTAAAACCACCACTTTCTTTTCTTTTCTTTTGTTTTATTTTCTTTTGTTTTGTTTTGTTTTCTTTTCTTTTTTCCCTTGGCTTTTTGGATTTTGTTTTTTTCGAGACAGGGTTTCTCTGGATAGCCCTGGCTGTCCTGGAACTCACTCTGTAGACCAGGCTCGCCTTTAACTCAGAAATCTGCCTGCCTCTGCCTCCCAGAGTGCTGGGATTACAGGCGTGTGCCACCACCGCCCGGAAAACAACCATTTACAAAAAACATTATTTTCTAGTGAATCCACATAACATAAAAACATATTATATAACTTTTGAAATGTAAATAAAGAAAATATCCAATAAAAAAAGAAAAAAATAGAAGGAAATAAACTAGTTTAAAAGTAACAATTTATAATTTAATTGATGTATTCTTGTTAAATTTAAAATTTTTTGTCAATTAAAAATTTCAAAAACATTAATCATAGTCAGTTCTTCCTAAAATATTGGAACTGAAATATACGGACATATCCTGCTGACTTGCACTATGTCTGTGCTCTAGGATAAATATTAATTCAAATTAAAGCCATTTAATATTATCATAGACTTGTATAAATTGGGCTTTTCATGGGGACATTAAAAAATTAAACACATTAAAAACACCTTTTGGAAATAATACCATGTGTACATACACTGATTTTATTTTCTAAAATATTCAAAATAAATAAATTAACTACATATCTCTGAAAAATACAGTGAATTCCAGCTTACAAATACAGAGATATTTTAACTTTAGTTCTTTTTCTCATTTTAAGACTTTAAAGTATTACTTAAAGGAAATGATGAACTTTCATGCTTCAACTTACTGATAATTCAGTTGCATACATAATTATTCCCATAAGGTGAGGATAGTTAGCTGGCCTCATAAATATAGCCTCCTGGTTAGTCGGTAAGTGAACTTCCTCATCAGCAAAGGTGAACTTTAAATAACCATCAGAATTGCTCTATTGACTACTGAGTATATTCAAACAATCTAGCAAGAAGTAACATAATATTTAGAGTTTGAGACAACTTTTAACTTTTATTCCTATTTATAGTTATGGCTATTTCTGTCTAAATATTCCTATGTTAACAAGAGGAAGGTTCTGGATACTCTTGTGTCATTCTTTAGGTTTGGTATGTCTTGCAATTTTAAAACCTTTCAAATTTCTTTCTGTAAAGAAGAATCTAAACATATTCATGACTGTTACTTCCAACACTAAATTGTTGTATATTGAAAAGTTAAAGAAATAAAATGCCATTGTTGGGTTAGTTCCAAGGTAAGGATAAGAGTTAAGTTATTAGCAATGTTAAAAGCAAAAGCCATAGACTCTGTCAGAAGGAAGACATACTTTCTATAGGAGATCCCTGAAGCTGTCAAACATTCACAGAAATCCCATAAAAACACTAAATCGGAAGCCATAGGCAAAAGACAAGCATTACGAGACAAAGTAACCCTCCAGAACTACCCTGATGCGTTTTGTGTTGACCACCTACCTCTGCACATGGAGCCTCACCTCAAGTGTGGTTTGTGTACCCAGTGTGACTCTACTGGAGTCTACTTTTTCTCAGTGAGTGGTTCTCAATTGGAGATAGCTTCTAAACTAGCTATCTGAAAGGGTCTGGATATTTTATAATAGCTACAAGAAAATAAGCTAAGACACTTGGAAAACCCAGATTGGAAAGCACTAGAAATATGACTGCCAAATGAAATTGTGAATCCTGGCCTGCTGAATATTGTGCCACACAAGGTATTACTAGACTAGAATGAGTTTTAAATTGTGAAAGGACTGAAGTATATGATGACACTATTGCATAAATGTCAAGATTCTTACTTCAGTAGCTAACATGAAATATAGATCAGAAAGGTCCTGCGTTTACAAAACATTTCCTAAATATTTAGTAAAGTGGTAGACCAACAATAGTATGAATATTTATCCTCAAGCCCTCTTTCTCTTTTTTCTCCTTTTGTCTCTGTCTCTCCCTGTCTGTTTCTATTTCTCTTTCCCTCCCTCACCCTTCCTCTCTCTTTCCCTCTACTTCTCCCTCTCCTCCCTCTGCCTCTCGTCTGTGAGTTTGTGGGCACATCTGAGTGGGTACTTGTATGTGTGAGTGATATAATTATGTTATTCTGCACTCTAGACTGAGATTCTAAAACATGTGGGAAATCCTTGGGCGAGAGTTACAGTAGAATATACTCTGGCTGATTTTTTTTTCCCAGATAATGCTACAGTTACTTCTGAGGCTGTCTATGGATTAGATTCAGCTCAACGAAATTAAAGAATTAATTGCACTTACATACATGCAGCTGCTTACTTTTGTTTTACTCGTTTCAGATATGCTTTCAGACTCTGTTGCCTTCCCTTTCTTAATTGCATACCTCTTCACCAGAAAAATCGACAGTTCTTTTTTGATAAAGCTATGTTTTACTGTGAAATAACTTGCACTCACCTCCAGGATACCATGAAACACTTGTTCTAAGTAATGATGAATATATAAAGCATATACTCAAATCACAGATCAGATACTATTCTGAAATATTATAAAGTAAAAGATTATAAAAGATTGCAAAATAAAAAGATTGATTGACATTGTGTGAACCAATATGTGGATTGCATGTACATGGTGATGCTATAACTAACTTTTATTCTGTCATTTTAAATGTAAGTAAAGGGACATTGGCATAAGACCAAGATACATTTGATAATGTAAAAATAATTATACATTTTTGATCTGAGTTATGTTAAGTATTAGCTGTCTAGTAAGTTTTGCTGAAACTATAAATATATAATTTAATGATAACATAAAACTGAAAAATCTTATGAAATATTGTTGGGGAAATATAATCCAACAATAACTAAGTTACCACAGTGCTTTACAGACACACACACAAACACACACATACACACATACACATTCACACACACACACATAAACCTCATTCATCTTTGTCATTGTATGGTTACATCTGTAATACAAGATATTTCTAAGTGTCATTTATCTGACATCATCTGCATTATGCACATACATATTATTTATGATTCCATCAGCTTTACAGTTTTCAGATTACAAAACTTGAACTTGGATCACTTTTGCTGTCTTACAAAGTTCAGGTCCTTCTAGTTAAATCAGCACAATCTTAAGCATAACAACGTTACTAGTGTTTGACTCAGGGCATGCTAGGGTTAAATGTTTTACTGTCTTCTAATTTTAACACTCACTTGAAAGATGGTTATTTTCATTAACTTTTTAGGTGAGCCAATTGATTATCACAAGTTAATTGGTACATTTAGTTTCTTATCACTGTTCCCACGATAGCCAAAGACAGAATGAAAAGCTACAGAAAGAACCTTTCTGTTTCCTGGTCTTGTTTTGCTTTCAATTCTGTTCTTATAAAAATGCATTGAGTTCTATGAAAATTTACATTTTCATGTTATTACAAATAAACACATAGGGATTATATTATCATTGAATTTTAGAGAGTTGAAAAGAGAAGCACAAATTCCCACTTTAAAGAATTGAGGTCAATATTGAATTCAAATCAGGTCTGGATAGCTGCTGCACACAATATGTGTAATTATCGAACAATGCTAATTATATAAATCTATAACCCACATTATGTTATAATTAATTTATTTCCAGAAAGTGTCCCCTGTTCTCTAGTACTGGCACAGGCACGGCAGATCCCTTAGCTAGTTAATTTTTTTTCCTTAGCATTAGTAGGAGGTTCCAGTACAAGAAAGGGAGAGATTTCTTTTGTCTAAGTCTATCAGCATTTCCTTAGGTTTATTTAGTACCCACTATTTTATGTACTGTGAATTTTAATCATTAATTTAGAGAGAACTCTCTGTTAGGGAAGCTGTGATCTGGAGGGTACTGCCCTCGGGACTTGGGTCCACACATTTTCTCCATGCACCTAACCATGGATGACATCAGGGTAGCAATGTCTTTGCATTCCAGTTCACTTCTGCTTGCTGTGCTCTCTAAGGGTTGAAGTGCTCTTTCTCCTTACTCTAGAGCTTCCTCACTTGTTTTCAGGAACAAGGGAGGTTTGCCTACAGCCTCAACACAAGGCTAAACCATTGATACTGTGTTTTCTAGGAGGGCAAAGCCTGTGTGTGTGTGTGTGTGTGTGTGTGTGTGTGTGTGTTGGGTATATGTGTGTGATTACTTTTATTTTGGCAGGGAGGTTGCAGGGGCGAAGGGTGATACAAGGGGATTGGGAGATGAGTGAACTGGGGTGCATAATGTGAAAGAATCAATAAAAAGTTTTCAAAAATCAAAGCCATATTGCCTGGTTTATGCTTCCAACAATATTTGTATGCAAATTACCATAGTATTTTCTAAATAAAGTACAACCAAGTAATTGGTGGGAGGTGAGTTAGGAATTTCTTAGTAAAATTTTATTTACCCTTTTAAGATCAATAATCATGAGTTGATAATGCACTGCTAATTCAAATGTGTGTCACCAATTTTTGTTTGTTTTCTTGTTTGTTTTGGGGTGTTTTTTTCCTGTTTTTTTTTTTTAAATTCAATGAATGACTAGTGGAATGGAACAGTAGTCTATGTCATGCTCTACATCCTCAGGAAAGATATTTTGCAAAATTGCTGAAGCCACCATTAGGAAAACTTTAGGAACATGATGTATTCCTGCTAACACTGATTCCATTCACCTTTTTTCGATCACAGCTCTATATAATGACATTGCATATCATTTTAGAACTTTTTTTCTACAAACTGCATTTTTTATCAACATCTAATCTATTATTATGACTTTACATTTTATTACATTAGGAAATACCAAGAAATCCTCTTGTTTATGTTCATATAAAGAAAGAATATCTCCCTCCTCCAAAAGAGAACATATTTAATTTCTTATTTGACTTAACAGTAGTTTTATATTTATTAAAACAAGTTTAATTTAATTTGCTTCTTAATTGCCTTAGATTTTCTCCACTTTTCACCTAAGCAAAAGTTATTAAGCTACTGAAGTCAGTTTTGTACAATGAACATATATTTATTCTTAATAAGAGTGCTCAGAAAGTGATACTGAAATGTGTTAAAGAAATCCTAACACAGCATTTTAATTACACATTATGTATATTTTACACAAAAGTACAGACAGTTATATATATAATTTTAATTTTGATAATCTACTACAAAGAACACACTGCAGAGGCCTGATGCTGGATATTCAGCTGATTTTCCTCGTGCCATATTTCAGGTGCCAAGAACAGTGCTTAGCACAGCAAAGGCAGACTATAAATGTTTTAAAGCAAATGATTCAAAAGGCAGGATTCAGGTTGATGTCCGGAAGCATAAAGCCAAGTATTCCTTATTACAAAATATATCACCTGCTATGAAAAATTAAGAAAATGTGAACATTAAACTAGAGCCTAACAACAGCCTTATGCTGTAATCAGGTCCAGAGTTCATTTGACAGCCACTCTGCTGGCTTTATAGGATGAACTTTATTCACATTCAAGTAGAGAGGAATCTCTTAATCTAAAATTTAGGGTATTTGATTTGGATATTGATAATTGGGAAATTATGCATGGGAAGAGGGCACTATTGCATGAATTTTCTTTCTTTTTCTTTTTTTTTTTTTTTTTTTTTTTTTTTTTTTTTTTTGGTTTTTTGAGACAGGGTTTCTCTGTGTAGTCCTGGCTGTCCTGGAATTCACTCTGTAGACCAGGCTGGCCTCGAACTCAGAAATCCACCTGCCTCTGCCTCCCAGGTGCTGGGATTACAGGTGTGCGCAACCACGCCCGGCTACATGCATTTTCAACTTGTGGAATACTAGTGAAAATAAACTTCACCAAGGCCCTGTAGCTTAAAACCTCAGTAGAAATTCATGCAAACTGAAACCCTGAAAATGGACATCAAGTTTGAAGCAGAGATAAAGGCCTCAAAGGAAAAAAGATAACACTAAGTACTGGATGGGAGGTAATGTTTGCTAGAAAATTTCTAAACATTTGGGTGAGTAATAAGTGTGTGTGTGTGTGTGTGTGTGTGTGTGCTGATAAGCTACTGTGGTATTCTTACTCTTTCTATATAAGTTGTTTTGTCTAGCTTTTTCTTAATCATTTAGACTTTAGGTGATATCTCATAGCCCCAGTTAAAACATATGCCTATATATAGTTTTTAACTTTATGAAAAAGAAATATGGATTTTAAAATGAAAATATACTTAAGCTGTCAAAAAACTTTAAATATTTTTCTAAAATTCTCTGTATCTTACTGTACTTCTTGTTCAGTTTGGGAAATTATATAGAACAAAATTGAACTTATTTTCCAGTGGAGATACCCCTATATATTTTATAAATTATATAGACTTAAATGCTGTAATATCAAAATTTATATTTAATTCAATATCAATTATTCTTGATTGCCTAATCAATATATATGTAATATTTATGAAATATGTATTATATATATATTAAAATTCTGTTTTTGCATCATCATTTTTCTGTATATTCATACTGCATGCTAACATAGCTTGATGAAGCTCCCTGCCCATCTCTGCCTGTTCATTGTTACTGTCTTATTGAAATATTTCTTCACAGAAATTTTACAGTTGTGTTAGAATAGTAGTGAGTCTTCCTCCCTGCTCTCTCCCTTTCAACATTCTGTTTTGTTTGTTTTGTTCGTTTTGTTTGATTTAAACCAAAGAACCTAGGCTTAGCACAGGTCCTGGTGGCAAAATGGCAAGGGAATTCAATTATAATATTGGAGGGAGCCTGGAATTTTTTGACAGTCAGAATGAGTAAGGGGTTTTACTGTGTCCTAGATTCTTCAGGTCTGCATTGTATATTTTATCTATAATAATAAAAGTACCCTCTGAGAAGCTAATAAACTTTTACAGTAG
Source organism: Apodemus sylvaticus (assembly GCF_947179515.1). Classification (NCBI taxonomy): domain Eukaryota; kingdom Metazoa; phylum Chordata; class Mammalia; order Rodentia; family Muridae; genus Apodemus; species Apodemus sylvaticus. The sequence continues at coordinate 11,311,969 of NC_067479.1, forward strand.
TAATATAAAACATGTAACGCGGGTATTAAAATAATGCATTCTTGCCTTGTTTTGAATTAATTATAAATGTGAGAGGCTATTTACCAAAGTGAATATCAAAATTATTTTTACATGTAGAGATTTCAGCTTAAACTGATGACAATTAATTTTGTAATTCGGTCAACTCTTTATAACATAAGAAGTATTCAGAGTGTTAAGAAATTATTTCTGGAGTATTTATTTTCAAAGAACAAGCTCTTTTATTATATTCTGAGAAAAGTATCATTAGACTATAGGTAAGACAAGTTATCGGTAATGATTATTAGAAATATTTATAGGTAAGAATAGCTAACTTGTGTGTTGGTGTAAACAGTCAGCTGGTTTTAACTTAGTTCAGAAAAAACATTAATATGGATTAAACGAGAAGCTGTCTCAGTAGAGACAGGAGAGAGTTTGAAAGTATTCACACTCTTCTAATTACAAGAAAAGTGAGCCCTTGAAGTTCACGTGGCGCCTGTATGCCTACTTATACTTATTTTACAAATAATTCCTGACTTGTGAGATGTCTCAGCCAGTAAAGTGTTTGCTTTGCAAGCATAAAAACCAGACTGTCACCCCCAAAACCCATATAAAAATATTGGGTGTCCCTATGTGGTTGCATTACTTGTTCTTGGGAAGAAGAGATGGGGAAATTTTTAGGGATTTCTATTCAGCCACCTTAGAATACTTAGTGAACTACAGGTCAATAAGATATGAAGCTTTTTCTAAAAAAGAGAGGGAGAGGGAGAGAGAGAGAGAGAGAGAGAGAGAGAGAGAGAGAGAGAGAGAGAAACAAGCAAAAAAGTTGAATTCAGCCCAAAAAGTGACGCACAAAAATGTCCTTTGACGCAAAAAAATCTGGCCTTCAGATGAGCACAATAATGCATATATAAACTCTCTCTTCCTTCTCTCTCACTTGTCTCTGTCTCTGACTGTCTCTGTCTGTCTCTGTCTGCCTGTCTCTGTCTGTCTGTCTGTCTCTCTCTCTCTCTCACACACACACATACACACCTACACCACTGAACTCATACCAATAAAATTGTGCAAGGAGGTAGGTGACTGCCTAAGTGAGATGTCTTTAATGAGGTCATAGATCATAGAAGCAGACAACTGTCACTTTACTGGATCATAATAGCTCTTAACTTCTTTTGAAACTTATTGTTATGTCTACAGCTATAATAGCTCCTCTTTATAGAAACTGAAGATCATTACAGAAGACCACACTTGGTATTAATGCAGAGATCAATGACTAATGCAGAACTCAGCCCCAGCAGACACTTTTACAGCCCAACTCTCAGCATTGGATGTAGAAGCCTCCTTCTCCAACAGGTAGTTATAATAGAGATTCATAACTTCCTCAAATGCTGAGCATTTGTGCTCACATCTATAGGACACATCTATATCAACCTAATGTCAGAATATGCTGAAAGAATGAACCCTGCCCCATGGTGAATAATTCCTGAAGAACTGTGAGACAGACTACAGGGAAATAATAATAATCCAGTTATTTTTAATAATGTATAATACTCTATTGCATAACTACACTGCTATGTATTTAGTCACATTATTATTACTGGAGGTTAGATGATTTCCTGTGTTTGTTTTTGTGTTCAAATAAACGGTGAATATTTAGGAATGTTTACATTTCCTAGTGCACATATGCTAAATTTATTTATAATGCATGATATATGCTTACTAATTGTATCTTTATTAAAAAAGAACATATTTGTGGCTGAAGAGATGATTCAGGATAGAGCAACATTTACTGTGAACTGGATTTGTTCCCAGCACTCACATGAAAGCTCACAACTATTTATAACTCTGGTCCCAAGGATCTGATGCTCCCTCCTGCTTTTTAAGGGTGCACAAAAACTTAAGATTCACAGGCACACATGCAGTCAACACATTCACACACAGCATAATAATAAATATAAATGTCTAAAGTAAAGGCAAATTTATTAGATTAAAAGTTATATTTTCTGAGAAAGATCTATTTAGACCTCCTTCATAAATTCACCTTAACATTCCAAATCTTAGAATGCATTCTTCCTTTGCATTTTTTCCTTTGTTTAAGTTGTAATCAATAACTATTTCTGCCTGGTATGGAAGGAACTACTCTTTGCTGATTTAATGTAATCATATATTATTGCTATTCATAATATTTAGAATCTTGTGATCATTAGCTGTCAAAAAAAGCATTTAAGGTGGGCTATTTGCATCAGATAAATACAGTATAGATTGATTTGTGTTTGACAATAGACAAGTGTTTTTATGAATCCTTCTCATGGACTCATGTATTAACTGATATATACTATTATAATTCAGTGTTTGAGAAGGCCAGTGTTTTTACTAAATACCATTTGATCATCTGTACTTCTCTTTTTGAAGTAAATGATTTAATTCATACCTTATATGTTAATTGATTTGTATTTGTCAATTGACTGCAACTTAAAGATATTTGGGGGCAGGAGATATATGAGATTTTATTATTATTGCTATTACTATTACTATTATTATTATTATTATTATTAAATCTTTTTTTACTGGCCAGTCATTATTTCCCCTTCTAGTCTGCCCTCCGACTGCTCCTCAATCCATACCACCTCCATCTCCAAGAGGTTATCCCCACCCCATCCCTACCCTCACCTCTACCCCATAAGACCTCACCACCTCAAGTCTTTCCAGGGTTAGGTACTTCCTCTCTTATTGGGGCAAGATCAGGCAGTCCTCTGTGGTTTGTGTGTCAGGGCCTTGGACCAGTTAACGTGCACTGCCTGGTTGATGACTCAGTGTCGTGACTACATGCCTTTTCCTGGGCATATACCCAAAGGATTCCTCGGCATGCAATAAAGACACATGCTCCATTATGTTCATAGCAGCCTTATTTATAATAGCCAGAAGCTGGAAAGAACCCAGATGTCCCTCAATGGAGGAATGGATACAGAAAATGTGGTATATCTACACAATGGAATACTACTCAGCAATTAAAAACAATGAATTCACGAAATTTTTAGGCAAATGGTTGGATCTGAAAAATATCATCCTAAGTGAGATAACCCAATCACAAAAGAATACACATGGAATTCAATCTCTGATAAGTGGATATTAATTAGCCCAGAAACTCTGAATACTCAAGGCACAATTAGCATAATAAATGACTCCCATGAAGAAGTAAGGAGAGGGTCCTGATCCTGGAAAGTCTTGATCTAGCATTGGAGGGGAGTATCAGGACAAAGAAAAAGGAGAGGTGATTGGAGAATGGGTGGAGAGAAGAAGGTTTATGGGACATATGGGGAGGGGGGAGCTGGGAAAGGGGAAATCATTTGGAATGTAAACAAAGAATATAGAAAATAAAAACCATAGTAAAAAATAAATTTTTCATGTTGCAACTTCCAATTGGTTCTAAATGTTTTGCTACTAATGAATATTCTGAGAGCAGAAATTCAAATGGAATAAAGAGATGGTTTCCTGGGATTTTGGTTATATGAATGAGCTACCTTATCTTTCACGTGTTTTTTGGATAATTATAATCCCTGTAGATATACTGCAATATGAGGGTTTGTTTATTAGATTATTAAAAATGATATGCATGACTTGTGTCCTCATCTGTAGAGGTTGCTCCAGTGAAATATTGCAAACAGGAAGGACTATGAAACCTTTGTATACATGTTCTGGATCCTGAGAAGTTTAAGAATAAAGCACTGCTAGACTCAGTCTGTGGTGTCTGGAGAAGACTCACTTCTAGCAACAAATTGTTTACTCAGTGCCTGATGTAAGAGCTCTCTGGGCTCTATAATAGGAAACTTGGTGATCTCATTCATGGAAGCCTTTCCATAATAATCCAATTACCTTCCAAAGGCCACTTTTTAATACCACATTAACTTTTGAGTTAGAATTTCAACATGCTAGTATTTGATAGAGCTAATTATTTACAACAGAGCATATAGAAAAGAATGGAAACAGAAGCAAAATTATGCTCTCTCTCTCTCTCTCTCTCTCTCTCTCTCTCTCTCTCTCTCTCTCTCTTTCTCCTCCACCACTGTGTGTGTGTGTATGTGTGTGCCCTGTATGTATGTATGCATATGTAGACAAGAAGTTAATGCCATAAGTTCTATCAATTTCTATTGATATAAAATTACTTTTTATATTTTTTCTATTGAAAAACAATTACTTTCATCATTTTTAAAAAGTATTTACTTTTTGAGAATGTCTTATAATACATTTGGATCATATACTTCCCCTCACCCAGTTCCTCTCAGATCCTTATCCATTAACTACATACCCAACTCCCTGGTCTTTCTCTGTTAACAAACTAGACAAAACAATAGCATAATGCTGGGAGCCTGCCTGCCCAGAGAGGGTAGTGTTGGAGACACAGATAATGACTCTGGTGATGGCTTTAATCTCTGAGGGTCTCAAGGCTTTCCAGCTCAGTAACTGTACTGAATCGCTGATGATAACTTCCGAAAAGTCCTAAAATTTTTCTTGCTCTCTCTAAGGATAAAAAGCTGCTGATTAGGTGATTGACACCTGTAGCCTTAAAGGGGGTGGGGATTGTGGGGGAGGTGGATGATTAACTAATGATGCCTTCTTTCTATCTCAGCAGGAAGTGCTCAGCTCTAACTTTCACCCTGCTTGTTGCAGGAAGAAAAGGGGCCTCTTAGAAAGGTGATTATAGCATTTATTACTAAGTTGTAAAAAGTTTCCTATGAAAGCTGTCTAAGGGGAAAAGTGAAAAGATCCTATGTGGGGAAAGGGAAAAAAAAAATTCTTCAAGGCAAGGGAAACAGAAGAAATTCGATCTTCTCATCTCTTTGTCCTCAGTACTTATACATCTTTCAGTACACATGATGACATGTTACAAAGTTCATCACAAGTTCACACAAAAAAAATCAAATCATAAATTGAAATAGATGTTTGCAACAGAGAATGTTTACATGCACATCTATTAGGAGTAATTATCTGGCTAAACATCCATCACATGTCTCAGCTCTATGGGTTCACTGATGGTTTAATGTAACCTCGCCCAGCTCCTCAGAATGTGGCCCATTGTTCTCAAAGAATAGCAGCCCAGCCACCTGACCACCAGCCTCCTGCAGAACAAGCAGAACCAGTCTCTAGCCTTCAGGAGAGGGTCTTGGCCTGCCTATTTATCTTTGGAGAGATTCATTAAAGGTTGAGTCTTGAGTAAGAAATGATGCCTTAGAGTCACACCAAGATACTTCATATTGTTTGTGGCTATTGTGAAGGGTGTCATTTCCCTAACTTCTTTCTCAGCCTGCTTACTTAGCCTTTGAGTATAGGAAGGCAACTGATTTGCTTGAGCTGATTTTATAACCTGCCACTTTGCTGAAGTTGCTTATCAGCTGTAGGAGATCTCTGGTGGAGTTTTTTGCATCACCTAAGTATACTATCGCATCATCTGCAAATAGTGATAATTTGACTTCTTCCTTTCCAATTTGTATCCCTTTGACCTCCTTATGTTGTCTAATTGCTCTAGCTAGAACTTCAAGTACTATATTGAAAAGATATGGAGAGAGAGGGCAGCCTTGTCTAGTCCCTGATTTTAGTGGGATTGCTCCAAGTTTCTCTCCATTTAGTTTGATGTTGGCTACCGGTTTGCTGTATATTGCTTTAACTATGTTTAGGGCCTTGAATTCCTGTTCTTTCCAAGACTTTTAGGATGAAAGGATGCTGAATTTTGTCAAATGATTTTTCCAGCAACTAATGAAATGATCATTTTTTTTTGTCTTTGAGTTTGTTTATGTAATGGATTGCATTGATGAATTTCCTTATATTGAACCATCCCTGCGTCCCTGGCTAGTTTTGTGTGACAACTTGACACAGGCTGGAGTTATGACAGAGAAAGGAGCTTTAGTTGGGGAAGTGCCTCCATGAGATCCAGCTGTGGGGCATTTTCTCAATTAGTAATCAAAGGGGGAGGGGCCCTTGTGGGTGGTACCATCTCTGGGCTGGTATTCTTTGGTTCTATAAGAGAGCAGGCTGAGTAAGCCAGGGGAAGCAAGCTAGTAAGAAACATTTCTCCATGGTCTCTGCATCAACTCCTGCTTCCTAACCTGCTTGAGTTCCAGTCCTGACTTCCTTTTGTGATGAACAGCAATGCAGAAGTGTAAGCTGAATAAACCCTTTCCTCCCCAACTTGCTTCTTGGTCATGATGTTTGTGCAGGAATAGAAACCCTAAGACAAAGTGAAAGATCTATAAGATGAGAACTTCAGGTCTCTGAAGAAGGAAATCAAAGGAGACCTCAGAAAATGGAAAAATCTGCCATGCTCATGGATTGGCAGGATTAATATAGTTAAAATGGCCATCTTGCCAAAAGCAATCTACAGATTCAATGCAATCCCCATCAAAATTCCAACTCAATTCTTCACAGAGTTAGAAAAAGCAATCCTCAAATTCATCTGGAATAACAGAAAACCCAGGATAGCTAAAACTATTCTCAACAGTAAAAGAACTTCTGGGGGAATCAGTATCCCAGACCTCAAGCAATACTACAGAGCAATAGTTTTAAAAACTGCATGGTATTGGCACAGTGACAGGCAAGTGGACCAATGGAATAGAATTGAAGACCCAGAAATGAATCCACACACCTATGGTCACTTGATCTTAGACAAAGGAGTGGAAAACATCCAGTGCAAAAAAAGATAGCCTTTTTAACAAATGGTGCTCTTTCAACTGGAGGTCAGCATGCAGAAGAATGTGAATTGATTCATTCTTATCTCCTTGTACTAAGCTCAACTCCAAGTGGATCAAGAACCTCCACGCAAAACCAGACACACTGAAACTAATAGAAAAGAAACTGAAAAAATCCCTTGAGGACATGGGCACAGGGGAAAAGTTCCTGAACAGAACACCAATAGCTTATGCTCTAAGATCAAGAATTGACAAATGGGATCTCATAAAATTACAAAGTTCCTGTAAGGCAAAGGACACTGTCAAAAGGACAAAACACCAACCAACAAACTGGGAAAAGATCTTCACCAACCCAACATCCCATAGAGGGCTAATATCCAATATATACAAAGAACTCAAGAAGTTAGACCCCAGGGAACCAAATAACCCTTTTAAAAATGGGGTACAGATCTAAACAAAGAATTTTCTCCTGAAAAAAATTTGGATGGCAGAGAAGTACCTTAAGAAATGCTCAACATCATTAGTCATTATGGAAATGCAAATCAAAACAACCCTGAGATTTTACCTCATACCAGTCAGAATGGCTAAGGTTAAAAGCCAGGAGCCAGCAGATGTTGGCAAGGATGTGGAGAAAGAGGAACACTTCTTCACTGCTGTTGGGACTGTTAGATAGTACAACCACTCTGGAAATCAGTCTGGTGGTTCCTCAGAAAACTGGACATGATACTTCCGGAGGACCCTGCTATACCTCTCCTGGGCATATACCCAGAGGATTCCCTGGCATGTAATAAGGACACATGCTCCACTTTGTTCATAGCAGCCTTATTTATAATAGCTAGAAACTGGAAAGAACCCAGATGTCCCTCAGTGGAGGAATAGATACAGAAAATGTGGTATATATATATACACAATGGAGTGCTATTCAGCAATTAAAAACAATGAATTCACGCTGTTTTTAGGCAAACGGATGGAACTGGAAAATATCATCCTAAGCGAGGTAACCCAATCACAAAAGAATACACATGGAATGCAATCATTGATAAGTGGATATTAATTAGCCCAGAAGCTCTGAATACTGAAGATACAATTAGCATATCAAATGATTCCCATGAAGAAGGAAGAGGAAGGCGCTGATCCTGGAAAGGCTTGACCCAGCATTGTAGGGGAGTACCAGGACAGAGAAAAGGGAGTGGGAATGATTGGAGAATGGAAGGAGATAAGAGGACTTATGGGACATATGGGGAGGGGGGAACTGGGAAAGGGGAAAGCATTTGGAATGTAGACAAAGAATATAGAAAATAAAAAAATATATACAAAAAAAAGAAAAGAAATAATACCTTGAGTCCTTGTGTTTTCCCTTGCTACTCTGCTTCCTATCCCCTCCTCTCCTTCCAGAGAACCCAGGCCATTAGCATGTAGCCAATTGCGGCTACAGTTTAAAACCATAACTCACCATAACTAAGTTATTAGTGATGGTTTGTATAGATAAACCCAGTCAGTAGTTTATTATCTTCTTACCACCTAAAATAAATTGTTCCTTTTTTATGACCTTTGGTTAATTGTTTTTACAACCTCTTGGAATGTGTTCTGAGTAGGAGATGGTTACTATGTAAGAGCAATTAATTCGTGACACTTGGGAGACTGGCAGAGTTCTCATTGCACTTTTGACTATCAGAAAAGGAACTAATAGCAGTTCCACTATAAAAAAGCTTAGTAATCTTAGATATAATTTTAAGAATTCTTATAGGATCATCATTAAGTCTTAAGAAGTCATATATTTGTCTATGTAGCATCACTACAAGACAGTACATGTTGGTAGATCAGCAGAGATCTCCTCCAAAGGGGTGCTCTATTACTTAGTGATTGTTATATATGTTTAATAGTAACAGGAAAATCATATTAATAGCAGGAATCTTTCCTAAAATGAATCCATTACAGCCTTGCTTAATAAGGGTGAACCTGTCATAGATTATATGATAATCTGAAGCAGGCCATTACAGGATGATCACCTGCTGCTTCTCCCATTATGGATCCTGACAGCACAAAAATATAAACTCTGATTATTCTGATTAAACTGTTTTATTCCTGAGCTGGACTTGCAAGTACGATGGTTGATAACCTCAACCAGTTTTTGATACAGACACTTTCATTTACTTGTAGTTTACTGTTTCACTTAGAACGGCTTTCCCAGAAAGCCTCAACGATAATGCTGTTTCAGGCTTGGCATAGTAGTTATTTTACAAGTGGAGACCACACTTTCACAGTTTTTACATGCTTAATGGATGTCTAAAAATTCAGGTGCTCTAAGATCTTTACCTGTTGGGCCATCTCATTTGTCTCCAATTAAACATTTTATTTTTCATTATTTCTAGATTATTACTTTTAAAATACAAATGTATAATATAATATTTTTGTATTGAGATAAATTGGTTCTTAATCTGTTTTTCATTACTATGTATATGTATTTTCCTGATATATATGCATATATATATAATATAAACTTTAATGTAAACCTTATTATTTTACTCTGTTATAAGAAGACAGTATTGAATGTTTTCTAATGAAGAAAGTCTAGGTCTGTTCTTTATTGTCCTACCGTCTCCTTTATCTCTCCTTAAGTCTTCAACATAAAGAATTACACAAATGGCAGTGAATCTCTACTTTTAAGATATATATTATATCTTTTTCTATATTATATCTTTATTCACTGAGAAATCCAATTTTTAATCAAGGAAAATAAAGTCCTGTTAGATGTAAAGCAAAGACCTTGACAACTATGGAAAAGGCTGTAATATTATGTTATAATAAAACCACTAAAATGTGTTTTTACCAATTCTGAGTTGTAAATAATATAGACTATGCATGTAACATGACATATTCATCACAGGAAATTAAATAATAGTCATTATGAGCAATGCTACTATGCTATTGGTGAGTTTGGGAATCATATTTACCACTTAGAGGAAGAAATAGGAGGTTGGTTCATTTTATGTGTGATAGGTCAACACTAATAGAAACGTTCAAAACAGGCTTTCCAGGGCTCAGAACATAAAGTGTTAGACTTGGAGGGCCCAATGTTTGTAGCTGTGCAGAGGAGGCTCTAAATACTTTAGACTGAAGTTTAGAAGAGGAATCACAGGGTTAAGAATCCATTGTTATTTAAAGTATACTCACAAACCTGATCTCCACAGCTCAGTTTCTTTATTAATAGGAAGAAATAATATTAACAAGCACTGCATAGTTTTCCTAAACAACAAAGTTAAATAAGATCTCAAAAATACTGAAATCAATCTACAAAAGTAATCAAAGCACACATAATTTCTTACTAGTAAATTCATTAAATTATCATCTGCTTATTATTCATTATAAATTAATATAAATTAATCATTGCCATTTTATTGCTGTTCATTATTCTTACTGATTATTATTCAATAACAAAAACAAGATATCTCATGGCAAAATGAACAGACAGACATTATAACAATATAAAAATGTGTTTTAAAAAACATCTTTTTGGTGCTCAAAATCTAGGGAATTTTTACTTTAAAGAACCCAATACCTGGCTGCTAAGCAGACCAAAGCACCCGCAATGTTTGTAACTCTTCTCTAGAAAGATATGGAAGATTCTTTTGTCTGGAAGAAACATTACAAACAAATTCTTAAAATATGTTCACCAAATCATGCTAAATGGTGTGGAATTGGTTGAGAGCACTTCTGTAAAAACCCAGTTAAAACAGAAGTACGTATTCCCCACAGCATGCACAGTTCACTCCAGGGAAATCCCATTTCTCTTTGTCTTAGAGGAAGAAAGAACTGGGGAAGAATTAATTGTCTGAACCAGTAAGATAACTTGAAGCTCTGATGGAAAATAAGTTGGTGAGCATAGAGGGACAAAACAAGGAGAGGAAAACACCTGTAAAAGTGATGGTCTGAAGCAATCCCTAATTCCTACTTACCAACTGTCTTCGAAACTCTTGGAAGTTAAAGGAATAGGAAAATGAGCATGTTGTCTTTCTAATAGTTACACTATGTAATTTTACATTTTACTTCAAATGACCATGGTTTTCAATCTTAGATGCATCCAATACAGTAAGCTAATTTATTTTCAATAAATCAATTCTAGGAAGCAGCCTTTTCATTTCAAGTGGCAAATATAGAAAATATTAGTTTATTTTTTCTTATTATTTATGTAACTATATAGTTTTTGTGGATTATTCCAGGAAAACCTCTAGACTTCACAAAGTCTAAAATGAAATATCAAATTTTCAGGCTGAAGGAGTTGAAAGCTATCACTATCGGTAATCTTTATTGTGTTTCTTAAAGCAGTGTGTTTCAGAAAGGTAGTGGAGGAATGTGGTGCAGAAAAAGAAGAATAGCAGACAGTGGGAGGTATTGCTAGAATCTCTGAATGTGAAAGGCTGTACAGAACCTCGGGCACCAGGGACCAGACTCAGCTGAGGGCGGATCTGGAGAAGGGTGGATGTGGGAGCAGCCAACAAAAGGAAAGATCCCACAAGGAGTGTCCTTTGCTTCCTGAGAGATGGAACAGAGAGAAAGCACATCTCGGGGTTGCTTTTCCTACTCTGACAACTTTTATCTCTTTCAGGTTCTATTTATACCTACAATCATTTCCTCAGAAATTTAACCATTGATTACACAGCTTTTCAAAAATAGGTTTTCGTCTAAAGTCTTCCTTGATGACATAAGAAATATTGAAAAAGGCGCAGATGAGACAAACAGCAATTTTATAAGAAATAAAAATTAACATTATGATAAAATCAGTTTTCTTTAAACTCAGTATCTTCTTCCTTAAGATCTATGTTGTAAAACCTTGTGGTTACAGAAATGCTAGACAGGATGACTCGATTTAAATGTGATTTTGTTTTGGTTTGATATAAGATTAATAAACCAAGAAGTAAGTAAAAAAAAAAGATTAATAAACCAAAATTTATTTCCTACAATTTATTATATCAAATGTAGCTTTCTATAAAATTTTAATCTCTAACTCTTATTTAATTCTTCCTTTCCTTCCTTTTTGTTTCTTTTATGTTTGGCATAAGAGTACTATCCTTTTTCTTTGATTTTTAAAATATTGTTCAACCCTTTTCTTAAGCAAGGGCAGCCTATCAGTAAAGTTCTGGTCTGACAAATCTGTTCAGGAGGGAAGGCAGTTCACATAGCCAGGGTGCCTCCCTCAGCTCTGTCTCTGTCATGAACCCTTGTTTCAATACAATTCTTATTATTACAATCCTGTAAAGAACAGAAGAATATCAGGATTCCTAAAATTGCTTACTTTTGCCTTCAGGAAGGTACCAAGGCTTGTCACAAACTTGCATGATCAAAATCTCTTCCTATTCATACAAGTTCCTTGTTTCTAAGGTTGACCATTAAAAACCCAGCAATTCCAGAGACAGTAACCTCAGAGTTGATTTTAGTTTTGATAGACAGTTGAAATGTATAATCCTCTGTTGAGAATGTATAGTCACCCAATGAAGTATAAAATTCAGTTCAATATGTATATTTTTTCATAGTTCATGGTTTGTTTAAGGGAAATTTCTCTTGTTTATTGAAAAATCCAAATGAAAAAATAAAATATCCATTTCTTTTACTGTACCCAAATAAATATGGTATAAAGGAAACTGATCACAAAAAAAATTGACAGGAGAATAAAGCCACCCAGAATAAATATATGCCATGCTTATATGAAATATTTATGCCCTCTTGATTAGCCATTTGTATAATATATATCATAGTTATAAATATATTATAGTGAACACTTTAATGGTTTTTGATAATTTGGAAAAAATAATACTGGCAACGGGTTGGAGGAGAGGCTAAATAGTTGGATCTGGCAGTAAAGTACTTATTCTGCAGATGTGAGGACTTGAGTTCAGATTCCCAAGATATAAGTAAAAAGTGGCATACAGCACAGAGTGCCTGGAATCCGGGTGCTGAGAAGGTACATGCAGAAGGATTCCTGGGGCTTTCTGCTCATCTAGTCTCACCAAATCAGTCAGCTTCAGAATCCTCAAAAATTAGGTGAGGAAGGAATTAGAAAGACAAGTAATACTAAATTCTAGCCTAGAAGAGTACTTGTGCATAAATATGGACATAACTGCCTCCCCCCACCAAACACTGAGTCATGGATTTCAGAAACCTATGTCATGTGGAAGGAAATGAGTGGCATGACCAGAAATATCCCCCAAGGAGTCTGGTGTACCAGAGGATGAAAGCTATAAATGAATTGAAAATACAGTCAACAGCGAGAATTTTATCTTTAAAGTTTTGAGATGGAAAAATAGTAGCACACTTGTGTATATTTATATGTAAAGTAAAAAAATAGATTAAGTGTTAGCATTAAGGTGAAAAGAAATGTTTACTACTGTCAATGAAAATATAAATTGAAAGAAAAAAATAATTTAATTTTGTGAAAAGAATGGAGATAGTTTCTTCCTTTCAACTTCCTATTTTTTTCAGAAAGTTGGCAATTGTAAATTGCCCTTTGTTGCATTTATGTGTATGAAATCATTGAAAATTAAGTGATTACTGTACTGATTTTTTCAACACAGCTGAGATTTTCCTCAAGGATTTGGCATAAATGTATTTGAAATACAGTTATCAAGGTACAATTAGACCAATATCTCCCAATTCCTGGGAGTTTAGCAGCCTACACTAAATATCTGACTCTATATTTGGAAGTTTCTTCTTGTCACACAAATAGATGCAGAATTCTGAGTACAGAGAAATCAAATTAAAACAAAACAAAAAACAAAATAATACAACAACCAAAAGCTCAATTTGGAATAAAATATAGAAACAATGCAATTTTATCAAGAGAGCATAAGCTTGAGTCACAAAATAGGAAATTCGTTTTAATTTTGCAACCTGTTTAGCAGATAATTATCATGCACACTCTGTTTTTACTTGTGTCATATTCAATAAACTATTGATTGATTGATTGATTGAGAGATAGTCTGGGCTCTCTGGAATACTAATTTAATTATCTTTCCTTATGAAGATCCAGTGTTTATGTTGACTGTGTGTTTCTAGGTAGGAACACAGGTGGTTCGTCTTTATAAAATAGCAGAAGTCATCACATATGTCTACAGATAAAGTCCTGGGTATTCCAAACTTCTGGGCTAGTATCTACTTATCAGTGAGTGCATACCATTTGTGTTCTTTTGTGATCAGGATACCTCACTCAGGATGATATTTTCTAGTTCCAACCATTTGCCGAAGAATTTCATGAATTAATTTAGCCCAGAAGCTTGGAATGCCCAAGAAACAATTCACATATCAAATGATGCTCAAGAAGAAGGAAGAATAAAGTATGGATACTCTGGTCTTTCTTAGAATGGTGAACAAAATACCCATAGAAGGAGATACACAGACAAAATGTGGAGCAGAATCTGAGGGAAAGACCATCCAGAAACTACCCCGCCTAGTGATCCATCCCATATACAGTTACAAAATCCAGACACTATTATCGATGACCACAAATTCTTGTTGACTGGAGCCGGATGTAGCTGTCACTTGGGAGGCTCTGCTAGTACATGACAAATACAGAGTGGGACTCTTAACCAGCCACTGAACTAAGCAAATGTCTGGGAGCTGGAGAAAGGACCAAAGGAGCTGAAGGAGTTTGCAGCACCATAGGAGGAACAACAATGAGTCACCCAGTACTCCCAGAGCTTCCAGGGACAAAACCATCAACCAAAGAGTATACGTGGTGTTATCCATGGCTCTAGACACATAGGCAGCAGAGGCTGGCCATGTTGGACATCAAAGGGAAGAGAGGCCCCTGGTCCTGGAAAGGCTCAATGTTGCAGTGTGGGGGAATACCAGAACAGGGAAGTGGGAGAGGGTTGACAGGGAGAGAGGAGATGTCTTATGGGATATTTGGAGCGCGGGGGGTGGGGGTGGGGATCCAGGAAAGGGGAAATCATTTGAAATGTAAATAAAGAATATATCTCATAAAAAACGATGTCCTTTCTTTCTTTCTTTCTTTCTTTCTTTCTTTCTTTCTTTCTTTCTTTCTTTCTTTCTTTCTTTCTTTCTTTCTTTCTTTCTTTCTTTTTCTCTTTTCCTATTTTACTTTTCTCAGGTTTTAAAAATAAAATGGAGTTCCAGCAATGAAAGTAGAGACTTACTTGCTCTCTGAAGAACTAGTTAGAAGTGACCATTTGCCATGTAGAATAGGAGCATGAGGCAGAATTGCAACTATTTTGTGGGTTGCTCAAACATCTAAACAAATATGATTCTTTTTATTTTCTGATAAGGCACATCATCATAGAACTATTTTCTCCAATGATCTTAAACAGAGTAGTTTTTGTCCAAATTTGGTCAGAATTAACACGGTTGTGTTTTAGATGATCAAGCATGGAAAACTAAGAGAATCAGATTAATGAGAGTGCCAAGCCAATTAATCACTACAGTGATTGTGAGTTTAAATGTAAAACTTGTTCAGTTGGTCAAAGCATCATTGATTTCCCCATACCTAGACTAAAGTCTAAACTACACAGAGCTATTTGTCTCCTATGTATTTTTCAGATTGTTCATTGATTTTTATATACACTATTAGGAGTGAGTTATAGAAATAATAAACAGTAAAGGAAATGTGAAATGAGATGCAAGGGTAATGGAATTTCTGAGTGGACCTTAGGTAGGGTAGAGATTAATACAGAAGATATTCTTGAGTTAGACCTGAGCCCTATGAAAACTATTGTTGTAAGATTTGACAGAATACCTTTTCACCCTTAAAAGTAGCAGTAAGAACATAGATTAAACAAGATTGATGTACTCACATAGTTCATGTTTCTAGTGCACAAGCAATGAGTGCTGATTAGTAAAAATAATATAAAATTGGTAAGAAACACAAAATCCAGAAATGTCAGGGGCCCAGATAAAATTTCATTCTGATAAGTGGAATTTTTAAGTATAGAAATTTGTACAAAAAAAAAACAGCCTTTAAAAATGTATCCATTGATCAAACAAGCACATATAGAATGTGTCACCTCCCACCTAGAGATTACATTATCACAAGTTATGAGCTTTGGGCCAGGTGTATAGTAGAGATACAAACTATCTCTCATGGAAAGGGTCTTGTATCTAATCATAAAGTAGTTGCTTATTACTATCAAGCCACTATTGCACCAGTGTGTACATAATGTTAGCAGGTCAGTTTTATACCAGGCAGTGTCTGGTACTGGGTAAAACTATTAATGTTTTTCTCTCCCAAAAGCCTCACTAGTCATTGCTGGCACTATATAAGCTAGCAGCATGGAGAAAATTTCTCTACCGATGCTACCAAACTGAACCCTAAATATGTTCATATATTTATTTATACTTATAGGTTTGTGTTTATATCAGCTTGGGTCAGGGAAAGTTTTTGTTGTTGTTGTTGTTGTTCAATTGGGCTTTGTTTTGTTTTGTTTTGTTTTTGCAGTGTGTTAATGCAAAAACAACTGGTATACATGTCTAGGATAAATAGTTCTGTATACTCAGAAATGCTGACTTCTAATGGATGAATATATACATGCAAAATTTGTACAAGGACAAGCCAAAGAAAAAGTACAGCATCTATGTCACAGGGATCTCCAAGAACCTATTTCAGTGTTAGGAACTTTGAACAAGTGATGGCTGTTGATGGGGAGAGTCACTCTAATTTTGAGATGTGGCCATTGGTAGATTGCTTGTGTGACAGTGAATGATCAGATACCTGTATGTATAGAGATAGCATGGCATAACTACTAGCAGCAATACATAACTACAGGATGCTACTAATAGCAATGTAAAGGACCTTCCGTTGGGATTGAGATGGAGCAGAGGCATTGAAGAAGGTTTGAAGAGAGATAATGGTGGGTGTATATGATCAAGATACATTTCATAAATTTATACAATTTTCTAAGGTAAATCTTTAAAAAATCTACTCTTGAATTAACTACATATGGAGAATGGATGGAGAGGGGTCTATAACTCTGAGATCTGTCAAAAATTTTGAGAACTCATTTCAGCAGTTGTTCTAAGAGGCTTTGTGATTGTACTATGTGCAAGTGACCATTAAAATAAATACTGAACAGACAGCTTAAGAGGAAATGTCAGATCCTTGTGACATTAAGAATCATTTTTCTTCTGTGCTCACACCTATTTGGGTAATCTTGCAGACTATACTTACTTTTTTCCATTAGAAAAAATGTTTAAAACAAGATAAATTTGATTAATTAGAAATATATAGATGTAATATCTGTAGTTAGTTTATCAACTAAGATATATATTATACACTGTAAACATCTGTGCATTTGGGGCATATAAATGAAAAATGGGACATAAAAAGTATAAAATTTCTGGAGTTTTAGAAAAAAGTGTAATATATTTAATTAACTTTCCTCCAAAATGATAGGAATGTAAACCTAGTTGTTGTATGAGTCAGGGACATAGGCCACAGTTAAAATGCTAGAGTAAGAAGCGTGTAAAATGGCAGGAAGGGATCTGTGACATTTTATCTTTTCCTTCTCAACTTTTATTTTTATGTAAATGCATCTATTCATATACTTTGGTTTCACAGCTCACTTAGAAGCAAATGCTGAGACAAATATTTAAATGCAAGAGATGTTTCTGCACTGTGATCAAAGAAACACTTTCAAGGTAACAGAAAATGAGCTAGAGACCCAAAGAAAGTCAAGGCAGGTGTGTCACCAGGCCAACCCTCTTGTGGGAAACTGGAGCTCAGGATTGAGATGAGGTCTTAGAGCAAGGTTAGTGTAACCCCTTCCTACTCACAGAGGTCCTTAGTTGTCCATCGTTATTGAATGTGATCTTGGAAGATTAGCTCAGCTGGTTGGCTGTGTATGTTAAGAAGGAAAATCAATGGAATGCTAGCGTCTAATGGTTCAGGTAATTATTAAAGGGCTACGTGTAAAAAGTTTAGGAATGCTTACTATATTTCTATAACAGAACCCATCTGTCGTTCCTTTTTGATGCCTCTTTGGTTGACTCACTTGCATACCCAACCTGCATGAGGATAATTGCAAGTCTCTCACTCTTTATTTTAGCCTATAATGGGTTTGTATGAGAATTTTAAAAAATAATTGAATCCAACTCCCAAGAACTGTTCCTGGCAATAGGAGAAAGAACGCCATGCCCAGATTAAAGAAATTTGTTCTTTGTAATAATCTAAATGCAAAAAAAAAAATCTTGCGGGGGTGAGTATATCATATTTTTCCTCTGAAAAATATAAAGGACTGATAATTTTAAAATGTTTAAAAATGTGCCACATAACCATTTGTTTAAAGAGAATCTCAGTAGTCTTCATATTCAAGCATTTGAACTATTCCTATAATTGAGCTTAAATATCACATCATCCAAAATGTAAGGACACTGAAGTTATTCAAATATTGTATGATTTAAAGGATAAATTATAATTCACTAGCTGTTGTTTCTTTGGCTAGCTGGCTTGGAGCATTGCTAAGTAGGAGGGGGAGGCCCTTTGTTATTTTAGTGCTTCTTATTTCAACTTATACATATGTGAAAAGGTTATGGGTCAAGTATTTTACTTACAGCAATCATAAAAAATGAAAGGCATATTGAATCAACTGTGCTATGCGAGTCAATGATAGACAATTATTAGATCAATTATTTGCTACTTATTTTGAAAAATCTCATATTTTTATGCTCATAGTAATGACAGACACACACATACCTACAAACAATGGATCCTTGCGATATTGTGCTCTTATTCTATAGTAAAAGAATCAAGACTTTACTTTGGCACACACTTGTAAAAGCATACACACACACACACACACACACATATGTTAAAAAAAAGCAGATAGCATGTCATCATTACTTTTAAGTTTTCAAAACATCAACCAACTCAAGTTATTAGCAAAATTTTTGCTAGCTTATTGATAAATAAGGATGCAAAATGAGTTGGAAAGAGAGCAAGCACAGTAGTATCTATATTGAACACTTCTGTGAAAATTTTTGTTAAGGAGATTAATGTGAAGGCTGGAGAAGTGGACTCAAGCTGAAAGAGTCTGGCATCCCAGGTTTTGAACACAGATACCCTCTGTCCACACTTTATTTACAGTGTGTGATTACTATTAGGAATGACAAGGAAAGAATCTTCTTGGCCAATGCCCTTAGTTGGATTTTGCAACCAAAACAAGTCAGTATTTTAGCATTTCCCAAGCTACAGAGTATGGGTACTTAGACGATCAGGCAGTATAAGACAGCCCCGATAATAGTCCTATTGAAAACTGAGAGGAGTATGTTAAACAAGATTTAGAAGCACATACTTTTCTACCAGAGAACTCTAGTTCAATTCCAGTAACTGCATTTGTCAGGTGACAAGAGTCTGTAACTCTGTCTTAAGGGGATATGATGTCTCTGGTCTCTACAAACATATGTACTAACATGCACAAAACATCCCCCACATATACATAATTGAAAAATCAAAATATAAAGAGACAACCATGTGAAAATACAATTATTAATTATAATTTAACTTTGAAATCCTCATGCTTATATCACATTGTAAATATTTATCAACTGTATGACAAAATAATTTAAAAAAGCAATTCACAACATTAAGTTTAAGCTTAAAATATTGCAAAATGCTAAAATTTGCTTAGAGTTTAGACATAATTTTGTTACAACAGCCATCCCTTTTGCACATGGCTAAATTGACACACTTTTGCTGCTACACTCAAGCTGAAAGAGTCTGGCATTCCAGGTTTTGAACACAGATACCCTCTGTCCACACTTTATTTACAGTGTGTGATTACTATTAGGAATGACAAGGAAAGAATCTTCTTGGCCAATGCCCTTAGTTGGATTTTGCAACCAAAACAAGTCAGTATTTTAGCATTTCCCAAGCTACAGAGTATGGGTACTTAGACGATCAGGCAGTATAAGACAGCCCCGATAATAGTCCTATTGAAAACTGAGAGGAGTATGTTAAATGTTTATTGGGAGCACCACGGGGATTCAAGCTATTTGTGGATGTGTGTGCTCTAGATTATAAATAAATCCCCGCATTGCAGTCTTTGCAACATAACAACATTCAGCCTTCCCGGTGACCTTAAATGAAAAGCCCCAGGCATCCTTACTCATTCCATTTGATAGCATATTGGCTGATAGAGTGGAAGGGAAAGCTCTAACTGTGCACTCCAGAGAAATGTTGTAAATGAGAACCAGAGAAGTACGCTTACACTGAGTGAAATAATGGAAGATGGTCTATCGCTTTATTTAAACTAAAGAATAATTTCTTCTCCAAAAGATTTATTCATCAGTCTAAATAAAATTCAAGGAATTTACTATAAATGCATATACAAACTAATTTCTTAAGTGACTCTTTTATATTATTAATCTCTGTAAAACCGATCCAGTTAAAAATCATTTTTTTAAATTATCTTCTATTATAAAGTTAGTTTATTATAGTTTACAATTATTGCATCTTTATAACTAAGTAGATAGATTTTATTGCATATTCATTTCTTATTTAATAGTGTGAAAGTCACAATATATAACTAATAGTTACTATGAAGAAGTATATGTTCAAAGTTGAGCTGAATGTAACACATTGGTGTGCATGAAGCCAATTCTCTGAGACTTAAATTCCAAAAGCCCACTATTAGTCATTATCAGGAAATGTCAAATAATCTCGCAATAAACGTCAAAAATATATTATAGTATTTTACTTTGGAGGAATTTCCCAATAGCCTTAAGATTTGCCTTTTACCTCAGTAGACTGTTCATTCACTCATTAAGAGTGAATATTTGCATGCTTCGCATGTTTGCACTGAGCATACCAAACTCAGTACCCATAAAAGAGTTCAGCTGCAGTCAGTTTAATGCATTGTAATAAACTATGGCAGCCTTGGATGAAATGAGAGTCAGTGTATTTTGTAAATGAAAAGCAGTCTAACAGGATTGCTTTTATACTTAAGTGTTTAACATGAAAAAAGTTCTATAGTAGAAGTCCAATAAGCAAAACTTCACTGAAAAAGATGCAACGTATACAAGATTACTTTTTCCTCATTTATAATGTAATCATGTCCACAACATTTAAATATTTTCAAACTTCTCACGTATCAGTATCAATATACACATTGAATGTGTCTAGTCAGTGACTGTACTAACAATTTGCATTGTATTAAACCCAGCATGCTACTGATGCATGATTGCCATATCTCGATTATAATATGGATTTTCTGAGAGGTGCAATAAACATATAAAAATTGAACACTGTCATTTCAGAAGTTTCAAAAAGTGTTAACAATCATGAAGCCTATCTTTCCTATGTCAACATATGTAGAAGCTATTATTTAAATTATTTCTCCCATAACAAATAAATAGATGACAGCAAGAACCATTTACAAAAGAGGCATTGTGCTGGCTTTATTTATTATTTATTTATTTATTTATTTATTTATTTATTTATTTATTTATTTATTATTTTTTATTGTCAACTTGACCGGGGCTAGAATCATCTGAGAGGGAAAATCTCTTCTTTCTTTTTAATTTAATTTTATTTATTTTACTTATTCATTCTACATCCCACTACTATGCCCCTTCTGGTCATGCACCCGCATATCTTTCCCCCACCCCCATCGCCCATCCCTATCTCCTTTGAGTGGGTGGGGGTCCCCCTAAGAATCACCCTCACCCTGGCACTTTAAGTCAAGCACTTACCCTGGCACTGAGGACAGACAAGGCAGCCCAGCTAAAAGAACACATTCCATGCACAGGCAACAACTTTTGGGATAGCTCCCACTTCAGATTTTCAGGACTCACATGAAGGTCAGGCTGCACATCTGCTATCTATGAGTAGGGAGGCCTAGGTCCAGCCTGTGTATATTCTTTGGATGGTGGCTCAGACTGTGAGGGCCCCAGTGGTCCAGTATGGTTGACACTTTTTCTTTTTTTTAAATATTTTTATTTTCTATATTCTTTGTTTACATTCCAAATGATTTCCCCTTTCCCAGATCCCCCCTCCACATATGTCCCATAAACCTTCTTTTTTCCACCCATTCTCCAATCACCTCTCTCCTTTTTCTCTGTCCTGATACTCCCCTCCAACGCTAAATCAATCCTTTCCAAGATCAGGACCCTCTCCATACTTCTTAATGGGAGTCATTTGTTATGCTATTTGTGCCTTGGGTATTCAGAGCTTCTGGGCTAATTAATATCCATTTATCAGAGATTGCATTCCATGTGTATTCTTTTGTGATTGGGTTACCTCACTTAGGATATTTTCCAGTTCCATCCATTTGCCTAAGAATTTCATGAATTCATTGTTTCTAATTGCTGAGTAGTATTCCATTGTGTAAATATACCACATTTTCTGTATCCATTCCTCCTTTGAGGGACATCTGGGTTCTTTCCAGCTTCTGGCAATTATAAATAAGGCTGCTATGAACATAATGGAGCATGTGTCTTTATTGCATACCGGGGAATCCTTTGGGTATATGCCCAGGAGAGGTATAGCGGGGTCCTTCGGAAGTATCATGTCCAGTTTTCTGAGGAACCGCCAGACTGATTTCCAAAGTGGTTGACACTTTTTCTTCCTGTGGAGTTCCTATCCCCTTCCGGGCCTGCAACACTTACTTCTATTCTTCCATAAGAGTCCCCAAACTCCACTCACTGTTTAGCTATGAGTATCTGTATCTGTCTGAGTTGGCTGCTGGATAAAGCCTCCCAGAGGACAACATGATCCTATCTGCAAGCATAACAGAATATCATTAATAGTGTTAGAGGTTGGCGCTTGCCCATGGGATGGGTCTCAAGTTGGGCTGGTTATTGTTCGGCCCATTCCCTCAGTCTCTGTGCCTGCATTACTTGTTAGACAGGATAAATTTGGGGTTGAAAGTCTTGTGGGTGTCTTGTTATTTCTATTGCTCCACTGGGGTTCTGTTTGGCTACAGAAGGTGGCCACTTCACCAATGTGGCCACTTCACCAATGTGGTGAGTCACAGCTAAGGTAACCCTGATTGATTCTTGGGCATCTCCGTTTTCACAGTTCTTTGTCTAGCCCTGCATATGCCCCCACCTCCTCACCCCTGTCACTTGCAGATTTCCATTATTTTCATGGCCATCTAGCCATCCCTCCTGTCCTTCCCCACACCCTACTGCAAACCTCCTATTCCCCCTCCCCATCACCATTTCCTCCCAGTACCCTTCCCTCCATCTGCCTCTTATAACTATTTTAATCCCTCTTATAAGTGAAATTCAAGCTTCCGTGTTTGGACCTTCCTTCTTGGCATCTGTGTAGTATAATACGGTACCTATATTTTCTGGCAATACCCAATTATAAGTGAATACATACCATGCATTTACTTTTGGGACTGGGCTGAGAAGGAGAGTCTTAATTAAGTAATGCTTTTATAGGATCAGCATGTTTGCAAACTTATAATGCACTTTCTTGCTTGGTGATTGATGTGAGAAAACCCACATCAGTGTGTGCAATCATACCCCTGGGGTGCAGTCCTGGCTTCTGTGAGAAGATGGCTTGAGCAAGCCTGGATATCTAGCTAGTAAGAAGAGTTTCTTCATAGCCTCTGATTTAGATCATGCCTCCAACCCTGCTTTTCTTCTGCCTCCTGCCCTGACTTTCTTCTATAATGGAGATGCTCTGTGACATGAAAATTCTAAGCTAAAACACATTTTTTTTCTTCCTCAAGTTGCTTTTGGTCATGGTGTTTGATTACAGAACCAGGGACCTTAAGACAGGGAGTCCATTCCAGAAATAAGATTTGTGCTGGAATTAAAAACAGCTTTGATTTTTCAAACTTTCCATTTTTGAACAAGTAATGAAGAATAGTGGTAAGGTATTATCTGTCTCACCTCGAATCTACATGTTAAAAAAATGATATAACAATCAGCAAAAATAATATCTTGTTGCTCATGTTTTATTTTAATGATATCTCACTGTAAACTCATTAAGAAAAATATTTTTGTGTTTGTAGAATATGTGTTTTATAACAAATCAATCTTGACATCATATAAGCATTTTATGTTAGTTAACTAAATAAATTAGTCTGTATATAAAGCCCCTTGGTCATTTCTTTAATTAAAAAAATATTCACTAACTACCACACAAAATCTGGACTATAAAGGCATAATATTGAGGAGATGACAGTAAACTATTATATAGTGTTACATCTTCAGTTCTGATGCCTCCACCCGACTCTCCCTTACACTCCTGCCCCCCCACTCTCCCTTATGCTCCTGCCCCACACCCCTGACTCTCCTTTACTCTCCCGCCCGTTTCTCAGGTGTACCTTTCAGTCTTCATCGGTTACACCTTCCTTGTTGTTTCTTGCTTTGTGTGTTTTTCTCTGAGATCTCGTGGTTTTCTTTTTCTTTTCATAAAAAAAAAACAACACCTCATTTGGTGGGTCACTCCATAGTTTCCCATCTTCTATCTAAACTTACTCTCACTTAAATGTACATCTGTAACATAGAATCCATGATCAACATCTAACAAAGAATATGAAGTATTTGTTTGTAGATCCTGGATTACCTTTTATTCAGGCAAGGTTTTCCAATTCCATTCATTTTTTTCTCTAGATCATATACTCCACAGTTTAAAAGCTAAATAAAATCAGTGTGTGTATGTAGTACATTTTCATTATGTATTCATTCATTGTTGGACTTTTAGCCTGATTCTTTGTCCTTGCTGGTGAAAATACCTGCAATGAATATGGATGCATAAGTTTCTCTGTTGTAAAGTTTTGAGTCCTTCAGGCATCTGCTTAGGATTAGTTTGGATAGTTTATAAGGCAGATCCAAACTTAGCCTATGGGGAAGCCTTCACAGTGAATTGCATAGTAACTACACTGAATTATACTTCATGCAAGCATGAATAAGGGTTCTTCATTTCTGAACACCCAATAGCAGTTATCATCATTTACTTTCTTAATAATAGTTATTCTATACACTATGAGATGGAATACCAAAGGACTTTTCATTGAATTTCTCTGATGGATAAGGATGTTGTTCCCTTTAAGAGTATTTACAAGTAGTTTGCTTTTTTCGCTGGGGGTGGGACTGTCTGTTCAGCTCATAGGCTCTTTTATTGATAGGCAGGTCACTTTTTGTGTTCATGTTTTGTAGTTCTTTATATGTTCTAATTATGAGTCTCTTAGAATAAGTTGTGCCACCTCATGGTGTGTCGTCTATCTACTCTGTTGTTTTGCTGTGCTATGACATCCGAGTGTTAGCCCTTAGGGTTATATCATGTTCTATTTTGGTTCAGGCAAGGAATTTTTCAGTACTTAACATCTTCAAGTGCTCCTCCTATTTTTCCTTCAGTGACTTTAGTTGTAAAGTAACATTTGTTTTTAACACAAATGGAATAATTTAGGGCCTAAGTGAGAGAAGTGGGTCTAATTTTACTGTCTCTGAGGTGGCCAATGCATGGACTGTGTTTTTCACATGTGTATGGTTTTGACACCTTCACTAAAAGTTACAAAATTGTATCTGTAGGGTTCATTTCTGAGTTCTCTATTATGGACCACCTGTTTTCTACCTTACTTTTCAATTCCAAGCTTTTATGTGTAGTTAAATCATAATGCAATGAAGCGAAGTTTATCTCTCCCAACCTAAATAAAGTAGGTATTTTATTTATATCAATAAAATTTTATTGTTTTATCACTTTGGTTGACTTCAATGATTTTTAGAGAAGCACAATATTTTTTCAAATCTCATAAGCAATCCCCAACATCCTCAAATGTATCTCTTTATAATTTCATCAGTATCTAGGACATTATCTATCATGTGATGCCTTTTCAATTATGTCTTTAAAATTCCATCCTAAACAAACAGCTTCTGTAGCTGAGAGGTAAGCTCTCTGTCCAGATCACTGGCAGTTATGCAGTTTACTTCTGGTAGCAAGTGGTGCTGTGGACAATATTTACCACATTTAGCATCATTCTCATATGACTAACAAACTTGTAAAGTAACTACTAAATTACTGATTCAGATGGCTTTCTTTAGCACCTCTTTATTTTTCTGTTTGGCAGTTCTTTCTCTTAGACATGGGGAGGAGCCCAAGAGAGATTACATGTCTTGAATGACAGCTGTTGAAAATTTAAACCAGTACTTCAGTCTAGTTAGAGTTGCTCAATATCTTAAAAGGAGAAGTGTCACATTGAATAGTGGAGTATATTCATTTTTAACTGGACATTTTCACTGTGGACTTACTTGACATGTGTTCTCTACCCTCTACAGTAAATATGAAAGTAAGCATACCAATAACAGAGTATGAAGTAGTAAAATGAGCGAGGTGTGTGGGTTAGCATTATAAACTTTGATTTATCTACCTGAGCTGTACAATAATGAACAAATGATTCAATTTCACTAAATTCCATTTTCCTGCCAGCTGCTGCTGAGGTAAGGGAAGGCAGTAAGTCTTACATTTAATTGGGACTTAATGATAGTTTAACAATTGAAATAGTTAATATACATGGCATGTATAATGATTATAGGATGGACTATGATTCTCAGTAATGCTCATACAAATGTTGTATAATGTTCTAGTCTTGTTCAGAAAAATAAGCAAATAAATAAGCAATATCTATAAGTAGAGTAAAGGAAGATGGGATAGAGGAAAAAACTGAGAAGAGGGCTAGAGATGTCTCAGGCAAGAACGTGGTGAGAGGCCAGCATGAGGACTGGGTTTGACATGGAACTTCCATATTAAAAAAGGATAATGAACTAGAGGAGGCACCACATGCCTGTAATCCCACAGATAGGAAGAGCCTTGCTCTTCACTAGTCAGCTACTATGGCCGAATCTGAGTTCCTGTGTCAGTGAAAGACCCTGTCTTATAACAAGATGAAGAGCATTTAAGGAAATCATATCACACACATGAACAGATGAAGCACCTGAATACATATATCTCTTCCCTATGTATGCACATGCCTTCCCTCACAGTCATGTACGACATGTGTGCGCTAAACTCACACCCGCACCCCTACCCACATACACCCTTCAAGACTATAACACCAAAATCTTTTTTGTTTCTGGTGTGGTTAATTATTCCAGAAATGCCTATGAAATATGAAGGGAAATGTAAAAATCCGAGAATTTTTCAAATGAAATTACACCATATCTTATTTTAATTATTTATTTCAGAATTGGCATAAAATAATAATAAAGCAATGCTTTAAACATATATGAACTGCAGGTAATGTGGTGATTTCTAATGTGATCACAATAATTTTAATTGAAAAGTTTGGTAATTAGAAAATTGTGTTACTTCTATTAGCTAATGCCATCTGTTAAGTCTTTCTGAAGTGATCTACCTGTTACATAATTTCAAATGTTAGGCTTTTCTTTGTATGTAAGTCGACAAAAATTTGTGGGTATCATATAAAAAAAGCAAGTGTACAAGATGATACTAAATATGATTTTCTGTTCTCAACTATTTTCTTAACAATATGAAACCCCATGGCTTCAGAATTACTTTATGTATGGTCTTTTAATTTAAAGAGTTTTGGTCTTGTATGGTTTTCATTTGAACATTTAGTTGATTCTACCACTTTTCCATTTGTCGGATTAAATATTTAAGCATTGTATAGCTGATAAGTAAGAAGAACAGCAGGGTGGAATTTGCATAATGTTTTCAACTTCTGTCAATTAATTCTTCCAAGCAAACCAATGAGGTGATAAGGGTCACCACTACATTACAGAGGAGAGGGTGGTTCAGTTTCGGCTCATGACTTGATTCTCACCCTACGTGAAATATTCTAAAACTTGATATCAGGAATGTCTCAATGTTAATTATTCTCCAACTTCAGCTTACTTTTATACTGTTTTAGAAAATAATCTTTGACATTTATTAAAGTATATTATGAAACATTTAACTTAAAAACACCTTTTTAAAATTTATAGTATTTATCCTTTACTGGATTAGTTCAATGGAATATAAAAAAAAAGTAGTGCCTAGGATACCAAAGACTATTTCTCTGTCATTTTTCCATTTATATGCAATTTTGAAGATATTAATACAATGCAGTTCAATAAATTTATGATAACATAATTAATATCTATAAATTTTTATTAAAAGGGAGATCATATTAAGTAGCATGACATATGCAAACACATAAAACGGTGCATATGTACTAAAAGTAAATACCAAATATGTGAGTTATTATATATCAAAGTATGTTTCGCAAATGTCTGCTAAGAGTTATCAAATTTAAAGCAAATTTCACTAGTTAATAAGTTACTTTAGGTGATGTTTCTCAAGCCAGACAATGTTTTTACTTCTGTTGTTTTAAATTTTAATTGTTTTTTGAAAATAAAATAGAAATGCACCTTATGATATATAATAATCCTTTTGTAATATCAAGAGCTCTTCCCTAGGTTCATTTATTTCAATTAGGCTCATTCAGTAAACTCACAGCAAAAACATCACCATTGAAATACTGAAGCAGAGTAAGCTGTCTCATACCTCTAATCTCAGCAATAATTTAAAAAGTAGAGACTGACTAAGGCTACAGACTTTGTCCTTGTCTCAGAGTTGAAAATAGTGGTGGGGGCTGCCAGGAATGATGACACACATTTGTGATGCATTAGGGTGTGAAGCTGAGACAGAGACCAGAAATTCATTCTCATTGCATAGCCTACTCTGTTCTCTCCGAATGGTATGGACACAGGAGATAAACCTATCTCAAACAAAGGGTTAAACATCAAACAAAGGAAATACACACACTACACCCAAACAAACAATTCTTTTCCCCAATATTTTTTTTCTTTTTTTATTGGCTATTTTATTTATATACATTTCAAATGGTATCCCCTTTCCTGGTTTCCCCCTTCAGAAATTCCCTATTCCATCCCCACTCCCCCTACTTCTATGAGGGCGCCCCCCCCTCCTGATTCCCCTCCCTGGCATTCCCCTACACTGGACATTAAGCATTCACAGGACCAAGGGCCTCTTCTCCCATTGATGCCCCACAATGCCATCCTCTGCTACATATAAGGCTGGAGCCATGGTTTGCTCCATGTGTACTCTTTGGTGGTGGTTCTGGGAGCTCTGGGGTGTCTTATTGATTGATATTGTTCTTCCTATCACCAATAATTTTAAAGAAATACTTTTCCAATCCTTGCCAAAATAGCAGCTATGGTCCACAGAAATACTCTCATAAGAAATTCCATTTATACATTATATGGTTCTAAGTAGTTCAAAAGACTACTAGTTTAAATGACTACCCATCCTCTAAATGCCTTATTTTTGATTTTGGATTCTTGAAAATCATGTGGCTACTTGCTTGTCACATGAGTGCTTGACCACATCTACTGCTGAATCTGCCTCTTTTCTTAGACACTAACTTAAATGGCTTCCTCCTTCCCTCTTCTTCATCTCCCTCTTCCAGACTACTTCCAATATTTATAGTTTGTTTGTTCCATCCTCTAATAAAATTTCCCTTGAACACTCTTCCAAACCCCTCTGTAAATTTCTCAAATTGTGAGATCAATAAAACCAAAGAATTAAATCCAAAGTTCTAGAAAACTAAAAATGCCAGTAGCAAGAAGAAAGAGGAAATATATCTCTTGCCTGTGATCTTAGTTACTATATCAGTATATCTAGCTTAATAGAAAACTGAGTCAAGAGTTTATTAGTCACTTGAAACCTGAGATTTCCCTGCATGGCAGGTATGATATTATCCCCAAAATAACTGTTGTCTTTTTCATTTCTATAAAGTTCAATTCTTTCTTTGATTTTAAGAATGTACCGGTTTCATAAATTACTTTGTAGAGCAGATATTTCATTGTCCATGATCTATCATAGGTTTCTATTGGACTTTTGGATCCTTACCTCTAACTCAGCATAAGAACTAACTACAAATAGATCAAAAGCCTTGACTGAAGACCTACAATTCTGAAACTGTAGGAGGGAAAGTTAGAGGACCACTTCAAAGTAGAAGTTTAGGCAAGTGAGATAACATTAAACAACATAATTCCTTTACAGCAGAAGAAATTATCACATCTACAGTGAAAACGTGAAACCTACAGAAAGACAAGAAATGAGAGTAATTTGGACACCTGAAAAAAATTAGATTTCAAAAAATTTTGTAGAATTGTATGCACCAAAATTTTAAAAAATCTGTATAATTGACTTGACTTGATCACACATTTTCCCAATGGAAATGGACCAATCATGAAGGAGCATATGTAAAAACACTTAACATGATTACTCATCAAATTCTCACAACTCAAATTGCAATATATCACTCATGCTTGATAACATTTTCTGAAAGAAATATACAAGATTCAGAAGATTTGGAAAACTGAAGTCTCTCAGTTAGACAGTGGGGACTGATGTTTTGGTGTATCTGTACTTTACAGTACAAAGGTTTCTACAGAAATTACTTGTAGAGCTACCATATGACCTAGCAAACTTATACATTAAAAATGTATTCAAAATGGAAATGAAGGTCAAAAGAGATTTGTGTAATTTTGTATTCATTGTCATATTTTTCATAGCACAGTGATACAAAAGCTAGCCACATGTCCTTGGACAAATTAAAGGTTAATAAAACATGATGCATACCAAAAACAATCAGCTCATTGTTGAAAAGCAAAGGAATCCTACTGCTCCCTAGAACATTAGTGTGTATAAAAGCTATGCTAAGTAAAATGAGTCCTGAAAGGAAAGATACTGAATACCCCACCTCAAACAAACTGTATATAACAAACATAGAACAAACAAGAAATAAAAGGCAGTTTCAGGAACTATAATGGGATTATAGGAAACATTTATTCAAGTAAAATTTTCATTCAAGCAAGATGAATAAATCTAAGGATACATTATATAAAATTGCCTGTTAGTTTCCCCACTTAGTATAACATATTTGAAAATTTGTTAGAATGGAAAGTGTCACTTTAAATGTTGAGAGAGAGAGAGAGAGAGAGAGAGAGAGAGAGAGAGAGAGAGAGAGAGAGAGAGAAGCAAAAAAAGAAATGAAAGAAAGAGAAGAAGAAAAGAGTACAAAACAGAAACAGAAGAACCAAGGATATTTTGGAAGGGTTAGTGACGCCACTAACTTCATTGTGGTATCATGTCACAAAGGTTTGAATACTTGTAACCTTGTCAGTTTGTATCAACATCATAAATACAATTCATTTCATACAATTATGTCAGTAAATTTTAAAAATTTAAAAATGTTAATGTTTATAATCAGATTTCATGCACTTAGATGAAGCTATAGATTTTTCAAGTGTTAATATGGCCAGATATTGGATGTGATTCAGTTTGTCAAGATAGTCACAAATAGGATAAAGAACACAAATATCTGTGAGGTCTGAGGGATGGAGGCTTCACACACCAAGAGTGATGAGAAGGTAAAGGCAAACTGGAAAATAATCACACTCTCAATAATGAAAAAAAAGATTGTAATGGGGATTATCCACGTTACCCCAATGATGCAGAAAGACAGAATAGAAAGAGTTCCTCTTCAGAGTTGACACAGAATGGCTTCTACCCCAATTCCTAAACATTTGTTCAGATCTGGTATTATCTATTTAATCCACTACCAATTTGCACACTCAACTATACAACTATAGCAAAAGGAGTATTTTATCTGTTCTTTAAGCTGAACAAACATTGTGTCTGGTTAACTTCAGTTATTTAAAACCATTTCCTAAACTATCATGAAAAATAAAGCAAGAAAGTCCTTTCTAAGGCCACACTCTGTCTACTCGTACCTTACACAACCAAGCACTCAGTGGAAGGTCAATAGTTGTGTTTAGCTGTCTTGGTTCTAGTGCTCTCCAATATGGGTTTGAATGTAGCTTAGATTCTTGTCTTGTTTTTCTTATAAAGCACGCAGACTCAATCTCTAAACCAGAAGCTATATCCAATTGACAACCACTTGCAGAGAAATTACTAGCTTTCTCTGTATGGAGTTATATATACGCACCACACTTAAGGGCAAGCCCTATGCCTAGCAGTAGATGGCTAATACAAAACAAACTTAGGAGTATTTTAAGAGGGCTTTGTATTATAACACTCTGCCGGGAAATTTTTTCTCTATAGGTTTTGGTTTATATATTACGGTTTCCAGTTTTGATTGCTTATGGGATTTCTGTGTATAATGTATCTGTCTCTCTCTCTGCGTGGGCTTCTTGTCTCATAATTAACATTATATGTAGTAACAAAGGAAAGCTTTTTCTCCTCATTATATCATCAAGACAAAGATGCCCATTATAGATTTTTATTATATTTGTTGTGTTAAGCAGAGAAATTAAATAAAAATCACAAACCATTCATTTTGGAATAAAAAAATATAATAATATTATTTCACAGACCAAATGGTATTATTGCTATAACACTTTAATTGATTCATAAATTATTTATTATAACAAAAATTTAACAAACATTAATATAAACATTTAACAAACATTAATATAAAAACATTCTTTTCTTCACATTGGAAAAATTATAGAAAAAATATTTATGTTTTGCCAGTTTCCTGCTGTTTGTAAAATCATCTTTGTGACATTATTTTCAGCTTCTGTAAAATCTCAGCCATTCCTGGGAAGCTATATTAAATGGATGGACACAGTTTGTATTTTAAAACAGTGAAATGTAGGGATCCTTTGCCTCTCTGGAGTCTTCCTTGCCTCTGTCAACTTCTGAAAGCTTCCTGCCTTCCTGGTAGATTCTCCCATGTCTGCTGAGGGAAAACTACTGTTTCTTTTCCACTTCCTTCTTCATTTACTTCTTGCTCTGCATCATACTGTGACTCGTGAGAGCATCAAGACCCACCTCAGAGAAGAGAGCATGATGAGTGCTGAGTAGGTGCCTGGCCTGGTTGGGCAGAAATGGGACATAGCATCAGATGCAGATTTTCAAAACTGATTAACTATTTACTTTATAATACTCTGTGCTTGACAAGCACTGGAAAATGTAACTATTATTAGTATATATTTCTCTGGAAATTAACATATGCTGTGTAGCAGCAGATCATAGTGGGGATTAGGTAAAGGCTTTATTGCTAGAAGTCTTTTTTATTGCCAGGCCTCTACATGGCTAGCAAGAGGAACTCTTTGTGACGCAGAAAGGACAGGACAGAAAGGAAAAGACTAAAAATCCTTTACACAGGCAAATATGCAGAGACATGTGTACCTTCCTTCACACCCATCCTGGCCAAGTATGACCACCAGTTTCATCTGTTCCCCAAGTATTCCTGCACACCTACACATAGGCAGACATACACATTTGGATGTGGGAAGCCAACATATCTTTATTTCCTTTCTCTGGTCTTTTGATATCAAAAAGTTTTTAGAAAAATACCTCATAGATAAAATGTTACATAAAATAGAAGTCATTGAAGGATATTCATATTAACTTCAAAGCAGTATTTCATTCTATAATCTCATTATAAGTTCAAAGCAACAGTTTCTCACGGCCTTGTCTTACCATAGTGGCTTCATCCTTGGGCCTGAGTGCATTTTCTTGAACACAAATTTGTCCCAAGCTTCTATCTTCTTTAAGTTTAACTATGAAAGCCCATGGTACTTCTCCTTATGTAGCCTTTACTTACTATTGTGAAGAGTGGTCATATTCTATCTTGATTTTAACTTTACCACATCATTCTAGCAAACAAGTAAAACCATCTCTGCAAACTTTCTTCCTAAGGTTATTTGAATCAAAACAGAAATTCTATAAAACCACTAATTCATCTAAACATCATTAATTTATGAAAGTTCATCTTTATCTTGATCTGCAGGAAATTTGCTCATTAGGGTGGGCTAATGCCCAGGAATTATTATATTAATTTAAAAATGAAAGCAAAAGCATATCAGCTTTAAGAAGCAATGCTGAGATGAAGTCTTTTAAAGATCTTTCCTGATAAAGGTCACCTATCATAGCCCATGAAAAAATGGTGGTCCATTTCCAGGAAGCCCACCTGCTAGCCTTACCCTTTCCTTGTTAGCTCCTGACAGATTAGGTTACTACAAAGTCCTTAACAGGTTTGTGTCTCTAAAAGCCTAGATTCATAAGTAATTAGAATTTTGAACTTTGGAAACTATTTTAAGTTCACAGTTACATAGACATGATTTTTTTTTTTACTTAATTCATTTATCTCACTAAATTAAAATAGTTTATTATATTTTCTGTACAATCACATAAATTATAAGAAAAGACAATTTTCAAAATTCATGTCTTCCTACTATACCGAATAGGACTTCTAGTAATTTGTGAAGAATAATTAGAGATTACACAATTGCTTCAGTTGTGCTTTCTCTACGCTTCTACTTTTACAGGGCAAATCAGCCCAGCACCAGTTACACTATTAAGCCAGTTCTCTTTTGAGGGGCTACAGAAAAATATTATTTGGAATTAAGTGGGTTAAAATAATGATGTTATTTAATATGCTCAATATCTGCATGTTGTCCAAGCTTATTCTGTCTTATCTCAGATATAATTTGATACATATACACATAATTAAGATTCTTTCTAATGCTGGTGATTTTCATTACCTATCTGTTTCTTTCAATTATTTCTTAATTGACATTCACTTCATAATTTTAGTGTTCCCTCCTTGAATCTACAATGATGCCTAATACACTGAGGTTAGAACTAATCCTGCATGCAAAGAGACTATTCTGTACCAAGAATGACAGATCAGAACAAACACAGAACTTAAACTCAAAAGCTGTAAAAAGATATTAATTTCTATGTATCTAGGTCAGAATAGGCACATTAAAGATCAGATTAACTCATATACAAAATCATTCTCCAAAAAGTTATTGCACAAATTAAATATTTATTAACTAGCAAAATAAGTCAGCTAAATTTCTTGATATATTTTAAAAAATTCCAAAATTACTTCACATGCTGAATTTATTTTTCTTATTTCTTCATATAAATAGTATTTTTTTGCATTGAAGTATAAGTATGCCATACTAGTAAATCAAATGCTGTTAGGAGGAAACATTCTATGATTCTGGAATTCATACAGTATTAGCTGTGGCTCTAGTCCAGACTTTTGCTTCTATGATATTTTAATCACATCAGTGGATCATAAGCATAAATTTTGGTAAATTAGGGGATTTGGCCATTAGACCTGAAAGCTAGTATTGTGAGGACAAATACCAGATCTTGCATTTCAAGGCACCCACAGAGAATGCAATCGCTTCATTCATCCCCGAACAGGAATAATATATTGAAATCAGTTTGAGTATGCAGCTGAACTGAGAGTTCACAGGATGGTTTGAGTAGAGATGAAGATGATTTCTCCTGTGATAATTTCAGAATTAGTCTGGAATTCGCCACTGACATTTCAATACAATTTAAAGTGTTGAACCATGCCAGTCACTCTAGGAGTATGCTAGAAGCCATTGCTAAATTAGGCATTGACTAATTAGATTGTGTTACTAGAGCAGTACTAAGTTTCAGTCATTGAAATTTAACACACTTTTGAAGACGCTTGCTGAGAAAACTTCATTGCATCTCCATGGAAACAGGTTGAATGAATCTCAAATAACCTGTAAGTAGCATTTGAAAAGTGAGTGTTAAGGTTTCAAGCTTTAATTTAAACAATGCATTCCAGGATGATAATTTTCTTATCTTGAATTGTGCTGTATTTTAAGTAGCAAAATCTAAGCTTTGTGTGAAGAATAATCCAAACAAAAGTAGTTTTTAGATATGAATATACAGCATATTATTTGATATCTGAAATAAGCAACTTATCAACAGTAGATATTGGTATAAATATCATTGTCAGTGTGAAACTGATGAATTAATTTATATAATCAGCCAACATTATAGATCAAATATAATAAAGAAAAAGTAATTAGTGAGCAAATAGACAAAAATATCAAAAAGAACAATGAAAAACATACCAAAGGCAAAAATACAATAGTAACTAGTAAGGTTATATATCTTAACTTTAATATATTAATACCTTCAGTACAGCACAATGCTTCCATGATTCTATGATGTTGGACAAATTGTCAAAGCAGATGAGAATTTAACCCCAAATCATAAAGAGTGTCAACTTATAAAGAGGGATAGTATTCTAAATGTTTATGTACTCAAAAACAGAGCTTCAATGAGTATAGTTAACTGAAGAAATTATATCAGAAATAGAAGAGCTCAAAATAGAGTCAGATATTTTAATATCTTCTCTGTTTCAGAATAAAGTCATTGTTGAAATATGATATCTTGAAAAACAATCTAAACTAACTTGGTATAGCTATTATTTTTAGAAAGCTTCATTGATGTCAAGGTAAAGTATATCTTGATACATTATAAAATTCTTAACATATATAAATAGACTTGAGTCTCTGATTATATTTGGATTCAATTGCAAATAAGCCCCAGGAAGAAATACAAAAATTTTCGTAATCTACGAAAATAAAAATGCATTCCAATATGTTATATTAGATATATCTAATAGAACTTTGGATATAAATATAAGTCAACTGTGTCAGGAATGAATCCTCAATAAATAAGATAAACTCGCAATATTTAAAGAAACATAATCAGGCAAATGAAAGTGACTGTCATCATGAAATATAAATCATAAAAATTTAAAAATTGTAATAAGATCAGGGAATTGATCAATCAATAAATATTGAAAGATAGCTAATTATATTTAAACTGTCAAATTTTATATCCAGTCCCACTGACTTACTATAGAAATCTATCATTCACATCTAATTAATAATTATTGTTTTTGAAAAGCTTGTTTTGCAAAATTTAATCTTTACATTTAAGTATGCTCTTTATAAATAATTAAACTTTCCACTAGATACTTTGAGCATTTGCCAGATAAAGCATCTGACAAAAGTACATTAAGAAAGGCAGAGTTCTTTTCTGTTCACTCTTAAGGTTTAGAGCCTATAATTACAAGGACCAAGTAAAAGCAGAAACATTGGACAGCAGGTCACACGTTTGTGATCAGTGAGGCAAGCTCTTTGCTTAGTTCTTGTTTATTCAGCTCAGGACTCTAGTTTATGTAATAGTTTCTCACCAGTTTAGGTATGTTGAGCCAAGTGAGTAATTCCCTCAGAGATATTCCCAAAGGCTTCTCACCTGGACATTTCTAGAACCTAACAAGTGGATAATCAATATTGACCACTCCAGTGATCAAATTCATTGAGTTTAATAGTCATTTAAATGAGTATCTTAGAAAATTTTCTTTAATTAGTCTTTTTCTTCAGGTTTCTAATCTAGCCAGGAAGGCTCAAAATGGATTATTTTGTTGTTTTAGATGTGTGTTTAAAATTTAAGGATGATAACAATAAATCTTCGATATATGTATATGTATCCAATCTGGTTAGGGACATATTACATTTCAGGAAATGGTAAAACAAATGATTGGCATTTGATTGCCTGAAAAAAGTTTCACACAAACTACACCAATGCATAGGTACCACATTATTATTATTATTATTATTATTATTATATTATTGATTAACCCCAACAGAAGCCATGTCTTCTTTATTTCTTGAACTTCACCTATGCGTGCCAACCCAGATCAAATAATTCTGATAATAAAAAAGTAGTAAATGAAGGAGGCAAAACCAATTAACATGACATCTAATTTGATTCTTTTTTTTTTTTTTCTGGTTGCAAACATACTCCTCTACATATCCTTACTGCTCAGAGCAGCAAACATCCCGATTGTCTTTTACTGAGATGACTTGCAATAGTACTGAAAACTGAACTTTGGACATTTTTCCTTTTGCCTTATTGAATCCACTGCATTTTCTATCTGGATTACTGGATTTCCAGTTTGGTCCAATTGATGAAAAAAGGTCAATGAATGAAAAAATTGGTATTTTCATATACACATGATAGGAATAGTGGCATTAATAATGTAAGTACCCAGATACTATTGTGGATAGCAAAATGTGCACGCTCATAGGAGTCTGATATGTTTGTCTCCTGAGAGGCTCTGCCCAAGCCTGACAAATACAGTGGTGGACTGATCAGGGGGTACCCAATGGAGGACTTAGAGAAAGGACTGAGAAGGTGAAGGGGTTTGCAACCCCATAGGAAGAACAACAATATCAACCAACCAAACTCCCCAGAGCTCCCAGTGACTCAACCATCAACCAAAGAGTACACATGGAGGAACCCATGGCTCCAGCTGCATATGCAGCAAAAGATGGCCTTGTTGGTCATCAGTAAGAGTAGAGGTCCTTTGTCCTGTGAAGCCTCAATGATACCCCAGTGTAGGGGATGCAGGGCAGGAAGGTGGGAGTGGGTTGGTGGGGGAGCACCCTCACAGAAGCAGGGGGAAAGAGGAAGGGAGAGGGGGTTTCTGGAGTAGAAACCAGGAAAGGGGATAACATTTGAAATGTAAATAAAAATTATCTGTTAAAAGATTAGAAAAAATAATGTAATTACATCCTTATCTGTACTATCACAATATCAATAAAATATAAAGCTTGTACACTGCATGTCCCATGGGATGATACAAGACACTCTATTTTGAATAAAGATAAGAAATCTACGGTATGAAATTAAAACTGAGGTAGGAAATAAGTTAAAGTTTATTTCAAAGACTGTCACATATTTTCTACTTGCCAATCCTAAATCTTTTACCCTTGTATATATACAAAGTCAGATCATTGGCATTTAGAAACATTAACTTTTGCTGTTGTCTGTAATTAAAAACTCAATTCATACATACTCACAATGGTCATTAATTAGGCAAATGTAAATTTCATTGGCTTTCTTAAAAACTAAGAATCATGCCCAGAATGCTCCTTTAGGATGCAGTGTTAACAATTCAGCTCACAATGCTGTGGTACTAATCATTATTCTTGTCGTGTAATACAGGTGAAGAAACTTACGGGTTTAATGTCTCAGCTAATGATATACAGAAGACAGTTAAGGTAGGGGTCAACAATCAGAATTTATTTGGAGATGTCACTTTCAAACTGCTGTTTCACACTGACCTCTGAAAGAAAATCAATTACATAGAGCTTACTGGCTCAGAGAATGTCAAGGCAATGCAGTTTAATTCATCATTAAACCCTCGCTGTCTATTTTTACTAGCCTGTTGTTTACTGTGAATAGCAATGTGGAATAAAAACTACATCTGGAGAACAAGGAAAGGTTTATTTACCAGGATGTCTGCTAGACATTAGTAATATGCTGGCGAGGGAGCTCTCCTATTATACCAAACTCATTTTTTTTAAGGATTTAAATTTACTGAATGATGCTAGAG
This sequence comes from Apodemus sylvaticus, assembly GCF_947179515.1. Lineage (NCBI taxonomy): Eukaryota > Metazoa > Chordata > Mammalia > Rodentia > Muridae > Apodemus > Apodemus sylvaticus. The sequence continues at coordinate 11,350,847 of NC_067479.1, forward strand.
CAGAAAGCAGAAGCAATAATCATTCCATTGTAGCAAATGCAGAGTATTATTGCTGTAACTTTTGGAATCACATTAAAAGAACTCAGGGAAAAGAAACCTGTCTAAAGAACAATGGATTCTGAGGAGAAAAAAAGTGAGAAAAATCAGTAAAAACATTTTCAGTGCAGATAATTACCTATCAAAAAAATCTTCCCCCACCCACCCTGTGTGTGTGTGTGTGTGTGTGTGCACTTATCACACATATTCACAAAATAATAAGTCTGGAAATCAAGTACTGGCTTTTCTTTATGTAATTATATATAGAATCAGAACTTCAACAAATAATTTTATATCAAATTTTGAGTGACAATAACAAAATTGTCAAACATTTTGGGTGAATATAGAAAAATTTCAACAAAATGGACAACTCTTTGCCAATTTATAGTTAAAAAAATCATATAATTTAAAGTACTAGAAAGAGTGGTTGTAAATTTTTCCAGTTATTGTTAGATGACTCAGTGCATAAAATGCTTGCTTAAACAAACATACATCCAGAGTTTACAAAGCTAGCACATCTATATTTGTCTACATTTTAGTGGCAAAGACAGGAGAGGGGAACTCACTAGTTACACAATCTAATCAGGTGGTGAGCTCCAGATCCCATGATCTATATTAAGAGAGAGAGAGAGAGAGAGAGAGAGAGAGAGAGAGAGAGAGAGAGAGAGAGGAAGAAAGGAAGGAAGGAAGGAAGGAAGGAAGGAAGGAAGGAAGGAAGGAAGGAAGGAAGGGAGGAAAGCACTTATCTCACCTCTGTCTCTGTTAGCTTGCCCCAGACAAGGAATTGATAGGTGAGGATTCCAAACTGGCTATTTCTAGGATCACCTCTCAGGCCTCCAAGGTGAAGCAGAGTCCCGCAAGTCTTCTCTGGACAGCATGTCCAGCCTAGAGACAGACAATGGAGATAAGAGGACTATATACATGTTTTCTCAAGTCCAAGTTCATCAAAGCCCTCAACATAAAACCAGATACACTAGAGCTAGTAGAAGAGAATGTGGGGACTAGCCTTGAACACATTGTCCCAGGACAACTTCACAACTTCCTGAACAGAACACCAGATAAGTGGAGCATCATGTAAGGGCAAAGCTTCCTTAAGGCAAAGAACATTGTCAGTAGGACATAACAGCAGCCTACAGAACAGGAAAAGATCTCTACCAAACCTATAGTCAGAGGTTTGGTATATATGTAAAATATATAAAGAACTCAAGAACTTAGAAACCAACAACCTTAATAAGAAAAGAATGGTACAATTAAACAGAATTCTCCACAGAGCAATCTCTAATGGTCAAGAGTTCTTAAAGAAATTTTCAACATCAGCAGGGAAATGCAAATCTAAATGATTCTCAGATTCCATTTTACAACCACCAGAATGACCAAGATAAAAAACTCAATTTACAGTTCATGTTGGTGAGGATGTGGAGGAAGAAGAACACGCCTCCATTGTTGGTGGGAGTGTAAACTTGTGCAATCACTTTGAAAATCAATTTGGCAGTTTCTTAGAAAATTGGGAATTGTTCTACTTCAAGATTCTGCTATACCACTCTTGGGCATATAGACACAAAATGCTCCACCATACCACAAAGAAACTTGCTCAGTTCTTTTGGTAGCAGCTTTACTCTTAATAACCAGAAATAGGAAACAAACTAAATGTCCCTCAACCAAGAGAAGGATGAAGAAAATGTGTTTTCTTTTTAATTGGAAATTTTATCTATTTATATTTCAAATGTTAGCTGTCTTCCAGGGCTACCTTCCACGCCTTCCGATTACCCCTTCGCCTCCATGAGGGTGCATCTTCACACACTCACACACTCCTGCCTCCCTACGTTAGCATCCCCCTATGCTGGGGCATTAAGCCTCTATGGGAACAAGGGCTGCCCACCCCACTGTTGCCAGAGAAAGTCATCCTCTGCTACATATGTTGCTAGAGCCATGGACCCATTCATGTATACTCTTTGGTTGGTGGTTTTGTTCCTGGAATCTCTGGGAGGTTCAGTTAGTTGATATTGTTGTTCTTCCTATGAGGTTGTAAACCCCTTCAGTCCTTCCCCTAACTCTTTCATTGAGATCGGAGGGTTTAGTCCCATGGTTGGCTGTGAGTATCTGCATCTATATTAGTCAGACTCTGGCATAGCCTCATAGGGAACAGCTATTCAGGACCCTGTCAGCAAGCCCTTCAGGGGCTTTGGTGTCTGCAGATGCGGTGGATCCTTAGGTGGGAACAGTCTCTGGATAGACATTCCTTCTGTCTCTACTCCATTTTTTGTCTCTGCCTTTCCTTTAGACAGGAACAATTTTTAACACTTTTTCCCACTGGATAGTTTTGGCTTCTTTGTGAAAGATCGAGTTGGTGGGTTTATTTCTGGATCTTCAAACAACCAGGTTTAGGCAGTGAAAGAGTTGGGAATCAGAAAGCTGATGATAAGGTAGTAGAACAAGGGGGCTATGTTTCAGTGCCAGCAAGCAGCAAAACCCAGCAACTTTGGACACCTGGCTCTGGCTTTAGAATCCAGAATAAAAGGGACTAGTGGGAAGATTGATGCTGGTTAGCTGGAGCTAAGAAATTAGTAGAGATTAAGCAGAGACTACCTTCACTGAAGTGAAATCTTCTGGGAAATGTTTTCTAAGAGCACAAAAAGCTGTGTTCCAGAGATAGCTAAGATTGTACCTTTTGCTGCAGCTGTACTTGGTGATGTATAAGAGTCATCCAGGTGCTACTGGTTTTGAAGGCATGAAAAGTACATGAAGAACAGCTGAGGCTTGGCCCTTTGAGAGGCCATGGAAAGCCATTGGTGAAAGTGCAGCCTCAATTGCAGTTGGTGGCTCAGGACTGAAGGGGTCATGCAAAGAAGTTGAGGCTTGGCACCATGAAGAGAGCCTATGAGAGGTTATTGGTGAAGTCTAGTTGCAGTGGAAAACCCCAGTGTACTGGAGATGGCAGTACCATAGGCTGATCACCAAGAACAGCAGCAGCCGTGGAGTGGATCAACCTGATCTTAGAGTGCTACAGAGGGCAGAGCTGGAAAAGTGATAGCAGCTCTTTGGAGGTGTCCAGAAGATTATGTGTGGATCTAAGAGGTTGAAACATGAAGCTATATCATTGAAGTTGCCTTGGAGACCCCAAAATGTTTGAGATGCCATAGCCCTGGGTTATCTGCTGAGGAAGGCTGCTAACAGGGAGTGGAACCCGCCCAGGAGAAAGAAATTTGTTGTAATAAACAAAGATGAAAAAGGAATTGGGGATCTGAAGACGTTTTTGACATCAGCCATGCCGATGCAGAGTATGGAGTTTGCACAGCTGGTTCCCTGTTTTAATTTGGGAATTATAGTTAAGAGACTTTGAACTTTGGACTTTTAACATTGTTGAGACTGCTATAAATTATGGGGACCTTTGTAGCTGAACTAAATGTATTTTGCATTATTCTATATTTAAGTATGGTCCCCAGAGACTCATGTGTTTGAACAAGCTAACATGGACCAGGGACTTGAATGTGTTGGTGTTTATATGTTCAGCCCAGGGAGTGGCACTATTGGAAGGTATGACCCTGTTAAAGTAGGTATGTCACTATGGGTGTGAGCTTTAAGACCCTCAACCTAGCTGCTTGTAAGCCAGTATTCTGCTAGCAGCCTTCAGATGAAGATGTAGAACTCTCTGCTTCTCCTGTACCAAGGCTGCCTGAGTGCTGCCATCCTCTCACTTGAAGATAACGGACTGAACCTGTGAATCTGTAAGTCAGCCCCAGTTACATATTGTCATTATGAGTATCCTTGGTCATGATGTCTGTTCACAGCAGTAAGACTCTAACTAAAAGACTCATCTTCTCAAGCTTTTCTCTCACCATCTTGTTTTCTCTGGTGTTAACTGGCCTTTCTGTCTCTGACTGGATCAGTTTCGCACCAGAAGTAAAATGTGTTTCTTTTACACAATGGAATAGTACTTGGCTTTTAAAAACAAGGATATGAAATTTGTGGGTAAATAGATGAAATTAGAGAATATCATCCTGAGAGAGAGAACCCATACCCAAAAGAACATGCATAGTATGTATTCACTTATAAGTAGATACACAAGGATACCCATGCTACAACCTACAGACCCAGATAAACTAAATATCAAGGAGGGCCCAAGGAAGGATCGTTGAATCTCACTTAGAAAGGGAAATAAAATAGTCTTTGCAGGTGGACTGAGGGAGGGAACTGGGTGGGAGAAGGGGTAGGGAGGGAAAGGGGGCTGCTGGGGAACTAGAAGGAACCAGGGATAGTGAATGAAGATGGGAAGGCATATTTCTATGACATGTCAGAGACTTGGTATGGGATAGGCTCCCGGACATCTCTGGGGGTGAATCTAGTTCACTGAGACTCCTAGCAGTGTGGAATATTGAGCCTGAAGCAGCCACCTCCTCTAGTGAGGTAGGATGAACAGTGTAAAGACAGGAACAGCAAACAACTCATAAACCTTTTACCCTGTGTCTTTCTTATAAGAACTATGGGAACAACAATGGAGCAGAGACTGACCAACCTGTGACCATCCCAAAGGCAAGAACCAGTCCTTATTAATGATACTATATTATTCTTGCAGACAGGAGCCTAGCAATACCGTTCTCTGAGAGGCTCATCCAGCAGCTGACCAAAACAGATGCAGAAACCTACATAGCTAAACATTGTATGGAGCTCTGGAAATCTTATAGAAGAGTAGGGGAAAATACTGAGGAACTCAGAGTGAGTGGTTAAGGACTTTACAAGAAGAGCAACAGAGTAAACTAACCTGGACGCTTGTGGGCTCCCAGAGACTGAACCATGAACCAAAGGGCATCCATTGGCCCCACCTAAGCACCCACACATAGGTAGCAGACATGCAGCTCGGTCCTCATCCGGATCCATCAACTGGAACAAAAGTTAATCCTGACTTTGTTGCCTGCCTGTGGCTGCCTTGCTGGCCTTAGTGGGAAAGAACATGTCAAGTCCTGAAGTGACTTGAAATACCAGGGTGTATTGGTATCCAGGGGAACCCCTCCTTCTCACAGAAAGGGAACGGGAAATGGGGGTTGAGCTGTGTTATGGGGTTTGGGTGGAAGGGGACTGCAGTTGGGATATAAAGTGAATGAATGAATGAATGTATAAAAAAATTTATAAATAAATGGAAAACATAAAATAAAACAGGGAATACACACACACACACACACACACACACATTATTTTGTGGGTCTTTGAGCTGTAATTCCATCCCTCCTATTATTCTTTTTTTTTTTTTTTTTTTTTTTTTTTTTTTCTGGGTGTGGATATTGCCTTCTTTATGGGATATGCCATACACAATCATGATAATATGGTTACACAAAGACTAAAAACAAATAAGCCAATTGTAATAAATTTAACTCTGTAGTGTCTACAAAAGAATCCCAAGTAACATTGTTATAGTTTTCACTAAAAAAACCTTCATTTTAATTATAAATCTCAGTACCTGCAGCCAATATACATTATTACATTTTCTTTTTTTTTTTTTTTTTTTTTTTATTTGATATAATTTATTTACATTTCAAATGATTTCCCCTTTTCTAGCCCCCCCCCACTCCCCGAAAGTCCCGTAAGCCCCCTTCTCTTCCCCTGTCCTCCCTCCCACCCCTTCCCAGTTCCCCGTTCTGGTTTTGCCAAATACTGTTTCACTGAGTCTTTCCAGAACCAGGGACCACTCCTGCTTTCTTCTTGTATCTCATTTGATGTGTGGATTATGTTTTGGGTATTCCAGTTTTCTAGGTTAATAACCACTTATTAGTGAGTGCATACCATGATTCACCTTTTGAGTCTGGGTTACCTCACTTAGTATGATGTTCTCTAGCTCCATCCATTTGCCTAAGAATTTCATGAATTCATTGTTTCTAATGGCTGAATAGTACTCCATTGTGTAGATATACCACATTTTTTGTATCCACTCTTCTGTTGAGGGATACCTGGGTTCTTTCCAGCATCTGGCAATTATAAATAGGGCTGCTATGAACATAGTAGAGCATGTATCCTTATTACATGGTGGGGAATCCTCTGGGTATATGCCCAGGAGTGGTATAGCAGGATCTTCTGGAAGTGAGGTGCCCAGTTTTCGGAGGAACCGCCAGACTGCTTTCCAGAGTGGTTGTACCAATTTGCAACCCCACCAGCAGTGGAGGAGTGTTCCTCTTTCTCCGCACCCTCTCCAACACCTGCTGTCTCCTGAATTTTTAATCTTAGCCATTCTGACTGGTGTAAGATGAAATCTTAGGGTTGTTTTGATTTGCATTTCCCTAATGACTAATGAAGTGGAGCATTTTTTAAGATGCTTCTCCGCCATCCGAAGTTCTTCAGGTGAGAATTCTTTGTTTAACTCTGTACCCCATTTTTTAATAGGGTTGTTCGGTTTTCTGGAGTCTAACTTCTTGAGTTCTTTATATATATTGGATATTAGCCCTCTATCTGATGTAGGATTGGTGAAGATCTTTTCCCAATTTGTTGGTTGCCGATCTGTCCTCTTGATGGTGTCCTTTGCCTTACAGAAACTCTGTAACCTTATGAGGTCCCATTTGTCAATTCTTGCTCTTAGAGCATACGCTATTGGTGTTCTGTTCAGAAACTTTCTCCCTGTACCGATGTCCTCAAGGGTCTTCCCCAGTTTCTTTTCTATTAGCTTCAGAGTGTCTGGCTTTATGTGGAGGTCCTTGATCCATTTGGATTTGAGCTTAGTACAAGGAGACAAGGATGGATCAATTCGCATTCTTCTGCATGCTGACCTCCAGTTGAACCAGCACCATTTGTTGAAAAGGCTATCTTTTTTCCATTGGATGTTTTCAGCCTCTTTGTCGAGGATCAAGTGGCCATAGGTGTGTGGGTTCATTTCTGGATCTTCAATCCTGTTCCATTGATCCTCCTGCCTGTCACTGTACCAATACCATGCAGTTTTTAACACTATTGCTCTGTAGTATTGCTTGAGGTCAGGGATACTGATTCCCCCAGATTTCCTTTTGTTGCTGAGAATAGTTTTAGCTATCCTGGGTTTTTTGTTGTTCCAGATGAATTTGATAATTGCTCTTTCTAACTCTGTGAAGAATTGAGTTGGGATTTTGATGGGTATTGCATTGAATCTGTATAGTGCTTTAGGCAAAATGGCCATTTTAACTATATTGATTCTACCGATCCATGAGCATGGGAGGTTTTCCCATTTTTTGAGGTCTTCTTCCATTTCCTTCTTCAGAGTCTTGAAGTTCTTGCTATACAGATCTTTCGCATGTTTGGTAAGAGTCACCCCAAGATACTTTATACTGTTTGTGGCTATTGTGAAGGGGGTCATTTCCCTAATTTCTTTCTCAGCCTGTTTATCCTTTGAGTATAGGAAGGCCACTGATTTGCTTGAGTTGATTTTGTAACCTGCCACTTTGCTGAAGTTGTTTATCAGCTGTAGGAGCTCTCTAGTGGAGTTCTTTGGGTCACTTAGGTAGACGATCATGTCGTCTGCAAATAATGATAGTTTGACTTCCTCCTTTCCAATTTGTATCCCTTTGACCTCCTTATGTTGTCGAATTGCCCGAGCTAGTACCTCAAGTACAATATTGAAAAGATAAGGAGAAAGGGGGCAGCCTTGTCTGGTCCCTGATTTCAGTGGGATTGCTTCAAGTTTCTCTCCGTTTAGTTTGATGCTGGCTACCGGTTTGCTGTATATTGCTTTTACTATGTTTAGGTATGGGCCTTGAATTCCTGTTCTCTCCAAGACTTTAAGCATGAAAGGATGCTGAATTTTGTCAAATGCTTTTTCAGCATCCAATGAAATGACCATGTGGTTTTGTTCTTTGAGTTTGTTTATGTAGTGGATTGTATTGATGGATTTCCGTATATTGAACCAACCCTGCATTCCCGGGATAAAGCCTACTTGATCATGGTGGATGATCGTTTTGATGTGTTCTTGGATTCGGTTGGCAAGAATTTTGTTGAGTATTTTTGCATCGATGTTCATAAGGGAAATTGGTCTGAAGTTCTCTTTCTTTGTTGGATCTTTGTGTGGCTTTGGTATCAGCGTAATTGTGGCTTCGTAGAAGGAATTGGGTAGTGTTCCTTCTGTTTCTATTTTGTGGAATAGTTTGAAGAGTATTGGTGTTAACTCTTCTTTGAAGGTCTGGTAGAATTCTGCACTGAAACCATCTGGTCCTGTGCTTTTTTTGGTTGGAAGACTTTCTATGACTCCTTCTATTTCTTTAGGCTTTATGGGACTGTTTAGATGGTCTAGTTGGTCCTGATTTAATTTTGGTATTTGGTATCTGTCAAGGAAATTGTCCATTTCCTCCAGATTCTCCAGTTGTGTTGAGTACAGGCTCTTGTAGTAGGATCTGATGATTTTTTGTATTTCCTCAGTTTCCGTTGTTATGTCTCCCTTTTCATTTCTAAGTTTGTTAATTTGGATACTTTCTCTGTGCCCTTTGGTCAGTCTGGCTAAGGGTTTATCTATCTTGTTGATTTTCTCAAAGAACCAGCTCCTAGTTTTGTTGATTTTTTGTATGGTTCTCTTTGTTTCTACTTGATTGATTTCGGCCCTGAGTTTGATGATTTCCTGCCTTCTACTCCTCCTGGGTGAAATAGCTTCTTTTTGTTCTAGGGCTTTCAGGTGTGTCATTAAGTTGGTAATGTATGCTCTCTCCATTTTCTTTTTGGAGGCACTCAGGGCTATGAGTTTTCCTCTTAGCACTGCTTTCATTGTGTCCCATAGATTTGGGTATGTTGTGTTTTCATTTTCATTGTGTTCTAAAAAGTCTTTAATTTCTTTCTTTATTTCTTCCTTGACCAAGGTGTCATTGAGTAGAGTATTGTTCAATTTCCACGTGTATGTGGGTTTTCTGTTGTTTCTGTTGCTATTGAAGACCACTTTTATTCCATAGTGATCAGATAGGAGGCATGGGATTAGTTCTATCTTTTTATATTTGTTGAGGTCTGTCTTGTGACCAATTATATGGTCGATTTTGGAGAAGGTACCATGAGGTGCTGAAAAAAAGGTATATTCTTTTGTTTTAGGATAGAATGTTCTATATATATCAGTTAAGTCTAATTGGTCCAAAGCTTCAATTAGTTTCATTGTGTCCTTGTTTAGTTTCTGTTTTCCTGATCGGTCCATTGAGGAAAGTGCAGTGTTGAAGTCACCCACAATTATTGTGTTAGGTGTAATGTGTGCTTTGAGTTTTAATAGAGTTTCTTTTATGAAAGAGGGTGCCCTTGCATTTGGAGCATAGATGTTCAGGATTGAGAGTTCTTCTTGTTGTATTTTTCCTTTGACCAGCAAGAAGTGTCCCTCAGAGTCTCTTTTGATGACTTTGGGTTGAAAGTCAATTTTATCTGATATTAAAATGGCTACTCCAGCTTGTTTCCTGAGACCATTTGCTTGTAAAATTGTCTTCCAGCCTTTTACTCTAAGGTAGTGTTTGTCTTTGACCCTGAGGTGTGTTTCCTGTAAGCAGCAAAATGTAGGGTCCTGTTTACGTATCCAGTCAGTTAGTCTGTGTCTTTTTATTGGGGCATTGAGTCCATTGATGTTAAGAGATATTAAGGAATAGTGATTGTTACTTCCTATCATTTTTGACGTTATTTTTTAAATTTGATTGCTTAACTTCTTTTGGGTTTGATGAAAGGTTACTATCTTGCTTTTTTCAGGGTGGAGTTTCCCTCCTTGTATTGGTGTTGTCCTCCTATTATCCTTTTTAGGGCTGGGTTTGTGGATAGATATTGGGTGAACTTGGTTTTGTCGTGAAATATCTTAGTTTCTCCATCTATGGTGATTGAGAGTTTTGCTGGATATAGTAGTTTTGGTTGGCATTTGTGTTCTCTTAGAGTCTGCATGAGATCTGCCCAGGACCTTCTAGCCTTCATAGTCTCAGGTGAAAAGTCTGCTGTGATTCTGATAGGTCTTCCTTTATATGTTACTTGGCCTTTTTCTCTTACTGCCTTTAGTATTCTTTCTTTGTTTAGAACATTTGGTGTTTTGATTATTATGTGACGGGAAGTATTTCTGTTCTGGTCCAGTCTGTTTGGAGTTCTGTAGGCTTCTTGTATATTCATGGGCATCTCTCTCTTTAGGTTAGGGAAGTTTTCTTCCATAATTTTATTGAAGATATTTGCTGGCCCTTTAAGTTGTAAATCTTCACTCTCATCTATGCCTATAATCCTTAGGTTTGGTCTTCTCATTGTGTCCTGGATTTCCTGGATATTTTGGGTTACAAGCTTTTTGCACTTTGCATTTTCTTTAACTGTTGAGTCCATGGTTTCTATGGAATCTTCAGCATCTGAGATTCTTTCTTCTATCTCTTGTATTCTGTTGTTGATATTTGCATCTCTGTCCCCTGATTTCTTCCCAAGGCTTTCTATCTCCAAAGTTGTCTCCCTTTGAGTTTTCTTAGTTGTTTCTACTTCTGATTTTAGATCCTGGATGGTTTTGCTTAGCTCCTTCCCTTGCATGTTTGTGTTTTCCTGTAATTCTTTAAGAGATTTTTGTGTTTCCTCTTTCATGAGCTCAGCCTGTTGACCAAAGTTCTCCTGTATTTCTTTAAGAGATTTTTGTGTTTCGTCTTTCATGACCTCAGCCTGTTGAGCAAAGTTCTCCTGTATTTCTTTAAGTGTTTTTTGCATTTCCTCCTTGTTGGCTTTTGTATTCTCCTGGATTTCTTTCAATGATTTTTGTGTTTCCCTTGCAAGGGCTTCTAACTTTTGATCCATTTTCTCCTCAATGTCCTTCATGTGTTCCTGTACCAGCATCATGACCAGTGATTTTAAATCCAAATCTTGTTTTACTGGTGTGATGGGGTATCCAGGACTTGCTGGTAGAGGAGAATTTGGTTCAGATGTTGCCATATTGCCTTGATTTCTGTTAGTGACGTTTCTGCGTTTGCCTTTTGCCATCTAGCTCTCACTGGTGTTACTTGGTCTTGTCAGTGCTGGACTCACCAGTGCAAGCTGCCCCTTCCCCGTTGGCCTCTGGTGCACAGCTTACACTCTGCACTGCCTATAGACAGGGTGCTGTTGTCCAGGCTGTTCAGATCCCGAAGCAGGCACCTGAAGGCTCCCGCTGGGGCCCGCAGGATTTATTGGAGCACACCGACTTCTCCCAGCTGGCCGCCCGGAAGCCCCCACTAGCCTCTTGAGGGACCTGGAGATGTGGCGGCCACCCAGGCTGATCTGAAGCGGAGAGAGTTGAGCTGGGGGCTTCTGCCTAAGGCCTTGCCCCAGATTGTGTCTGTGGACCAGGTGGAACCCGTGTGCACCCCCAGGGAGCTCCGAAGGTGAATGTTGCTGTGACTCCCCTGTGCTCCGCTCACTCCGCTGGGCAGCCGATTTCCCCAACCGGGCTGGCGCACACTAGGTTAGCCTTGTCGCCTGGGCCCTGAGTCCAGGCAAACGCCTGGGAGGCCAAGGTCCGAGCAAAGTTCCCCTGGGGCTATGTCTGTTATTTGGGTCCGCCAGGTGACCCGGATGGCGGGCGTGCGCGTCCGCGCTCCGCGAAAGCACCGGGAGAGTCTGTTGTGCTAATAACCTCCTGGGCTGGTTGACACACAGATGGCCCACCAAGCCGCCCTGTTCTTGGGGTCAGTCCTGTGCCTTTTGGGGCCTAGACCCCCGTTTTGTTAGCCTCAGGCTACGCTTGTTAGCAGTCTCTGCCCTCCCGAGCACTCTGGCTCCTGTAGGCAAAATGGCGGCGCGTGCACCGGCCGGGGCAAAAAAAAACTCCTGGCTGGGTTGGCGCCCCGATGGCCACTCGAACAGCCCAGGGCCTGGGTGCAGGCCAACGCCCGTCTGGCTCCGACCCCTGCGGTGTTGGGCCTAGGATTATGTTTGTGTACCTCAGTCTGACCAATCTCTGGAGCCCGGGATCAAGATGGCGGTGAGTCTCTCCTGACTGGCGGGCAGCCGAGTTCTGAAGTGGCTTCCGTGCAGCGAAAGGCTCCGCAGAACCGCAGTTGCTTGCCGCCCGGCTGGTCAGCGAAGGTCAGTGGTCGTGGGCGCAGGGCCTAACTGGACCCTGTGTCGCCTTGGTTCCCCCGCTGATGGCCCTTCAGCTGGAGCAGCCACTGCTACCGCCGCCGCCGCCGCCTCCGCCGCCCAGAAGCGCCTCCTATTATTCTTAGGTTTAATCTCTTCATTGTGTCCAAGATTTCCTATATGTCATGTGGTCCAGAATATTTTTTTGCTTTAACATATTTTGATTGATGTATTGATTTCTTCTATCAGTTCTAGACCTGAGAGTCTTTCTTCCAATTTTTGTACTCTATTAGTGATTCTTGCACCTCTAGTTCCTGTTTGCTTACTTAGATTTTCTATATTCTCCAAGATTCTCTCCTTTGTGGTTTCTGTTGTTGTTGTTGCCATTGTTGTTATTGTTTGTATTTTTCCTGTCGTTAGAAGTTCTGGGGCAAAGGTTCAGCCTGTTCTGACACTGCCTAGGGGAACAGGAAACAGAGCTCGGGTAACCCAGACACCTTGGATACAATCAAATTCCAAACACAACCAGAAAAGTAATGTAAATAAAAGAATTCCGAATAGTATTCTGCTATACTCATACACTGGTGGTGAGTCACTTCACTCAGCAACTGATGGAAACAGATACTGCAATGAAGCAGGCACTGGGAGCAGAGAAGGGAGGGAAGACTGCACTTGGGATCTAATATATGAGAGAAGAAAAATTCTAAAAAAATTAAAAAAGAAAAATGAAATTTGAAAAATTTATAACATTTCAATTCTCTATTTGAAATCTGAAAATGCTTTGGCTTTTTATGTGTTTATGAATAAATATGTTTTATTTATGCTTTAAAATACATTGTAAACCAGAAATAATAGTGTATACTTGTAATCTCAGAAGTTAAGAAGAAAGCAGAATGAGTAGGACTTGAAGTCTAGTCCTTGCCATGTAATGAGTTTGAGTCTAGCCTAGGATATTTAACCTTTGTCTCATGAACTCAAACACATATGAATGAATTCAAAGCATATGAATTATGCTTCGAATTATATAATTAATATATATATATATATAATTAATATATATTAATGCTATAATGGCTGTGGAATATAAGGTTTAATTTATATATCCGACAATATAAATCACATACATACATTTCATTACAAGAGTTATTTGACAAAGTAAATGGCCAGTCTGTATTGGAAGTTAATACATACTTTAGCACACTGGCTACCAATTGGTTCCATTCCATTATTTCAGAACCAGTGCTATTTAGAGAAAAGTAGAAAAATATTACAAGTTTCATCAAATCTATGTTTTATGACTATTTTCATTTCATGTGATCCAAAGAAATACCTTTCATGACCCATTTCAAAGAATTTTGTATGTCTTCCATGACTATTCTGTAAAACATCAAAAATATTTCTGTCTACACAAGTTGCTTTCTCTCTCTGAAAAGTAAGCAGATATCTAACACTATTCATTTTATTCTTGACAGTTTACTTCTGGAAGTACTTGTTTTTGAGAGATCAGAAAACTCTTCTATTATATATTGTTACCTGAAAATAAAATAAAGCATATTTTTGACTATCAAACAATTCTAGAATGTAAAATGAACAGTCACAATGACTATGTTAATATATGTATTTCCTTTTCAGTGTATTTGGTAGATATCTCTTCATTCTATACAAGAGAGGCTCCTAGCATCCCTTGTTTCCATGCTTTTGACTCTGTGATGCACACTTTCTAAATCAGATGACTGTGTAATGAGCATTAGCACCCTACCCTCAATACCTGGGAAGGTGAACGTCCCTGCGTTTCTTACCCATCATGAATCATGTAGTTTTGTGAGCATTATGATTGTTCTTGGTTAATACATCTGAGTTTCATATAAAACCCTTGTTTTGTAAATACAATGAGAGCAGCTGCCTAACACTGACACCCTGTCTTTTCTACTATGACAGACTGTACCTGCAAACTGAGGTAGTATTAATCCTTCCTTACATAAATTAATTTTTAGGTATTTTGCTAGAACACAGAATTAAATAACTAATGTTTCAAATATGCTACCCAATAAAAGCTGCTCTTACATACTTCCTAGAAGGGAGACAAAATCTTACTTGTCAAAGTTTCTTGCTGCAAAATAAACAATAACATTGTTTTTAAACAACAAAATGTATTATATGAAATATAATTAAGAAATTTAGAAAACTTTTGAGTATCCTGTACAGAAGAACAACCTTAATTAAGTACCAGTTTAATTCATGATTTAAGAATATATGTCAATTTATATTTTAGAAGTATATTTACAGTTATTTGCTATATAGATATATTGTGTATATAGGAGAAGATAATTACTACAGAAAGAGTAATTCAAACAATCCAAAATACATTAATAAATTATGAGAAAAGACATCTTAATGGTATGTTAAATGTGTGTTTTAAAGGTGTCTTTAATATTTTTATTTGAAATCATTCTAAATTATCACTTATCTATACATATAGATTAATTTGAGAATATATTAAATTAATATACATTAAATTATTATGTATTACATATAAATTAAATTAATTTGATAAACTTACAACATTTTTAAAATACTTTTTCACTTGATAATACTGTATCAACTATATAATCTCTCCTATTACATCTTAGAACTCCTTTATATTAGTATAAATGACACATGGTAATATTTAATATGTCTTTTAGAAGTTTAAAAAACATCAATACCATTTGTTATTGAGAATTCAATTCAGACCTTATTACTACAAAATATAGGAATATTGAATTTAAACCTCCTTTCATCAAATAAATAAGCAGAAAAATATGAAAGTCCGTTATTCATTTGTCAATTAAAAGCAACCTCAAAGCCAGAGTAGAATGCTAGAATCAAATTTGCATTAGTTCCTGGGTATATTTTGATGGTTTATTGCCTTAGAGGTCTGAACATTGAAACTACCATGAATATCAGAGTCAGGCCTTTAGGAAGCATTGCCTGGCTCCATCTACAACTGATAAACATCACAAGCCAGGAGTCTGAGGAAAGACTGTGTGTAGGGATGGAAAAACAATAAAGAGTCTACTTGGGCTGTCATAAATCTTAAGTAGAAACTTCCCGTCAACTGTCAATTAAAGAGCAAATGCATAGGAAAGGAAAGAGAGATTTTGCTTGAAAAGACAATTTTTAGCAAGGAAAGTGCACTGCCTATAAAACTTCAAGCATCTTGAATTTGAACAAAAGAACAATCTTCTCTTCTGAATAGAGCTGAGTGGGGTCAAGTAGGAAGTTGTGGGGTACTGGACTATCAGGATGTGGGGAAATTGTACAGCCAGTGGAGCATTATGGTCTCTCCCCTTGACTGATCCTAAGAATGAGATGTGTTGCTGTGCTGCATAGTGCCTGTGCTAGATTAAATTTGAAACACCGGATATACAAAGAAGGGCAAGTTATGGCGCCCCTTCTTTTATATTGTGATTCCTCAGGCAACTCTTGTTGTAATGCACTGTACACAGTGTTTGCAAAGAAACAGAAATCCCTGTGAGGCTAAGGATACTCTGGGTAGTTTTCTGCTTTCAGGGATCTGTGGACCTAGAAGTGGCTCTTATAGAAAGGACTGTGTTGTTTGATTTAAAGTTGTGGGAAGACTTTTGTTATCAAGTAGTAGGTGAAACATCTCCTATGTATACAATGGAGATAATAATGAGTAAATTATTTAGAACAAGATTAAGGTCCATATGTAACATTTTAAATCAGGTTTTCTGGTGTTTGTAGTACTATCACAACTGAATGTGTACGTGGCTAGGGAGGATGATAGCAATTTGAAAGTTGCCCACATGTAGTAGTTAGAATGAATTGATTAACAGTATGAACATTAGAAAGCCACCGTTAATTATTTTTTAAGTGTAGAAATTGTTTTGGCATCCATACATTACATCACCCAGGCAAGAGAGACAGCATTGCGCTCACTGCTATGTAATTTTAGAAGATGCCATAGTCTGTCTGTTTTCTGGTACTGATCATACAAGTTTTGCTATAATTACCAGAAAAAATAGCCCATTCCATTAACTAATGTGTAGAAAATTAAAGACAGAATGAACCTTTTAAGAATCCTATAGTGCTATAGCATAGTAAAAACATTCTCTATGTAAGATCTTGAGCAATATTGGGTCTGACTATTATATTATATTGTTGGACTCAGATTTCAGAGTGTCTATAGATGCCAGTTATAATACCAGATGGAGACATAAGGTCCAAAGAGAAGGTAGAAACTAGTAGAACTGTTTTGAAAAGTTGTAGATGATGTTAAGAAATGGACAAAAGCAAATATGTCTCTGAAAATGTCTAGACCCAGTCTTCCAAAGGAAGACTATTATTTCCAATATTGGATTGATTTCTCGACCAGTACATGATTGAGTCAGAATAACTGGAAACATTAAAAGAAATAGAAGAGTAATTATAACAAATCTATATTTGATAGCTTTTTCTAAGTCAGTTTCCATAGTCTCCAAGTTCTCTCTCCCATAAGGTCTAAAAGCGTGAAGCGAGGCAGCTTGTCTAGTCTGGGATACAGGCAAACACAGGTGGGTCAGGAACATATGTCCAAAACAACTTTCCTGTCCCCATTGTCAGGGCGCCTGAAAGCTCAAGGTCAGCATTGTTCTTTGTTCCAGCATCAGGAACAATCACCCCTGGAGCTAGTGTGCTCCTTCAGCCTCCTTAGGAAAAAACACAAACATGTCTTCTTTCCCATAGTAAGTATCTGATCAGGATTATGCAATATTCCAATATGTGGATCCTTCCATTTTACCTAGGCAAAAGTAGACTTAGTTGCAGGGTCCCATGGACACTCAGCAGAGAGTTTGTTGGCATCCAAGTTTTAAAAATGTTAAAATAAAAGAACATAATTTAAATTAATTTGTGGTATATGGGGATATAACTCTCCCATTTTTATTTTATGAAGATATTGTTTTAAAGTTCCACAATACTTGTTTCTCAATACCTTGTCCTTGAGTATTCTAAGGGATCCCAGTGATATGGGTGATATTAAGGTGTTGACAAAACATCTCAAATGCTGGGTTGTAATAGCCAGTTTCATTATCCATTTTAATCTGATTTGGAACACCAAGCATAGAAAAACAATACAGGCAATGACTAATTACATTTTTATTTGCTTCTCCTGTTAAAGCAATCGCAGCTAGAAAACCTGAAAAGATGTCAATAGTCACATGTACGTATTTTAATTTTCCAAAGTCAGAAATTTGAGTAACATCCATTTGCCATAATAGATTAGGTATAAGTCCTCGAGGATTAACACCATTATATGGTCCAGGGAGAAACTGAGGACATTGAAGACAAGTCTTTACAATTTGATGTGCACATTCTCTAGTAATATCAAATTGTTGTCTCTACTTTAATGATCTAAATAATGAGATTGCTTGGCTGTTTCTGTGTAAGTCCTATATCTGTCTGGTATACAAATCTGCTGTGGCATTGCCCTAACTAAGGATCAAGAAATCCAGTATGGGGTATTCAATATCCTATAAAGTATGGAACCATACATTTTCTCAAATTAAGTCATATTTGCATAAATAATTGCAAATTTTGAGAATTAGCAGTATCTAAAAAAGGAACAATATTTGAAAATTGACTCCTGCCTGTATGAAGTTATATTCGCAGTGGATAAAATTGGGACAGGATCTAGATTCCAAACAAATTTTAATGCTTGTGTTAAGGCTCCCAATCTTTCATTAGTTGGTCATGTTAAAATTTTGTTCCTTCTACAGTATGTAATGTACACTTTCTGATTGTGTTAGTGTGTTGAAAACTGATATGTCTTTTATAGTGGTCTATCAAGCAGATTTTGAATAATTACTTGTAATACAGGACCTTGGTATTCTGAAAGAGACTTGCAAGTACTGGAAGAAGTTCATCAGGCTTTAAGCAGAAGCAAGAGAACAGTGGGCTTGATTATTGCTGGTATAGCAGGTTTAATTAAGTTAATAGCTAGCACTACTGATTTTTCACTTGCTTTGACAGAAGTTAAGACAGCTACTTCTGTTAATCACTTAGCAAAAAATGTTACTAATGTTCTGAGTACACAAAAGGATTTAGATAGGCAATTGGAACAATGAATTGATGCTCTTTATTGATACTATTCAAATTATTAAAGAGGAGGTTCAGAGTTAAAGAGTAAGAAGCCATCTCGAGAGTCATGCTAAATACCAATGTATTTGTGTTACTTCTAAAATTTATGATGATAGACACTATAATTGGGAAAACATTCAAAGACATTTGCAGGGGATTTGGCATAATTCTAACACTTCTTTGGATGTTTATGTTTTAACTTTGCATAGTGAGATTATGAATTTAAAGAATGTTGCTCTGTTGAGCTTTGTTGCTGTAGATATCACTGACAAAATTATTCATGGTCTGAAGTCAGTATTTCAGTTTTGGTCAAGCATCAAGAATGGCATATATAGCTTGATTATGCTAGCCCTTCTAGTCCTAGTAATACTTTTATTCCTGCCCTTTGTAACAAAACTTGCCTTTTACAGCATCAACATGTTTGTGGCCAAAATACATGGCTTGAAACAAAAATGAACCCTCACACAGAGTTATTAATTTAACAGGCTGGTTGCCAATGGCGTGTAAGTTCTGCACAGAGCCAGACCAACCTAAGACATAAGTGCATTGCTTTTGATAATGCATATTCCACAATGGGTAAGGAAGGCATTTTTTGTCAGAACAGTCAAGACTTGTTTATAAAATAAAAAGGGGGGAGATATGGAGAGCCTTTGGGGCCACTTGGCAGAAATCTGACATTGGCTAAGGACAAGGAAAAGGGCTTCAGTCAGGAATTTGACACTGGGCCATGACAAGGAAGTAAGATCAGGTAGGAATCTAATTTTAGGCTACAACAGGGAAGGAAGGAAGTTCAGTCAGAAATCTAAATTTAGACGAGAACAAAGAAGTAGGCTTCAAGCAAGAATAGGACTTTGGGCTAGGAGAGGGAAGTAAGCTCAGATACCTGAAACTGTGAACAAAGTAGTGATCATGGGACTCTGTTTATTGCCTTGCTTGTTCCTTAAACTAGAACTGACCTTATTTCTTGCAAGTAATTAAAATGGTATAAAAACAGATTGGGATAAAAATAAACCCACCTTATCCTCAGAATTGGCTGGGGTCATGAAAAAAAAAAAAGAAACAGAGAAAATAAAAAAGAAGAAAAAGAAAAGAAAAGGAAAAACCCAAATATTTGATATTTGTATGAGTCCAGTGCAATTTAAATATTAATCAAAAAATTACTTTCAAGATGAAATATAATACAAAATTATACAGTATAAGGGTCTATCAATATTTTCATATTTAAAATTTTCATAGTATTTCCCTGTATCTCTTTTGTTATTTAGGTTTTGTCCTCCTTTTAAAAGAATGAATAATTTACTTAACTCATGTTCTCAGTGATTTTAATCAATGGACAACTCAATCCATTGCTGTAGATGTGTGGCATAGCAACATTATATTGATTACATTGTCTACATCATACAGTACTTCAGTGCTCTCATATCAGGGTAGAGTAAGAGAGAATGGCCAGAGGGTTCTAGCAAATAAGGAATCCTGGAATTCTATTCCAGTGGCCTTTCTCGCCGAACTATGTAAATGTTACATCTCTGTAAATTGCAATTACCTCTAAGTAATGCCACCAAACTACAAAATGTTTATCCACCGAGTAATCCATAGATCTTCACTTGGAAGCACCAGCTGAAGGTAAATATTTTAACACATGAGACTTCTGGCAGGCACTTCTTTATTTTTTTCTCAAAAATTTATTTTTTTATTCACTTTACATCCAGATCATAGCCACTTCTCAGTCCTACCCTTACCAAACGTCCCCAAATTCCCCTGCCCCTACTCAAAGAACTCTAAGTGCCCCCTCTCCATGCACCCTGGGACATCTAGCTGCAGCACTAAGCTCATCCTTTCCCACTGTGGCCCAATCAGGGAAAGGGAATCCAACGGCAAGGAAAAGAGTCCGAGACAGCACTCACTTGAATTGTGGTACCATATGACTGACTACCAAGTGAACATCTGCAACAACTGTGTTGGGAGCCTAGGCCCAGCCCGTGCATGCTCTTTGGTTGGTAATTCAGACTCTGTGAGCACTCTTGAGCACAGGTTGTTTGACTTTGTAGGTCTTCTTGTGCTGTGCTTGACCCCTCCAGGTCATTCATTCCTATCCTCTACTGATCCACAAGACTCCCTGATCTCTGTCTCTTGTTTGGCTGTGAAGCTTTGTATCTATTTTCAATCTTTGGTGGAAGAAGCTTCTCAGGTGACAGTTATGTTAGGTCTGCAAACATAGCGGAGTATCAATTATATTAGGACTTGTCTCTCTCACAAGGGATGGGTCTCAAATTGGGACAACTTTGGTTAGCTATTCCCTCAGGGACTCGTGTTCATCTTTATTCCTGAGCATCTTGTAGGCAAGACAAAGTTTGGGTTGAAAGTTTTGTGGGTGAGTTGATATCTCCCTCCCTCCAATGGAAGTCCTGTCAGGTTACAGAAGCTGGCTATTTCAGACTCTTGCTGGTGAGAATACCAGCTAGACCCCCATCAACTCTCTTTAGCGGCCCCAGTTCCAAGTTTCCAGCTAATCTCAGAGATACCCCCTCCAGGATGGCAAATGGTTGTGAGGAAGGGTTGTAGTGAAGAGTTTTTGGAGTGAGAATTGAGAAACACTTCTAACCAAGTACAAACAATTAAAAACTACTGTCATTTAATACATTAGAAAGATAAGTTATGTGTTAATACAAAAAAGATTAAATATATTATTATTATTATTATTATTATCATTAAACAATGGCAGGATAAACTGTACAAGAGTCTTACTAGAAGCATCATATATTGAATAAGTGGAAAATTCTCAGTTTATTTGAAATTATACGTACTCAAAAGAAATAGTGTGGTCATTCTGATAAACCAGATGTGGCATCAGATGCATGAGTAGATGCAGGGTGTGACTTTCAAATCATTTTCATTAATTTAACACAAATTAACTTAAGAAATCTAAGATTATTGGCTTACCATGAAACATAGCAGGTTTATCAAGTGAATGTAGTTACTTCTTCAACCTCATTTATCCCCACAAACTAAGAGTGAGCCATCTGCATTATCTCAGTGCTGTGTGTACCAAAATAAAATGTTTGGTCAACTAAAATGAGGCTACTACTTCCAACATATGGACAGAAAATGATCTTGAAAGTCTATAATGAAAGGCACTTTTTTTCTCATAGCAGCCGGAAAACGTGAATGGACCTGGCCATCCCCTAGTGAGAAAGCTATTGTTTTGTTTGATTGTTTGATTTTAGCATTATATGTGCTACTAAGGTGATAAATCAAATGAAGGGGTATTTATATAGGGGGTTTATTTACTAATAAAAGCTTTTAAGAATTGTATTTTTTTAAATATAAAATTAAGTTCCATGCCTTCCATCCCCATCCCAGCCATGTAAATTGGAACTGTCACTTGAGAGAGACTTAAGGCATGGAAGCATTTTCCTTCTTCATGAAGATTTCAGTAGTCAGAAGGTGTGCTGAAGAAATAGAAAGACAGGAAGTTTCTCATCCTGTCCACAGCTTCCTATGCACCAGGCTTCCAGAGATTTGTACAATAAATGCTCATATGACATAAAAGTCTTTGTTCCTTTATACCTTTAGTAGTACTGGTTTTATGTTTTGAGCATGCTGCCAAGCGCCATCTAGGAGAAGCTAAAACCTAGGAGGGGAACTTCCTGAGAGGGTTCTGTCATAGACTGTCAGTCTATGACATATATGCTTCTCTAGGCAAGGCTGAGGAGATTATATCTAAGGAAGATTCCTGCTATTAATATGCTCTAGATATTGATCTACACTCTTGAGCAGATATCTACAGACCTACAAAGATGTACTATCTTGTGTATTGCTATATAGAGAAACAATAATGATTCTATGGAATTCCTGATTTGATTCAAATTATTTCATGAAGAAAGCTTTAGAGATGGTCTTAGTTGCTAGAAAGATATAATAATGTTAAAATCAAGAATAGAATGTACCCACTCATCAGAAGATTAAGTAAAGCCTGCATAATAAGAAATACAATGTGCTTTCATAAGAGAAATAGACTTTGGACAATTTTATGTTCAAGAAAAAACATTTATGTCCAAGGATAAAGTCACAGCTGTGCACTATGATAAGGCAAGGCCATGCAAAAAGATGTTTATTTGAACTTTTAATGAGTACATTATAATGAAATATTGCTTTGAACTTAATATGAACATCCTTCTGTAACTCCCATTCTGTGGAATATTTTACCTCTGAGGTAATTTTCTAATGAACTTTTTGTCTAAGAAAATATAAAAAGACCAGAGCAAATAACAAAAAAGTGGTTTGTTAAATGGTTTGGCTTGGGAAACTTTGTTCCATCCATCCATCAATCCATCTATCCATCCATCCATCCATCCATCCATCCATCCATCCATCCATCTGTCCATCCAAATGTGTATGTCTGTTTGTTTATATGTATGTGTGCAGGTACATGTGTATGCATTTAAGCATGCATGAATATTTTCAGAGTTTATTGTGACAGAAATTTGGGCTAGAGTGTGGGTATAGGAATGTTTGAATGTATATGTGTCTGTGCATATTTGTCTGTATAAAGCATCTTAATTCTTTTCCTTTCCAACCTCTCTTGTTCACAGAGTTTACCAGATTATCCAGAGAGGCTGCTGGATGACTCACCGGAGAAAGGAGCACTTTACTTAATCCTTCACTATTTTACTATGAGGTGCTAAATACCACTCACTATAGCTTCTGCTCTCAGAAGGACTCAGACAGGTCAGTGAACACTGCAAAGTAACTTTGACTTAAGACAGGTAAACATTTTGTTTAGAAAATGAAACCCTAAATATCTCTCAAACCAAGTCTTGTCCTAGCCAGTACTCTTTGCTTGGCTTACCTCAAGAAAGGACCAAGAAAGAACAGCAGTGTTGGCCTTCAGCAGTATGCCTGTATTGAGGGAAGATCATCATGGCCTATGTTGTAGCAAGAGCCAAGGACTCAAGTTTTTCTCTCAGAAATAGAACTCTAAACTTTCCGCTAAGTATAAAGGCATATGCTGCAAAATTTGGAGATATTAAAGTCCAAGGAAGCTGTTGAAAGAGCAAAGGTTGTGAAAAATTGGGATATAGGAGAAGAGATTAGTTTATTTAAGATGCAGAATTAATAAACTGTAAACTGTTCAGTTGTGAAAGACCTCCTATATTCAAAGCCCTGAACTCAGGAACTATCCTTTCAAAGTACTCCAATTTGATTAGATTAGTCTGTGAGGCAGTTATGTCCTAAGTCATTACTGAAAACTTTGGAGCAATCAGCCTGCAATTAGTGGCACTTAACATCCAGATACAGTCAGGAAAAGTGGCAGTCTAAAAAACAAACAAAGACAAAGAATGCAGAGGAGTCCTGTGTGGGTGAGAAGGGCAAGGGAGGGGCAAGAAGAGAAAGCAGGAGCAGGCTAGTTTAATAGACAATGTTCTAAGTTGAATCGCATCTGCCCATGATGCTTGAAGTCAAGTCAAAATCTGACGGCCTGCTGGGAGAATAAAAAAAAAAGTCACCCCAGCTTGGTGAAGTCAAGTCATTCGGTCAGTTATTAGGAGTCATGTGCACTCAGTACCAGCTCACAATTTGGACATCAAGGAGTTGTCAAATCCACACACCAGGAACTGAAGATAATAGAGCAATCAGAGAGACACTCACATCACTTATACTTAAGTACCACCAGCGCCATTAGAGGAACAGGCTTGAAAATACAATAGTGCAGGCTAGCAGGTCCGACGTCTGAGGGATGCCAAATGTAAGAACACATAACATCATAGACTGAAGGCAGATTGGAACTTTGAAAAAAATATATAATTTATATGAAATACTTAGTACATCAAGAACAATTTGAAATAAATAAGTTAACAGCTGAAGAGACCATATCTTTATAATGGAGACACAGTAAATGGAGGAAATAATTGCAGCCTACATAATAGAAAAGTAGTTATATCTATACTAATTGTTTAATAAAAAGATGACACAAGACTATATAAGAAAAATCAGTCAATTCGAGAAGAGAATATATGAAAACTCATTAAATATATGAAAACTAATGCTAATATTAAGTAAAGAGAATGATCTCTTTATTACAAAAATCTGTCAACACATTTTGATAAGAAAACAAGTGTTTATGCATTTTTTGAATATTAGAGAATGAATCATGTCTTCTGCAATCTGTAATCGAAGTATGATTAGCTTCTTGGGGCCAGCACAACATATGTATATATGTATCTTTGTGCTGTGATGCTTGATTTAGGGAATGAATTTCTAAAATTATGTTTTAGGTTTTCAAAAGAAATACAAAGTTTATTAAAAATTACAAACAATCTAAATCCTCTTCTATAGAAAAAATAATTTCAAAGGAACATTCACACAGATCTAAAATTACATACATACTAGCATGACTAAACAGACTCAGGAGGTTTTACTTATATATTTACTTATGTTACGTTATACATATACGTAACAGCAACAATGAAATAAAATGAGGCCATGAGTTTGAGAGTGATCGGAGGGTTATGAAAGGAGTTAGAGGGAGGAAGCAGGAAATGGTATAGTTATATTTTAATTTAAAAATTAAAAGTAAAATATCTGTGCCCAAGATATTATCTTGTTTCATGTTTTAGGAAAACTAAACAATTGACTAATTTTTTTTTAAAACCTAGACAGATGAATTGCTCTCTTTATAACTTCTGATAGGAATGTGATTTGCTTCAGAGCACATCATGGTATCACCGTACTGTTGAAATTCTATGTGTATCTTTCCTCTGAGATATTTGAGCTGGGAGTGCACTTGTAAAATTACCTTTAAAGCTGAGCATTCTCTATAAGCATTCCACATACTTGGAAAGTGTTGGGGATCAAGCAGGACATACGGTGTGCAGCTGTAGAACTCATGGAATGCAGCCGACCAGTAAGCCCAAGGGGGATGGGTGTGCCTAAGGGAGGCAGAGCACCAAGGACAAAGGTGTCCTGAAGATTTCAGGCTGCCATGAAGCATCACTCTGCTGGATTTCCGTGCAGTCTTTCAGTCCCTCGTAATGTATGAGTTCTATGAAAATTCTGATAGGACTTCTAGTGCCTCATTGGGCAGAATCATTGGCCCTTAGAATATTAGTGACTGATTTTTTTAAAACATTGTTGCTGAAAGAGATTAATAATTCTTCCACCATCCTCAGAAAGAATTTACAGATGTGGATTGTTAGTAATCCCCACCACCCTTAGAAAAATGTAGATTGTTACTAAAGTTAGGTTAGCATGCTGTTGTGTCTGGCCTTGATGTAGAAAATCTCAGGGAGTAATTTGACATTCAGAAAGGGACTTTTAACTATTTTAAATAGTTGAGCTGGGGACTTTTTGAGATCAGGGAACAATAACAATGGGAGATCAACAGACACTAACATACCTCTTTTGGTTAAGCTGGATGGATGATCAAGTTGACTATTAATTTCTTGTACCCATTTTTGCCCTTAGCTGCATGATATGACTTAATATATATTTTTTTTAGTGAGTAGATGTGCACCTTGAGGATTAATGACAGTTTACCTTTTATATAAAACTTTAGACTTGTGATTCTATTAAGTTATTTTAAGATTATTTTTTAAGATAAATAATAAAATAATTGATCAGTGTTTTTGCAACCACAAGTTGTAGCCTGCCAGTAAAGAGAAACTTGTTGCAAGATATTTCCTATCCATTCACATTAAGGCCTTGGGAGGCCAGTGATTGGAGGGGAGAGAGGAGGAGGAGCTAAGGGGAGAGAGAGGCCCAGAGGACCTCATGAGCAAGAGAGATGGGGAGGCATGGAAGACCTCACTAATAGAACAGAGAAGGAGATATGGACATCCATATGGCTTCAGACATATTTCTGGTGTTTTGGAAAGGTTAGAAATATTTGGATAGTCTTTATCATTGCAAACTGGCATTATGTAATTGGGAGTTTGATATATGTAAATATATTGATTAACTATTTAAGAGTCATGCTTTACTCGATACTTGGAAGGAGTGGTGCAGAGGCCTACTCAGAAGGAGTGGCAGGGCGATACTCTTTCTTAATCATTACCCACTGGAGAAACTGGCTTAGGAAATTGCCTTGCTTGCTTACACTTTGTTAATCTATAACAAGTGGCTTAGTTAGGAATGTGTATGGGTTTTGGTGAATTATTTGTTTATATGCATATTTGAAGTGTATATGTAATATGTAAAACATTTGATAACTTGAGAACATGTTTTTTTCCTTACATACACTCACTATAATCATTTACTAGAAGACAGATAGAATGTAACTGCATTATGATTTTTG
Organism: Apodemus sylvaticus; assembly: GCF_947179515.1. Classification (NCBI taxonomy): domain Eukaryota; kingdom Metazoa; phylum Chordata; class Mammalia; order Rodentia; family Muridae; genus Apodemus; species Apodemus sylvaticus. The sequence goes on from NC_067479.1 coordinate 11,377,263, forward strand.
TACTGTTTGAAAGTGATTTTGCACTGATTTTTCTGAAATTTATAACCAGTGGGAGAAAAAATAAAGTTAATAGAGCTTTGCTCCATCCATCTAATGTGTTTATTTGTTCTTACATATAGGTATGTATATTGTGTTGGTTGGTGCTCCATCCATCAAATATGTGTGTATGTGTATATGTAAAGTTGTTGGAGCTTGAAGAGGCTTGCTTCATCCATAAAACATTGTGTGTGTGTATGTGTGTTTTTCCTCACCTTTTCACTGGCTCCAGAAAATCAAGCTTTCCTCTGTCAGAGATAAGTCTGCTGAACGATCAGATGCCAACTACACTGCACCTCAGTCTACCCTTTGATGTTGAAGCAGCCCTTCAATAGGAACTGAGCCACCATCACTGTACTTATACACTAGCTGTTCTCTCCCCCTCTCTCTCTTTCTCTCTCTCTCTCTGTCTCTTTGTATGTGTGTTGTGAAGATGTAGTAGTGTGTGTTCAGTGTGTGCATATTATTTATGAAAAATTTTGATCATTTAAAGTCAAAGAGCCTTTGTCTGATTTGACGCAAGGCCCACTCCATTTGATGGGACCCATATAAGACACAGTTTGAGTAATCAAAAACAGAGCATAGATAGTCCAGAGAGCTAGTATAAATACAAATACTACTGCTCCAAAACATAACGATAAAATGACTTCTAATGATATTCTGCTATACTCATACATTGGTGCCTATTTAGCCATCATCAGGGAGAAGAGTTAGATTTGCCAAAAGATTGAAGTTTACCTTGTTTACATACGGAAGTCCAGGCTAGTTCAAGGTAGATAGTGAGACAATACTTATTTATTCATTAATTTATTTATTTTATTTTATTTTTAGATATATTCTTTATTTACATTTCAAATGTTGTTCCCTTTCCTGGTCCCACACCCCCCGAAAATCCCATAAGCTATCTCCCCTCACCCTCTTCCCCAATCAACTCTCTCCTGCTTCCCTGTCCTGGTATTCCTCTACACTGTGTCATTGAGCCTTTTCAGGACCAAGGGCCTCTCCTCCCTTTGACATCTAACAAAGCCATCCTCTGCTACCTATGCCTCTGGAGCCCTGGGTAGCTTCACATGTACTATTTGATTGATGGTTTTGTCCCTGGGAGCTCTGGGAGTACTAGGTTTCTATTTATTTTAAACTCCGTGTTTTATTCCCCTCCTGGTCTACACTTGTGTTGTGCTACATCCCATAACTCCTCCCTGAAACCCTGGTCTCCAGGAGGAAAGCCACACCCCCAGCCCCACCCCACCAGACCTCTAAACTCTCTGGGGCCTCCAGTCTCTTGGGGGTTAGTGCATCTTCCCTGACTAAATCCAGACCTGGAAGTCTTCTGCTGTATATGTGTTGAGGGCCTCATATCAACTGGTGTGTGTTGCCTGGTTGGTGGTTCAGTATCTGAGAGATCTCTGCCGTCCAGGTTAATTGAGATTACTGGTTCTCCTACAGGGTCACTCTCCTCCTCAGCATCTTCCAGCTTTCCCCTAATTCAGCCACAGGAATCAGCAGCTTCTGTGCATTTTTTGGGTGCAAATATCTGCATCTGACTCTTTCAGCTGCTTGTTGGGTCTTTTGGAAGGCAGAAATATGTCCTGAGACTGTCAATTACCACTTCTATTTCTTTCGGGGTTATGGGACTATTTTTTTTTTTTTTTGGTTTTTAAAATGTCTTTATTTTCTGAGATTCAAAATTCAAAGTTTACAAGTGGTTGTTTTGTAGAACCACAGGAAAAAGGAGAAGGTTGTCACAGATTCATATAAAAATATTAGAAGCTCACACTTGTTTATAGATAAGGACAATTTGTCCTTATCTTGCACATGGCAAACCTTAGCAATATGAAGGTAATTCTCAGAAAACCTCTAAATGGTCCATTGCATTTGCATTTGAATGGTTTTATCCTCTCAAGAGTATTGCATTAAATATTTTTTTTAATTTTTTTTATTCGATATAATTTATTTACATTTCAAATGATTTCCCCTTTTCTATCCCCCCCACTCCCCGAAAGTCCCGTAAGCCCCCTTCTCTTCCTCTGTCCTCCCTCCCACCCCTTCCCACTTTCCCGTTCTGGTTTTGCCGAATACTGTTTCATTGAGTCTTTCCAGAACCAGGGGCCACTCCTCCTTTCTTCTTGTATCTCATTTGATGTGTGGATTATGTTTTGGGTATTCCAGTTTTCTAGGTTAATAACCACTTATTAGTGAGTGCATACCATGATTCACCTTTTGAGTCTGGGTTACCTCACATAGTATGATGTTCTCTAGCTCCATCCATTTGCCTAAGAATTTCATGAATTCATTGTTTCTAATGGCTTAATAGTACTCCATTGTGTAGATATACCACATTTTTTGCATCCACTCTTCTGTTGAGGGATACCTGGGTTCTTTCCAGCATCTGGCAATTATAAATATGGTCTATCTGATCCTGATTAAAATTTGGTATTTGGTATCTGTCTAGGAAATTGTCCATTTCCTTGAGATTTTGTAGTAGGATAAGATAATTTTTTGAATTTCCTCAGTTTCTGTTTTTATTTCTCCCTTTTCATTTCTGATTTTGTTAATTTGGGGAAAATTTCCTGAACAAAACACCAATAGCTTATGCTCTAAAATCAAGAATTGACAAATGGGACCTCAAAAATTACTGAGTTTCTGTAAGGCAAAGAACAAAAGAACAAAAAGGCAAACAACCAATTGGGAAAAGATCTTTATCAACCTAAATGTGACAGAGGGCTAATATCCAAAATATACAAAGAATTCAAGAAGGTTGACGCTGGAGAGCCAAATTTCCCCACTAAAAATGGGGTGCAGAGCTAAACAAAGCATTTTCACCTGAGGAATATTGAATGGTGGAGAAGCACCTAAAGAAATGTTCAACATCCTTAATCATCAGGATAATGCAAATTAAAAGGACCCTGAGATTTCACCTCATACCAGCCAGAATGACTAAGATCAAAAACCTAGGAGAAAACAGTGTTGGCAAGGATATGGGAAAAGAGCAACACTCCTCCACTGCTGGTGGGGTTGCAAGCTGGCACAATCACTCTGCAGATCATATTGGTGGTTCCTCAGAAAACTGGGCATGATACTACCAGAGGATCCCAGCATAGCATTCCTGGGCATATACCCAAAGGATTCCCCAATATGTAATAAGGATACATGCTCCACAATGTTCATAACATCCCTATTTATAATAACCAGATTCTGGAAAGAATCCAGATGCCCCTCAAAGGAGGAATGGATACAGAAAATGTGGTATATATTCACAACAGAGTACTATTCAGCCATTACAAATCATGAATTCATGAAATTCTCTATAGGAATGTGATTTACAAAGATGAATTTGTATCCAGATCATGAGTTTGGTACTTATAGTTGTTTCTATGTACTATCAAAATAAAGTACTAAAACCAAGATTTTTTTCAAATAAATTAGAAAGAAGCTAATAAATAGATTGTCTTTATGCCTTGTGTTCAGAGAGGAGTAAAATTGAATACATTAGCATAGTCTTTGAATTGATGGATTATAGAAAGCTAAAATACTAAAAAATGAAAACATAAAGAATGAATTTTGGTAAGGAACATATAGTCCAGGTTGTCTTATCTGATATACAAGTATAAATAAGAAGCTTGTCATGAATTAAAAAATAATTTTCTAATAAGGAGCCACAGTGGGACATTGCAGAAATGTCCCAGTTTACTAGATAAGGCCTGTAAGAACATTGTGTTCCTGGCAATGTAACCTTTAAGGGAATAGAGTGATGGTGATCTCTCCTCTGTACCTGTCTTTCACACCATCTCATTAAAAAAATATTGTTCCTGTTCCTCATGTTCCCCACATGATGAGCTGCTCTGTCAATGGCCTCAAGCAGATCATTGTATGGTAGAGAGAAGATGGAGACTCTGGGAAGAAAAGATAAACCTTTTGTCTTATGGGTGGAGTGTTTTTGTTATTTGTTTAGGAAATGTAGAGATAGCCACCACAGAGATGAGGACTCAGTTAGTCACCGAGGAGGCAAAGTATTTTGTCTATTGTTGTTATGAAAGCTACCATACTTGAATGGCTAAACAAGTGAGTGTTTTTTTATATTACATGCCTAGAGATAGAAATTTGAAAATAGATACTATAAAGTAAAATTAGTGACTGATACAGTGTAATTTTGGAACAAAATAGTTTGCCACCTTGAGTTTATTTTAAAGAATTATTCATTCAGTTTATTTATATAAGAACACTGTCTTTGTCTTCAGACATGTCAGAAGAGGGCATCTAATCCCATATCAGATGGTTGTGAGCCACCATGTGGTTGCTGGAATTGAACTCAGGACCTCTGGAAGAGCAGTCAGTGCTCTTAACTGCTGAGCCGTCTCTTCAGCCCAATTCTCTACTTTCAATGACAGTATTAACCTATGAAATGTTTATCAGCATGTGGCCATACTGGCCTTAACTATCATACTGACTCTTCTACATTAAAAGACATTTTCTGATTATATGGAATTTATGAAAAATAATACTTTGTTTTAATATCTGTTTATTAGCATACTTAATTCAATCTTCAGCCATCATTTCTCCCTTTGTCATGTCATATAACTCTTTCATGGATATCAGTAATTAGAAAAAAATTGAAAGTCTGTGATTGACTTAAAAAAAGCAAATATGGAAACTGAACTACTTGAGGCTAACTTTGATAAGAATATGCACTCAAGAACGGTTGAATCATGACAAAAACCAGTTGAGTAAGGTATCTGTTAAGGTTCAGATATGCTGAGAGAAAAAGTCATCATTTAGCAAAACGATGATATCCATTGACAAGCACATCCTAAACCATTTTTTGAAAAAGTTAAGTGCAAATGCAAATATTGGTAATTAGTGTCTGTGATCACACAAAATCAATTGCAAGTGCTTGGATTACAGGCATATGGCATGCTGATTAATGTAGACTATTATCTCCCTGCACATATCCCAAGTTTAAAGCCAGAGAGTTGCCAAAACATTTGACTGTATAAACTAATAGTGCTTATTTCTCCTGGATCTATCTAAAAGATAAGATTCTTTTGTCTTGCTATATTTTCTGAGAATTCTTTGCCACATTTTAGTACTAGCTACCTAATAAATGCTATGAGTCTAGTGTTTAAGCAAGAATCTGCATTAATCCCCATGAAGCCAAAGTTGGACTGGTAGCAGAAACCTTGAAGGACTCTGTACTCTTAATTACTGCTTCCAGATATAGAACTCCCTTGGTGATGAGCAACTGGAGAAAAATCTATCACTAAGGCTCTCTTAAAGTTTATAATCATTAACAATAACCTTTCCATGGACCTTAGTTTAAGGACGTTTTGAAGGAAAGACTGATTGCATAAGTACAGCATTTAAGAATTCAACTTAGTTAGAAGCAAACATTAAGACATTCAAATTTGTGGCAAAATAACCATTTCTATGAGAAAAAATATCTCAGTATACCAAGAGAAATAATTTTTGCTTTGTTCCTAAACATTCAACATTCTCAGCAAGGACTCTGCGTTTATTTCCTGAGGTACTAGGATTAATCATAGATATAAGAAAGTAAGGGAGCCACCCCTGAGCTACACTTTTTATAACAATCAGAGGAACAACAATTTTGTTCTTACAATATTTTTGAAATCAAAACAAAGTCCTTCCAGCATTTTCTTTAGTTAGAAATGAACTACTGATGATAAACCTTGATATTTTAATGAGACCATTTCATTTTCAAAAACGTTGATAAACATGTCTGAATTGAAGCAATTTTACATGTCCCACTTGCTTTATTTTCCCCCTGATTTTTGCTATTTCTGAAAAATAAGCATTAAGATTTATCTTTCCAATAACTCTAAAACCTGTGAGTTATAATGTTGTAGTCGATTTACGTCATGTCGTACTTCAGGTAACAGTACATTACTGAGGGAAGTCAGGGCATAAAACTCAATTGGGCCAGGAACTGACCCAGATGACACATGGCTTACTGTCTCACTCCTCTTGGTATTCTGAGCCTGCTTTTCCATACATCCAGGACAACCTACCCTGGATAGCACTACCCATGGGGGAGTTGAACACTGTCATACCAAACACTGATTAATAAAATGTCCCACACATTTGCCCACAGGCCAGTCTGGTGGGGGTATTTTCTTAGTTGATTTTCTGTCTGCACTACTGTCTCTACCTTGTGCCAATTTGACATAAACTAGCCAGCATAATATTTCTGTGACATTTAATGATTGCTACTAATTGTAGTTCCATTTGAATTAAAAAACAATTAGCAGATATTAATAATATGGATCATCTTTTGCACTACAGAATGCTAGCTTCATTAAATAAATAATTAGTATGTACCTTGGGTATTTTTACAGACAAGTAGAAATTTTTTTTAGGCAGAGTACAATCAAAGATTTAAAAAACTAAATTCAATGATTCAAATTTATTTCTAAGGTAAAATAAATAAAATATTTCATAAACTTCAAAGAGCTTGAATGCATGTAATCTCAAATACTTGAAGTGGCATCATCTGACATCACCCTGTCATTGTATGTAAGTTTTCTTGGTACAGAACCTTGAAGAGTTTGAATAGTGTTCATTGCTACATATGTTTTGAATGAGTGCTGTGCGGTGCAACACTACTCATAGTAAAGGAAATTCAGCCACCTTCAAGAACTACATTAAGTTCAATATTCACCTAAGAAAATGCTATGATTAAACCAGATGCCATGGAGGCCTGTCCATTCTTCACAAACCACGAGAATCTAGATTTAAAGAGGTTAAAAACTGAGGCAGAGGAGGGGGAAAGGGAACCTAATCTGGTATTGGTTGAGGGAACTGAAGCTTTGAGTGCCAGCAGAAAGAATCCAGACAACCTCAGGAGATAGGAGTTTGGGAGGAACCTCCAGAATGCACCAGAGACCCAGGAGGTGAGAGGCTCTCAGGACTCAAAGGGAGAGACCTTAGATGAAATGACTGACAGTAGGGAGAGGGAAATTATAGAGCAGACCTCCAGCAGGAAGACAGGGCATCAAATGAGGGAGAGGGGGCCATCCCACAATCACAACTCTAACCCATAATTGTTCCTGTCTGAAAGAATTACAGGGATGGAAATGGAGAGGAGCCTGAAGAAAAAAAGGTCCAATGACAGGCCCAAAATGGAATCCAGCTCAAGGGGAAGCCCCAAGGCCTGACACTATAACTGAGGCTTTGAGCCCTCACAAAAAGGGACCTAGCATGACCTCATTCAAGAAGACCCATCAAGCAGATGAAAGTGTCAAATGTAGATATATCCACCCAACCAATGGACAGAAGCAGGTGGTGCCTGTTGTTGAATTAGGGAAGGCTGAAATAAGCTGAGGAGAAGGGCAATCCTACAGGAGGGCCAGCAGTCTCAATTTATCTGGACCCCTGAGATATCTCAAATACTGGACCTCCAAACAGGTAGAATACACCAGCTGATATGAGGCCCCCAACACACATATGGTAGCAGACTGCTGGGTCTGTGTTCATTCAGAGATGATTCATCTAACAGACAAGAGACTGGAGGCTTCAGGGACATTAGAGGTCAGGTGGGGTGGGTTGTGGGGACATTCAGATAAAAACAGTTGGTTGAGGAGGAGGTATGGAATGTGGAACAGTCAGAGGGTGTACAGGGGTGGGGGGGATAAAATATGGAATATAAAAAATAAATAAGTTACTTAATTTTAAAAATAAAAAGAACCTGAAGAACTAAGAGCAATCCACACTGAAACTTGATTCGCAGTTAAAGGGCAGGCAATCTTTATCAAATGAGAGTCTAAAGGCACTGACTATCAAAGCAATGAACTGTCAGGAGAGCAAGCAGCTACAACTTTCTGCTCACATTGTTTACCTCTCTTTGTATTCAAGACACTGTAGCTGTGACTTTATAACCATTAGCTGGTAGTGTGCATGCTAACAGGTGACATACCTCCAGCCAAAGGGAAGAACAGATTATCATCCAAATTTTGTTATAGTTCTGAGTGGTTCCAAATTAAATATTTAAATACAATTTAATCTAAAAACAGCAACTTATAGATGTCTCTAGTATAATTCATGTGATGAACAGCTTATATTTTACTCTTAAAATAATATACTTTTGGTAGCTAAATCAAGCTGAAAATTGATACTCAGTATAAAAACATATTGCTATTTTAATAGGTTTTGAAAGAGTTATTAGAGATTTGATTGAAACTATTACTTTCTGTGAAAATGAGAAAGGATTTTAATTAGCTTTATTAAAACTTTAGGTAGTGATAAATGGTGAACCTCCTTCTTCATAACCTTCCTGTGTTTTTATTATTGGGATTTGTTTAATGGAACTCATTACTGAGCCAGCTCAACTCAATTGTTTAATTCACAGAATGTGTCTTTGTGAAAAGTTCTTGGTTAGAATATTGTCGCTTTCAACATGGAAAGTACTTCCTAATCAAAATGATCAATAAAATAGGTCAAGCTGACCCTTCATCTTAAAGGAGAATAAGTCAGCTGGAGTAAATGTAATGAAAGGAAAAGTGGTATGATGTGGAGTTAGCCCAGGAATGTAGGGACAACTCATAAACATTTCAGCAGAAAGTAAGCAAACTTCCAGGAGTTATTACTCATATACTGAACCCTGGCATTTGTATAACAGCATATATATTACAATGGCCACATAAATGAGGAACTGACACCAAATATTTCCAATGCCATTTCTCTTTCAGTTCAGAGAGCATGGCAAAGCTAAGATTAATTTTTAGAGACAGCCTTTGCTGGGCTCAAAATTCTATGTGACTACTGCCATGGCATTAAGCCTTGAGGTCTAAAATCCTACTAAAGATAAAATGAAACATGCACTCTCAGATGTGGTATATTGGTATAAACTATATATATTTTTCTTTATATATAAACTTTATATATATACACTCTTTATATATATATATATATATATATATATATATATATATATATATATATACACTCTCTCTCTCTATATATATATATATGGTTTTATATATAAACTATATATAGGTTTCTTTGAAACATATATTCCATTGTGTAAATATACCATATTTTCTGTATCCATTCCTCCATTGAGGGACATCTGGGTTCTTTCCAGCTTCTGGCTATTATAAATAAGTCTGCAATGAACATAGTGGATCATGTGTCCTTATTGCATGTCAGGGAATCCTCTGGGTATATGCCCAGGAGAGGTATAGCAGGGTCCTCCGGAAATGTCATGTCCAGTTTTCTGAGGAACCACCAGACTGATTTCCAAAGTGCTTGTACCATCTTGCAATTCCTCTTTCTCCACATCCTTGCCAACACCTGTGGTCTCCTAAGTTTTTAACCTTAGCCATTTTGAATGGTGAGAGGTGAAATCTCAGGGTTGTTTTGATTTGCATTTCACTAATGATTAATGATGTTGAACATTTCTTAAGGTGCTTCTCAGTCATCCGAAGTTCTTCAGGTGAAAATTCTTTGTTTAGCTCTGTACCTCAATTAAAAACAATGAATTCATGAAATTCTTAGGCAAATGGTTGGAACTGGAAAATATCATCCTAAGTGAGGTAACCCAATCACAAAAGAATACACATGGAATGCAATCACTGATAAGTGGATATTAATTAGTCCAGAAGCTCTGAATTCTCAAGACACAATTAGCATATCAAATGATGCCAAAGAAGAGGGAAAGAGAGGGCCCTGGTTCTGAAAAGAGTTGATCCAGTATTGTAGGGGAGCACCAGGACAGGGAAATGGGAGGGGGGGTGATTGGGAAATGGGTAGAGGGAAGAGGGCTTAGGAGACTGATGGGGAGGAGGGAATCGGGAAAGGGGAAAGCATTCGGAATGTAAACAAATTATATCTAAAATATAAAAGAATTAAAAAATTTTTAAAAAAGACAAAAACACCCCAAACTTTTAAAAAATTTTAAAAAAGAAACCTATTTTCAATTATTTGAAGGAGACAATTTTTTTAATCTGCTTCTTGTCAACCATCAATATTAACTGTCTTTCAATGTACATTCCCTTAAATATAGGAAACCAGAAAACGTAGCTTCTTATATTTCTTACACAGGAACAAAGTGATTTGACAGACCCGTAAGTCAGTCAAAAATGGATTGAGAGATCCCCTGCATTTTTTGACCCTTGTCAAGTTTTTGCTCTACTTTTGATTGTGATGTTCATCCAGGTAAATATGTTGAATTGGCTTTTCTGTGATTCTAACACTTCTACATTGCTAACAGGCCTAAGGAAGAACTGATATAAAACAAAACTGGGAAAGGCTTCCTAGTCATCTGCCACCCTAAATCCGAACTGGGCCCTAGACTCTCAAGAGAGGAACAGGTCATGGAACAACACTCCAGGGGCCAAGGGTGCTTATTCCAGAAAACCCCAGATGGATCCCAGTACCCTAGTTAAATGACACAAAGCAGTCTGAATTCCAGCACTGTAGGAAAAGATACCCTGTTCCCAATTCTTCAGGCACTTTCACATAGATATAATATACAAGCAAATATACACAAATACAATTAAACAAAATTGGAAAACATATTTTAAAAATAGAGAAAAAGTTTGAGAAGATTATACCTATCCAGAATTGTCTCCCTTTCTACTTTTGTCAATACACTAACAACTACTTCTATTTCACATAATTTTAAAGTGAGTACTTTTCAAATTATGTCCTATAACTTTAAAATTTTGTCACATAGATCCCTGAATTCTACACAAAAAATTATAACAGCCTACATTTTATGTTACATATGTTATAATATCAACTGAGGAAATCTAATAAATAACCAGTATGATGTTATTAAACATCTTACAGATCAAAACAGACACCCTCATAACAAAAAATTATGTGTAAAGAATATGAACCTCACTGTATAGGTAGTTGATACTTATATACCTTCTTATAACTACCCATATCATGTAGCTGAGAAAAATTTGTTTAAATACAGAAACAACCTTATAATTCTAAAACATGCTTATTAGTATAAGTTGATAATGGGCTTTTGTATTTAAGGATGAACACAAGGTACATTGAATATGTAAAACATATATTAATTTATGTTTTAAAGATTGTTTTGTTGAACTTCATTAAAATCACAGTGAAGTAAGATATTATCTAACTTCAATAGCCATTTTTAGCATGTTAAATGCAGGTAAATCTTAAAACATGCTATTCATTGGATTAGCTTTTAAGTGCCTGAGATAAAATGAAAGGTTTTCTCACCTTTATTCATTATAAAATACAATAGTAAGTACAATAAAAAGGAATGCTATTAGTGTTTTTTCAGATGATATCAAATCTCTTTAAAGTGTGAGTACAGACAAGTCTTAGAAGCTAGCAGAAACTAGTATCTGTTCATAGCCATACCCTCTTCCTCTTAACCAAATCCCACAAATAAATTAGCTGTGCCAGATGACCTCCTTCTTTACCAATCTACAGTCCCAGGTTCTAGTAGCCAGTGGTTTAAAATGCAGATACACTAGAATCAGCTGTCTCATTGAACATAACTTTCTTTTAACAGGAGGAAAATCATGCCTGGTATTCTAAAATTATCCAACTCTCTGGAGCTGGTGAGGTCATGAACTTTCAAAGAGAATTCACCACTGCTAAATTGGTAGGCCAGATGATTATTAACTATATTCTAAATCTTACACTGTACTGATAAATAGCTGTAACTACCACCCCTTATCAAAGAGGATTCTGTGTATAGCAAATGAGATGACAATTGAACAAAAATGCCAAGAGCAAGAGGTGAGGGGAATCCCAAATGCAGGAGATACATATACCTTATAGCCCTGAATTGGTGGTTCAGAGAAGAGCAAAGAGGTGGCAATATGATCATATGTGCTTGAATAATAGGGCATCCGTTATAAAACACTCCTCCTAGAAATGGCTGCACAAGAACGACCTGAAAACTAGCAATAACAATAGCCATGTTACCACGGAAGTGGGGAGTTTTCACAGGGTTGTACACCTACACAAAGACTTACAGGCAAGGAATGAGTGCTAACAAGAGAATTATGTTCTCCCAGGGATGAGCCTCTTAATTGGCTATCAAATAGAAAATGGTCAGCCCTAAAGCAATATATACACTGTCTTAGTCAAGGTTTCTATTCCTGCACAAATATCATGACCAAGAAGCAAGTTTGCGAGAAAAGTGTTTATTCAGCTTATACGTCTACATTGCTGTTCATCACTAAAGGAAGTCAGGACTAGAATTCAAGCAGGCCAGGAAAGAGGAACTAATGCAGAGGCCATGGAGGGATGTTTTTTATTGGCTTGCTTCCCTTAATTTGCTTATCTTGCTTTCTTATAGAACCCAAGACTACCAGCCCAGAGATGGTACCACCCACAAAGGCCCTCCTTGCTTGATCACTAATTGAGAAGATGTTTTACAGCTGAATCTCACGGAGGCACTTACCCACCTGAAATTCCTTTCTTTGTGATAACTCCAGCTTGTGTCAACTTGAGTCACAAAACCATCCAATACAAACAAAAACAACAAAACATCACTCAGCAGGTTGTGTGTATATAAACATACATAAATACATACATGTGTATGTGTTCATGCTTTTAGAAATACCTTTAGACTGATCATCAAACATAAAAGGCTAGCAATTCAAGAGTAAGGAGGGATAGGGAAGGAATTAGAGAGAGAGGACATGAAAAGGAGTAGAAAAAATAGAATAGGAAAGATGATATAATTATAATTTAATTTAAAACACCTACATTTTAGAGCAACAATAACAAAAAATGTTGCATGAATTACAAAGTTCTACTATAAACTGTGAGTGTAATGCATAAGGGGTATTAATAAGATTATGTTAAATATGTTATATTAATCATTTATCAAATTAATTATAGTTTAATGAAAAATAATAAATTCCCTGGTCAACACGTAAAACTGAATATATATGTTCAGGCTAGACCAAAATATGTTTCAAAGTCTGTCTGACCTCTCTTGACATAAAGAGGAAGAGTAGGTCATGAGAAGGTCATGAGTAGATTTAATTGTGAGAGGTAAGGTGAAAACCTTTTCTATCCATAGTAAACTGTACAGATGGGATTCATTTGTTGACTTTTTACTGGTGAGAGGACTACATTATTATTCATTCCTTATCATACTCTGTATCTGTTAAATATTCAGCTGGAAGACACTGAGCCAGAACATGCACGGAAAGAAACGCTGTCCCATTAATGTCTCTGACATTTTGAGAAACAAAGGGCAGACATCATAAAACCATAAGCATCAAATTATCCCTAGCTAAAGCCGCTCAATAATGATAGATGTGTGGGGTACTCTACCTAATTAAATTCTCAACTTCACTTGTTGAAATGAGGGAATCAGTTTCCTGTAAGGTCTAAGTAAACGCCTCAAATGAGTTCTCGTATAAGGTGGGGCTTCTTTGCTTGGGGTATGATTATGTTTTCTCTCATCTAGAGATACAAGTTAAGGTAAAAATGTGGAGAAAAAAAAGGGAAAATGAATGTAAGCTGTACCAAGAGCTCTACACATATAATCTACATGAATTCACCAATTGATGTCTGAATTTGCTAAGGATAAAAAGAGAATAAGATATCAATGGTACAGTAAGGCCTGATCATCATGAATATGGAGGAATGGAATGAGTTATGCCTCCTGAGTACAGCATGTTGAAGGAAATAAAATGTAAAAGTGAATGAAGAGTCAATCTTCATCATCATAGGGAATTTAACAATGGCACAGAACCCAGGATGTTCTGTACTTCTGTAGCGTAGCACGTACAAGTTTGAAGAACCATTGAAAAGTAATGATTAACATTTAGGAAGCATAGGATGTATGAAAGCAATCATGGAGGAACAAAACTACACCTTAGACAAGTTTACCTGCACTGATATGCTTATTATTATACATAGGTTAAAGCTACCAAATTCCAGAGAACGGAGATTAAGAACTCCCATAATAGTGAAATAAATTTATGAGAAACTAAAAGAATTTGAGAAGCTCCTCAACTTGGAAAACTGAGATTGATTGCCACTTAGTATATGAAATCATATTGTATTAGATAATATTGGAGCTGGTCTTTCTTGTAGCATCTATATAACAAGAAACTTCCAATTCTAAAGTCAGGTGACAGTTAAAATTTAGAAATAAGGGCGGCATAATTGTTTAAAGGGAAATAGACAGAGAGGGAGGATTAAGGCTTTAAACAATATACGAAATGTAAAGATGGTCAAGATAAATTGTTATGATTAAGACGAGTTATGCAACACAAGTACTGATTATGCAAGATCTCTAGGTTATTTGGTATGTTTTTGCTACCAGGCATAATTTTCCTCTTGTTGCCTGCATCTTACTGCTACCAGTTATATACAAATTATGTATTAGTATATATTTATTATATTTTTATTAGATATATTTGTTATATTATTTTTATTAATATGTTTATTATATATTTGTTTACTAAACAAATTTGCTAAACAGTTTATTAAAAAATATAATACATGATTAGTTATCTTTGTACCTCACAGCCAAGTGAAGGTTTCACCCCATAATCAAAGAAATATTTCCTTGCAAAATAGGAAGCTCATTACTGAAAACCTAAACAGAATAAGGTGCAGAGAGCACATGGCCATGTGGTGCTCAACCTCAATTGAGATATCTACAATACAATTCCTGCACCTAAGGCTCAAGGATCATAGTAGGAAGGAGGCAGAATGATTTTAAGAAACAGGAAGAGAATGAAACTGTGATATTAAAACTTCTAGTGTTGTTGGTAAAGACAAACCTGTAATATCTCCTCAGAATATATATCTAAGCAAGTCCTGAATAAGGGTGGCACCAATAAACATAATAACATGAAAGAGGGTATTCTCCTAGAGCTTCAACCTTCAAGCCTATTTAGAGGAATATAGAAAACTAAGAATTTCTGAGAGAGAAATATATTTGTATGTGTGCGCGCGCGCGCGTGTGTGTGTGTGTGTGTGTGTGAGAGAGAGAGAGGGGGGGGTGAACTATGTATGCAAATGTGTTTACATATAAAGAAATATAGGCTGCAAATTTGTAAAAGAGCAAGGGAGTGTGCTACATCTGGTGGGTTAAAGAGTGACGAATCAAGGGAGAAATAATACGATTAGATTTTAATTTAAAGGCTATTTTTTGAAAACGTGTTGCATATGTATAATTTCAAAATATTAAGAATGGATAAGCAGTCTACCTAAGTGACCCAAAAAACTCCAGTAGAGAACTCCTACAGCTGATAAACAACTTCAGCAAAGTGGCAGGTTATAAAATCAACTCAAACAAATCAATAGCCTTCTTATACTCAAAGGATAAGCAGGCTGAGAAAGAAATTAGGGAAATGACACCCTTCACAATAGCCACAAACAATATAAAGTACTGTGGGGTGACTCTTACCAAACATGTGAAAGATCTGTATGACAAGAACTTTAAGACTCTGGAGAAGGAAATGGAAGAAGACCTCAAAAATGGAAAAACCTCCCATGCTCATGGATCACCAGGATTTACATAGTTAAAATGGCCATTTTGCCAAAAGCAATATACAGATTCAATGCAATACCCTTCAAAATCCCAACTCAATTCTTCATAGAGTTAGAAAGAGCAACTCTCAAATTCATCTGGAACAGCAAAAAAACCAGGATAGCTAAAACTATTCTCAACAACAAAAGAAATTCTGGGGGAATCAGTATCCCTGACCTCAAGCAATATTACTGAGCAATAGTGTTAAAAACTGCATGGTATTGGTACAGTGACAGGCAGGTGGATCAATAGAACAGGATTGAAGATCCTGAAATGAACCCACACACCTATGGCCACTTGATCCTTGACAAAGGGGCTGAAAACATCCAATGGAAAAAAGATAGCCTTTTCAACAAATGGTGCTGGTTCAACTAGAGGTCAGCATGCAGAAGAATGGGAATTGATCCATCCTTGTCTCCTTGTACTAAGCTCAACTCCAAATAGATCAAGGACTTCCACATAAAGCCAGACACTCTGAAGCTAATAGAAAAGAAACTGGGGAAGACCCTTGAGGACATCGGTACAGGGGGAAAGTTTCTGAACAGATCACCAATAGCATATGCTCTAAGTTCAAGAATTTACAAATGGGACCCCATAAAATTACAAACTTTCTGTAAGGCAAAGGACACCATCAACCAACCAACAAAGGATAAATCGGCAACCAACAAATTGGGAAAAGATCTTCACCAATTCTACATCAGATAGAGGGCTAATATCCAATATATACAAAGAACTCAAGAAGTTAGATCCCAGAAAACCAAATAACCCTATTAAAAATGGGCTACAGAGTTAAACAAAGAATTCACACCTGAAGAACTTCGGAAGGCAGAGAAACATCTTAAAAAAATGCTCAACTTCATTAGTGATTAGGGAAAGGCAAATCAAAACAACCCTGAGATTTCACCTTACAGCAGTCAGAATGGCTAAGATTAAAAATTCAGGAGACAGTAGGTGTTGGCGAGGATGTGGAGAAAGAGGAACACTCCTCCACTGCTGGTGGGGTTGCAAATTGGTGCAACCACTCTGTAAATCAGTCTGGTGTTTCCTCAGAAAACTGGGCACCTCACTTCCAGAAGATCCTGCTATACCACTCCTGGGATTCCAGGAGGATTCCCCAGCATGTAATAAGGATACATGCTCCACTATGTTCATAGCAGCCCTATTTATAATTGCCAGAAGTTGGAAAGAACCCAGGTATCCCTCAACATAAGAATGGATGCAAAAATTGTGGTTTATATATATACACAATGGAGTACTTTTTAGCCATTAGAAACAATGAACTCATGAAATTCTTAGGCAAATGGATGGAGCTGGAGAACATCATACTAAGTGAGGTAACCCAGTCTCAAAAGATCAACCATGGTATGCATTCACTAACAAGTGGATATTAACCTAGAAAACTCGAATACCCAAATCATAATCCACACATCAAATGAGGTACAAGAAGAATGGAGGAGTGGCCCTTTGTTCTGGAAAGACTCAGTGTAGCAGTATAGGGCAAAACCAGAACAGGGAAGTGGGAAGGGGTGGATGGGAGAACAGGGGGAGGGAAGGGGGCTTATGTGACTTTCGGGGAGTGGGGGAACCAGAAAA
Source organism: Apodemus sylvaticus (assembly GCF_947179515.1). Lineage (NCBI taxonomy): Eukaryota > Metazoa > Chordata > Mammalia > Rodentia > Muridae > Apodemus > Apodemus sylvaticus. Next base: position 11,394,403 of record NC_067479.1, read on the forward strand.
AGGGGAAATCATTTGAAATGTAAATAAAAATATATTGAATAAAAAATTCAAAAAAAGAGAAAAATCTTAAAAAAACAATTTAAAAAAGAAAAAGTATATTTTTCATATGGTTTTTTGGGAATGAATTTCTTTCAAGTTGGGGAAAACATGCATAATGCCAAGGACATGGAATTGGATGATAATATTTTTATCTACAGATCTAGAGGTAGGTACAGAGAGAGGAGGAAAGAACATGAAGTCATATAAGATTAATAATTGTAAAAACCCAACTCTACTGATATGCTTTCCGCAGAAAGACACTATCTCTATTCAAATGTTCTATAACCTTCTCAAATAATGCTGTCACCAAGAGTCCAAGTACATGAACATGTCTGGTGGACTGTTTCTCACTTAAACCAAATTACAGGTCTGTTACTACAGTGATCTGGTTAAGAAAAGACTGCATTACCAAGAAAAAACCTCTTAAAGTCTCTAAGCATAGCATGAAAATTTTCACTGCTTCAGAGACAAAGTAGAAATGATGAAAATCTGTTCTATAATCTCTAATAATCATATGCTGAGAAAAATGCACTATGCTGATTGTTTGAGAGGCCTTGATTTTAGGAACAGAGCTAACACTAACATATCACAATCCAAAAAGCTTTCAGAATTCCTATAACAGATCAAGTGCCATTGATAATCATATTTTAAAAAGAGCCATGATTGAGGTCCATATCACTGTGAACCAACTGGATTTATGGACTTACCTGGTGAGTTATTGTCTATATAAGTGTAAAACATATACTCAATATTTAAATACTCAAATATGTTCTTTCATCTACAGAATAAGAGCTACTGAATTGAGAAGAGCTAAATGGAGTACTGTAAAACTGGTATACTATCTATACTCTTTCTACTGATATCTAAATGAGATAAAATGACATTCATATGATAATGTCAAAATTATTTCTATACATGAAATTTCATGAAACACAGCATGGGATATGTTCTCACCATATTTCCATTTCATTCAGTTCTTAGCACTTGTAAATCCCAGACAGAAAATGACACATGAAGGAGATTAACAATAGTAGACCTCTATAGCACTATACCAACTGCATCTGTAGTTCAGGACATCCTTACTAGAGCCAACAGTGCACTGGCTCCCAATGAGTACCATTTCCTGCTTACTGATGTCCTTTAGTGAGAAAAGCAACACTCATTTGCTTTATATTTCATAGAACTCGTGGTTTTGTCATAGAACTTAGTTCATTAAATTATCTTTGTCTGTTAATTTGAGATCTTTGTTCTGTTGAAAAACTATGGAAACAACATAAAGGAAGAAAGTATAATTTTGGGTCATGGATTCAAGGTCCATGATCACTAGACTTCATTGCTCCTTGGCTTTTTCAAGTCAGCACATGTGATAGAGTAAAACAACTCTTCTCATGTTGGACAAGAATCAGTAATAATAGGGGCCAGGACCAAAGTACATCCAAAGATGAGTCAACAATTACACATCTTCTTCAAAATGCCACACCTAGTTTTTCCAACACTTCTCAAAATACTATGAGCCTGAGACAAAATTGTGCGAGTGTGGGAAAAAGCCATTCATTAGGAAATGGATAGCTGGGTGCACTGTGATTAGAAACAATACATGAAACTAAGAAGCAAATATCATGTTCAAGTCATAGCTCTTTGGGAATAGAGGATGAGCGAATCTAAACAACAAGGAGTTTGTATACATGACATTAGTACTTAATATTAACGGTGTAATAATTGACCCTGATGTTAAACAAGTGGAAATTAATGTCACTGGCTTCATTATATTAGTCCTATATGGGAAATGGAGATTTTTTTCTTTTAATCATGTACTCAACACTTAGAGATTTTAGAAATTGAATCATACACAACATATAATATATATATATATATTATAACATATAATATATATATTATACTTTAAAATGCTTAAGCCCAAAAAACAAGTCGTGATTTTTTTCATATCTTGTTATAACTTGGATTTAGAAATTACTGGTCTTCAGGATAATACAGCAACTCATTAAGTGCATCAGTAGATGACTGGGCCTTTTGAGTTAAGTTCAGAGTAAGAGAGGATGCTTCACGTTTATGTGGTTCTGTAAGCAGAGCAGCATTTTTGGACTTAGAGATTTGGCAACCTCATAGTTCTAAAGATATGTGCCATAAAATTATAGCAGTGAATTTCTGGAAAATACAAAGAGAAAAGTCAAATTGCAAGTTAAGTAGTAAAATAAACAGCTATATTGCATTTTGAAGCAGCACTTTATGTGTTCTTGGTTGCACAGAGCTTAGTAAATACTCTACAGACGAACACAATGTGGGGCACTGGTTAAATTTCCAATAATGATTTCATTATGGTCAACGCTTTTGTTTGCTTTTCTCTTGCTGTGGCTGCTGAAATAAAGCACCACCCACAGCTGCCAAAAGCATATCAGGAGGTAAAGCCTTTGTCACACCACTCTTCATGATATTCCGTCATCGACAGAAGCCAGTGCAAGGCCTGGAACAGCCGACTGAAGGCCTGACCTGAAGCAGATACCTTAAAATGCCATTTAATTGGAAAGCAATAAACTGTAAATAGAAATAATTTCTCTTATACTATGTGTATGAATGTACTGAAGGAATACATACATGAGATAGATTGTTGTATGACTTTTTATGGGAAGACAAAAAATACAAATACATTATATATATAATTATATATAAAATATATTATATTTATAATTTGAAATCTCTATATAATTTCTAATTTTTAGGCAAGTACAGTGAAAATTTCCCTCCAAACATGATTAAGACTTGTTTATTGTTTATACAACCTTGTGTAGGAACCTATGACATTTTAAGTTTCATATTTCATGAGTCTTTAAAACCTCTTACTTCAATTCAGAGGGATTATCTATACATCATGCATAAAGCTCTCACTTAAAAATGTTGGAGGGTCTCTTTATCCTTCTATCAATCAATCAATCAATCAATCTATCTATCTATCTATTTATCTATCTATCATCTATCTATCTATCTCATCTTTGTATTTATTTTCTTTTCACATATTACCTCCTAACCACAGTTTCTACTCCTTTCTCTCCTCATAGTTTTGCTCCTCTCTCTAACTTTTCTCTACTCAAGATCCAGACTCCTCTGTTTTCACTCAGAAAAAGCAAGTTTCCCAGGGATATCAATCAAATATGGCATAACAATCTACATAGTAATATTACACACATACTGCTGTATCAAAGCTATACAAGGCAATTCATTAGGAGGAAAAGGATTCTAAAGCAAGCAAAAAAGTCCCACTTTGAGGAATCCTAAGGGAACAGCAAGATGCACAACTATAACATTCATGCAGAGGACCTAGGTCAGACCCATGGAGTCTTCCCGATTGTCTGTTCAGTCTTGGTGAGCCAATATGAGCCCTGGTTAGTTGATTCTGTGGGCTATGTTCTCATGGTGTCCTTGACCCCTTTTGTTCCTGTAATTGCTCCTCCCTTCTTCCACAGGATTCCCAGAGCTCTGCCCAATGTTCTCCTCTCAGTCTCTGCATCTGCTCCTATCAGTTGCTGAATGGAATTTCGCTGATAATGATTATGCTAGGATCCTCTGTACAGGTATAGGAGAATATCAGTTGGAATTATTTTATTAACCTGTTTCTTTGTTTGTTTGTTTGTTTGTTTGCTTTTTTCCTAGTCTTGTTTGGTTCCGTATATAGCCTCTCGTTACTAGCCTCTGAGGCAGTGTCAGGAATAGACTCTTATAGGTTTCAGGTTGGGCCAGTCTTTTGTTGGCTACCCCTACAAGTTCTGTGCCACCTTTACACCAGCCCTTATTGTAGGCAGCAAAAAATATAGGTAGAATGTTTTAAAGCTGTGTAGGTATCACAGTCCCTCCAGGGATCATTGTAACCAAGCCCAGTTCTTGCATGGGTCAGTTTCATATTCTCTAAAGTGGTCATGTGTCCGCTTACTTAAGGTTTACTCTAATTTTAAAAAGTGAACTAGGTAATTTACCTTGTTGAGAGACAGAATGGCTGTTAGGCAGAAGCTGGAAAGAACCCATATGTCCCTCAATGGAGGAATGGATACAGAAAATGTGGTTATATTTACACTATGGAATACTATTCAGCTATTAAAAACAATGAATTCATGAAATTTTTAGGCAAGTGGGTGGAACTGAAGAATATCATCCTGAGTGAGGTGACCCAATCACAATAGAACACACATGGTATGCACTCACAGATAAGCAGATATTAGCCCAGAAGCTCAGAATACCCAAGAAACAATTCATATATCAAATGATGCCCAAGAAGAAGGAAGGAGAGGACCCTGGTCCTGGAAAGGCTCAATGCAGCAGTGTAGGGGAATACCAGGACAGGGAAACAGGAAGGGGTTGATTGGGGGGCAGGGCTTATGGGACTTTTGGGAGGGTAGATCCAGGCAAAGGGAAAGCATTTGAAATGTAAATAAAGAATATATCTAATAAAAAAGGATTTACAAGAATTTACAAATAAATGGTTTAGGTCATCGAACTTTCAGAAATATGTAGAAATGTTCTATTAGTCTTTGCGAGTGATCAGAGCCCTAAAACTAAATTATATTTGACTTTTGGGACAAATAGCATGTGGGATCTTTGTAAATTATATTATGTTTTAATTTAAATAAAAATTTAGCAAGCATCATGCATCGATGTTATTTTTTATTATTGAAAACATAAAATCCTTAGGATCAGTGGTAAACACAATAAAAGCAAGAACATTGCCAAGGCCAGCAAATGTGCCAGGGCCAGCTTTCTGTGCTTAGAACCATTTTAATGAGTGCTTTACATAAGATAAATACCCAGGATAATATGCAGAAGATGGTATCTTTCCAGGCCTTTTTGAGGGATGTGGGGGCAAGGTGGTCATATTGTCAGATATTGTGTGGTATTAACTATGAGTTCCACACAATTACCCAAGTTGATGACTAAATTTTTATTTTTATTGTATCAAGAAATGCTTAATAGGGTCTCAGCTTCTAACTACTCACTAATTCACCCCCAGGGGTTCGCAGCTTCTGTTCATTGGTTGGGTGCAAATATCTATATCTGACTCAGCTGCTTGTTGGGTCTCCTGGAGTGCTGCCATGAAAGGTCACCTTTTGTGAGCACTCCACAGCATCAGTAACAGTGTCAGGCCTTGAGGCCTCCCCTTGAGCTGGATCCCACTTTGGGTCTGTCGCTGGACCTTCTTTTTCTCGGGCTCTTCTTCATTTCTATCCCTGCAGTTCTTCCAGACAGAAAGAATTATGGGTCAAAGTTTTGACTGTGGTATGGCAACCCCATGCCTCACGTGATGCCCAGTCTTTCTGCTGGAGGTGGGCTTTACAAGTTCCCAAGGCCCACCTTAGGGCATTTCATCTAGGGTCCCTTTCTTTGAGTCATGAGAGTGTCTCACTTCTCAGGTCTCTGGTACATTCTAGAGGGTCCTCCCAACTTCCGATCTCCCGAGGTTGCCTGTTTTCATTCTTTGTGCTGGCCCTCAGGTCTTCAGTCCTTTCCCCTGACCCAATACCAGATCATGTTCCCCTCTCAACTCCACCCATGTCTCCTTTCCTCAGGTCCCTCCCTCCCCACTCCTTGTAGTTGGTTTCTTCCCTCTCCTAAGTGGGATGGATGCATCCTTACATGGGCCCTTCAGCTTCTTGGACTTTTTGAGTTCTATGGACTGTATCTTGGGTATTCTATACTTTATTTTTTGGCTAATTTATAACTTATTAGTGAGTACATACCATACATATTTTTGTAGGGCTGAGTTACCTCACTCAGGATGATATTTGCTAGTTCCATTCATTTGCCTAAAAACTCAAGATGTCCTCATTCTTTTTTTTTAATTCGATTTTTTAAATTTACATTTCAAATGATTTCCCCTTTTCTGGTCCCCCACTCCCCGAAAGTGATATAAGACCCCTTCCCTACCCCTGTTCTCCCACCCACCCCTTCCCACTTCCCCTTTCTGGTTTTGCCGAATACTGTTTCACTGAATCTTTCCAGAACCAGGGGCCACTCCTCCATTCTTCTTGTACCTCATTTGATGTGTGGATTATGTTTTGGGTATTCCAGTTTTCCAGGCTAATATCCACTTGTTAGTGAGTGCATACCATGATTGAGCTTTTGAGACTGGGTTACCTCACTTAGTATGATGTTCTCCAGCTCCATCCATTTGCCTAAGAATTTCATGAATTCATTGTTTCTAGTTGCTGAATAGTACTCCATTGGGTATATATACCACATTCTTTTTTGTATCCAATCTTCTATTGAGCGATACCTCGGTTCTTTCCAGCTTCTGGGTATTATAAATAGGGCTGCTATGAACATAGTGGGGCATGTATCCTTATTACATGCTGGGGAATCCTCTGGGTATATGCCTGGGAGTGGTATAGCAGGATCTTTCAGAAGTGAGGAACCGCCAGACTGATTTCCAGAGTGGTTGTACCAATTTGCAAATCCACCAGCAGTGGAGGAGTGCTCCTCTTTCTCCACATCCTCACCAACACCTGCTGTCTCCTGAGTTTTTAATCTTAGCCATTCTGATTAGTGTAAGGTGAAATCTCAGGGTTGTTTTGATTTGCATTTCCCTGATGAGATGTCCTCATTCTTAACAGCTGAGTAGTATTCCATTGTTTCACTGAACCAGTTTCTGTATCCATTTTTCTGTCAAGGGGCATCTGGGTTTTTTACAGCTTCTGGCAAATTAAATGGAAAGATACTTTAAGCAATCCCACTAAAATTGGGTACAAGGCAAGGATGTCCACTCTCCCATTATCTATTCAAAAGGAGATCAAGCGATTACAACTTGGCAAAGAAGAAATAAAGGTATCAGTATTTGCAGATGATATTATAGTATGAATAAGTGATACTAAAAATTCTATCAGAGAACTTCACTAGCTAATAAACTTCAGCAAAGAGGCAGGATATAAAATTAACTCTAAAAATTAACAGTAACCTTCCTTTATACAAATGATAAAGAGGCTGAGAAAGACGTTAGTGAAATAACTCCCTTCACAAGAGCCACAAATAATATAAAATATCTTGGGGGTAACTCTAACCAAATAAGTAAAAGAGCTATATGATAAGAACTTCAAGTGTGTCAAGAAATAAATCAAAGAAGATCTCAGAAAATTGTGAGATCTCCCATGTTCATGTATTGGCAGAATTAGCATGGTAAAAAATGGCCATCCTATGAAACCAGTCTACAGATTCAATGCAATCCCCATCAAATCCCAACACAATTCTTGAAAGACATGGAAAAAGAAATTCTCAAATTCATCTGGAAAGGCAAAATACACAGAATAGTAAAAACAATTCTTAGCAATAAAAGAATGCCTGGGGGAAATCACCATCCCTGACCCTAAGCTTTACTGCAGAGCAATAGTGATCAAAAACTGTACGGTAATTGGTACAGAAACAGACAGGATGATCAATGGGATAAAATTGAACACCCAGAAATAAAACTACACACTTACACATACTTGATCTTTGACAAAGAAGTCAAAAATGTACAATGGAAAAAGGAAAGCATCATTAATAAATGGTGCTGGTCTAACTGGCTGTCTGTATGTAGAAAAATGAAAAAAGACCCAAATTTGTTATCTTGCACAAAACTCAAATCCAAGTGGATCATGGGCCTCAACATAAAGCCAGATACACTGAATCTAACAGAATAGAAAGTGGGGAAGAGCCTTGAACTCATTGTCACTGGTGGAAATTTTCTAAACAGAATTCTAATGGCTTATACTCTAAAATTAAGAATTCATAAATTCTCATGAAACTGGAAAGCTTCTGTTAGTCACAGGACATAGTCAATAAGACAAATTGGCACCCTACAGATTGGGAAAAAATTGATCACTAACCCCACACCCAATAGAGGGCTAATATCCAAAATATATAAAAACTCAAGAAGCTAACCACAAAAAAACCAAACAACCCAATCGAAAAAATGGGGTATAAAACTAATTCAAGAATTCACAACAGAGGAATCCCAAATGGCTGAGAAGCACCTAAAGAAATATTCAAAGTCCTTAGTGTTCAGAGAAATGCAAAATCAATATGTCCCCAAAGTTCTACCTTACCCCAATCACAATGGCTAAGATCAAAACCATAGGTAACAACACATGTTGGAGAAGATGTGGAAAAAGAGGACCATTCCTCCATTGCTGGTGAGATTGCAAACTGGCATAACTACTCTGGAAATAAATCTGGAGGTTCCTCAGAAAAATTGGAAATAGATCTACCTGAAGACCCTGCAATACCACTCTTGGGAATATATTCAAAAGTTGTCCCACCATGCCCCAGGGGCATGTGTTCAACTGCTTGTCTTAGGGTTTTACTGCTGTAAACAGACACCATGAACAAGGATACTCTTTAAAGGACTACATTTAATTGGGGCTGGCTTAAATTCAGAATTTTAGTCCGTTACCATCAAGGCAGGATTATCACAGCATCCAGGCCGATATGGAGATGGAAGAACTGAGATTTCCACCTCTTGTTTCAAAGGCATTTAGCAGAAGACTGGCTTCCAGTCAGCTAGGATGAAGTTATTAAAGCCCCCCACACACAGTGACACACCTACACTTACAAGGTTACACCTCCTAATAGCACCACTCTCTGAGCCAAGAATATGCAACCCATCACACTGTTACGTATAAAGATATGAATATATGTGACTAGGTAAATGCTAAATATATAAAAGATGTGTATTTAATTTTGATAGAAATCAGATTGCAAAATCAAGACTATGTAGGCAAATATTCTGCCACACATTTGAAATTACATAAATACCATCCATTAGATTCAACTACAGTACAGTTCCATTAAACAATTATAATAATTTGTTCTTCTCAATGCAGGAACCCTAAAGCTGTATTCTTGGTTTAATGACATATTTCAGTTGTCTTCTTTGTTATTCTGTCTACATATAGTATATTAATCACTTCTTAAACTGTTGATTTCATCTTATTCAAGAATATATTTATTTTTATTATATTTACTGCTATTCTCTTGTGTTGGATTTTGTAGAACCTAAGAAATTAAGTGAAGATGAGCAGTATCACAATGGAGGATGTATAAGTAAGACTGAAGAAACTGTATAAATAATACATGCATACATAAACCCCACATATACTCCTATGAAACCTTGAATGACGGGGTCCCCAGCATGTAATAAGGATACATGTTCCACTATGTTCATAGCAGCCCTATTTATAATTGCCGGAAGCTGGAAAGAACCCAAGTATCCCTCAACAGAAGAGTGAATGCAAAAAAGGTGGTATATATACACAATGGAGTACTATTCAGCCATTAGAAACAATGAATTCATGAATTTCTTAGGCAAATGAATGGAGCTGGAGAACATCATACTAAGTGAGGTAACCCAGACCCAAAAGATGAATCATGGTATGCACTCACTAATAAGTGGATATTAACCTAGAAAACTGGAATACCCAAAACATAATCCACACATCAAATGAGGTACAAGAAGAACGGAGGAGTGGCCCCTTGTTCTGGAAAGACTCAGTAAAGCAGTATAGGGCAAAACCAGAACAGGGAAGTGGGAAGGGTTGGGTGGGAAAACGGGGAGGCAAGGGGGCTGATGGGACTTTCGGGGAGTGGGGGTCTAGAAAAGGGGAAATCATTTGAAATGTAAATAAAAAATATATCGAATAAAAAAAATCAGCACTTTCATTGTGGAAATAGCATCTTTGGACTCCTGGAACTCCATTCTGAAGTGGCATTGTAAAACAATCAGTTTGTGTTGAGATAATTGTAGTGTCAGAAATGGGGGAATTATGCCTTTCTCCAAGAATAAGCAGCAGGTGAAATTCTGTTGGAGGTAAAAATCTTTGTTCCAGACAACCATGTTTTTCAATTATAAGAATATGGGAACACAAAAGAATAGGAAGATTCAGCTAATTACATTTATATATTTTTCTTAGTATTGTAAAGTTTATTAGAAAAAAATCCCTTTAAGTAATCTCTCTACTGAAAAAAACTTTGAAAAAAGTTAGAAAAATCACACTTCTTTGCAGCAACCCCACTGTCTGTCAATGACAAATGAAGCATATATTTTTAGGAATACAAAAAAATAAAAAAGCAAATATACAGAGGCAGATGCTTGCAGCCAGCCATTGAACTGATCACGCGGTCTTCAATGGAAGAGTTAGAGAAAGGATTGAAGGAAGTGAAAGGGTTTGCAACCCCATAGGAAGAACAATAATATCTACTAATCAGAGCTCCCAGGGTCTAAATGGCCAACCAAGGAGTACACATGAAGAGACCCATGCCTCCAGCCACATATATAGCATGATGGCCTAGTCAGGCATCAATTGGAGAAGATGTGCTTGGTCCTGTGAAGGTCAATTCTGCAGTGTAGGGGGATGGTAGGACAGTGGAATGGGAGTGTGTGAGTGAGTGGTGGAGCACCCTTGTGGAAGCATGTGGGAACGGAGAGCATGTTGGGACTCCAGAGAGGATACTATAATGAGGATAATATTGGAAATGTAAATAAATAAAGTATCCAATTAAAAAAAGCAAATTATCATTAAGCAAGTTTGAGAAACAGCTTACAATTATGTTGCTATTCACTTTATATGGATAAGAACAATTTGATTATTTGAAAACAGCTTTCTGCCAGAATGTGAAGGTAAATTATACATAAGGGGTTTTGAAATTTCTACTGCAACAATAACTCATTATGTCAACAAGATTACTAAAAAGTGAATAGAATCTGGGCAAAAATTCTATATACATTTGTCAGTATAGGACTTTGTTACATTAAAAACTCCTTCATAAAAATCTTGTAGTATGTACATATGTGAGACACATATACATCAAAAGGTATAAATGAGTGAACTGAGGTAATAATAATTTGATGGATTTAGCAGTATGATTTTCATTTATTCATTTATCATAAAACTTGTATTTCCATAAATTCAAATATTGAACCTATATATTTCCATAAACCTATTTATTTAATAATATATTGAAACATAAAGTAAATGACTTGTGAGAATATTGATAGAAAAATTATCAGTAAATTTTCAGTCATGAAATTTAAGCAAGTTGTGTTTGTAATAAAATTTTGAACTAGTATCAGAATAAGCCCAAATTTATGACAAATATTTATTGTTACTGATTTAAAAAGAGCCAAAACACTTTCTCTTCTTGTTTTTATTATACATTTTATGGATATATTCTGATATCTACAAGAAATAATAAAATGATAAAGATTTGTTTAAAAAATAAAATTGCATTCACCATTAAATTTGTGTTCCTCGTGAAAACATTAAAATTTTTGTTAAGTACTTCAGCTCATGTAGGACTCTTTTACTATTCTATAACCCAGTAAAATATAAGAAAATTAACAATGCTCCTACATACATTGCCATGCATTTTGACAAGAGTTTGATATAATTTACATTACAGAAATTCCATATAGCATTCAGAGTCAATCTTTGATAGAAAGATCAAATGGACAACTTTCTTTTATACAATATTATTAAACAGTAAACACTTTATTAACTGGCAATCCCTCCCAATATCTGTAAAAGTGTGTTTTTAAGAGCTGTGACTACTGTTACCAGGTAAGCTTCATCCTAGAGATGCAGTGATGTTTCACCATATGCAAATCAATACATATATTGCACCATATAAACAAACTGAAAGACAAAGTCACATGATCAACTCATTAGAGGTAGAATACATGTTTGGGTTTCATAACCATTCAGGTGAAAAAGGATAAGCATATTGCTTTCCATAGTGTAACCTGAATCTGGATATGGCCTTCTATATTGTTTTTGTGCTTGCTTAGATATTATATACAACATGCCAGGAAAGTGTGCTTAATTTGGTCTATCTTGGAAAATTTGGGAAAAGGCTGTTCTATTAATTTTAGTATGAACTTACTGGAGTTCAGTTAAATGTTTCTTTGGTGAGGTTTTATGAAATCAAGCAACCTTCCTTGAATTATTGTTTTCTTTGTTAAACTTATATATAAAAGGATACTGAAATTGATATAAAGTTGTCTGCAGCATTACACTGTAGTCTTCCTCACTCTTTAAGGCCATCAAAATTGAGTTCCTACAGACAGATCTGCATAGGTTGACGCAGAATAACAACATGTGCCTATAATGTCCATACTGAGGATGTTGAAATAGGAAGATTTGCTAATTTATCACCTGATTTATCAGATTAAACAAATTCAAATTTAGTAAAAGATTCTGCTTCAAAGAGCATTGTGTATGAACATAAGGAAGATAGCAGACACTCTTCTCTCATATCTACGTGTATATATATATGTGTATATATATATATATATATATATACACATATACACATACACACACACATACAGGCAGGCATACATGCTCACTCACATCTTCATATATGTATGAAGTATTACACGAATACAAGCATATTTCAAAATTCATAATAAGTATATCATGTGAATTTGACTAAATTATTAGATTCTGTAGAAAAAGTAGTATACATAAGCAATTGTCACAAAGATGAAGAGTCCCCTTTACTAATTCCAAACACTTGGTCTTTATTATAAGCACATGAGAAGCCTCTAATGGTTAGGTACAGAGATGGCAGATGTCCTAATTTCAAAATTCTTGCTTACCATAAAAACATCCAATGCTAAGTTTGAAAAGAAATTGATATATTGAAAGGATAAGCAAGAAAGTATATAGAATATCAAACTTTTTTACCAATAAAAAAACTTCTAACATTTCTCAAGAGAAACTTTTGTTACAAAAACAAATTTCTCAGTAGTTTATTTTGAAACATCATGAAGAAAATATTTCAACAAAATCAATTAACAAATTAACAAATCTGTTATACTTTCTTTTCATTTGCTTTCAAAATATCCAAGTGATTTTATAATGATGCTCAACTATATTTCCTGTGCTCAAATCTTTTAAAGCAAACTTAAATTGAGTTTTTGTGAAATCAGATTCATTATAGCATTTTAGTGCAGAAAAAGTAAGTATGTAGCTTGATGACTAAATCATACAGTATATTGATACTGGAAGTATTTCTATTAAATATGTCAGTTATGTAATTTATGTCATAAATTAATGATGGTTTAAATATATTAGGTGTGTAACACCAAGGAGAAATCATGATAGTATTAATTAAAATTATTTTACAGTACATTAAAATATCTATTGACTGTGTCTTATGGAGGTAAAATGTTCTGACACTTACAAAAGAAGAATAATGCACACTTCCATTTTACAGCTGGGCTAATATTATATACTATTATTACCATTGCCACTTTATGACTCTCAAGAAATTTTCTAATTCACAGAAAGGATTCTCCTAGTGTGAATTATTTGTTGTATAATAATGAAAGTCCTTCATGATCATATTGAATGCCTCATGAAAAAACTCAAAATGCTTATGTTATCAGCAAATTGAAAAATTAGGTTCTTGCCGTTTTTTATGAAGCATTTGAAGCTCTCTAGAGCCTATTGTGAATTGCTGCATTTTCTTTGCGTTGAGAACATTATATCTTAAGATAGCATATTTATACTTAATTTCTTACATAGATGTAAAGTCTGTATTTCAGAAAAAGAAAATACTTATTTCTCAACTCAACAGGCCATTTAATACCACATTTTAAAAATTCCCAGTTGTTAGGTCATGTTGAAAATTATAAGTACTACCAAAGCATTCATAAATAAACTTGTGAGAGACTTGAAAAGGATCAGAGTTATCTCCTATAAGTCTATCTGACACGTATGTTTTCTTTCTTTCTTTTAATTAGATATTTTCTTTCTTTGCATTTTAAATGTTACCCACTTTCCTGGTTTCCCCTCAGAAAACCCCATCCTCCCCTCCTCCTGCCCCCACTGCTCACCAACCCACTCAGTCCCCACTTCCCTGTACTGGCTTTCCCCTATACTGGTGCATGGAGCCTTCTCAGGACCAAGGGCTTCTCCTCCCTTTGATGTACAAGGCTATTGTCCATGTGTGTTTTCATTCGAAGTAGATTGGAAATAAAGTAGAGTTAACTATGATAATGAACTAATAACTGGGTGTCTTACTGAGAATGTAAAACACTGAAATTCCTGGCATATTATGCTTTTGTTTCTGGTCACTTGACTTTTTCACAGTATGTCAGCTTGACTCAAGAAAACTACACATCTTCACAAGATTGTTCTTTCAGTATAATTCAACTCACTGTGTGCAATTGTTTCCTACTGAGTCTATCCACAGCTTTCATCTTTGCTCTGGGAGACCTTTGACTTCAGAAGGTACTCTGAAGAAACATCACAAAGGCTCTAAAAGTTACAGATGTATGTAACCTGTATTTACAAAGAAATGTACTAGCGATTTTGTTGTCAGTGTCAGACTCATCTGTGTATCAGGATAAAATAAAAAGAATCTACGCACAATAAGTCACAGTAAATATTTGCAGTCAGTATATTTCTGTTACCTTTCCTAGTTTTTACAGCATAATTATCTCAAAATAGGAAACATATTTAAGGACAATTATTTTCTATAATATTTAAGAGCAATTTATTTCTGAACTAGCAATATTTTATAGATTTGCAGATCACTTTATGTTTTCTTCCTATTTTTTGACAATCCAGTTATCTAATTTAAGGAAAAATGTCTTTAATAAGTAGTCCAACATTGCAACAAGAGGATCAGAGCATTCCAAATGATGAGTATTAATTTGTCAAATAAGAGAGGACATCCTTTTGATTTATGCACTAAATTGACATAATATGTCTTGTTCTATACCCGGGACATTTCAGGAGGTTGAGAACACAATTGTGAGTGAAGTAAATGCAGTCTCTATGCTAAGGACTTGTGGTCTAGTATAGTAATATAGTTTTGGAGAAATATTAAAATAAATAAACATGAATAGATCATGAAAGAAGTATTGCAAAAACTCATGGAAGACTCAGAGAAGCCTGTATGGGTAACTTAGTGAGGGCAGAAGTAGAACTGGAAGAGGAAGTCTTCATTTTCTGAATGTATTATCTGTACTTTGGAATGGAAATGACTGGGTTGAACCTGACTTATTTTTAATCAAGTTCTGAAGGTAAACAGTAGCATTGTAAACTAACAGTAATATACTTGGGCATATCAGATTCCATTGGATATAAATTCAACAGAGATAATTAATTTTTTCTATTGTGATTTTTATTTGATACTATATGATATGTAGTTGGAGTATTGTGCCTTGACATCATTTAACTAAATTTTAAACTCTCTTTATATTATGCACATTTAGGAAATATCTGCAACAGTATATTTTCATATGGCTTTGTCAAATAGACTTAAACGTTACTTACACCTCCCATATTCCATCTTCTGTCCTGTCCTGTCCCCTATTTAGTCATCCCTGTTTCATGTTTTCCCTTTCTCCCTTTATGACACTACAGTCTAAATTTCTTTAATTTGTTAGTATTTATAGCATAATCCTTTATATTCAACAGCAAACGACATAGTCGAGACATTTCAACCAAGCTAAGCGATGCTATATCTTCTCTAGCCCTTTCTCCCCCAACCATGAACTCCTCCAGTTTAATCAATCAATAGTACTATACATGATGTAAAATTAAAATTTGATTCTTGTAATATGATAAGTTTCCATATTCATCTCTCTTCTTTTGTGTGTATTATTATTTTAGTAGCATCAACAAATAGCAATGAACTTGTAGGTTCCATGAATTTTGAGAAACATTTCCCTCTTATTATGACCAGGAACATTTTTCAAGCTATTGAGTTTCTCTCATGTTTTATTTTATCTAAGCTATGCCAACCCATAGTTACTTATATGTAAATGTTGTATGTTGTACAAGAGAAGAGCATAACCTTTGAAATTGGAATGGATTTGAACTTTCATGGTCACATGCTTTCTATGCATCTTGTTGAAAACCCAGGCCCACATTGAGCAGGTCACCTTTGAGGATGCTTGGCTTCTTAACATTACTGACATCAAAGCAGAACTTACTGTAAAAATAATTTCTTGCAGATAAGTCTATAAATATTTTAATATTTAAAATTAACATTCATTAAAGATTCAAAGAAGATTCAGACGAAGCTTCCATGCCTTTTCTCTATTTACCATTAAAAATAATCCTTGTCCTGACATATGCCATTTGTCACTATACTTATATTGTTATGAAAAATATATACTTCGTTTACTAAGATGTCTGAATGTCATATCCTTTCTTATGTGTGTATTTTCTTATACTATATTCTATGATATATATTATATTTTGAAATTTAAGTGTTGATATTTTTAGTGAAAATGTAGGCAACTAAATGGTTGAGATTTGTTATAGCCAACATTATCTTTAAAAGAATGAAAACAATTTTTAAAACAAGGGACAATGATAAATGTTTTGGATTAAATGAGCATGGGTTTCAAATTCTCATATATTTAGATGTTTAATACCTAGTTAGTGGACCTGTTTGGGAAGCTTTAGTAGAGGCAATGTTTAGGCATTGGTGGAGGAGGTATAATACCAGGGTTGGACTTGAGGTTTCAAAAACAGAGCCAAGTTTTCTCTCTCTGTCCTGACTGTCAATCATGACATGTCTTAGTTATTGCTCCAGTGTCACACCTGCCTGCCTGCCTACTATCACCATTCTATGAGGATTATTGACTAAACCTCTGCAACTATAAGCAAGTCTCAATTAATCATTTTATGCTGTGAGTAGCCTTCCTCATGGTGTCTGAGATCTCAGAGCAATACAAGACTAAATAATACAAAGAATGATTCCTATGGGTGGTGTCAAACAGAACTCAATGGTGTCCTTGTTCCAGAACACCAAAAGTCAGGAGAGAATGGTGTCAGTTTAGTGTTTTACAGTTTGCTCAAAGAGTTATAAATATACACATTGTCAAATAAAAAACAAACACCGAACTAATGTTGAATAAGCTAATAGTGTCTATAGTATATATGTATGATATGTTTATTAATGTTTTTGTAATTCTTTGATCAAATGAAGATGATAGTAACTAAATCAGTGTCAAACAATTTTACTATGCAGCATCAAAGATCAGCAGTGCATCCTATAAAGATCATTTAGATGAATGCAGTATCAAGGGAATTATCCTTGTCATGAATCTATTGAATTCTATGTTATTATATCTCCACATTATGAGCATTCAATTAATGTTAAGTTCATTCAATATTCAAAAATATAGAAATGATAATTTGTATTTTATCTTTGGACAAAAAATACTGTAGATTGTGAAAACTTATATTCTTAAATGTTTTCTACTCTAATACATCTCATTAAACAGAATATAATGCAGAGGGAAGTCACTGGAACACTAGAGTTTATGAATATACATTAAAAAGGAAATCATCCAATATGTGTATCTTTTGATTCCTACTATTCAGCAAGGAATAATTTATTCAGTTTTTATTTTATTTATATTTATGCCTGTATTTATTTCTATATTGATCTTAAAGATGGAATCTAAACTTTTACAAGAATAAATACATGATCATTTTTTAACCATTTTCATAGCTGTATGATCTATTGTCTACATGGGCAGTAGAGCTTTTTAGCATTTATTTTTCCCATATTCTCTGTATTTTCAGTGTTCTTCATGAAATTTTAGTCTTCTATGACATGATCAATTTTCTTGTTTTTAGATTAAAATTAAGGAGGTAAACTAATGTTAAAAGCATTCAGCCCAAATTACCTATTCATCAATGTTATTGTAATACCCTGTCCTCAGAAAAATATCATCTAAACATCAACTTTAATTTTCACTTAATATTTTTGCTGAATTCTTCTCATGATCTAATATTAATAAAATATATTCAAAATGGTGATTTATGTTCTATTTCCTTAATCTTCACAAACACTAAACATATTATTTTAACAATTTTTGTTTCTAAGGTATTTATCAGCATGAAAATCTTCATGTAGGGTCCAGGAGCTGATCCTGGAAAGGCTTGATCTAGCATTGGAGGGAGTACCAGGACAGAGAAAAAGGAGAGAGCTGATTGGAGAATGGGTGGAGAGAAGAAGGTTTATGGGACGTATGGGGAGTGGGGAACTGAGAAAGGGGAAATCATATGGAATGTAAACAAAGAATATAGAAAATAAAAATATATAATTTATTAATTATGAGGTGAAAATAACTATAAAAATAAATAAATACAAAAAAAGAGAGAAAAAATTTTGAGGACACATGCTGGTGACCAGATACAGCTCACTGTTGCTTGTGTGTAAACTGAAAAATGAATCTCCCCTCAATCTATGCCAATATAAACAAGGGCTTTGCTATTTATTTCTCTTTCTTTTTCTCTCACGCATTCTCTCTCACTCTCACTCTCTTTTGCTCTCACTCTCTTTTGCTATTCTTTTGCAAAAATAAAAAAGATGTTTGCTATGTAAGCATGAGGACATTGTAGAGAACCACAACCGTAATTCTAAGAGCTATGTGCTGTGGTGTGAGACGGCTCCCCTAATATTCGAGAGGTACAGAGGCAAGTGAATCTCTGCAAAACACTATGCAAAAAACTATTGTCAATGGCCATGTCCAAGTCCCACTGACAGAATCTCTGTCAAAAACAATATAAATAAACAAATAATAACCACCCAGAGAGATCTAACTTCCTCAATTACCCATACACATTCACACTCACCAGCATATTTGTTCATTTGAGACTGAGAGACATATATATATATATATATATATATATATATATATATATAGAGAGAGAGAGAGAGAGAGAGTCAGAGAGAGAGAGAGAGACATACTGAGAAAGAGTGAAAAGAGAGAAAAGAAGGAGATGGAGAGGAAAACACAGTGAGAGAGACAGAGTGACAGAGACAGGGAGAGTTAGAGACAGAAAAGGAGTGAAAATAGAGACAGAGGGAGGAGGGAGAGAGCAAAAGAGAGTGAGAGTGAGAGAGAATGAGTGAGAGAAAAAGAAAGAGAAATAAATAGCAAAGCCCTTGTTTATATTGGCATAGATTAAGGGGAGATTCACTTTTCAGTTTACACACAAGCCACAGTGAGCTGTATCTGGTCACCAGCATGTGTCCTCAAAAATTTTTCTCTCTTTCTTGTCTTTATTTATTTTTATAGTTATTTTCACCTCATAATTAATAAAGAATTCCCTGAACCTTTAGCATTGAGGCCATGGAGGATGAGATAGTAAAGCAGTTAAATAAAGGTTGCTCTTGGTGTTTATGTAAAGTAAACGTGCTTGACAGGATTTCTGAGGAATGTTACCCTTGAGAATTTCTAGATAAAACAGAAGTCATTTTACCTTAAAACAAGTGAGTTCATAATAAGAATAAATTTATATTATTCTGACATTACTTTATGCATATACTCTTCTTACTACCTTCTTCATACAGTTTAATATTACTACTTTATAAACACTAAAGGTTTGGGTTCTTCAATATATTTTTACATGATTGCTTCCAGTACTGCTGAAGAGTTTGAAATGAAAGTAAATTGGATCATATTTTCTGTGCTTTATGCTAAAAATCATCTCCTGGTCCTCATCAGTATTAACCGTGATTTAAAACACAAACCTGAGAAAGCTTGCCATCAGTCCTTCTTAGCACTTTTTCCGAATCGTTTCAGAGTTAAACTCTAACAATCTGCTACTTATTTTCTAAGTTCCTTTTTGAGATTTAGACACTGTTGGAGGATTCTCATGCTGCCAGCAACCCTAAAAGAAGCACCACACATTTTTTATCAGATGTTTAAAAAGTGTGAAGACTAACAAAGTACAGAGAAGCAAATTCCCTGCAAATACAATAATTACTGCACATCTGGCATGGTTTCTGCTGGCCCTGCCCTGCTGTTTATCCTCCGTGGAGATCAGTGCTCCAGATGTTCTGGATACAGTTGGATGGTCACCCTAAGGCGCAAGAGCTGGAGCCAAAATAGACTCTAACTTACTGAAGAGCAGAGCTGCCTGGAGATCTAATGACCATGTTCTAAACTGTGAATCACAGAAACCAACCCGTTTACAGAAATGTGCAAGAAGTTCAAATGCTTACTGTGCTTTTTTTTTTAAAAAAATCAAATATGTAAAAGTATGAGTTTTTCCCTCATGTGTTGTTCTGTGCCATATCGATCTTAGAACCTCCCTATTATTTTCTTTGACACCCAGTATTTAAGTCCCACAATGCTTCTGTACAAAGGCTGCTTAGGCAATCAATGATTTCACATCCTACCCATCACAAATGTCACAGTTTTACTCTGAAATTTAAAGGTTTTTTTTTTTTTTTGGTAAAAGAAAAAAATATGTTTTGTGAATGAGATCATTCTTTGTACCAAGCTTCCTCTTCTATCACAGCTAGAGCACATTTTATGAGCCACATTTTCTTAGAGAGTAAAAATAGTTACACCTTGGAATGGTCTAATTCTTCTTCCATCCAAATGCATCATAATGACTCAGTGGTTCATGTCTATAATATTAGGACGCATGAGGCTCAGAAAGCATTAATTTGTATTCAAGACAGTCTTTGCTTCAACTATGAGTCATCTACAATACAAACAGAAAAACACCTCGTCTGCTTCTAGGCAATAATTTCTCTATTCTTTTCCTGAGATTCTACGTAGACTGCAGGCAAAATGCAGTTTCATAAATGCTGTTTACCCCTTTTTGAAGTCTCCACAATTCTTTCTCCATCTTCAAACCCATCTCTTCCAATTTTTAAGACATTTCTCTCCATCTTTTTCTTTCTTCTGCTTCAATCACATCTGCCCTGTCTTCGACTTCCTGGCCTCTTTATGGTAGGATCCAATGTGAATTCATATTTCTGGTAGAGCCCAAACACAAAACCCTTTACCATGTAACATAATTAAAGATTTGGAAGGATTATGGGTTTAGTCTTTAGTCTTCTACCTACTAAGCATTCAATGAAAGTATGAACCTTATGTTAAAGCTTTCTAATGAGCTTCAATCAATTCAATATAAATTATCTAGAAATGAGCCAAAGAGCATGGAAATGGAGGGGGAAAGGAAACAAAACACACAAAAATCAATGTTAAATTCTTTATTCACAGAAAAGTATATTGATCCTCTCTCCTCATTAATAATTCTTCATGGTTTGATTTTCCTTGGCCACAGAGATTTAGATGTGGAGGGGTTTAAAAGCACCAACAAGCTGACACAAAAGTAAGTTGACTGACAGTTTAAGAACTAGAAACATGTACTTATTTCACAATATGTGAAACCTGAAAATCTTGGATACACTAATAATATTTGTGAAATGTTTTGATCCCCAAATTAAACTGTATTAATGTGAAACAAAGCAAAGAAGTGATTATAACAATTCAAAATAATTAAACCATGTTTTAAAAAATTTATTGGAATCACTGATGACTAGAAAATGTTTCTGAGTAAATACTTAGGATAGTTATTTTCTTTATTTATTGTGGTAAAAAAAGTGAATTCTTGACATATAAAATATATGCTCCTGTGTAATATGGACCTAGAGATACCAAGAAGTTGAACTTTTCAGTATTATGAACCTCAATAACTTTCAAAGATATACTTGAGCTCTCTGTGGAATATTCATTTCTATAATGTGTAAGCTATGTTAAATTAATAAACTAGGCGTCTTCATTTACTCATTGTTTCAGTGAAGTATTGATTATGGTGATAAATATTAAATGAAATGGTAAAGGGAATGATGTCTACGAATTTTTTTGTGATGTGTATAGAAGCAATTGTAAATTTATATTAAAACTATACAATTATATAAGGTTGATATAACATTAATTCTATTTTACAACTTAAATATCATTATTGAATTATTCCTTCAGAAACATGTCTTTTTATGCTGATAGTTACTATTTAACATTGAGAATGCTTCATAGGCCTCTGAAGACATGGTTCCCCAGTGTCCTTACTGTTTGCATTTATTTAGAATGCCTTGTGTTCCTGAAACAAGTATGTTGTTGACTGGGTACAGGTTTTTGAGATTTTTTTTATTATTTTATTTCTTATTGGATATTTTCTTCATTTACATTTCAAATATTATCCCCTTTCCTGGTTCCCTCCAGTGAACCCATCTATCCCATCCCCCACACCCTGTTTCTATGAGTGTTCCTAAACTCACCCAACCACTCCCTCTTCCATGCCCTCACATTCTCCTACACTGGGGCATCAAGCCACTCCAGGACCAAGGGCCTCTCCTCCCATTGATGTTCCACAAGGCCACATATACATCTACAGCAATGGGATCTCTCCATGTGTATTATTTGATTGGTGGTTTAGTTCCAAAGAGCTCTTGTGGGACAAGGGATCTGGTTATTCACATTTTTGCGCTTCCTATGAGGTTGCAAATCCCTTCAGCTCCTTCAGTTCTATCTCTAGTCCCTCCATTGGGGACCATGTGTTCAATCCAATTGTTGGCTGTAAGCATCCACCTCTGTATTTTTATCTGGCAGAGCCTCACAGAAAACAGCTATATCAGGCTCCTCTCAGGAAGCACATCTTAGCATCCACAATAGTTTCTGGATTTGTTGTCTATATATGAAATGGATCCACAGGTGGGGCAGTCTCTGGATGACCTTTCCTTCATTTTCTGCTCCAAACTTACATGCCATATTGCCTCCCATGAGTTTTATGTTCCCCTTTCTAAGAAGGTCCTAAGAATTCACATTTTGGTATTCCTTCTTTTTGAGCTTTATGTGGTTTGTGAATTGTATTTTGGGCTAATATACATTTATCAGTGAGTGCATACAATGTGTCTTCTTTTGTGTCTGGCTTACCTCACTCAAGATGATATTTCCTATTTCCACCCATTTGCCTAAGAATTACACGAAATCATTGCTTTTAATAGCAGAGGAATACTCCATTGTGTAAATGTACCACATTTTACTGTGTCCATTCTTCTGTTGAAGGACAACTGGGTTCTTTCTTGCTTCTGGCTATTATAAATAAGGCTGCTGTGAATGCAGTGGAGCACGTATCCTTGTTACATGTTGGAGCATCATTTGGGCTTATGCCCAGGAATGGCATACTAGGTCCTCAGGTAATACTATGTCCAATTTCCAGAGGAACTGCCAGACTGATTTCCAGAGTGGTTGTACCAGCTTGCAATCCCACCAACATTGTTTCTCATTCCACATCCTTGCCAGCATCTGCTGTTACCTGAGCTTTTGATTTAGCAATTATGACTGGTGCGAGGTAGAATCTCAGGTTTTTTTGTTTCTGATTTCCATTTCCAAGATGAGTAACAATATTGAACATTTCTTTAGGTGCTTTTGGGCCATTTTGTATTCCTCAGTTTAGAATTCTTTGTTTAGCCCTGAAATCATTTTAATAGGGTTATTTCATTCTCTGGAGTATACCTTCTTTTTTTTCCATTTGCAAATAAGATTTATCATTCAAATTATTTTTTAGTCAATCTTGAAATGACATTATGTTTACAATGAAGAAGAAGACAATATTTTGTTGATAGGATGCCTAATCTTTTTGAACACCTGTGAGAAGGTTCAGTGTGAAATGTTTGTTGGGTGCGAAGCTAGAAACTTGACCTTGATCAATATATTAAAAAAAAAATTTCTAGGGGCTGGATCAGTTAAAAACACTGACAGCTCTTTCAGAAGTCTGAGTTCAACTCTCAACAAACACAAGGTGGTTCACAACCATCTCTAATGGGATTTGGTGCCCTCTTCTGGTGTGTCTGAAGACAGCTATAGTGTTCTCATATATATATAATAAATCTTTTTTAAAAATGTCCAATGTACAGTGCACAAAATTGTCTTCCAATCTACACATATTCACCATGGCCTAAATCACTGTAATAATATCACACACATACTCTCTCTCTCTCTCTCTCTCTCTCTCTCTCTCTCTCTCTCTCACACACACACACACACATGCATGCACGCACGTGCGCATGTGTGTACCAGAAAGGTTTCCATTTAAATTAAATTAATTTTATTGCTGTTACAGTATCTGCCATATCTAGATAATTCCCTTAGAAGTCACTATTTGAAGACGCAGTGCCAAAAGATAACTAATGCAAAATGAAGAAGCAAGGATTATCAGATAATATTCACTTAGCCATAGCACTTGAGTTATATTGTGAGATATGTAGTTGATTGCTGATTATTCTACTTCATTATATCTCTGACACCTGGTTTTTAATGTTTTTGATATTCTCCTCTATTAAGCATTTTAACATTAACCTTGTTAAATGTGTTGACAAAACAGGAAAAGTTAGGGGTACAACTTCTACCATTGGACATGTACTCAGGAAGCTGATACATAAAAATTATGAGTTCAAATGTAGCCTTGCCTAATGACTGACGTCCACATCAGGTTGGATAACAAGCATCACCTCTAGGGATTCTGTGAAAATCTGAAAAACAAAACCAAGAACAACCACACACCACCATTCACAAACACCCTTACTGTAATTGCCCGCAGTTACATTGAATGAATGGTTAACTTCTTGAGTTTTTTGTATATATTGGATTTCAGCATTTTATCATATGTAGGATAAGTAAAGATCTTTTCCCAATCTGTTGTTTGTCATTTTGTCCTATTGACAGTGTCCTTTGTCTTAAAGAAGCTTTGTGATTTTATGAGGTTCCAATTGTTAATTGTTGATCTTAGAGCATAAACCATTGGTGTTCTGTTCTGGAAATTTGCCCCTGTGCACAAGTGCTGAGGCTCTTCCCAACTTCCTTTCCTTTCCTTTCCTTTCCTTTCCTTTCCTTTCCTTTCCTTTCCTTTCCTTTCCTTTCCTTTCCTTTCCTTTCCTTTCCTTTCCTTTCCTTTCCTTTCTTTCCTTTCCTTTCTTTCCTTTCCTTTCCTTTCCTTTTTCCTTTCCAATATATTCTTATTTACATTTCAAAAGCTATCCCCTTTCCCAGATTCCCCCACCCCAGATAGTCCCTATCACATCCTTCATCCCCCCTACTCTTTGAGGGTGTTCCTTCATTCACCACACTCCCACCTCCCATCCCTCAATTCCCCTACATTGGAGCATCTATCAAGCCTTTACAGGACCAAGGACCTCTCCTCCCATTGATGCCTGACAAGGCAATACTCTGCTACATATGCAGCTAGAGCCATGTATATCCCTTGTTTGATGGCTTAGTCCCTGGGAACTCTGGGGAGGTCTGGTTGGTTGATATTATTGTTTTTTCTATGAGGTTGTAGTATCCCTTGGTTGATGGCTTAGTCCCTGGGAGCTCTGGGGAGGTCTGTTTGGTTGATATTGTTGTTTCTCCTATGAGGTTGTAAACCCTAGCAATGCCTATAGTCCTTTCTCTACCTTCTCTATTGGAGACCCCCTCACTCTGTCCAATGGTTTTCTGTGAGCATATGTCTCTGTATTTGTAAGGCTTTGGCAGAATCTCTCAGTAGACAGCCATATCAGGCTCCTTTCAGCAAGCATTTTTTTTGCATCTATGATAATGTCAGGGTTTGATGAATATATGTGGAATTAATCCATAAGTGGGACAGTCTCTGGATGGCCTTTCTTTAAGTCTCAACTCTATACTTTACCTACATATTTGCTCCTGTGAGTATTTTGTTCCCCTTCTCAGAAGAAGGGGAACAAATCACCCACACATTGGTCTTCCTTCTTCTTGAGCTTCATATGGTCTGTATGAAATGGATAATTTTCTAGACACATACCAGGTGCCAAAGTTAAAACAGGATCAGATAAACCATCTAAACAGTCCCATAACTCCAAAAGAAAGAGAAGAAGTCATTAACAGTCTCCCAAACAACAAAAGTCCAGGACTAGATAGGTTTAGTAGAGAATTCTAACAGATCTTCAAAGAAGACATAATACCAATACTCTTCAAACTATTCCACAAATCAGAAACAGAAGGAACACTATCTAGTTTATTCTATGAAGCCACAATTACACTTAAACCTAAACCTAACAAAGATCACACAAATAAAGAGAACTTCAGAAAAATTTCCCTTATGAACATTGATGCAAAAATACTCAATAAAGTTCTTGCCAACTGAATCCAAGAGCACATCAAAAAATGATCATTCATCATGATCAAGTAGGCTTCATCACGGGGATGCAGGGATAGTTCAATATATAGAAATGCATCAATGAGATCTAACACATAAACAAACTCAAAGGAAAAAAACACATGATCACCTCATTAGATGCTGAAAAAGCATTTGACAAAACTCAGCATCCTTTCATGTTAAAAGCCTTGGGAAAGATCAGGAATTCAAGGCCCATACCTAAATATAGTACAAGTAATATACAGGAACCCAGTAGCCAATGTCATACTAAATGGAGAGAAACTTGAAGCAATTCCACTAAAATCAGGAACTAGACAAGGCTGCCAGCTCTCTCCCTATCTATTCCATATGGTGTTTGAAGTTCTAACTAGAGCAATTAGACAACAAAAGGAGGTCAAAGGGATACATATTGGAAAGGAAGAAATCAAAATATCTCTATTTGTAGGCAATATGATCATATAGGAGTTCCACCAGAGAACGCCTAAAGTTGATAAGCAGCTTCTGCAAAGTGTCTGGATATAAAATAACTCAAACAAATCAGTAGTCTTCCTCTATTCAAAGGATAAACAGGCTGAGAAAGAAATTAGTGAAATGATACACTTCCTAATAGTCACAAATAATATTACATAATTTGGTGTGACTCTAACCAAGGAAATGAAAGATCTGTATGACAAGAACTTCAAGTCTGTGAAGAAAGAAATTGAAGAGGATCTTAGAAGATAGGAAGGCCTCCCGTGCTCGTGGATTGGCAGGACTAATATAGCAAAAGTGGCCATCTACAGATTCAATGCAATCCCCATCAAAATTCCAACCCAATTCTTCACAGAATTAGAAATAGCAATTTGCAAATTCATTTGGAATACTTAAAAAAATCCCAGGATAGCAAAAACTATCCTCAACAATAAATGAACTTCAGGGAAAATTACCATCCCTGACCTCCAGCTGTATTACAGAGAAATAATGATACAAACTGTATTGGATTGGGACAGAGACAGGCAGGAATATCAATGGAATAGAATTGAAGACCCATTTTCTTTTCTATTAGTTTCAGTATATCTGGTTTTATGTCGAGGACCTTGATTGACTTGGACTTGAGCTTTGTATAAGGAAATAAGCATGGATTGATTTATATTCTTCTACATGCTGACCATCACGTGAACCACAACCATTTGTTGAAAATGTTGCCTTTTTAAGACTAAGTAGTTTTAGCTACTTTGTACAAGATCACAGGTGTATGGATACCTTTATGAGTCTTCAATTCTATTCTATTCATCTATCTGCCTGTCACTGTACCAATTCCATGCAGTTTTTATTACTATTGCTCTGTAATACAGCTTGAAGTCAGGGATGGTGATTCATCCAGAAATTCTTTTATTGTTATGAATAGTTTTTGCTATGCCAGATAAATTTAGGAATTTCTCTTTCTAACTATATGAAGAACTGAGTTGGAATTTTAATGGGTATTGCATTGAATCTGTATATTGCTTTTGGCAAGATGTCATTTTTACTATATTAATTCTGCCAATCCAAGAGCATGGGAGATATTTCCATCTTCTGAGGTCTTCTTTACTTTCTTTCTTCAGAGACTTGAAGTTGTCATACAGATCTTTCACTAGTTTGGTTAGAGTCACACCGAGATAACTTATATTGTTTGTGACAATTGTGAAGTGTGTTGTTTTTCTAATTTCTTTCTTGGTGTATTTATTCTTTAAGTATAGGAAGGCTATTGATTTGTGTGAGTTAGTTTTGTATCCAGCCACATTGCTGAAGTTATCAGGTTTAGGATTTCTCTGGTGTAATTTTTGAGTTCATTTAATTATCACATCATCTACAAAAATAGGCTTCATCCCAGGGATGCAGAGATGGTACAATATATACTCCATCAATGTAACCAACTATATAAACAAACTCAAATTACAAAAATATACATCTTATTAGATGGTGAGAAGGCATTTGACAAAATTCAACACCTCTTCATGGTAAAAGTCTTGGAAAGGTCAGGAATTCAAGGTCCATACATAAACATAGTAAAAGCAACATACAGCAAACCAATAGCCAACATCAAACTAAATGGAGAGAGACTTGAAACAATCCCACTAAAATCAGGGCCTAGAAAAGGCTGCCCAGATCTCTCCCTACATATTCAATATATTACTTGCTCTTTCAGATGTGAACTTTCAGCTACTACTGTATCCACTATGCTTGTCACATTCATTCTCTGTTTCGCCATCACAGACTCTAATAATTTATGGCAATAAGACCAAATAAACTCCTTAGTCTGTAAGTTTTCTTAATCATGCTTTTAACACCACAGAAAATTTACTAATACACCATTGGTGTCTAAAAGAGAAATCGTCAATTTTCTCTTATTACGGACTTTGAAAACTATCAATAAATAATTTATGCATTAGTATTCCGTTTGTAAAGTTTAAGTACTGAGCAAAGATAAACCCACTAAATAACAAATAAAAGAAGAGATTGTGACCAGTGGTCATTCTAATTTCTTAGAAACTAGTTTTGTTGTCCAGCAAGAATAAATAACTTTTCAGCTCAGCTAATTAGTTTATATGATTCATCATATTTAATTCTTTATAAAAAAAGTAATGATATAAGGTTTTTCTGCTACTTGAAGTTAAGAAGTATGCTTTCTATGGATCTACACATTAAGTAATGTGTCAATATATAATTAGTTTTCCATGTATTTTTGGGGTTTGATTATATACATTAACTTAACTAAGCTAAACTATGACAATGAAGATACAAATTCCAACCTCAATCATACATTCCATAATATAATTCACTTAAGAAACAATTAGTGAATGAAATGGTCATGAAGACAAAGTAGAAAGTATTAATCAAATAAAGAAAATAATTGTATGTAGTGCTGTTTTTCTATTTCATTTAAAATATCATAAATGAATACCTGAGCAGGGTAATTTATTAAAAACAAGCTTTTGTTCTATTAGTTATGGAGTCTGAGACGTTTATTATAAAGGCACAGATAGACTTAAGATATAAAAGGGTTTGTTCTCTCTTTCAAAAAGAGTTTTGAACAGTATGGCCTATTATAAAGGGAGATGAGAGGCTGAGAAGACCCAATGCTATGTGAAGCCTCTTTTGTATGAGCATTGATAGTAATTTTTTTATTGTTATTTTTTTATTCGATATAATTTATTTACATTTCAAATGATTTCCCCTTTTCTAGCCCCCCCCCACTCCCCGAAAGTCCCGTAAGCCCCCTTCTCTCCGCTGTCCTCCCTCCCACCCCTTCCCAGTTCCCCGTTCTGGTTTTGCCAAATACTGTTTCACGGAGTCTTTCCAGAACCAGGGACCACTCCTGCTTTCTTCTTGTATCTCATTTGATGTGTGGATTATGTTTTGGGTATTCCAGCTTTCTAGGTTAATAACCACTTATTAGTGAGTGCATACCATGATTCACCTTTTGAGTCTGGGTTACCTCACTTAGTATGATGTTCTCTAGCTCCATCCATTGAGCATTGATAGTATTAACAAAACCATCTTTCATAGCTTATTTATTCCTAAGGTCCCTTCTCTTAATAGAATCACGTTGGATACTAAATTTTGAAGGGCACAAACATTAAAAGCACAGAATTAATGAAAGGATATTACAAGCATAGAAGTAAGTAAAGGACTTCTGTACTTAGGATCATAAAATGATGGTTAAGAAGTCAATGCAAGGCACAGAGGAACAAATGAGAAGAAGGTCTAGACAACACAATCAGGTTTTGAAAACCACTCTATAACTTCAAGTCCAACCTGATACAGGACATTGGATCATTTGGTGGGGCAAAGATCATGTCATAACTTAAGTTTTACAATGTACATTCTGGTTGCTGCTATGGTTCCTAGGCATGAATATATTATCTTTGGTTCAAGTGCCTCTTTAAGAATCTGGAAGGTTACAGTTAAAGAGATAACTGTGTAGAGGGAGATCACTATCATCACTGGGAGATCCCTATGAAGGAATGAGGACAAGGACAACAGATATTAAGACCCACACAGAAACAAAATACATTTCAAGAATTATTTTGTGCTGTCTTGGTTAAAAAAAAAAGCAAAATCATTTAGCCCACTTAATATATAAAAGATGTAAAGGATTATCAGAAGTAAAAGACAAGAATATTTGAGCATGTATTTTGACTTATGAAATACAGCAAGAATAAAATGTACAGATTGAGGAAAAAAAATCAGAGCCCAAAGTAGAGTCTTTTATCAATACTTGGGTAAAATAGATTTGAACACAAACCTGAAAGTATTAAAGAAATTCTCAACTGCAGACCCTCTGAATAAAATTTTTATTACCATTCCTTTTCTCAGGCCAGAATTTGAAACTTGAGGATTTTTTTTTTAACTTGAGGATTTTTATTGCACCATAAATGCTCTCAATTATTTATATTTATTAAAATTTTAATTAACTAGATAATTAGCTTCTGATTAAATACCAATTGTTATCTCACTCTTCTTTGATTTGTTTATGAAAACAGATTATTTTCCATATAAAAATGGAACAACTGTCATTGTAGCTCCTCTTACAATGAAAATGAAGTTGGTTTGAATGCTGCATGATACATGTAAATGTCAATCTATATATAAACATTGCTTTATGGTTAAATAACTAGGAATTTCATCTTAGTCCAGTGCTGTTGTAATTTTCAAGAAAAACTCTTTTATTTTATCATTCTAATTAAAATGAACATTTATTTACAAAGATGTATGTGAATATCCTTGATTCTATATCAAGAAAGATAATTTCAAATTCACTTTTTACAGTGACTTATTGGAATTAAATCATTTCAATTTATAGGTTATTTTTATAATTCATTAAATGTTGATTTACTTTTAGGAGAGACAAAAGGCTTTAAGGCAATTTATGGTTTTTGAAGGTCATATTCTTTATTATAAAATATTCCTCACCCTTTATTTGCAGTTTGATTTATTAAAAACAGTTTTGTTCACAGAATTCTAAATAATATCATTTTCTTCTTTAGAGAGATAGAGAATGCCATTCTTCTCATGTTTGATTTTTACTCACTATTTGGCCCAGATTAACTTCAAAGTCTTAGAGATTCTCCTGCCTCAATGTCTTGAATGCTAATGGTAGGAAAGATGTGAGACTGTATTCAACAATGAAAAGGATGATGGCAAGGACTAGTATCATGCCAAAGCACACGTTTAAAACTTGTTACTATAGGATCTCTTTGAATGGAAGAACTTAGTCATTTTATCTTTTGATTATTTAAATTACAAGAGTCAGAATTGAGCATATTAATTTTCTTGTCCAAATTTGTGTCAGGGTATCACTATATTTTCCAAACAGTTGTTCAACTTTTACTGTTCTTGCCTTGGATTCAAGAGAACTGGGATTATACACCTCTGCCACCATATATATTGTGGATATAATAATGTAACATTGTGTCATATCAGCAAACATTATCTAAGGAGCAATATTTATGTTATTGTATGATAACTCTTTATTCCTAACCTATCTGCTACCTCTCCTTCTGGCTCACTGAACTTTTTGGCCTACTAGTTATTTATTACAACCTTAACTATATACAATAGCCCATTAACTATATGTTTATGCTTATTTTTATTTTTTTCTCATGAAAGGCCAGCTATTTGTTTACCAATATCCTTCAGACAGAATGCAGTACTCAGACTTGATATCCTAGGAGATGAAATTGCCCACTGCAGTAGGACTACAGTTTTTATAAAACTAAGATAATTCCTTAAACAGTAAATTATTTCAGATTTTCATGAAAAGCTGATGTTTTGAGTTAATGTCCAATATACGTTGCTCCAGAATTCAAGTACTAAGGCAATATTTGTTACCACATACGTTTCAGAAACTATAAATGTTGTCTGTTGAAAAAATATCCAGATGTCTGTTTTTTTCTTATATTTTAGTTCACAGTCAAAAAAATTGACTTGTTCTTCACAGTACAGAATATATATTTTCTGTTCATCAGAAACGGTCCAGGATTCAGAGGCAGCAGCAACCTTGATGCATTATTTAATTAGTCATCCAAACCCCCAACATCCTTTTCACCCTTTCTTCAGTTTGCTTCTAGGTGTGATTCTCCTATACTATTCATTGAAGCACAATTTTTAAATATCTTCTCCCTTTCTGACTCTGTATTTGTTGGGCCTAATATATAGCATACATTCCTGTGTTTCCTTTCAAAAAATCACAGGCTTCCCAGGGATTTTAACCAAACATGACATACCAGGTTGCAATAAGGGTAGGGGCTCAGGGCTAGGCAAACCAGGAGGAGGAGCAGAGCCCCGGGAGCAGGCAAAAGCATCAGAAGCAGCCGCCACCCACAAAAACACTAAGCCGTATAATTATAACATCTATAGAGAGGGCCCAAGTTAGACACATACAGACTTCTGAGTGTTGTTTCAGTCTCCGTGAGCATTTGTTGATTGTCTGGATTTTCCTGTGGTGTCCTGAACCCCACTGGCTCCTACAATCCTTACTCCCCTGCTTCAGAAGGATTCCCCACACTCTGCTTGATGTTTGGCTGTGATTATCTGTATCTGTTTCCAGCAGTGACTGGATGAAGCCTTTCTGATGAGAATTGGGTTAGGACCAATATATAAATATAGGAGAATATCATTAGGCATCATTCACTGATATTGATAAATGAAGCAAACTCTGATGAGATTGAAGCACCCACTTATCCTGCTAATCCGGTATTTTATGCAATTATTGGGATAAGTGTTCCTGAGTTCCATGAGTTTCAAGCTGTGGAACTTTTGTTTTTTAATTTTTTTTAAATTTTCTATATTCTTTGTCCACATTCTAAATGATTTCCTCTTTCCCAGTTCTCCCCCTCCCCATAAGTCCCATAAGCCCTCTACCCTGCACCCAGTCCCTAGTCAACCCCCTCCCCCTCTGTCCTGGTAATCTCCTACCATGCTTCATCAAGTTTTTCCAGGACCAGGGCCCTCTCCTTCCTTTTTCTAGGGAATGATTTGATATGTGAATTGTGTATTGGGTATTCAGAGTTTCTGGGCTAATATCCACTTATCAGTGACTGCATTTCATGTCTGGTCTTTTGTGACTGGGTTACCTCACTTAGGATGATATTTTACAGTTCCAACCATTTGCCTAAGAATTTCATGAATTCATTGTTTTTAATTGCTGAGTAGTATTCCATTTTGTAAATATACCACATTTTCTGTATCCATTCTTCCATTGAGGGACATCTGGGTATTTTCCAGCTTTTGGATATTATATATAAGGCTGCTATGAACATAATGGAGCATGTGTCCATATTGCATGTCGGGGAATCCTCTGGGTATATGCCCAGGAGTAGTATAACAGGGTCATCCAGAAGTGTCATGACCAGTTTTCAGAGGAACCACCAGACTGATTTCCAGAGTGGTGTACCAGCTTGCAGTCCGACCAGTAGTAGAAGAGTGTCACCTAAGTTTTTAATCTTAGCCATTCTGAATGGTGTGAGGTGAAATCTCAGGGTTTTTTGATTTGCATTTCCCTAATGACTAATGATGTTGAACATTTTTTAAGGTGCTTCTCAGCTATTCAAAATTTTTTAGATGAAAATTCTTTGTTAGATCTGTACCCTAATTTTAATAGGGTTATTTGTCTCTCTGGAGTGTAACTTCTTGAGTTCCTTGTATATATTGGATATTATCCCTTTGCCGAATGTAGGGTTGGTGAAGATCTTTTCCAAATTTGTTGTTTCCATTTTGTCCTTTTGACAGTGTCCTTTGCCTTACAGAAACATGGTAATTTTATGAGGTCCTGTTTGTCAATTCTTGATCTTAGAGCACAAGCTATGTTCAGGAAATTTTCCCCTGTGCCCATGTCCTCAAGGGTCTTCCCCAGTTTCTTTTCTATTAGTTTCAGTGTGTCTGGTTTTATATGGAGGTACTTGATCCATTTGGAGTTGAGCTTAGTACAAGGAAATAAGAGTAGATAGATTTGCATTCTTCTGGATGCTGACCTCCAGTTGAACCAGCACCTTTTGTTGAAAAGACTATCTTTTTTCCACTGGATGATTTTAGCTCCTTTGTCAAAGATCAAGTGATCATAGGTGTGTGGGTTCATTTCTGGTCTTCAGTCCTATTCCATTGATCTACCTGCCTGTCACTGTACCAATACCATGCAGTTTTTAAAACTATTGCTTTGTAGTACTGCTTGAGGTCCAGAATACTGATTCCCCCAGAAGTTCTTTTACTGTTGAGAACAGTTTTAGCTATCTGGGGTTTTTTGTTATTCCAGATGAATTTGAGAATTGCTCTTTCTAACTCTATGAATAACTGAGTTGGGATTTTGATGGGGATTGCATTGATTCTCTATATTGCTTTAGGCAAGATGGCCATTTTTACTATATTAATCCTGCCAATCCACAAGCATGGAAAATTTTTTCCATTTTCTGAGGTCTTCTTCAATTTCTTTCTTCAGAGACCTAAATTTCTTGTCATACAGATCTTTCACTTGTCAGGGGACTGAAACTTGAAGAGGTGTTTTCTTGGGCAGTATATGTAATTGGTCAGTAGTGTACTCCCTTAGCCTCAAAGAAGCTGTGGATACCATCTCAGAATGACACACAATCACTTCCTTAGCACTATCCTAGGATTTCAACATGGGAAGTTGAAGTCAGGATGAGAGGAATTCCAAGATTACTTCTTCATAAACAGAGAATTGGAGGCCACATGGCAAAAAATGCAAATATACCTACCCCCTACACACACAATACATATGCATTAACCTACAATATATACAAATCACACACACACAAATTTATAAACACATACATAAATCATACCATCCACATACATGCATACATGTATACTATAACACACACAGAGACACACACAAAATAATAAATACTGTAAAAGAGAAAGCACTTTTTCCTTTTCCAGTTATTTCAGGTATTTTTTATAGCAATGCAAACTAGGTTAACACACCACTATTTAATCAGATAGCCGACCAGAAACATTGCATGGTCTCTAAAAGAACTTTGGTATGGCTAAAAGCATAACCTTTGATATTTTTACAAAAAATGATTTTGCCTAAAATATAATCATACTCAAAATTTTTATCTTAAAATTGGTAGCAGTGATAAGTTTCTGAGAAGCACTAATGATTTTCACCCTCTGATTCTGTCCTTCAACTTATGGTGGATGAGAAGCAGATTTGGACATGGAGACATTCCCATTAAATGACTCATTTAAAAAGCAGTTTCCTCTGGCTAATGATAGAAATCTTAGTCCAGATAGGATGGATTTGTAAAAACAATTTAATGGACCATGGGATGGAAGATGTCTTATAATGCATTCTCACAGAACACAGGCAGCCTATATATGCAAGGAACAAACCTCAGTGGATTGTTGGAAAAGTGACAGGATACCAGTACATGGAGTATCTTGGAATCTTAATTAGTTTACCAGAAATCTCCAGGACTCATGCACACAAGGTTTATCAAACTAACAATTTAACACCACAGCAGGTGACCCTCAGGCAGATAATTCAGTCAAGTCCACTAAGTTGATGAGCTGTGAAACTGTTGAAGTATAAATCAGTGATAAGCTGCCAAATTTATTTCATTTGTTTCATAACAGTTGACACTTCATTGAGGTTTGGGGTCAGAATGTTGAGCCCTGCCTTCACAGACCTCTAAATCCTGAGCCTGTACTTGGTAACGGTCAATAGGTGATAGTTTAATAACCATGACACAATTCCAACATTTCCTTGAATAAATTTTGTTAACTTTATATGAACATGAAGATGCTATCAGTAAAGGAAGAAGGGAGGAGCATGTTATTGAAACACAAGAAAGATCATCATTATCAGATTGCAGTGCAAAAATAATACACTCTATAAATTGCCTGTGTACTCTATAAATATGTGGCTTTAGAAATAGTACAACTATGTCTATGCCTCCAAGACTTTGAACTGGAAAAATCGATGATGTGAGAGAAGTAGAAATGTAGGGTTCATAGTTTAAGGAAGTGCCTTCCCTCTAGAAAAGGTAAAAATAAGAAAAGCATAAGTTAGTGGTGATACGTGATTTTCATAGAAGATGTGAGATGCCATGCTTGCCTGCACAAGTCCTGTTGCCTACACATGAATAATAGGTATGATCAGAGTTCTACCATGTATTAAAAAAGAGCTCAGAACATCTCCCTCTTAGTTGATGAGGCACTGGACAGTGTTTCTAGCTTCTGGAAGATAGTATCCTGTTTTCTCTACTTATGTGGTCTCAGAAAGCTGTTACTGCTGGGGAGATAGCCCTGCATCTCTATGTATATGGGTACCATTAAATGTGTTCAGAAAGAGGGATACATGGTGGTGATGGTTTTGAAGAATCTTGAAGGGAGTATGTTCAAAATACACTAAATTCATTTATGAAGATCTCAAAGAATAAATAAAATATATTTCAACATATAATTTTTAAAACAGTTTATTGTGAGTGAGGGAAACAACAAGTTCTATAATCAAGATTTAGATTTTCCTTTGTCCCTTATGGCCCAAGTTTCACCTGATTCATTTAAGTCAGAGGAATGACCTGTAGCTTTTTTACTGTCATTTTGAAGACAGCAGGAGAATAGCCGCTCCTTTCTTCTCTTCTCTATGTTTCTGCAGTCACATGGTAATCTTCCCATAACACAATGTTTAACTTAGTGAAATTTGTGTACATTGTTTTACACCCAAGGCAACAAATTAGTTAGGCAGGCATTAAAATATAGACATATTTGAAAGGGCATCTTATAAGTTCATTAAAACAGATCACATGACCTTAAGATTCTTTTCTACAGACAAAATGATCTTCACTCCAGTACTCCTGAAATGTCAGAAGTCATTGTAACATTCATAAAATGTGAGCATCTCATGTACAACTCATCAACTAAACAAACAAACAAACAAAACAACAACAAGCAAAAGACCCAATATATACTGGTCGTTATTTAAATCAGAAACAAGTAAGCTACTCTCTACCTCATGGTAAGATTCCACTCCATATATGATCCTCAAAACCCTAAAAAGATGTCTTTCTTTGAAAACTATGGTTCTAGAACAGGCATAGGAAACAGTTGCTGATGGACCCATTCATGATAGAAAAATAATTGATGGCTGCTAATATTGTTCAGTCATTAAATGTAGCCAAAAAGTCTAAACTATAGATGCATATAATATTTTATGGTTCATGACTCTACCCTCTGTGAGCCTGCTTTCAATCTTATAGTCATCTGGGGTTTTTTTTTTATGTAGCTGTTTGTATATTTTTTTCTTGAACAATACTATGCTTGCAGCTGAGTTCATTTAATTTATCAGCATGTTTTCTGCCTGTAGAAGTTTAGAATCCAGCATTATTTCTTCTGCCATGTTATCTCTACATTTTTAGTCTATACCATCCATGATTTCATTATAAATACTCTCAAGAACCTTGCTTGCCTGCTGTATATGTCATGTGGATTCTCTGCATTAGTAAAGAGGCTGATCATAGAGATTTTCTAGATAATCCCATCTCTGTGGGTGGCTTCTGCTGAGATTTCTGGGATATCTTATGAATCAAATAGTTAATCTCTACAAAGAGCCCTGTGAGTGATTGAAATGTGCCTGACCTTTTCATCTTTCCACAGCAACAGGGAAAGGTTGTGCAACTGGAGCTTGGGCTGTGTCTCGCACTCAGGTTTGATTGACAGGGCAACTACTCAGTTAGGTGGAGAACTTTGAAACCATCAAGTACCAGATAAATATCTGGCACCGTTCATTATGAAACAAATTATTTCTCCAAGCCACTTCTCTTTGCACACATTGCAGCAGCACCAGCTTTCATACTGAAATCAAGAAGCTAGAAGGTAAAAGTGACAGATCCAGAGTTGAGATACTATCTTTAAATGTCTAGTTAAGCACCCAAGACAATCTCAGAGCCCAGCTCGCACCTAAGAGCCATGAAGCTTAATGGCAGTTCCTGAAACCTGTTGTAAATCATTATTTGAATTCTTATGGCTGAACAACATAACAACATTTGACCACCGAGTCATTTTACTTTGCACTCTGCATTCTTGGAACAAGATTATCTATAAGAAACCCCCTTATATACCATTGTAATATGTGTGAAGGCAATAATGTATTTTCTTATCCTTAGATTTAAGGACCCCTTAATGGGGAAGAATTGGGCATGAAATTAGTACAGAAAGGACTGCATTTAAAAGACTCATACACATTTTACTTAGATTAATTAGGTGATAAGTTTGTGTGCTTTTGAGCTTTGTGGATTTAGTTGAAATCATTTACTTGTAACTGAAACTGCAATGGGATGAGTCTCATGAAAACTTAAAACATTTTGCATGTGGAAAGTTCATTTTATACTCAGTCGCCAGTATGCTATCTGTCTTTGACAGGGATAATTTTAAAGGAACACCATCGGTATTATTATCATTGTTTTGCTATTTTATATGGCGAAAGAGGTATCATTCAGAATGATTTACTCTAATCATAGGTATTATGTTAAATTTTATAAAACTTGTCTAAACAGGTGCAGAGGCTGGGTATGGTGGGGTATATCAGAAGGGTATTCCTAGTTATTATAAGTAAAAAAGAGAGTGAAAGAGGGCAGGAGAACTACCTCTCCTTGCAGGAGGATACTTACAGTGATAGACAGAAAGGGCATGAGAATCGTAGTGTCAGAATTTCACAGAACAATACACACAAGCAATAAAGAAGAGCTTAGAAAATGATTCTTTCCTTAAGTCCTCAACTAAGAGCCCAACCCTGGTTCACATCGTGACCTTAACTTTTGAGGATGTAAGCAAACCACCTGCTAAGACCACTAGAATTCTCACCTAAACTACTGTTAGAAAACTATGAGTGCTAAACTACTTGATCTGATGGAACTCACTGCATTGTAATTCTTTTTGAATTCTTCCATAAAGCATAGATAGCATTTGTTAATCATGATAGATTTTAATACTCCATATAATTTTGTCATTAAAGTTCTTACAATAACTTTCATTTAGTATCCAGAAATATTGTGTAAATGCAGAATGAATGCATCAACTCAGTCATAAGAAACAGAAAATATACAGTGTCTGGATGAGACAGAGTTAATCAATACCAATGATGCCAGTTCTGAGAATTGTCAGCAATGTCTCAGTCACTCTCTAATTTGAGTAGCTATTATAAATGGTGAACAGGGTCTAGCCCGGGTATTTCTAAATGATTTTACTTCCTATCAGTAATAGAATTCGCGAAAGTAGCAAGATAAATTCATTTGGCATGAAATAGTGATGCAGAGTTTAGAAGAATATATTCTCAAGAATGACAGAGAACAATAGGAGTGAGAGATTTCACAGGGCCAGGTTATAGGTTGGTATCTCTTTTAAAAGGTTTTAAAGAGAGAGGAGACTGAAAACTAAGGACTATAGCCTAAAAGAACATCTATTTTGATTACAACATTAAGTCCTATCATTATTTTACTTGCTATTTATGTCCTTTCTCACAGTGAATCTGTTCTTTATATATGTATACCTAATTAGAGATAGGCATGAGATGAAAAATAGGGTACTCTCATAAAAGTTCACTTGAACATGTAGATTTTACTTACTACAGCTGTTCCTTAAAAACAGCTAAGAACAAATTAGCCTTTTCTTTGTTTCTGAAAGTTATATTGGGGCTATATTTAAATAGTAAGAAAAATTCAAGGTCTAGGGAATTGTCTCAGTAGTGAAGAGCATGTATTGGTGGTATAAATTCACTGTCCAGCACCCATATTGACCATTACCACCTAAGTGCAGCTCCAAGGAATACTACAGCCTCTTTAGCACACACAGACACATACCCAACACACACACACACACACACACACACACACACACTTACACTGTTACATAACTAAATATTTACATAAATCTCTAAAATATAAAATATGTAAATTTGATTGTTAACTGAGGGAATATGCATTAACTTAGTTAGAAAGAAGTAGATATGTAGTTTGATGCAGATGGGGATAAGGAAATACTAGGTGCCTTCTTTGGAGAAAGCTTTGAGTATGTAGTAATTGGGAGAAGGGCTGCCACGTGGATTATTAGGAGGGGTGTGACGGTAAATCAAAGTAACTAGAGTCTAGGGTAATAAGCTATTCCATGTGCTAATCTTTTGTAACAGTAAATTTAGTTTGGGTGGAAGGGTCGATTTATTCAAATCATCATCTCTAGAACCCAAGAAATAAAGTCAGTTTATAAAATAACAGAGGAAGGATTCTGTTACTTTATTGAGACAACTAGTCATGAAAGATATCTTGGATATTATATAATAATATATACACACAAATACTCATATCCAACTATCATTTACAATATTGTACTTTGTGTTAGTATCACTCTTGAGAAAGATATGTCCATGATCATGACATTAACTTAATATTCATCATCTAATATTCAATCAGAATATAATAGTTTAGCTTGAGGGAGGCAATCTATAGTTTAGTGAAACTTAGTTCTTGGTGTGACACAGCTACGAACACTGATGGACTATCGCTATAGATTGTGACATACAAACAACCCTAGCATTTGATCAGTGTAATGCTTTGCCATTTGTGATGGTAAATATTGGTTGGCAATTTGACTATATCTAGATTTTAAGTTTTTAAAAGGATACTCTTTGCTATAAAGGAGTTTGCTTGGTATGAATAGCATCTTCTAATGATGACACAGATAAAATGTAGGTAGAAGAAGGAAACTTTGCTTTTTCTCTGCTTGCTTTAATATTTGTTGGTGAGCTCATATACTATGTAATATTCTGCATATCTTGGGTAGAAACTAGTTTTATTGTCCTTTAATTATAGACTGAAGATCAGAATCTCTCAAAGAAATTTCCAGGCCTGAAATACCAGATTGCACTGCTGAGACATCACCCTAATCATAACATAATATTACATTAACAATTTTAAAAGATTGCCTAGGATATAATATCCCACATTAGCAAAATAATCTACTATTCAGATTTTATGATATACAAAGTGAACCAACAAACTAATAAGAATTTGAACTTTCTATAAAATTGGTCTTTTCTTGATTAAATACTAATGCATCTTTCTTTCTGTTTGAATAAATTCCATGGACATTCAGGTGCCTATGGAACTAGAGAGGACATTGGGTCCCTTGCAGCTGGAATTATGGGCAGTTGAGAGCTACTGGAACTGGATTCTGAGGTATTGAATTCTGCTCCTCAGGAAAAGCAGCAAGCCCTCTTAACTATGCAGTATATTGAACCCCTATGTTAGAATAGCCACTTCAATAGAATAAATAAAAGTTTTGTCAAAGGTTATCAGAAGAATATTTTTTTTATTTTTAGCCAGTCCGGTGTTACAATGGAATATAAACATCAATGTATTAATATGTAATCTTTAAACATTAAAGAATATACAGTTAAATTAAAAAGCCAATTAAAACACTAAAAGGAAGACTACATTAGCCTTGTTTAATAAATCAACGAACAATCAACTGAAGACAAGTTATAAAGACTTATTTTTAAAATAAATTGTGAAATAACCCATGAGCATTCATCTTAGTTATTATTATATGTAAATCTCTTATTAAACTATCAGGCTATTGTCCATGTGTGTTATTGTGTATGAAAAAACACTTTTATAATCAAACTTTACTTAGGATCTATTGACATTAGAGGAGGTTAACTAAAGTTTTTATTATTTTGAATTTTTCATATTGAGACACATGAATAAACAGTATTACTATAATGTGGAATCTAAGTAGTAGCATATTTGAGTTATTTAGTAGAATATATTATCTACAGTACTTTTAATATTAGAATTATCAATTCTTCCTTCTACAGGAATAAAAACATTATATTAAGTTTTATAGTAAACAATTGATTTTGCCAGTTTTCCATCACTGTGGCAGTAGAAACTTAAAGGGTTGAAGGATTTGTTTAGCTCATAGTTCAGAGTTGTTATGTTACCGTGTCTGGGAGGTGTTGTATGATGGATAATCTGTACCATCATGCCATCCAAAAAAAGAGAGAGAAATAAACCAGCTATTTCTGAATAGCACCAACTGAACTCTCCTATTTAGTCTATCATTAAACTCAGGGTCATAGACTATTAGCTGGTGTGATACTTCTTAAGAGCAGGGGACAGTTTCCCTTCAGTTTAATCCTCATTGGAAAAGCTCTTGCAGAAAGGCCAGAGGTACACTC
Organism: Apodemus sylvaticus; assembly: GCF_947179515.1. Taxonomy (NCBI): domain Eukaryota; kingdom Metazoa; phylum Chordata; class Mammalia; order Rodentia; family Muridae; genus Apodemus; species Apodemus sylvaticus. The sequence goes on from NC_067479.1 coordinate 11,436,637, forward strand.
TACTAATCTCAGGAATTCTTAATTCAGTAAATCCACTTAAGATAGCTAATCTAAATTTAAAATTAATGAGATCCAAGATCACCAAGGGTACCAGCCTCTGGGCATGGATATGGAACTTACCTTGATTAGTCTGAATGCAGAAGTAAGACCAGTCTTCTGGTGGCACCATTCCCTGGGGTGAAATGTTGAACTAAATGAAGGAAAAAAGAGAACTTGTGCTGAGTAGAGGCATTTATCATGTTCTTGACCTCAGGCATAATGTGGGTTGCAATTTTGAACTTTTACACCCTTGGCTTCTTTGCTGTTACCTTCCTTCTGCAAGTCACTTTGTCAGGGTACAATATAACAGTAACACATAATTAGCTAACACGATTCAGGACCTAAGTTAGTTATTTTGCTTTGGATATAAAAAGTATATATACTTTCAACCAGAGTATTACTTTCCTTTTTTTCTGTATACGTTTTATTGTCTTTCTTTCATCCATCATCTCTCACTCTCAAAGTTTCTCATTAATTTTTTTTATCATTTTAAAACAATTCTCACATAGAAAGGGGAGGAAAATATTATTCTCACGAGGACCTTCTTTCTGGTTTATCTAAGAGTCTTTGGGATGTATCCTAAAATTTCTGTACGTTTTTGACTCATATCTACTTATAAGTACAAAACAAGTATGTTCTTTTGGATATGGGTTTTCTTACTCACGATAGTATTTTCTAGCTCCATTCTTTGCCTACAAAATTAAATATATTCTTGTTTTTAATAGCAGAATAGCATTCCATTGTGTAAATAAACCACATTTTCTGTATCCATTATTTGCTGAGGTACATCTGGCTTTCTTCTTGTTTCTAGCTATTATGAATTCGGCTGCTATGAATACACTGGAACACTTGTGATAAGGTGAAGCATCTATTGGGGAAATGACCAATAATGGTATAGCTAGGTATTCAGGTAGAACTATTTCCAATTTTCTGAAGAACGATCAGATTGATTTAGAGAGTGATTGTACACATTTACAATCCTACCAGCAATGTACGAGTGTCCCCTTTACTCCACATCCTTGCCAGCATGTGCTAATTCTTGAGGTTTGGATCTTAGTTATTCTGATTGTTGTACGGTGAAAGCTCAGTGCATTTGCATCATCTATTTGCATTTCTATGATGATTAAAGATATAGGACATTTCTTTATTTCTTTATTTATTTTTACTTTTCATTCATTTATTTTTCTATTCTGGTATATTTTTTATTGGATAGTTAGTTTATTTACCTTTCAAATGTTTCCATTTTCTGGTTACTCATCTAGAAACAACCTATCCTATCCTCACTATCCCCAAAGTTACTATGAGGGTGCTCACTGACTCACCTACCCACCAGCTCCTGCCTCCATGTCCTGGCATTCCCCTACAATGGGGCATGAAGCCTTCCCAGGCCAAGAGTCTTTCCTCCCATTGATGTCCAACAAGGCCATCCTCTGCTACATATGCAGATAGAGCCATGGGTCCCTCCATGTGTACAAGGTTGGTGATTTAGTCCCTGGGAGAGCTAGAGTGTCAGTTGGTCGATATTGTTGTTTTTCCTAAGGGGCTGCAAAGCCCTTCAGCTCCTTAGTTCTTTCTCTAACTCCTCCATTAGGGACCCCATGCTCAGTCTAATGGTTGGCTGCAAGCAGTTGCCTCTGAATTTGTCAGGCTCTGGCAGAACCTCTCAGGAGACAGCTATATCAGGCTCCTTTCAGCAAGCATTTCTTGGGAACCCCAGTAGTGTCTGTGTTTGGCATCTGTATATGGGATGGATCCCCAGGTGGAGCAGTATCTGGACGGCCTTTCCTTCAGTCTCTGTTCCACACTTTGTCTCCATATTACTTCTCTTGAGTATTTTGTTTCCCCTTCTAAGAATGACTGAAGCATCCACACTTCCGTCTTCCTTTTTCTTGAGCTTCATGTGGCCTATGAATTGTATCTTGGATATTCAGAGCTTCTGAGCTAATATCCTCTTGTCAGTGACTGCATTCCATGTGTGTTATTTTGTGATCCTCACTTAGAATGATATTTTCCAATTTCAACCATTTGCCTAAGAATTTCCTGAAGTCATTGTTTTTAATTGCTGAGTAGTATTCCATTGCGTAAATATACCACATTTTCTGTATCCATTCCTCCATTGAGGGACATCTGGTTCTTTCCAGCTTCTGGCTATTACAAATGAGGCTGCTATGAACATAGTGGAGCATGTGTCCATACTGCATGCCAGGGAATCCTCTGGGTACATGCCCAGGAGTGGTATAGCAGGGTACTCTGGAAGTGTAATGCCCAGTTTTCTGAGGAACTGCCAGACTGATTTCCAGAGTGGTTGTACCAACTTGCATTCCTACCAGCAGTGGAGGAGTGTTCCTCTTTCTCCACATTCTTGCCAACACCTGCTGTCTCCTGAGTTTTTAATTAGCCATTCTTACTGGTGTGAGGTGAAATCTCAGGGTTGTTTTGATTTGCATTTCCCTAATCACTAATCACTAATGATGCTGAACATTTAATGTGCTTCTCAGCCATCTGAAATTCTTCAGGTAAATTCTTTGCTTAGCTCTGTACCCCAGTTTTTTAAATACAGTTATTTGGCTGTCTGGAGTCTAACTTCTTGAGTTCTTTGTATATATTGGATATTAGCCTTCTGTCGGCTATAGGGTAGGTGAAGTTCTTTTGATATTCTTTGCCTTACAGAAACTTTGTAATTTTATGAGGTTCCGTTTGTCAATTCTTGATCTTAGAGCATAAGCTATTGGTGTTCTGTAAAATTTCCCCTGTGCCCATGTCCTCAAGGTTCTTCCCCATTTTCTTTTCTATTAGTTTCAGTGTGTCTGGTTTTATGTGGAGATCCTTGATCCACTTGGAGTTGAGTTTAGTGCATGGAGATAAGAATGGATCAATTCGGTATCCCTCAACAGAAGAGTGGATGCAAAAAATGTGGTATATCTATACAATGGAGTACTATTCAGCCATTAGAAACAACGAATTCATGAAATTCTTAGGCAAATGGATGGAGCTAGAGAACATCATACTAAGTGAAGTAACCCAGACTCAAAAGGTGAATCATGGTATGCACTCACTAATAAGTGGTTATTAACCTAGAAAACTGGAATACCCCAAACATAATCCACACATCAAATGAGATACAAGAAGAAAAGAGGAGCGGTCCCTGGTTCTGCAAAGACTCAGTGAAACAGTATTCGGCAAAACCAGAACGGGGAACTGGGAAGGGGTGGGAGGGAGGACAGGGGAAGAGAAGGGGGCTTACGGGACTTTCGGGGAGGGGGGGGCTAGAAAAGGGGAAATCATTTGAAATGTAAATAAATTATATCGAATAAAAAAATTAAAAAAAAAAAAGAATGGATCAATTCAGCCTTCAGGTGTCCGCTTCGGGATCTGAACAGACTGGACCACAGCACTCGGTCTCCAGGAAGTGCGGGGGACCTGGGGTGCACCAGAGGCAGACTGGGAGCACACAACTTGCTCCAGTGGCACAGAGCTTAGGTTTCAATCTTGAGGCCTCTGGCAAGAGCCCTCAGATCTCTCTGCTTCCGGATCCAGATCAGCCTGGGCAGCAACACCACATCTCCAGGTCCTGCAAGAGGCAAGAGGGGCTTCTGGGAGGCCGACTGGGAGGAGTCACTGTGCTCTGGTGAATCCAGCAGGCCCCTGCAGGAGCCTTCAGGTGTCTGCTTCAGAATCTGAACAGCCTGGGCAACAGCACCCTGTCTCCAGGCAGTGCAGGAGGTAAGCTGTGCACCACAGGCCACCTGGGAAGAGGCAGCTTGCACTGGTGAGTCCAGCATTGACAAGACTAACTAACACCAGTGAGAACTAGATGGCAAAAGGCAACCGCAGGAACGTCACTAACAGAAATCAAGGCAACATGGCAACATCTGAACCCAATTCTCCTTTAACAGCATGTCCTGGATACCCCATCACACCAGTAAAACAAGATTTGGATTTAAAATCACTGGTCATGATGCTGGTACAGGAACACATGAAGGACATTCAGGAGAAAATGGATCAAAAGTTAGAAGCCCTTGCAAGGGAAACACAAAAATCATTGAAAGAAATTCAGGAGAATACAAAAGCCAATAAGGAGGAAAGACAAAAAACACTTAAAGAAATTCAGGAGAACTTTGGTCAACAGGCTGAGGTCATGAAAGAGGAAACACAAAAATCTCTTAAAGAATTACAGGAAAGCACAAACAAGCAAGTGAAGGAGTTAAGGAAAACCATCCAGGATCTAAAATCAGAAGTAGAAACAACTAAGAAAACTCAAAGGAAGACAACTTTGGAGATAGAAAGCCTTGGGAAGAAATCAGGGGACATAGATGCAAATATCAACAACAGAATACAAGAGATAGAAGAAAGAATCTCAGATGCTGAAGATACCATAGAAACCATGGACTCAACAGTTAAAGAAAATGCAAAATGCAAAAAGCTTGTAACCCAAAATATCCAGGAAATCGAGGACACAATGAGAAGACCAAACCTAAGGATTATAGGCATAGATGAGAGTGAAGATTTACAACTTAAAGGGCCAGCAAATATCTTCAATAAAATTATGGAGAAAAAAACTTCCCTAACCTAAAGAGAGAGATGCCCATGAATATACAAGAAGCCTACAGAACTCCAAACAGACTGGACCAGAACAGAAATACCTCCTGTCACATAATAATCAAAACACCAAATGTACTAAACAAAGAAAGGATATTAAAGGCAGTAAGAGAAAAAGTCCAAGTAACATATAAAGGAAGACCTATCAGAATCACAGCAGACTTTTCACCTGATATTATGAAGGCTAGAAGGTCCTGGGCAGATCTCATGCAGACTCTAAGAGAACACAAATGCCAGCCAAAACTACTATATCCAGCAAAACTCTCAATCACCGTAGATGGAGAAACTAAGATATTTCATGACAAAACCAAGTTTACCCAATATCTATCCACAAACCCAGCCCTACAAAGGATAATAGGAGGAAAACACCAATACAAGGAGGGAAACTTCACCCTGGAAAAAGCAAGATAGTAACCTTTCAACAAACCCAAAAGAAGTTAACCAATCAAATTTAAAAAATTTAAAAAACTAATTGTCAAAAATGACAGGAAGCATCAATCACTATTCCTTAATATCTCTTAACATCAATGGACTCAATGCCTCCCAAAAAAGACATAGATTAACCGACTGGATATGTAAACAGGACTCTACATTTTGCTGCATACAGGAAACACACCTCAGGGTCAAAGACAAACATTATCTTAGAGTAAAAGGCTGGAAAGCAATTGTAAAAGCAAATGGTCTCAGGAAACAAGCTGGAGTAGCCATTTTAATATCAGATAAAATTCACTTTCAACCCAAAGTCATCAAAAGAGACTCTGATGGACACTTCTTGCTGGTCAAAGAAAAAAGAAAACAAGAAGAACTCTCAATCCTGAACATATATGCTCCAAATGCAAGGTCACCCTCATTCATAAAAGAAACTTTATTAAAGCTCAAAGCATACATGGCATCGACCACAATAATTGTGGGTGACCTCAACACTGCACTTTCCTCAATGGACTGATAGGAAAACAGAAACTAAACAGGGACACAATGAAACTAATTGAATCTTTGGACGAATTAGATTTAACAGATATATATAGAACATTCTATCCTAAAGCAAAAGAATATACCTTTTTCTCAGCGCCTCATGGTACCTTCTCCAAAATCGACCATATAATTGGTCACAAGACAGACCTCAACAATTATAAGAAGATCGAATTAATCCCATGCCTTCTATCAGATCACTATGGATTAAAAGTGGCCTTCAATAGCAAAAAAAAAAAAAAAAAAAAAAAAAAAAAAAAAAAAAAAACCAACAGAAAACCCACATACACGTGGAAACTGAACAATATTCCACTCAGTGATACCTTGGTCAAGGAAGAAATAAAGAAAGAAATTAAAGACTTTTTAGAACATAATGAAAATGAAGACACAAAATACCCAAATCTAAGGGACACAATGAAAGCAGTGCTAAGAGGAAAACTCATAGCCCTGAGTGCCTCCAAAAAGAAAATGGAGAGAGCATACACTAACAACTTAATGACACACCTGAAAGCCCTGGAAAAAGAAGAAACTATTTCACCCAGGAGGAGTAGAAGGCAGGAAATCATCAAACTCAGGTCCGAAATCAATCAAGTAGAAACAAAGAGAACCATACAAAGAATCAACAAAACCAGGAGCTGGTTCTTTGAGAAAATCAACAAGATAGATAAACCCTTAGCCAGACTAACCAAAGGACACAGAGACAGTATCCAAATTAACAAATGTAGAAATGAAAAGGGAGATATAACAACAGAAACTGAGGAAATTCAAAAAATCATTAGATCCTTCTACAAAAGCCTATACTTAACAGAACTGGAGAATCTGGAGGAAATGGACAGTTTCCTAGACAGATATCCAACACCAAAACTAAATCATTATCAAATAGATCAACTAAACAGTCCCATAACACCTGAAGAAATAAAAAGAGTCATAGAAAGTCTCCCAACCAAAAAAAGCACGGGATCAGATGGCTTCAGTGCAGAGTTCTATCAGACCTTCATAGAAGACCTAACACCAATACTCTTCAAACTATTCCACAAAATAGAAACAGAAGGAACTCTACCCAACTCGTTCTATGAAGCCACAATTACGCTGATACCAAAACCACACAAAGATCCAACAAAGAAAGAGAACTTCAGGCCAATTTCTCTTATGAATATTGATGCAAAAATACTTAATAAAATTCTTGCCAACCGAATCTAAGAACACATCAAAACGATCATCCACCATGATCAAGTAGGCTTCATCCCAGGGATGCAGGGATGGTTCAATATAAGGAAATCCATAAATGCTATCCACTACATAAACAAAGTCAAAGAAAAAAAAAAAAAACGAATGATCATCTCATTAGATGCAGAAAAAGCATTTGACAAAATCCAGCATCCTTTCATGCTAAAAGTATTGGAAAGAACAGGAATTCAAGGCCCATACATAAACATCATTAAAGCAACATACAGCAAACAGGTAGCCAACATCAAACTAAATGGAGAGAAACTTGAAGCAATCCCACTAAAATCGGGGAATAGACAAGTCTGTCCTCTCTCTCCATATCTTTTCAATATAATACTTGAAGTTCTAGCTAGAGCAATTAGACAACATAAGGAGGTCAAAGGGATACAAATTGGAAAGGAAGAAGTCAAATTATCACTATTTGCAGATGAAATGATAGTCTACTTAAGTGACCCGAAAAACCTCCACCAGAGAACTCCTACAGCTGATAAAAATCTTCAGCAAAGTGGCTGGTTATAAAATCAGCTCAAGCAAATCAGGTGCCTTCCTATACTCAAAGGATAAGCAGGCTGAGAAAGAAGTTAGGGAAATGACACCCTTCAAAATAGCCACAAACAATATAAAGTATCTTGGTGGGACTCTAAGCAAACAAGTGAAAGATGTATATGACAAGAACTTCAGGTCTCTGAAGAAGGAAATCGAAGAAGACCTCAGAAAATGGAAAAATCTGCCATGCTCGTGGATCGGCAGGATTAATATAGTTAAAATGGCCATCTTGCCAAAATCGATCTACAGATTCAAAGCTATCCCCATCAAAATCCCAACTCAGTTCTTCACAGAGTTAGAAAAAGCAATTCTCAAATTCATCTGGAATAACAAAAAACCCAGGATAGCCAAAAGTATTCTCAACAACAAAAGAAATTCTGGGGGAATCAGTATCCCTGACTTCAAGCAATAGTGTTAAAACCTGCATGGTATTGGCACAGTGACAGACGAGTGGACCAATGGAAAAGAATTGAAGATCCAGAAATGAATCCACACACCTATGGTCACTTGATCTTCGACAAAGGAGCCAAAAACATCCAGTGGAAAAAAGATAGCCTGTTCAGCAAATGGTGCTGGATCAATTGGATGTCAGCATGCAGAAGAATGCGAATTGATCCATTCTTATTTCCATGTACTAAACTTAACTCCAACTGGATCAAGGACCTCCATGTAAAACCAGACACACTGAGACTAATAGAAAAGAAACTGGGGAAGACCCTTGAGGACATGGGCTCAGGGGAAAAGTTCCTGAACAGATCACAAATAGCTTATGCTCTAAGATCAAAAATTGACAAATGGGACCTCATAAAATTACAAAGTTTCTATAAGGCAAAGGACACTGTTAAAAGGACAAAACAGCAACTATCAAATTGGGAAAGGATATTCACCAACCCCACATCTGATGGAGGGCTAATATCCAATATATACAAAGAACTCAAGAAGTTAGACCCCAGGGTACCAAATAACCCTATTAAAAATGGGGTACAGATATAAACAAAGAATTTTCACCTGAAGAAATTTGGATGGCCAAGAGGCACCTTAAGAAGTGCTCAACATCATTAGTCATTAGGGAAATGCAAATCAAAACAACCCTGAGAATTCACCTTACACCAGTCAGAATGGCTAAGGTCAAAAACTCAGGAGACAGCAGGTGTTGGCGAGGATGTGGAGAAAGAGGAACACTCCTCCACTGCTGGTGGGGCTGTAAGATGGTTCAACCACTTTGGAAATCAGTCTGGAGGTTCCTCAGAAAACTGACATGAGACTTCCGGAGGACCCTGCTATACCTCTCCTGGGCATATACCCAAAGGATTTCCTGGCATGCAATAAAGACACATGCTCCATTATGTTCATAGCAGCCTTATTTATAATAGCCAGAAGCTGGAAAGAACCCAGATGCCCCTCAAAGGAGGAATGGATACAGAAAATGTGGTATATTTACACAATGAAATACTACTCAGCAATTAGAAACAATGAATTCACAAAATTTTTAGTCAAATGGTTTGATCTGGAAAATATCATCCTAAGTGAGGTAACCCAATCACAAAAGAATACAGATGGAATGCAATCTCTGATGAGTGGATATTCATTAGCCCAGAAGCCCTGAATACCCAAGGCACAATTTGCATAACAAATGACGCCCATAAAGTATTATGGAGAGGGTCCTGATCCTGGAAAGGTTTGATCTAGCATTGGAAGGGAATATAAGGACAGAGAAAAAGGAGGGAGGTGATTGGAGAAGGGATGGAGAGAAGAAGGTTTATGGGACATATGGGGAGGGGGGAATCCGAGAAAGGGGAAATCATTTGGAATGTAAACAAAGAATATAGAAAATAAAAATATTAAAAAAAAAAAGAATGGATCAATTCGCATTCTTCTGCATGCTGACCTCCAGTTGAGCCAGCAACATTTGTTGAAAATGCTATCTTTTTTCCACTGGATGGTTTCAGCTCCTTTGTCAAAGATCAAGTGAGCATAGGTGTGTGGTTTCATTTCTGGGTCTTCAATCCTATTCCATTGATCCACCTGCCTATCACTGAACCAATACCATGCAGTTTTTAACACTATTGCTCTGTAGTAGAGCTTGAGGTCCGGGATACTGATTCCCCCTGAAGTTCTTTTGCTGATGAGAATAGTATTAGCTATCCTCAGTTTTTTGTCATCCCAGATGAATTTGAGAATTGCTTTTTCTAACTCTATGAAGATCTGAGTTGGGATTTTGATGGGGATTGCATTGAATCTGTAGATTGCTTTAGGTAATGTGGCCATTTTTACTATATTAATCCTGCCAATCCACAAGCATGGAAAAATTTTCCATTTTCTGATGTCTTCTTTGATTTCCTTCTTCAAAGACCTTAAGTTTTTGTCATACAGATCTTTCACTACCATGCAGTATTTATCATTATTTCTTTATAATACAGCTCTAGGTCAGGGATGGTGATTCATTCCCCTAAAAGTTCTTTTATTGTTGAGAACAGCTTTTGTAACCCTGAGTTTTTCGTTGTTGTTGTTGTTATTCCAAATGAATTTGAAAACTGCTCTTTTCAACTCAATAAAGAATTGAGTTGGAATTTTGATGGGGATTATATTGAATCTGTTGTTTGCTTTCGACAAGATGGCCATTTTTACTATATTAATCTTGCCAATCCATGAGCATGGGAGATCTTTCCATCTTCTGAGAACTTCTTCAATGTCTTTCTTCAGAAACTTTAATTTCTTGTCATACAGTTCTTTCACTTGCTTGGTTATAGTCATGCCAAGGTATATATTATTTGTGACTATTTTGAAGCCTGTCATTTCCTTAATTCCTTTATTAGCCTGCTTATCCTTTGAGTAGAGGATGGCTACTCATTTCTTTGAGTAAATTTTATATCCAGATATGTTGCTGAACTTGTTTATCATGTTTTGGAGTTCTCTGGTGGAATTTTTGGGTCATTTAACTATACTATCATATCATCTGCAAATAATGATATTTTGACTTCTTTCCAATTTGTATCCCTTTGACCCCCTTTTGTTTTCTTATTACTCTGATAAAGTTTTTGAATACTACATGGAGTAGGTAGGGAGAGAGTGGGGGCAGACATTTCTAGTGCTTCTTGATCATATTGATATTCCTCAGTTAAGAATTTTCTGTGTAAGGAGTAAAGTCCTGAGTCCCAGCAGAAAAATAAAATGGAAATAGGTTACCTTGGGATGTTGAAGGTGGGAGATCCTTTAGAATGTACCAGAGACCTGGGAGGTGATTGCTGCTCAGGACTCAATGGGAGAAACCTTAGATAACATGTCCTACAGTGGGAAGGGAGTACTTGTAGAGTCCATTTCCAGTAGTAAGCCAGGGCATCAAGTGGGGGGATGGGGTTGTCATTCTACAGTCAGAAACTCTGACCCAGAATGGTTCCTGTCTAAAACAACTGAAGAGACAAAAATGGAGAAGAGAAAGAGGGAAAGGATTTTCAGTGACAGGCCCAAATTGGCATCCATTCAAGAATGCCTGACACTGTTCCTAATGCCATAGTGTTGTTACACACAGCTGCCTATCATGGTTGCCATATGAGAAGCCCAGCAAAAATCTGAAATAGCCAGATACAGTTACTTACACCCAACCACTGGATAGAAGCTGGAGACTTCTGTGGTTGAATTAAGACAAAAGTGGAAGAAGCTGTCGGACACTTCTATCCCACAGGAATAGCAGCCATCTTAACTAACCTGGAACTTTGAGATCTTTCAGACATCAAGCCACCAGCATCATACCCCAGTTGATGTGAGGCCCCTGACCCATATACAACAGAGGACTGCTTGATCTGGGCTCAGTGAGAGAAGATGCACTTAACTCTCAAGATACCTGAAATCCCATGGAGTGGGAAGGGGCAGGATATGGGGATGTGGGACATCTACTTGGAGACTGGGGGGGGGAGTAATAGGATGAGGAACAGTCAGAAGACAGACAAGGAGGGGCATAACTGAAATGTAAAAAAGGTATTGAAGAAATTAATTTTTAATAAAAATAAAATTAAAATTATAAAAGAATTCTCTATTTAGCTCTGTACTCCATTTTTAAAATTGGGTTATATAGTTTATTGGAGTCTAACTTTTTGAGTTCTTAATATATTTCAGATAACATCCCTATATCATATGTAGGGTTATTGAAGACTTTTTCTCAATATAGGCTGCCATTTAGAAAATCTAATATGAAACCTGTGGAAAAAAAGTGGGTGATAGAGATATCTCAGCAGTCAATAACATAGTGAAATGTAGAAGAGCTTTTATTTTTATTGAAATGCTATTGAGATCTTAAATTCCTGAACATTACATATTTACTGAGATTTTTACTACATTATGTTATTTATAATATATTTTTATTTTCATTGTTATCTCTTGTATTCATTTAAAAATATTTCTTGATTAAGTTGTTTCACTTTACAGCAAATCATGTTAGACTCATGATTTTATAATTATAATCAATTCTGTAATTTCTATAACTTATTGAGTGAAAAAATTTTTATTTTTACTTAATAGTAATAATAGCAATAAGTACTTTTTAAAATAAAACACTCTAAATCTACAACAGTTCTTTAAAGCTAAATCTTTCACAGTCTTTCCTAATGGATGATGTAGACTTGAGAATAATATTAGGATTTCAACTTTATTAATTTTAAGCATCTTCAATAGTTCAAGCTATTATTTCTAAGAGGGCTCCATAATTTCAGTAGAAAATTTGCATTTACTCCCACTCTTTCTAAATATAATAAATTAACTTTTCTTATTAACGTGAAATTCTATAATATCAAGCAGTATGGTGACCATAACTTTGACATTGTACTTTTAAGGATAAATTATATTCTTGAAATTTTTGAAAATATGAACATTTAAAAATATTTAAAAAGTCATCAATGAGGCTATTCCTGAAGGAAGGAGGAGAATGTGTTGTTCTTCTTTTTCTTCCTGCAGGAAAGTGATAGTAAAAGTCAACGCTGAGCATAAAGAAGCCAGATAGGAGAGAAAGCCTGATGATATAGGAGACAGTTTATAGCGTCATGACACTGTGGAGAAGACAAAGTGCTGCAAGAAGAATTATATTAACAGTCAAACATTAAGGAGAGATTTATTAACTATTGTTCCTACTTATTGGTCTGGAATTGTCTTCAATCTTCTAAAGTCTGTGACAAGCACAGACAGACTTAAGTCATTAAGTTAAATTTTCTTTCAAATACGAAAAATAGTGGATTTTATCATCTCATTGCCAACTGACAATTATAATACTTCTGTTTCAAAAAGTATATATAAATTTCATGCTACATACTCACAAAAATATTCAAAGAAATGGCATTTGCTTTACAATCCAAACCAAACCAAAGTACATAATATAAAGACATCTCTAGGTGTCTAGGCATTCTAGGGACTGCCAAAGAAGTCAGAATATATCACATCTCTAATTGTATTGGTGATACTTTAACTCTTTTCTTTTGAATAGCATAAGTCTCTCACTTAGAAAAATAAGTGCCTTCTAAATATCTGTGTTTATACCTCTAGTTTTAATCAAAGAAATTGCACCATCTACTAAATTAGAAAGAATGTAGAAAGCCAAGTTTGTGAAAATGCTCAGAATACATTGTAGATGTGTGCTTATCACTAAATAAGACTTTTACAGCATGTTGTCAGGAACCATTCTGAAAGCAGAGATGGGAAGAGTACAAGAGCCAGCAGATAGGAAGTGTGATACAGGTGTAGAGTCACACACTGGGCCTGAAGAGGAATGGGTCCTTCCAACTCAGCACAGAGAGGGAAGAGACTCACAGGGCCTTACATCTCACTGCCGAGCTACTCTCAAGTGACAGCTTCAGAAAGCAGAAAGGATATGTTGTGTTCAGTCCTTGCCTTGGGAGTTTTCTGTGGCTGTGACAAAACACCATGACTAAGACAACTTATGAAATTATTTGGTTAGGCTTAGAGTTTCAGAGGAGTAAGAGTCCATTGTGGCCAGGCGGTAGGCACAAGAAATAGAGCAGCTGAGTGCTCACATTTTGATCTGCAGGTTGGAGGCAGAGAACATGAACTTGAAATAGTGGTAGTTTTTTGAGACCTTAAATTTAACCTCTAGTGACATACATATAAATAATATTTTTCATTCATTTATTTATTTACTTATTTATTTACTTGTTTATTTATTTTATTGTAATTTTTGTCAGAGGGACCCCAGAAATTGCAAATAAAGAGAATAATTTTACTGTTTCTCTGCTTTGCCCATCAGAGCTAAATGATAAAAGTTAACTGAAAGCCTCACCATACATACACAACACAAACACACACACATATGTACATATATATATATATATGTTTGTATATGCAAAATATACAACATATATACAACCAAAAAAACAAAACAAAACAAAACAAAAAAAAAAACAAAAAGTCTTGGAAAGATCAGGACTTCAATTCCCATACCTAAACATAATAAAAGGAATATAAACAAACCATAAGCCAATATCCAATTAAAGGGAGAGATATTTGAAGCAATCCGAACAAAATCAGGGACAAGACAAGGCTGCCTCTATTCTCTCTCTGTCTCTATTCAATATACTACTCAAGGTTCTAGCCAGAGCAATGAGAGAAAAAGTAGATGAATGGATATGAATTGAAAAAGATTTCAAGGTATCACTACTTGCAGATGTTATGATAGTATAGATAAGAGAACTGAACAAATATAACAGAACTTCTACAGCTGATGAAGAACTTCAGCAAAGTGGTTGGATATAAAATTAGCTCAAACAAGTCAGTAGTCTTCCTCTACTCAAAGGATAACCAGACTGAGAAAGAAATTAGGGCAGCAAAACCCTTTACAATAGCCACAAACAATATAAAATATTTTGGTGTAACTCTTACCAAGCAAGTGAAAGTTCTTTATGATAAGAATTTCAAATCCATGAAAAAATAAATTAAAGAAGACCTCAGAAATTGGAACGATCTCCCATTCTCATGGATTGGTCGAATTAACATAGTAAAAATGGCCATCATATCAAAAGAAATCTACAGATTGATCACAGTCTCCATCAAGACTCCAACACAATTCTTCTCAGACATGGGAACAACAATTCTCAATTTCATGTGGAAAAAGAAAACCTCAGGATATTGAAAATTGTTTTTAACAATAAAAGAAGTCCTGGGGAATGATCATCCCTGACCTCAACATGTACTTCAGAGCAATAGCGATTAAAAAAAGAAAAAAAAAAAACCAAACACATGGTTTTGTTACAGAGATAAATAGACAGGTAGATTAATGAAATAGAATTGAGGACCCAGAAATGAACCCACACACTTATGGATACTTGATCTTCTACAAAGAAGCCAAACATATACAATGGAAAAAGAAAGCATCTTCAATAAAGTGATACTGGTCCAACTGTCAGCCTGTATGTAGAAAAATTAAAATGTATCAATATATATCACATTGCCCAAAGTACAAGTACAAGTGGATCATGGACATCAACATAAAGCCAGATACACTGAATCAAATAGAAAAGAAAGTGGGATAGAGCCTCAAACTCATTGGCGCAGGGAGGATTTTCCTAAACAGAACTCCAATGGCTCAGACCCTAAGATCAAGAATTGATAAATGGTACCTCATGAAACTGGAAAGCTTCTCTAAGACAAAAGGCATAGTCAACAGAAAAAATCAGTAACCTACCGATTGGGAAAATATCTTCACCAACCCCACATTGGATAGAGGCCTAATATCCAAATTACCAAAAGAACTCAAAATGTTAATCCACAAAAAACAAAAAAACAAAAAAACAAAATAACACAATTAAAAAATGAGATACAGAGCTAAACAGAGAATACTCAACTAGGAATCTAAAATGTCTGAGAAGCACCTACAGAGATGTTTAACATCCTTATTCATTAGCGAAATCAAAGTGACCCTGAGATTCCTCCTCGCACCAGTCAGAATGGCTAAGATCAAAAATTGAGGTGACAGCAGATGCTAGCAAAGATGTGGAAAAATAGGAGTACTTCTCCATTGCTGGTGGGAATTCCAAGCAGGTAAAACTATGCTGGAAATCAATTGGTGGTTCCTCAGAAAATTAGAAATAGATCTACTTGAATACCAAGCTATACCACTACTGGACATACAAAAAGATGTCCCTACATATAACAAGGACACATGCTCCACAATTTTTGCAGCAGTCTTATTTATAATAGCCAGAGGCTAGAAACAACCCAGATGTCCCAATGAGTTCAGAAAATTGGTACATTTTCACAATGGAATATTATTTAGCTATTGAAAATAATACTTCATGAATTATGTAGGAAAAGTGATAGAACTAGGAAATATCTTAAGTGAGGTAACCCAGACCTCAAAATACATACATGTTATGTACTTACTGATAAGTGGATATTACCCCCAAACAGAGAATTCACTACTTGGCATACTCACTATACGAGTCACAGAATATAGGAAGCTGAACAAGAAGGAAGGCCAAAGTGTGGATGCTTTGAACCCACTTAGAAGGGAGAAGACAAAAATCATGGAAGGTAGAGGAAGGGAGTGCTGTATGGTAGATGGGAGAGGGAGGGAAAAGGCAGGCATGTTCACATATGGGAATAGATAGGAGAGAAGTCTAGAGGACCAGAAGAATAAATAGAAATATGTAGCAGTAGGGACAGGGAATGTGTGGGGAACCACTAGAAAGTCCCAGACACCAGGGATGCAAGAGGTTCCTAGGACCCAATGGGGATAACACCCAAAATACCAAACAGAGGGGAAATAGAACCTGAAGAGACCACTCCAAGTAGATAGGCATGGTTCCCAGTTGAGGAAAATGGCCACTCGCTTACCTTAAAATTTTTAACCCAGAATTGTTCCTGTCTATATGAAACACAGCAAGAGAAAATGGATCAGAGACTGAAATAAAGGCCATCCAGACACTGCCCCAACTTTGGATCCATCCCATCTACAAACACCAAATTGTAATACCATTGCTGATGCCAAGAAGTGCATGCTGATAGGAGCCTGATATAGCTGCCCTTGGAATGTTTGACAGAACCTAGGACAGATGGAGACACAGCCAACCATGGGAGTGACCCTGAATACCCAAATGGAAGAGTTAGGGAAGGACTGAAGGAGCTTAAGGGGACTATAACGCACTAAGAAGAACAACAATGTCAATTAACTGTGCCCTTCAGAGTTCCCAGGAACTAAACCACCAACCAAAGATTACACATGGAGGGACCCGTGGCTGCAGCTGCATAAGATGGCCTTGTTGGACAGCAAAGGGAGGAAAGGCCCTTGGTTTTGTGAAATCCTATTGTTCCAGAAAAGAGGAATGCTACAGGGGGGAGGAAGGAGTGGGTGGGTGGATGGGGTATCATCCTGGGGGCAAAGGGGAGCATATGGAATGGCAGATTTCAGGAGAAGAAGACTGTGAAAGGGGACATTTGATATGTAAATAAGTAATCAATAAAAAAAGGAAAAAAATTAAGTCAAGAAACTGAGGCTGGAAAATTAGGGTTCACATTCAAAGGTTCATATGGTTGAGTATATAGGGTTCAAGATCAGCTTAAGCTCCAGACCATGATAGAGTTTAGCCTTAACCAAGGAGTAAAATAATTCACAAAATCAAACCAAGGAAATAAATTGTTTCTGACTTACATTTCCTCTATTCTGGGAAATCAAGCCTTTACAGGACCAATGGCCTCTCCTCTCACTGATGTCTGAAATGGCCATCTTCTGCTACATATAAGATCGAGAATTGACAAATGGGACCTCATAAAATTACAAAGCTTCTGTAAGGCAAAGGACACTGTGAGTAGGACAAAACAGCAACCAAAAGATTCAGAAAAGATATTTACCAATCCTACATCAGATAGAGGGCTAATATTCAATATATACAATGAAGTCAAGATGTTAGACTCCAGAGAACTGTATAACTCTACTAAAAAATGGGGTACAGAGCTAAACAAAGAATTCTCAACTGAGGAATACTGGATGGCTGAGAAACACCTAAAGAAAAGTTCAACATCTCTAACCATCAGGGAAATATGATCAAAACAACCCTGAGATTCTACCTCACACCAATCAGAATAGCCAAGATCAAAAACTCGGGAGACAGCAAATGCTGTGAATGTGGAGAAAGAGGAACATTCCTCCATTGCTGGTGGGATTGCAAGCTGGTAAAACCACTCTGGAAATTAGTTTGGTAGTTCCTCAGAAAATTGGACATAGCACTACCTGAGGACAGTACTAAATCACCCATGGGCATGTGCCCAGAAGATTCTCGAACATGTAATAAGGACACATGCTCCACTATGTTGATAGCAGCCTTATTTAAAATAGCCTGAAGATGGAAAGGACCCAGATGCCCCTCAACAGAGGAATGGATACAGAAAATATGGTACATTTACACAATGGAGTACTACTCAGCTATTAAAAACAATGAATTCATGAAATTCTTAGGCAAATGGATATAGCTAGAAAATATCCTGAGTGAGGTAATACAAAGGAACACACATGGTATGCACTCACTGATAAGTGGATAGTAATGCAAAATACCCAAGATACAACTCATAGACTACATGAAGCTCAAGAAGAAGGAAGACCAAAGTGTGGATACTTTGATCCTTATTAGAAAGTAGATCAAAATACCATGGCTCACAGCCAACCAATAGAATGAACATAGGGTCCCCAGTGGAGCAGCCAGAGAAAGGACCCAAGGAGCTGAAGAGGTTTGCAGCCCTGCAGGAGAACAATAATAGGTACCTACCAGTATCCCCAGACCTCCCAGGGGCTAGCCAGGGTCTTATTTTGGAAAAGTACAAAGACAGCTATGTGGACATTGAGCAGCCAGGACCTTTGCTCTTCTGAATCCATACTGTATAGCACAATGTGGTACTGTTTTGCCATAAATTTTGCCAGTTTGAACTGATATTTGTGTCCAACTTACATTTACCAACTTGGTCTCTCAATTTTACCAACTTGGTCTCTTTTGCTTCTAAGTCAGTTTCTATAAGGGTTCAAAGAAGTGACTCTTTATTAAGTTTTATAAACTCTTTGATGAGCCACAAGTCATACCTGATCATGAATGGCACTGCAAATAGTAAGTAAAACTTCACCTTCTCGTTGCTCTTAAAAAGGCCTTCATTTGTGTAGGAAGGTATCTGTTCATACATCAGCTTTCCAGTGTTCTCAGACAATACTTTTTCTTACATGATTGGTTCTTCATTTTGGTTGGATTGCACAATTCTAAGAAACGGTGTATACATCTTGAGTCAGAATTTAGAAACAAATCAAGTAGTAAGAATATTGGGTGATGAGAAGGTTGTTCAATTTTTAATTTTTTGAGAACTAACTGTATTATTTTCTGTAATGGCTATCTCAATTTTCATACCTGAACAAATGGGCAAAATTTTGCATACCTTCTATCATTGGCAACACTTTTAATCTTGTTTATTTTAATAATACATTCTATCGTTTTAATAATGGAGGCAATAGCTCATGGAGGTTTTGATCTGTAGTTCCCTAAATAGTGATGTATGAGGTTTTTTTCTGTTTTGTATCCTTTGGCAGTTTATATATTATATTTTAATAAATGCCTGTTTAAATAAATTGTGTATTTGTTAATTTTGATTTTTAATTTGTTTGTCCTATAGGGTCTTTTTGTGTGGTACCATTGTTTTAAAAAATCTTCACACATTCTTGAAATCAACCATTTTTTCAGTACATAGTTTATAAATATTTCTGTCAGTTTTATGGATCGTATTTTTCTTCTGATGATCATTTCTCTTACTGAAAAGATACTCTAGTAATTTAGTAAATTTTTTGGTTATCTTTACATTGTTTTTTTTACCTATGTTGGTCTTGTCTAAAAACAAAGCAAAACAAATATTGCCCTTCAGCCAAGTTGATTGTCAGGTTGACAGAATTTAGGATCCCTGTTGAGACAAATATCTGGGTCTTTCTGTGAGACACTGTGAGAGATTTTATTAACATGGGAAAGACCTACCATAACTGTCCCATTGGATATAGTAGATAAAGAAAAATAGTCAAATATTCTCCCATAGTGACTATGATAAAGCCAGCCATGGATTCTTGGCTCAGTTAACAGCAAAAGACATGAATTTCATGAATGAACCTTAAGTCCAATAACAAAAGGAGTACTTATTACTGTTGCATTCATGCCACTATAGCAGCAATAATTGCATCTTTCCAGGACTATTGCTATTGCAGTTCACAGAAGTCACAGCTTGGTAAGACTTTTGATTACTTTTCTCCCATGTGAAGATAGTATTAAATCACCACCCCACTTACTTATCTTTACATCCTTAGATTAGTGTATTAAGACAGATCACATATCAAAGATAAGTCAAGATCAGGTAAACTATCTAAAAAGTGCTATAACACCAAAAAAAAAAAAAAATAGAAGCAGTCATTAAAACTCTCCCAAATGCCCAGGGTCACATGGTTTTAGTGCAGAATTCGAGCTGTCTTTTAAAGAAAATCTAACTTCAACACTTCTTAAACTATTCCACCAGGTAGAAACAGAAGGAACACTGCCTAACTCATTCTATGAGGCCACAGTCACCCTGACATCTAAACCACACAAAAACTCAACAAAGAAAGAGTACTTCAGAACAATTTCTCATATGAACATTGGTATGAAATTACTCAATAGAATCTTCACAAACCAAATCCACAAACACATCAAAAACACTGATCACCATGATCAAGGTATGCTTTATTCTAGGGATTCAGCGGTCGTTCGATGTATGGAATTCCTTCAATGTAATCTATCATATGAACAAACTAAAAGGAAAAAAGTCACATGCTAATCTTTCTAGATGTTGAAAAGTCTTTGACAAAATTCAACATCCTTTCATGTTAAAAGTCTTAGAGTGATCAGCAATACAAAGAGCCTACCTAAACATAGTAAAAGCAATATAGAGTAAGCAAATAGCCAACATCAGATTAAAATGGAAAGGAATTTCCATTTAAATAATTCCACTAAACGACAAAGAGGCTGAAAACATCCAATGGAAAAAAGATAGCCTTTTCAACAAATGGTGCTGGTTCAACTGGAGGTCAGCATGCAGAAGAATGCGAATTGATCCATCCTTGTCTCCTTGTACTAAGCTCAAATCCAAATGGATCAAGGACCTCCACATAAAGCCAGACACTCTGAAGCTAATAGAAAAGAAACTGGGGAAGACCCTTGAGGACATCGTTACAGGGAGAAAGTTTCTGAACAGAACACCAATAGCGTATGCTCTAAGAGCAAGAATTGACAAATGGGACCTCATAAAATTACAAAGTTTCTGTAAGGCAAAGGACACCATCAAGAGGACAAATCGGCAGCCAACAAATTGGGAAAAGATCTTCACCAATCCTACATCAGATAGAGGGCTAATATCCAATATATATAAAGAACTCAAGAAGTTAGACTCCAGAAAACCAAACAACCCTATTAAAAAATGGTGTACAGAGTTAAACAAAGAATTCTCACCTGAAGAACTTCGGATGGCAGAGAAGCATCTTAAAAAATGCTCAACTTCATTAGTCATTAGGGAAATGCAAATCAAAACAACCCTAAGATTTCATCTTACACCAGTCAGAATGGCTAAGATTAAAAATTCAGGAGACAGCAGGTGTTGGAGAGGGTGTGGAGAAAGAGGAACACTCCTCCACTGCTGGTGGGGTTGCAAATTGGTACAACCACTCTGGAAATCAGTCTGGTGGTTCCTCCGAAAACTGGGCACCTCACTTCCAGAAGATCCTGCTATACCACTCCTGGGCATATACCCAGAAGACTCCCCACCATGTAATAAGGATACATGCTCTACTATGTTCATAGCAGCCCTATTTATAATTGCCAGATGCTGGAAAGAACCCAGGTATCCCTCAACAGAAGAGTGGATGCAAAAAATGTGGTATATCTACACAATGGAGTACTATTCAGCCATTAGAAACAATGAATTCATGAAATTCTTAGGCAAATGGATGGAGCTAGAGAATATCATACTAAGTGAGGTAACCCAGACTCAAAAGGTGAATAATGGTATGTACTCACTAATAAGTGGATATTAACCTAGAAAACTGGAATACCCAAAACATAATCCACACATCAAATGAGGTACAAGAAGAAAGGAGGAATGGCCCCTGGTTCTGGAAAGACTCAGCGAAACAGTATTCAGCAAAAACAGAACGGGGAAGTGGGAAGGGGTGGATGGGAGGACAGGGGAAGAGAAGGGGGCTTACGGGACTTTCGGGCAGTGGGGGGGCTAGAAAAGGGGAAATCATTTGAAATGTAAATAAATTATATCGAATAAAAAAATTAAAAAAAAGAAAAGTAATGCAAAAAAAATAATAATTCCACTAAAATCAGGGACAATATAAGACTGCCCACTCTCTCCCAATGTATTTAATATTGTTCTTGAGGTTCTAGCTAGAAGAAAAAGACAGCAAAGAAGATAAAGAGCTATAAATTGGACAGAAAGAAGTCAAAGAACTGCTCTTCTAGAATGATATAATAGTATACATAAACAAACCCCCAAATTATACTAGATAATTTAAAATTTCATAATATCCTTCTGTGATATTATTTGAGGTAAAATAATGACCGTTTTTTCTCTAATCGACTTACATAATGAGAATAAATAAATGAAGAAAAATTAATACAATGGTAGCATATTTTATAATTATATAGGTTTTGTGCAATTAATTCACAGATTTGGCTTATTCTTTCAATTATAGATATGCAAGTACAATACAGAAATCCAATTGATTATTTGCAATAGTACACATAATTAAGAATCACATGTACAAATAAGAGACATAAGTTATGGATATATTATTACATCCCAAGCCTTTGGGGTAATATTCCTAAATTCATGAAATCTACAAAAATGTATTCACCTTTTCTGTAAGCATGCTTAAATTTGAAAATTCAATAAGCATTTATCTCCCTTATAATTTCAAAATAGCAAAACTATCTATAAAAAGTCAATTCATTCCTTTCTAAGGAGATGAAAGGCCTTTTATATTAAATGTTTTAACCAAATATATAGGGTTTTGTGTTTCTATAGAGTTATCTTTTTATTTGGAGACAAGGTCTCACATATCCCAGCCTGGTTTAAGACAGTCATTGTAGGGGTCCAAGTGTAGAAATGTTTTCATGTAGCCCAGGCTGATTTCAGATTCTGTTTATGCTTTCAAGGCTGTCTGCAACTTCTGAACCTATACCATACATTTTTTAAATTTATTTACATTAGGATCACAGCCCCCTTCCCTTTTCTCCTCCAAGTCTTACCTTCAGAACCTCTTTTCCTTTCTCCCCTGTTCTTTTTCTCTTCGAAGAAGGGGAGACCCCATTGATTATAAACTGCCCTGACTTGTCAAGCTTCAGCAGAGCTAAGTGCATGGTATTACAGTGAGTCCAGACAACAAAGGCCAGCTAGGGGAACGGGATTTAGAGTCAGGATTTAAACCAAGTTCCAACTGTTAGGTGACCACGTGAAGCTGCACATCCGCTACAGAAATTACCACAACCTTTTAAGTGATACGATTACAAGATTGTAAAACATTTTGGTTCTTTCTATAATTGCCTTGAACTTAGGCTTATGCATTAGGAAATTGAAATACACTTTGTATACTTGTACACAAACAAGTACAGATTTTCCTGACCTTTATGAGGAGTATTAATTCGTAATCCTTGAAAAATCAAAAGTTATTTTGA
The DNA here is from genome assembly GCF_947179515.1 of Apodemus sylvaticus. Taxonomy (NCBI): domain Eukaryota; kingdom Metazoa; phylum Chordata; class Mammalia; order Rodentia; family Muridae; genus Apodemus; species Apodemus sylvaticus. Next base: position 11,459,739 of record NC_067479.1, read on the forward strand.
CAGGTCAGATAAAATTTTTCAAATTGTGACAGTATTCAAAAAGCCTTTAATATTGCTAGTCAAATTGACATGAAGTACCAAAACTCATATCAATTAGGAGCTGTCAGAAGGCTAGAGAGATAACTCAGTGGTTAAAAGCACCTGATTTCTCATCCAGAGATACTGAGTTCAATTCTTAGAAAACACATGGTGCCTCACAACTACCTATAACAGGATATTATTGACTCTTTTGGTATGCATGAAGACAAAGCACTCATGTACATAAAATGCATAAACCTCTTTAGAAAGAGTTGATTGAAACTCATTTTCTTAGTGTTTCTTGATGCTGCTAAATTAAATTAGTCACTGAAAATTATAATTCATTTTTTGCATATTTTAATGGTGAAATTTAGTACTAAGTGGGTGATAGATGAGCAAAAATAAAACTTCTAACAGCTGAATATTTCCATATGTGTGTATTTCTTTTAAGGTGGTAGTATGGTTCAATTTCCAAGCAGTATGCATGGTTAAACCCTGAGATATGACAGTTTACCAAACTGTGAGCAAAGTACAAGTATCTAAGATAACATGGGAAGTAAAGGACATTTAAAAGTAAATTATTTTGCATTTACTTTTACAGAAAATATTTTGTGTCTTGACTGTGTGAAATAATAGATTCTAAAAAAGTGCTATTTCTTTTTGCCTGCTGACCTAGAAACTTAAAAGGAAATCTACTGAACATGCAAACTAAAGCTTTTCTTTGAATAATATAACACTTTGAATTAATTCAAATGTTTTTACTATTCTCTCCTCCCCTTCTGCAGTTAACTGAGGAGAGGCTACTTGGATATTATGGAGGTCCTTTGATGGCCTAGAGCTATCTAAAATTAGCTTTTACATTTCTGAAAGTAATGCACTTGAAAGCAGAACTATTTGGGAATGTTGAGGTCAGCAATCTGCCAGATACACCAAAATATTCAAAACACAGAGAATAATCAGGTGTAAAGTAGATACACATGAAACTAAGAAATTCATAGGGAATCAGACAGTGTGTGATAAGAGAAAATGTGAGGGAGAATTCTTTCCTCTTTTTTTTTAACAATGATCACTATGATGTCAGCACACAGTCTTATTTAAATTACCCAAAAGTATAGTTTGATTTGAACATTTTAGAGTTTTAGTGAATTTGTTGTGTTGTTGTTTTATAACAATTTCTGATGTTAATATATTCTCTACAGTAGAACTGATTTTCTAACATGCAACCCCTTTTCATATAGTTAAGTGATTTACAATGGTCTACTGGTATATGAATTAACTACCGTTAACTCACGTTTTGAAGCTGCCTGGATTGATGTTGTAGCATACGTTATCAAGTAGTGAATTCCTCAATACCATAGTACACTTTTCAAAGCTTTGAGCCATAACTCTAATTAGGGCTTACTCGTTCTTCCTAATAATAAGGTCTTGGAGATAACTATGACATCAATACTTGTTTAAGAGTGGCAATTTCCAGTTTGATTTATAAAAGCATGGTTAGAAATGTACTCCTTCATAAAAGCCTGGGTAGACTTGTACTCCTTCACAAAAGTAGAGATTTTTCAGTTAGTGATAAGTCAAGATTTTAATCTGTACTCTCTTAATATGTTGATGTTTCATATATATGATATGTTATATATGTGTATGTGTATACATGTCATGTAACTCATATACAATATTACTAATCTATGTACAAATTAGGAATAATATGCATATATGTATATATTAGTAATAATATATAATATATTAGTATATCTGATTAATATGTATGAATTTAGTTCATATACCTGGTGGATTTTGAGGATGAACTTGGCAATAAGTGCCCCTGCAAAGGAAGGATGATTCTTCAACCAAAATTCTTGTCCTTGAGCCAATTTACTATTGGTATGCACAGTGAAACAATGTTTTTGTGCTCATTTGATGTAAATGAGAAATCTTATGTTTAAGAACATTGCTTAATTCTTATACATTTCTGAACATTGTATATCTGTCTTCATATGTATCAAATATGATGCTAACAGATACTTCAGATAGTGTTATTTATAAAAATAATGCTAGAATTATACTTAAATCCTTGGAGAGGTACATTAAGGAACAAAATATGAGCAAGATATCTTAATTGAAGGTATGAAACTGGGGTGAATTTACTGCCCAAATATGCTATCCTTAGCTGAAACAAAAAGAGGCAATTCTACTTAAGAGTAAAAAATGGCTGTATATTCAGAGGAGTATAAACCCTGTGATATTTCTGGGGAAGAATTAATAACTTAATATTCTAAGAAAGTAAGTGTGTAATAAAAGAAGGGAGAAAGTTGGTTCAAAGCTGCCAGGTCAAATAGTAGAGTGAAAACCTTACTATGGCCAAACATTTTCTCCAACTGAGTGTGTTTGCATGTCAGAGAAAGAAAGCAAATTGTGCTTTCTTTTCTAACTTTTGCTTATTGGTCATGTCATTCAGATAGACTCGTCCTGCTTAAAATGGTCCTGATCTACCATGAAGCAGAACTTGTACTGGACACCTACAAACAAATAATGAAATTCTTTCCAACATTACTTTTATTCATGTGGGGTAAATAATAAAGCAAAAGAAACAGAACTGGAGGATTTGAAACAGAAACAATGGTTATCAGAACAGCACAGCATCATGATTGTTGCTCTGATCAGAAGAAAACTGACAATGCTACACTAATTTATTGTTACTCACAATTCAAACCAATGGAAAATCAGCTATGACAGACACTGGGTCATTTGTGTGTTATTGTATATATCAATGATCATAAAAAAGAATTAGAAAGGGAACAGAGGTTTTAAAACCCCAAACCTGAAGCTCACTGTGTTATTCCACTTTGTTCTATATTCTATATCTCTTGTTTAAGACACAAGTTCAGGAATTTCTTAACCTTTCTTTGTATATGACATGACCCTATATTTCTGATTATCCTGGGATCATATCACTAGTTCTAGGAATACAGACATGCACTACCACACCTGCTTTACCAACGATTGGTACTGTATCTAGGACATTGTAAATACCTGGTGAATACTCTACTAACTTCTCTCTAGATCCAGTCCTCATTTTTACTATTCATTTCTCATAAATCCTATAATTAGTATGTGGGTAGGGGCATCCTATTATATGCTAAATAATTATGTCATAAGTAGAGTCATGTGTTTTAATCTGGGCATGTAGAAAATAGAATTATTTGAAGCAATCACAAACTGATGTCACAAAGATCTGAACTAGTCCTACAAGAAGAAAAGTAGGACAGCATATATCCTTGCTTATGAGAGTAATCATTCTTACAATGGGACTGTTATCACTTAGAATGAATAATTCACAGTGATCTATAGCATCTTATATTTTACAAGAAGTCTTTTTATATTTTTCCACAGATATATTTACCTATCAAATATGATGTATCACAAATATTGCTTTTAATTTAAGGATGCTGGCATTGAACTAAAACGAATAGTGTTTGCTGGGACTGATAATGGGGCATGTGTGCTCAATCTTTACCAGAGCACATCTCTTGAGTTCTGGAAAATATGAACTATTTTTATTTTTCAGGCTGTTTTTGACAACATCTCATGGTTGACAGGTCAATCCTAATAAAACTATATATCTGACAATCTAGATGGCAGCAGAAGGGAGAGATCAATCTTCAGCCAGAGAAGTTGATGGAAGATGTCATGAACTAAAGGACATGAAAACTGTGACCTTGTATTTAAGAAGTAAATGACTCTTACAGTTCAGTAGATAGTGTCAGATTCAAATTATAAACTATTAAGTGCATCCTCTGTATATAGTATGATATTCTAAAAAAATATATGTATCTAGATAGGAAGATCCCTGGATAGAACTTGCTATTATGAGGACAGAGATGCAAATATAGATTATTGGTAACTTATGTGGGTTAACTAACATACATGACTACAATGCTGTTTGGAGGAATAGTTTATAATAATGCAGAGATTTTAATAGACCTTTAAGATTTTTTAAGCAATAAACAAACTGACTACAGCCAAAGAAAATTACAAAACATCCATTTTATATTTAAAACAATAATTTTGTATTTTATTTTATTTCAATTTCTATAAATTAACATTGCATTTTCATATTTGTAGGGGAGACAGCTAAAATAATCATGTCCTATTGATGCAGGAAAATTTAAATTTTCAGAAAAATGTTAATCCTTTGCTTCCACTAACCCTTGTCAGACACCATTAAAATATTTACATTGATAATCAAATTGTTTAGAGTGCTCTGCAATGCAACATTGACTAATTCAGATTTTTCTTTAGATTTTTACTTTTTGAAAATGGATACAGCATAAATGGATATTAGTAAGTCACCTAAAGGAAAAAACTTAGTTATCTGTACATCCAGACCATATTCTCTTTACAAGCCTTAGTTGTTAATTGATTAAAACTTACTACTTCCTCTTAATTCTATAGAAATAGTTTTAATTTTTCTGTTATAATATAGGAGTCAAATGCTATGTTGGAAACTTGTTCTCTTATTTCAAACATTCATTTTATTTCTCATGCAGGCTTGCTTACATTTTTTTAATAATGTAAATTTCATATACATATGACAGGATGTATAATTTCATATACATATGAGATTTGGAAAATACAGATGTGCCTTTTTGGAGAAACTAAAGAGTACAATGCGTGTAATTCTAGGATTGTTATATTATTTGCTAACTTTGCAAAACAAATGAACTGCTTGACCTAAGTAAAGAAAATTAGTATTTTTCATTATTGATCTTGACATTAGATTTCAAGTGAATCTAAACAGAAAACATGCCACAATTTCAGGACAAGAAAACTTTAAGTATTTGACTGCCAAAGTGTATTTCAAATACTTCAGATAAAAACAGTCCTTTAAACAGAAATTAGTATATATACAAAACTTGTGTAACTAAAAGTGTCTAAAATTCTGAAAGCTTATATTCCTCTAAGCATAAATGAGACCGTCTAATAGGAAAACATCAAGATACAGTAGCAAAAGTAATATGAGAAGAGAGTAGACATAAAGCAGAATGAGTAAGGACACAGAGTGCTATCTAGAGTATCCAGTGAAGACACCTGATCCTAGAGGACCCACTGCACTCAAAGCAGTTGATAAGAACACTGACCCCCACCTGCATATTCCAACAGCTGCTTTGGGGAACTCAGTGGACTCGAGACTTATCACCCAACAAAACCCCCACCCTCCTGAATACCACTCTTCTTCTGTCTCTTCCACCCATTCTTCATGGTCTGCTCCCATGAAGTTACCATATCCTTACCCATCCTAGAGGACCTGCTGCACTTATAACAGTTAAGGGCCAGCTGCACTCAGAGCAGTTGAGAGCAGCTGCACTTAGAGTAGCAGGACAACAACTTTACTGCTCTACTAAAGACCCAACAGTCTGAAGGCCTCCCAGGAGATCTAGTACAGCCAGGGCAACAGATCAGCACCTTCTCTGCCCCCTATGAGATCAGCACCTTCACTGCCCTTGTGAAGCATCCCCAGTTGGAAGGCTCCATAGATGATCTGCAACAACCAAGGCTTCAGGATCACCAGGAGACCTGAAGGTACCCAGGGACAAAAGAGACAGACTCCATACAGTCACCCAAACCAATAAATACACAGTATATCCAGATGTTGAAAGGCAAGTGCAAGACCATAAGCAACGGAAGCGAATATACATCAATGCCATGAGAACCCAATTCTCCCACCACAGCTCTCCCTGAATACAACACACCAGAAAATTAGAAAACTGTCCTAAATTCCTTTCTCATGAAGATAATAGAGTCCTGTAAGGAGGATATCAGTAGCTCAATGAAAGAAATACAGAAAAACACAGGTAAACAGTTGAAGGGACTGAATAAAGCAATCCAAGACCTAAAAGTAGAAGTAGAAACAATAAAGACACAAATGGAGGCAAACCTGGAAATGGAAAACCTAGGAAAGAGGTCAGGAATTAGAGATTTAAGTATCACCAGCAAAATATAAGAGATAGAAAAGAGAATCTCATGTGTAAAAGTTAGAAGAGATTAGATGTGTAGAAGAGATTGACACAACTGTCAAAGAAAATTCAAAACTTAAAAAAAAACTTCTAACCCAAAGCATCCAGGAAATTCACAACACAATGAAAAGACCAAATCCAAGTATGATATGAATAGAGGATAACAAAGATTCCCAGCTAAAAGGACCTAAAAATGTCTTCAACTAAACAATAGAAGGAAACTTCCCCAACCTAAAGAAGGAGATGGCCATAAAGGTACAAAAAGCATATAGAACACCAAATGAATGGGACCAGAAAAGAAAATCCTTTTTCTTTTTGTTTTCTATTTGCACAAAACAAAGAAAAAATATTAAAAACTGCAAGGGAAAAGGGCCTAGTAATACACAAAGGAAGAGCCTAGAGGTCATGTAGACTCTCTAAGAGAACACAAATGCCAGTCCAAGGCTACCATACCCAGAAAAACTCTCAATCAATATAGATGGAGAAAACTAGATATTCCCAGAAAAAAATTAAACAATATCTATCTGCCAATCCTGCCCTTCAGAGAACCCTAGAAGTAAACCTCTAACACAAGGAAGGTACCTCAAACAATGGAAGGATAAGATACTAAGCATCTCACAACAAGGTCAAAAGGAGAGAACCACAAACACATAAAGCCACCTACAAAACCAAACATACCAGGAATCAACATCCATCTCACTTAAATATCTCTCAATATTAATGGACTCAATTCACCTATAAAAAACATAAGCTAACAGACAGGATAAGATTGTAAGATCCAGCATTTTGCTGCATACAAGAAACAACCCAATAACAAAGGCAGACACTATCTCAGAGTAAAAGGATGGGAAAGGATTCTGAGCAAATAGTCCCAGTATACAAGCAAGAATTGCCATCCTCACAAGATAGTCAGAGCTGGCTTGAGGGACCCTGAGCCTAACAACTTTGGGTGTTGCCCTTATGTGACTGGTTCTCAAGCTCTCGGATACCCAGGTGCAGCTGGGAGCTGAGAACAGAGTGGGGCACCCACAGGCTGGATATAGACAAGGGCAGCAAGGGAGGGGGAGGAAAGGGGTGAGCTATGGCTGGTCTTTTGTTACCTCAAAAGATTTGAATATATCATTTTTAAAATTTACTCAAAACCAGGTGTGTTGCACATGTCTTTAATCCCAAACAGGATTAAAACAGGGGTCAGGAGTAGAGGCAGAGGCAAAGGCTAATATATGCTTATGAGTTCGAGGCCAGCTTGCTCTACATAGTGAGTTCCAGGGTAGCCAGGAGTAAATAATGAGACCATGTCTTAGAAGAAATCTCAAGACTTTGCCGCTTTATTTCAAATACATAACTGTACTACAAAAATTATGGCAAAATGGCTTTGAACTGCTAAGAAAACTATGGGAATCTTGAACAAAAAGACTTACATGATAAGCAAGCTATTCATATAATATTCAGGTGATTTCACTTGCTTATACCCTTCTCTTCCTGGAAAAGTACCTTCTGACATAAGTAGCTAAGTTGTTGTGCTTATTTTCAATATTGTTTAACATACATAGAGAAATATATTTGTGTTATGTAAGCATTGCCTAATAAAAATAAGTGTAATAAAAAAAAGAATTGCCATCCTAATATCCAATAAAATATACTTTCAAGCAAAAAATATCAAGTGTGATGAAGGAGGATACTTCATATTCATCAAGGGTAAAATCTACCAAGAGAAATCTCAATTCTGACATCTATGCCCCAAATGCAAGAGTATCCACATTCATAAAAGAAATATTTAAAAGCTCAAATCACAAATTAAACCCCACATAATAATACTGGCATACTTCAACAAACCACTCTCTCCAATGGACAGGACATTGAAACAGAAACTAAACAGCGACATAGTGAAACTAAGAGAGGTTATGAACCAAATGGATTTAACAGATATCTACAAAATATTTCACCCTAAAACAAAAGAATACACCTCCTTCTCAGCACATCATGGTACCTTCTCTAACATCAACTATATAATTGGTCAAAAATCAACCCTCAACTGATACAAGGAGATTGAAACAATACTATGCATCCTATCAGAACACCATGGCCTAAGGCTGGTCTTGAGTAACATCAAAAACTACACATGGAAATTGAACAAATCTTTACTCAATGATAACCTAGGCAGGGAAGAAATAAAGAAAGAAATTAAAGATTTCCTGGAGTTTAATGAAAAGGTTGACATATCATACCCAAACTTATGGAACATAATGAAAGCAGTATTAAGAGTTCATAGTTCATAGTTCAAAGTTCATAGCACTAAACTCCCTGATAAAGTAACTGGAGATATCTTACACTAATAGCTTAACAGCACAACTGAGAACTCTAGAACAAAAAGAATCTAACTCACCCGAGACAAGTAGATGACAGGAAATATTCCAACTCAGGGTCAAAAATCAACCAAGTAGAAACAAAGAAAACAATACAAAGAATCAACAAAACCAGAAGCTGATTATTTGAGAGAATCAACAAGACAGATTTACACCTAGCCAACTAATTAAGGGGCCAAGAGGCAGTATCAAAATTAACGAAATCAGAAATGAAAAGGGAGACATAACAACAGAAATGGAGGAAATTCAAAAAAAAAATTCATCATACCCTACTAAAAAGCCTATAAGGAACAAAACTGGAAAATTTATACGGAATAGATGGATTTCTTGACAGACACCATGTACCAAAGATAAATTAAGAGCAGGTAAACTATCTAAACAGGCCCATATGGCACAAGGAAATAGAAGAAGTCATTAAAAACCTCCCAACCAAAGAAAGCCCAAGGCCAGATGGATGTAGTGCAGAATTCTACCAGACTTTCAAGGAAGACCTGTTACCAATTTTCCTCAATCGATTCTATAAAATAGAAAGAGAAGAACCACTACCTAACTCATTTTATGAAGCAAAAATTACTCTAATACCTAAACCACACAAGGACCCAACCAAAAAAAAGGACTTCATACCAATCTCAATCATGAATATATCAATGCAAAAATACTCAATAAAATTCATGCAAACCGATCCAAGAAAACATCAAAACCATCATTCACCAGGCTTTATCCCAGGGATTCAAGGTTGGTTTAATATATGAAAATCCATTAACGGAATCCACTATATAAACAGACTCAAAGACAAAAATCACACGATCATCTCCTTAGATGCAGAAAAAAACATTTGATAAAATACAACACCCCATTCATGTTAAAAGTATTGGAGATATCAGGAAATGAAGACCCATACCTAAACATAATAAAAGCAGTTTACTGAAAACCAACAGCCAATATCAAATTAAATGAAGATATACTTGAAGCGATCCCACTGAAATTTTGACAAGGATGCCCACTCTTTGCATATCTATTCAATATAATACTTGATGTGCTAGCTGCAATAATAAGACAACAAAAAGAGATCAAGGGGATACAAATTGACAAAGAAGAGATAAAGGTATTTGCATATTTGATATGATAGTATACATAAATGACCCCAAAAATTCTACCAGAGAAATTCTCTGAGGATAAACAATTTCAGCAAAGTGACTGGATATAAAATTAACTCCAATAAATCAGTAGCTTTCCTTTATAAGAGTGATAAAGAGACTGAGAATAAAATTAGGGAAACAACTCCCTTCACAATAGTGACAATTAATATGAAATGTCTTGGGATTACTCTAACCAAACAAGTGAAAGACCTATATGACAATAACTTCAAGTCTTTCAAGAAAGAAATCGAAGATTTCAGAAAATAGAGAGATCTCTGATGTTGGCAAAATTACCATAGCAAAAATGTGCATCAATCATGGCGATCCCCATCAAAATCCCAACACAATTCTTCATAGACATGGAAATAGCAATCTTCAAATTCATCTGGAGAGGCAAAAAGCACAGAAAAGCAAAAACAATTCTTAACAAGAACTTCTGGGGAAATCACTGTCCTTGACCTCAAGCTTTACTATAGAGCAATAGTGACTAAAAACTGCATGGTATTAGTACAGAGACAGACATGTTGATCGATGGAATATAACTGAAAACCCAGAAATAAAAGGACACACTTTCTGACAATTGATCTTTAACAAAGAAGCCAAACACGTACAATGGAAAAAAGAATACATCTTCAATAAATGGTGCTGTTCTAACTTTCTGTCTGTATGTAGAAAAATCAAAATAGACGCATATTTGTCACCTTGCACAAAGCTCAAGTCCAAGTAGATCAAGGACCTGAACATAAAACCAGACACACTGAATCTAATAGAAGAGAAACTGGGAAAGTAATTGGCAGAGGGAGAAATTTCCTAAATAGACCTCCAATGGCTCACGCTCTAAGATCAAGAATTGATAAATGGTACTTCATGAAACTGGAAAGCTTCTGTAAGACAAAGCACATTGTCAATAAGACCAGTTGGTAACAAAAAAAACAAAACAAAACAAAAAAAAAAAAAAACCACTGCCACCACATAAGATAGGCTAATATCCAAAATATATAATGAATTCAAGAAGCTAATCACCTAAAAACAAAACAAACCAATAACAGAAATGGGGGGGGGGATCATAGAACTAAACCAAGATTTCACAATTGAGGAATATTGAATGGCTAAGAAGCACCTAAAGAAATGTTCAAAGTCCTTAGTAATCAGAAATGTAAATCGAAACAACCCTGAGATTCTATCTTACCCCAATCAGAATTACTAAGATCAAAATCTGAGGTGACAACACATGTTGGAGAGGATTTGGAGAAAGAGTAACCCTTCTCCATTGCTGCTGGGGTTGTAAACTGGTACAACTGCTCTAGAAATCAATCTGCAGATTTCTCAGAAAATTGGAAATAGATCTACCTGAAGACCCAGCTATACCACTCCTGGGTATATACCCAAAAGATGCCACATCATGCCACACCCGCATGTATTCCACTATGTTCATAGTGGCTTTATTTGGGATACCCAGAAGCTGGAAACAACCTAGATGTCCTAGGAGAAGAGAATGGATACATAAAATGTGGTTCATTTACACAATGGAATACATCTCAGCTATTAAGAAGGAGGACATCCTGAGTTTTGCAGGCAAATGGATGAAACTAAAAAATAACATCCTGAGTCAGATAACTCAGACTCAAAAGGATATGCATGGTCGGTACACACTAATAAGTGGACATTAGCAAAAAAAAAAAAAAAAAAAAAGAAAGGAAGGAAGGAAGGAACGAAGGAAGGAAGGGAGGGAGGGAGGGAGGGAGGAAGGAAGAAAAGAAAAGAAATGAAAAGAAAAAAGATAAGAAAAGAAAAAGAAAAAGAAAAAATAATGTACAGACTACCCAAGATAGTGTCCACATAATTCAAAGAGGTCAACACAACAAGCTGAAGTGCCCAAGTGAGGATGACTCAGCCCCACTTGGGAAAGGGAAAAGGAGAAGAAAGTAATCATAAGTGAGGAGAGAGGAAGCGAAGCGATCTGGAAGGGAAATTGGATGGGGGAATGGAGTGGCTGGGAGAGGGTAACATGATCTGGGAGAGGGTAATCTGATCTGGTATTGGGTGAGGGAAAAGGACTGAAGCCCTGAGGGACAGTGGGGGCAGGGGGAGGAAAGGGAAACAGGCAACCTCTGGAGATAGCAGATTCAGGGAACCCTCCAGAATATATCAGAGACCTGGGAGGAAAGAGACTCTCAGTACCCAAAGGGAGGGACCTTCAATGAAATGCCTGACAGTAGGAAGAGGGAACTTATAGACCCCATCTCCAGCAAGAAGACAGGGCATCAAATGAGGGATGGGGGGCCATCCCAAAGTCACAACTCTGACGCATGATTGTTCCTATCTGAAAGAATTACAGGGGTGGAAATGGAGAGGGGCCTGAGGAAAAGAAGGTCCAGGGACAGGCCCAAAGTGGAATCCAGCGCAAGGGGACACTCAAGGCCTGACACTATTACTGAGGCTATGGAGCCCTCACAAAAAGGGACATAAGCATGACTGACCTCCAGAAGACCCAACAAGCAGTGGAAAGAGTCAGATGCAGGTATTTGTACCCAACAAATGGACAGAAGCACCTGACCCCTGTTATTGAATTAGGGAAGTTTGAAGGAAGCTAAGGAGAAGGACAACCCTGTAGAAGGACCAGCAGTCTCAGTCTAGACCCGGGAGATCTCTCAAAAACTGGGCCACCAAACAGGCAACATACACCAGCTGATTTGAGGGCCCCAACACACATACAGTAGAGGAATGCCAGGTCTGCGTTCATAAAGAGATGTTGCACCTAACCCTCAACAGACTGGAGGCCTCAGGGAGTTTAGAGGTCAGATAGGGTGGGGAGTGGGAATATCCAGATGGAAACAGGGGCGTGTTGAAGAGGTATGGAATGTGGAACAGTCAGAGTGTGGACAGGGATGGAGTGGGATAAAATATGGAGTGTAAAAGAATTAATTGATTAATTTAAAAAGAATAAGTTAGTTGAAAAAAGGCTTTAGAATGTCCCAAAATAATTACCAACTCAAGGTATTACTTTAACAGCTGTACAGAATCTGGTGGGCCCTTTGCTTCATACAAGAAAGGATGCAGTAAAATGGTAAAGCATTTATATAATATAACACTACCTTCCCAAATCATTATTAAAAAATAAAAAATGAAATCTGATGCTAGCAATTCAGCTGGAACAACCTGTTTAATAAGCCTATTTGCTACACAAACTTTTTAAAGTAATAATTTGCCAAGGATTTATAAATCATTTAAATGGTTACTTTAGAATTACTTCTTTAAACACATTGTGAAATCACATGTTATTTCTCTCTTATGATTATATACTGTTCATACATCCTCTTGATACTTATGAACAGGTCTAGAAGATTTCAAAAAGGGAGCAAAAAGTGTATATGCTAGGCATGAGTATAAATGATCTCATTCCATAGTTAAAAAATAAAACTCAAATGAGCATTTGTACTCCACATAGGATTCCACTTTCTACACCAATGCATTTTTATTTTTTTATTTTATTATTTTATGTTAATTCAAACATAGTTACTATACTACTTTGTTCTTTCCCCACTTCAGACCTCATAATAGTAGTCCAGGTTGAATTCTTACCACTTTTAACTTCTCCAAACCAGTTTCTCCTAGATGAATTTCTTAATTATAAATTTTGTCCTCCTGGTACATTACACAATTTTAACACACAAAATTTGCTCTTGTTCATCTTTGGACTCTCTTTCTCAGCATGGATCAGCTTTTCTACAAAAAGATTACTCTGATATCCCACACAGGATCCAAGAAGCTAATGAAAATGAATATAAAAAACAAAGAAGTATCTTATGTTTCCAAATCACTGAAAAATTATTAGCCAACATAAAATTTTCTGTGTTAGAAATCAAACAACCATATCACAGGAATAAACCTTATACACTTAAATAATCCTGATTTCTACCATAAGATTCATGTAAAACTGTTTATTTTATACTATTAACAATATTTAGGGAATGGAACTATGCAACCAGCCTAGATATACATAGATGAATGGATATTATTCACAGTTATTTCATTTCACACATGCACACACACACACACACACACACACAGAGAGAGAGAGAGAGAGAGAGAGAGAGAGAGAGAGAGAGAGAGAGAGAGAGAGAGAGAGAATTTATGTAGACATGAAAGAGTGGGTTCCCTCCAGTTGGAGGGAGATGGATGGAAAGAGACATACATGATAGGTCAAATATTTCAAAATGGGAAATACATTGATAATATTTTCTACTGTAGGAGAAATCTATATTTAAAATATTTAAAATGATATATTTCGGATTGTAGTGAACTCTTCAGCAATGGCAGATTGAGGGTAAAGGACTACATGCAGCAAGAGAGCAGAAAAAAGGACAGTCTGCTGTAAGTAAGCGAACACACACCTAGATTGATCAGGCTACATGGAAGCAGACAGTGGGAGGAGTAGAGATTGGAAACGAGAATAGGGACACACTCATCCAGAGTACCGCAATAAAATCTAATACAGTACATATTAATATGGAAAATAAACAAACAAAAAGCAAAAATAAAAAAACAAAAACAGATTCTTCTGAACAGCTAATTATGTGAACAGCTAATTTGTTTATTGGTTAACTTTATTTATGAGGCAGTACAGATGAATCCAAGGCTTTATGAATGCTCACAGGCTGTTATCTCTACAAGCTAATTTTTACTAAGATTTATTTTTATTTATTAAGTATACATCTTTCTACTTTTTTTGGTTATCATCTTCTTTTTTATTTATTTATTTATTTTTAATATTCTTGCCAACCGAATCCAAGAACACATCAAAAGATCATCCACCATGATCAAGTAGGCTTCATCCCAGGGATGCAGGGATGGTTCAATATAAGGAAATCCATCAATGCTATTCATTACATAAACAAACTCAAAGAAAAAACCATATGATCATCTCATTAGATGCAGAAAAAGCATTTGACAAAATTCAGCATCCTTTCATGCCAAAAGTATTGGAAAGAACATGAATTCAAGGCCCATACCTAAACATCGTTAAAGCAATATATAGCAAACCGGTAGCCAACATCAAACTAAATGGAGAGAAACTTGAAGCAATCCCTCTAAAATCAGGGACTAGACAAGGCTGTCCTCTCTCTCCATATCTTTTCAATATAGTACTTGAAGTTCTAGCTAGAGCAATTAGACAACATAAGGAGGTCAGGGGATACAAATTGGAAAGGAAGATGTCAAATTATCACTATTTGCAGACGACATGATAGTCTACTTAAGTGACCCGAAAACCTCCACCAGAGAACTCCTACAGCTGATAAACAACTTCAGCAAAGTGGCTGGTTATAAAATCAACTCAAGCAAATCAGTTGCCTTCCTATACTCAAAGGATAAGCAGGCTGAGAAAGAAGTTAGGGAAATGACACCCTTCAAAATAGCCACAAACAATATAAAGTATCTTGGTGTGACTCTGACCAAACAAGTGAAAGATCTGTATGACAAGAACTTCAGGTCTCTGAAGAAGGAAATCGAAGAAGACCTCAGAAAATGGAAAAATCTGCCATGCTCTTGGATTGGCAGGATTAATATAGTTAAAATGGCCATCTTGCCAAAAGCGATTTATAGATTCAATGCAATCCCCATCAAAATCCCAACTCAGCTCTTCACAGAGTTAGAAAAAGCAATTCTCAAATTCATCTGGAATAACAAAAAACCCAGGATAGCTAAAAGTATTCTCAACAACAAAAGAAATTCTGGAGGAATCAGTATCCCTGACTTCAAGCAATACTACAGAGCAATAGTGTTAAAAACTGCATGGTATTGACAAAGTGACAGACAAGTGGACCAATGGTATAGAATTGAAGATCCAGAAATGAACCCACACACCTGTGGTCACTTGATCTTCGACAAAGGAGCCAAAAACATCCAGTGGAAAAAAGATAGCCTTTTCAACAAATGGTGCTGGTTCAATTGGAGGTCAGCATGCAGAAGAATGTGAATTGATCCATTCTTATCTCCATGTACTAAACTTCACTCCAAGTGGATCAAGGACCTCCATGTAAAACCAGACACACTGAAACTAATAGAAAAGAAACTGGGGATGTTATTTTTTTAAATTTGATTGGTTAACTTCTTTTGGGTTTGATGAAAGGTTACTATCTTGCTTTTTCCAGGGTGAAGTTTCCCTCCTTGTATTGGTGTTTTCCTCCTATTATCCTTTTTAGGGCTGGGTTTGTGGATAGATATTGGGTAAACTTGGTTTGTCATGGAATATCTTAGTTTCTCCATCTATGGTGATTGAGAGTTTTGCTGGGTATAGTAGTTTTGGCTGGCATTTGTGTTCTCTTAGAGGCTGCATGAGATCTGACCAGGATCTACTAGCTTTCATAATCTCAGGTGAAAAGTCTGCTGTGATTTTGATAGGTCTTCCTTTATATGTTACTTGGCCTTTTTCTCTTACTGCCTTTAATATTCTTTCTTTGTTTAGTACATTTGGTGTTTTGATTATTATGTGACAGGAGGTATTTCTGTTCTGGTCCATTCTGTTTGGAGTTCTGTAGGCTTCTTGTATATTCATGGGCATCTTTCTCTTTAGGTTAGGGAAGTTTTCTTCCATAATTTTATTGAAGATATTTGCTGGCCCTTTAAGTTGTAAATCTTCACTCTCATCTATGCCTATAATCCTTAGGTTTGGTTTTCTCATTGTGTCCTGGATTTCCTGGATATTTGGGCTACAAGCGTTTTGCATTTTGCATTTTCTTTAACTGTTAAGTCCATGGTTTCTATGGTATCTTCAGCATCTGAGATTCTTTCTTCTATCTCTTGTATTCTGTTGTTGATATTTGCATCTATGTCCCCTGATTTCTTCCCAAGGTTTTCTATCTCCAAATTTGTCTCACTTTGAGTTTTCTTAGTTGTTTCTACTTCTGATTTTAGATCCTGCATGGTTTTGCTTAGCTCCTTCATTTGCTTGTGTGTGCTTTCCTGTAATTCTTTAAGAGATTTTTGTGTTTCCTCTTTCATGACTTCTGTCTGTTGATCAAGGTTCTCCTGTATTTCTTTAAGTGATTTTTGCATTTCCTCCTTATTGGCTTTTGTATTCTCCTGAATTTCTTTCAATGTTTTTTGTGTTTCCCTTGTAAGGGAAAACACAAAAGGGCTTCTAACTTTTGATCCATTTTCTCCTGAATTTCTTTAAGTATGTCCTTCATGTGTTCCTGTATCAGCATCATGACCAGTGATTTTAAATCCAAATCTTGTTTTACTGGTGTGATGGGGTATCCAGGACATGCTGTTAAAGTAGAATTGGGTTCAGATGCTGCCATATTGCTTTGATTTCTGTTAATTACGTTCCTGCGTTGGCCTTTTGCCATCTAATTCTCACTGGTATTAGTTAGTCTTGTCAAAGCTGGACTCACCAGTGCAAGCTGCCTCTTCCCAGGTGGCCTCTGGTGCACAGCTGACCTCCTGCACTGCCTGGAGACAGGGTGCTGTTGCCCCGGCTGTTCAGATCCCGAAGCAGACACCTGAAGGCTCCCGCTGGGGCCTGCTGGACTCACCAGAGCACACTGACTCCTCCCAGCCGGCCTCCAGGATGCCCCTCTTACCTCTTGCGGGACCTGGAGATGTGGCATTGCAGCCCAGGCTGTTCTGGATCCTGAAGCGGAGATCTGAAGGCTCCTGCCAGAGGCCTCAGGACTGGAACCTAAGCTCAGTGCTGCAGCCTGAGCAAGCTGTGCGCTCCCAGTCTGCTTCTGGGTGCACACCGGGTCTCCTGCACCTCCTGGAGACTGAGTGCTGTGGCCCAGGCTGTTCAGATCCTGAAGCAGACACCTGAAGGCTCCCACAGGGGCCTGCTGGACTCACCAGAGCACACTGACTCCTCCCAGCTGGCCTCTGGAGTGCCCCTCTGTCCTCTTACAGGACCTGGAGATCTATATCTTTCTGCCTGCATGTATATGCATACAGTCCAGAAGAGGGCGGCAGATCTTATTAAGGATGGTTGTGAGCCACCATGTGAGTGCTGGGAATTGAACTCAGGACCTTCATAAGAACAGTCAGTGCTCTTAACCGCTGTGCTATCTCTCCAGGCCCTGTACAAACTAACTTTAAGCTAGGCAAATTATTTACAGAAAATTTAAAAATCTTATTTTGATAGTTGGAAGCTTAATATGAAACATATTTAGCATCATTAATAATTAAAGATGTGAAAGTTAAAATCCTGAATAAATAACATTTGTGCACAACACGATGATAAAGCTTTTGGAAACAATGAAAATGCCAAACATCATTCTGTATAAAGACCAAGTGAGTCTCACCCATCATTAGAAGAATATTAAACAGCATGTGTGGAAATGCATTGTAGCTTCATTCTTTTGTTTTTAATGAGTTGTTCTTTAATGTCTAAGTTCCATATATTTTTGGCTAGTTCACCCAACAGGTCTTTGCAGGTGCACCTCTTTCCTGCGTCCTGAACTTGTAGTCATGTTTCTTTGAATACCCCTCAGGAACAATGTAGAATTTCCCAAATGTCTTCAGATGTTTGCTCTTCTCCTGGAGCACAACCGATTTACCGAGTGTCACACTCTTGGTGAAAAGCACCCCTACGTGGACCATCTTCTGTGTTGCTGTTCCTATGAAGTCACAGCAGTTGGGACAGGAAGTACAAGACCTGGGCAGGCACAAAACAGACAGCATACTTCCCTGGCAAGGGAGATGGTCATGGACTTCCCTCCATCCATGTGCAGTAACTGGCAATTGTTGGCAGCTGAGAAAAGGAGGTCAGCTTTCCCTTGTAAATTCCTCATTTTTTTCATTCAGCTTATACTTTCCTCAAGCAGGACAAATAAAATCCTAATATAAAAGATTTTGTGGTAGATCCTTTAAAATAATGAAAGTTCAAAACCAAACAAGACATTATTCAACAGCAGCTACATGATTATTTAAACATGAAACACAGTTAACAGTAAGACATGAGGAAGAAACTACTGGAAAATAAATCAGTATATATATATATATATATATATATATATTATTTTCTATATTCTCTGTTTACAACCCCAAAACTTTCCCCTTTCCCAGTTTCCCCCTCCACATATGTCCCATAAGTCCTCTTCTCTCCATCTATTCTCCTATCTTTCCCCCTCCATTTTCTCTGTCCTAGTGCTCCCCTACAATGCTGGATCAAGTCTTTCCAGGATTAGCGACCTCTTCTTCCTTCTTCATGGGAATCATTTGATGTGCTAATTGTATCTTCAGTATTCAGAGCTTCAGGGCTAATTAATATCCACTTATCAATGATTACATTCCATGTGTATTCTTTTGTGATTGTGTTACCTCGCTTAGGATGATATTTTCCAGTTCAATCCATTTGACTAAAAAAATCATGAATTCATTGTTTTTAATTGCTGAATAGTACTACATTGTATATATATACCACATTTTCTGTATCCAGTCCTCCATTGAGGGACATCTGGGTTCTTTCCAGCTTCTAGCTATTATAAATAAGGCTGCTATGAACATAGTGGAGCATGTGTCCATATTGCATGCTAGGGAATCCTGTGGGTATATGCCCAGGAGAGGTATAGCAGGGTCCTCTGGAAGAATAGCTTGAATGAAGAAATTCAGACTGTAAAAAATGACATAGATACTAATTTCAGCTTTTAATTTCCCTAAAATGCAGTCATTTAACATTAATGGAAAGCTAGCATGATACACTGTATATACATATCAGAACACTGTCATATGGAACCTTTTAAGAGTATGCAAATTTTGAACTACTTTCAGTTTTGTGTGTGCAGGTACAAGTGAAGGAAAGAGTAGATGAGCCCACAGGCCAGGACTGAAGTTCTTCCTCTATGATCCTCCTGCTGAGTTTTTGAGATGAGGCTTATCACTGAATTAGAGCTAGTAATCTTGGCTATACTAATTGGTTACTGGAAACTAGTATACTAATATCAATCTGTGTCTAGCCACTACCTCTTGTCCCTTCCAACACACACCACACACACGTGCACCCACAGAGATATACAGAGAGAGAGACAGAGAGAGAGGGGGGAGGGAGGCAGAGAGGAAGAGGGCGAGGTAGAGAGGGAGAAAGAGATACAGGATAGGGTTGTATGTAAAAAAAATTCTCATATATCCTAGGCTGTCCTAGAACTCACTATGTAGCTGGGATGGCCTTCAATACCATAACTTCCTGCCTTCTGGTTCAGTGTTATCTGTAAAACTCTTGATGATTTTATAAATATATAAATATACATATTATATTATGATATTTTGTATAAATATATTCTATTAACATATTAAGTATTTAAACACATATACTTAAGAAGTTGTCTTGATAGAAAACTTAGAATTAGCAGACTTGTGACATACATTCTCCAAAAAGAGGCCACACCATTTAATTATTTTAAAAAATTTTTCCCAAATAGTTCTCTCACCTGTGTACCAAGTATTGAAACTGATGAGCCTGTAGGGGCCACTTTTATTTAAACCACAGAAGGCTTGATCAGACCTAAATAAAGCAGAATCTTGGTAAAATTGTTCTTTCATGTAAGTCATTTGTGATTATGTGCTTCTTTTTAATCAATTTACCCAAAGAAATGATCATTTCAGTAATAATAATAATAATAATAACAGATCAATCCATGTAAAGTATTTATTTTGATTTCTATTTTGCATGATATAGCGTTTATCGGTGATAATTGAAATAGGGAAGCAAAACTGAACGTCAGACTCCACTGAGCACCAGCATTCTGTGGCTTGATTGCTGTTGTTACATTTGCATTATTTCATTCACTTGGAAGAAAGCTACAAATAGTGTTTCTTTGGTCCACAGTTGTTATATAACTGTAATTAAATAAACTATTTGCTTCTCGATTACCTAAAAACTCAAAGGATACAAGAAAAGCCATGTTTTAAATCATACTAGCATTTTGGTAGTATTCTTGAAACCGAGAACCATCATTCAGTATTAAGTTTGAAAATATTTCCATGAGTATTAAGACCATAATATTTTGTGTTGCATATCAGTGCATGACCCCAAAAGAATTCTGAACACATACAACAAGAAGGAGGCCAAATATCAAAGGGATACTAAATAGGACAGCGGCCCCGCCCCTTCTATTGCTGACAAAGGCTTCAGAATCTGTTTGCTTTCAAGATTTAGAGATCAAAGAGCTATCCTCAGAGCTCCTGACACATACATGTGATCCCATTAAACATTATGCTAATCCAGGCAAGAAATACATAGACTATTAGTCTGCATTCTTATATTAGTTCTTATAGCAAATGTACCTGCTGATTTAAGCCACACCAAGAGTTAAAATATTCATATTACATTTTGATATGGAAACAGGGTGATAGCTTTTAGTAGTTGATTTTAAATATTATCTTCAATTTTTCTGTCATTTGGTTTTCTCACCCGTTTTAGTATTAGGTATTTGTTAATAACTGCACTGTCATGATTCATTTTATGTTGATATATGTATTTATAGATACTGAATTAAAATAACCATTAAAGTTATTTTTTCTTATTCTTTGAAAATTTCAAGCACATATGCAATTCATTTTTATTATAACTACTCCATAATACATTCTTGAAACTGCTCCTAGGACAGTAACACAATTCATGTCTCTCTCCAACCTTCATGACTTTTTCAAAATTTAATTAAGTATAGAATTTAACCTGTGCTTCCCATATGCACATGATTATAGGTCTGACAATTGGAGCATAGCCTACCACTGGTCACACATTCAGAAATGCTAACTACCAATCTCTCCTCAGATAAGGGCAGGACCTCAGAAACTCCTTACCTCCTCACATTGGAATTATTTTAAAAGAAACCACACTTGCTTGAGTTCATATGCATAGTATCCTCATCATTTCTATTAGACAACATTTCACAACACTTTTCACATCTGGTTCATTGCACTTCATCTTCTATGATGTTCCCTGAGTCTGAAGTTTGAAAATATTAATATTTTTCCAATATGTTCTTTCTCCTCTAAACCATCTTAAAAAAATAAATTTATAGTATACTGGTTAATATAGAAACTCACAACTTTTTGAAGTGCTAAGACAGAGTCTGTCTGGGTGCTCAACCACAGAATGACCATATATTATATATCAGCCTTCCTCGGTCCAAATCCCAAGGGATAATGAAATAAATTTTACCTCCAATTTAGCATATACAGATGGAGTAAATCCCATCCATTATTGTCGTAATGATCGGTTTAAGCTCATGTATACCAGACCTTTCCCAATCTTAAAGATAGACATGGAACAAACCCATGAAGAAATCAGACTCTTCCCCGGGGGCCATTGACTGCCATTACCCTCATGGCTGGATGTGGTCATGTCTTAAGCGCCTCCCCTTGCCATGCTGGAGTGACAATTTGCTTTATTTTGTATAATTTTTGTAACTTTAACTACATATTCTACCATAAGTTCATGAGTACCAAAGTGCTATAATGTCCAGAATGTATTATTTTAGATGAATCTTCCCTAACCTATGACTCTAATAATCATCTGCTCCATCTTCCACAATTCTTAGCCTTAGGAGATTGCAGAGCTGTTCATTATAAGATGTATTTCTAAAATATTTTGCCTCTTCAGTCCTATATCTTAACATATGTAAAACTAAATATGTTTGAATATTAATATTTATTTATTCTGATACTACAATAATGTTTTTCTTCCATATATATTTGTAGTTACTTCTTTCATTGCAATTTGTTTTGCTTTTTGTTAGTATGCATTTGTCCTATATGTTACATCTTATGAATTCCATGCTTACCCACACTTTAAAACATGACATTATTTATAATGCAGTACTTTTCTACTTCTTT
This sequence comes from Apodemus sylvaticus, assembly GCF_947179515.1. Lineage (NCBI taxonomy): Eukaryota > Metazoa > Chordata > Mammalia > Rodentia > Muridae > Apodemus > Apodemus sylvaticus. Next base: position 11,482,107 of record NC_067479.1, read on the forward strand.
TTATGTATTTTCATTTGAGCAGTGTTATCCTTGGCCTTGGATACTGATTGACAGCAGATGTTCATAAGAGGAAAGTATAATATCACAGGTGGTCTTCTTTAGACTTCACGGTGTTCCCAAAGTCTTATTTTGAATAATTTCATATTCAATGGATTAATTCTCATTCTTCTCATACTACAGCATACTTTTTAAAAAATTAATCTGCAACAGTCTTCAGAATATGTTGCAACATTTGATCTGGAGAGATGTTCTTCCTTCACAGATGATTCTAATTCACTTCCTAGCATCTCATAAGCCAATGTAACTCTAGTGACAAGAATCTTATGTGTCTATTCTCCAAGAAAAACTATACATGGACACACATACACAGAAACACACACACACACTCAAACACACACACACACACATACACACACACACACACCACTCTGTGCATATGAACAAATTTAAAAAATATAATCAATGAGTAGATTTTGTTGTCTGTGTATATGTGATTTCAGGGCTAACCACTGTACTCGACAACCAGCAGGGAATTCACCACAATTCTTCTCACAAAGGTTGAGGTCTGGCCCCCATTGGAGAAAGTACACACCTAGAACATAGGATTTGGATGATTAATGCTTGGCTTTGACTTAAAAACCACTTTCCTGCATTGTGGCTTCAATGGTTCCAGAAAATACTTCAGAAGATGGCAAGGGAGGAGAGTAATCAAACACTGCTCCTCGGCCATGACATCTAGGAGTCACAGTAACTACCCCAATGGCAAGATATACATGAAGGTGTAGTAAGTGGGCCTCGTGTATCCGTGGCCACCAATGGAAGTCTAACTGGACATAAAGCGAACCTGCCCGGAGGGAGATCAAGTCAGTACTAGAATCCTATCCTGCTTCTCAGGGTTAGTGTGATCATGGACCTTAGAAAAAAGTCTGCTGCTGCCGCATCCCTAGACCAGCTTACTACCATACTGCCTTCTACATATTATAATTATAGCAAAGATAAATGTAGCTTCCATATTTCATATTAAAAAGCTTCTCTTTAGAGAAAATGGAGTCCTTCTGAGAAAATTGCATATATGCACAATGTGCAGAGAACAACAGATTGTAGGAAACCCAGCTTTACAGAAACATCTCTACTATACCCTCAGCACTTATAATTTGATGAACCATATAAAAGATAGAGTAGGAATTGTAAGAAGTAGAACTCCAAATGTCTGGTAGAAATGGCTGCATCTGCAAGACTAAAACGATAACAATAACAATTGAAATGTAAACATAAAAGTAGAAAAAACTGATAGATACTAGCCCTAGACAGAGAACTGCAGGCAAGTAATGAAACAAAGCATATTGTTACAATTCTTTGTTTCAGTACTCTCTCATCCACATTTGCTCAATAAACATTTAAAATTCAATTGAAATTTTGAATGTAACTTCCAGAATTCATTGACTGTAATCAATAAGGAAGAGGGTGTTTTTATTCCATTCAGCAAACAAATAACTCCATGTGAGTCTGATTTTAGTGGTTCTTGTATTTTCAGATGCAGTCATTGAAAGAATATTAAGTACAAATTCACTTCTATTGGTTTTAACTAGGGGTGAATTTAGTAAAATGAAATACTTAAAAATATGTTTCTAAGAGTTGCAAAAATAAGGTAATTCTTTAAACTAGTTTAAAGGTATAAATTTGAGTTCTCTGTGAAGGAAAATGTTCTCGGTGTCGCCTATTATCTATGTGTCCATCTATGTGCCTGCCTGTCTATCATCTATCTCTTTATCTCTATCTGTCTATCTGTCTATCTATATATCTAATATCTATCTGTCATCTATCTATCATAGGAATGTTATTGTTTTCACAGTCATAATTTCAGTAGAGTGTAGAAGGACAGATTATTTCATTGAATGATCTTTGATGAACCAGTGGTCCTTAGCCTTTGGTTTAGAATTCTCTGACTAGGCAATGTTAATAAAATTTAATCATTTTTCTTATTTCTTTTCTTATTGGGTAAGACAAAACTTATAAAACATTGCTCCACAAATTAAAGCTGAAATTCTGAATACCATTTGAATACAAATAGTATCACCAGAAGAACACTAATAATTATCTATGTCAATTAAATGTATGTACTGTTAAGTGAATAAATGAACATCCTCTGAGCATAACTGGCAATGATCTCGTGAATAAGTATTTATCTGGAATTCATGTATTTGTAATACATTTTTTGGAGTAGAATTTATTCTCCTAGTGCTACTCCCAGTGTTATGTAAGCCAAAATTATTTTCCTAAATAATGATTATATTTTATGTACATAAGTATAAATTCCATGAATTGTATTGGCAATATTTTATTTACTTATGAGATTTAATATTGTTAGTCATAAAATCAATGTTAAAATATTTATGTAGAATTTAAAGTAAATAGAATTTAGATGTGATGATAGATCACAGTTTAATTATTCTGTCTATGTGCATAATGTGTTTATTTTATTGAGTTTGCAATAATTTGTCTTTCTGCTATAAATATAAAGTTTAAACACTGTATCAGTGTTTTTCCCAATTTCTGATTACTTAGAAAGGAAAAAAGTGCATTAAGTATTACACATTCACATCACGATTCTTTACTGACATGATCTATTTATGTTCAATAATTCACCTCTCCTGTGTCACTCATACCAACTTGGTATTCGTGTCTCTTAGTTACTTGACATTCATCAAGCCTTGTTCTCTTCTTGTGCAGAGACTGAAGAAAGAAAATACTCATAAATACTTGACACTGTGATATGAATACTCAAAGATCTGCATTATTACAAGGAAAATGCTATGTGCCTCAGACATCAGATGCAAAGCTCTTACACAAAGCATCATATGGAATGATACAGGCAGGGAAAGTTTGGGATATACCCATGAAAATGGTAACACAGGGACCGGTGAACAGAAGCATTCTCTGGGAGTGCTGTATAATTTGGCTTTACTTGTCTAACAATTCTCCTGGTACAACCTCCATTGTCTTTATATTTGATCTTATGGAGAAATGAATGTGCAAACTTTTCCAGTGTAAAAGGAGCCTCAGAGCTGCCTGTTTGTCTAACATTAGGCTCCAGTGACTGAAGCAGTGAAGACTCCCACACACACATACATACTCACTCCAATAAAAATCTTACAGATGACATTTCTTTTTTTTTCTTTTCTTTTTTTTATTTATTTTTTTATTCGATATAATTTATTTACATTTCAAATGATTTTCCCTTTTCTAGCCCCCCCACTCCCCGATAGTCCCGTAAGCCCCCTTCTCTTCCCCTGTCCTCCCTCCCACCCCTTCCCACTTCCCCGTTCTGGTTTTGCCGAATACTGTTTCACTGAGTCTTTCCAGAACCAGGGGCCACTCCTCCTTTCTTCTTGTATCTCATTTGATGTGTGGATTATGTTTTGGGTATTCCAGTTTTCTAGGTTAATAACCACTTATTAGTGAGTGCATACCATGATTCACCTTTTGAGTCTGGGTTACCTCACTTAGTATGATGTTCTCTAGCTCCATCCATTTGCCTAAGAATTTCATGAATTCATTGTTTCTAATGGCTGAATAGTACTCCATTGTGTAGATATACCACATTTTTTTGCAACAGATGACATTTCAAAAGTGATGTTTATAGCACTGCATAGTCAGGGAGAGGAAATAATGGTTGTGTGAATAATTTCATATTCTATTGAAAAATTATTTGCCCTACCCCTCCTATCTCCCTCTCAATTTCCTTCCTCCTTCTGCCTCCTGTGATTATTTTGTTCCCTATTCTAGTCTATGTAGGAATGACACACCCACACATTCATCTTCTTTACTCTTAAGTTCCATATAGTTTGGGGGTCATATTGAGGGTATTCTGAGTTTTGGACTAATAGCCACTATCAGTGAGCACATGCCATGTATGTTCTTTTGTGACTGTGTTACCTCACTCAGGATTTCTAGTTTTATACATTTGCCTGAAAATTTCATGAAGTCATTGTTTTTAATAGCTGAGTAGTTCTCCATGTACTACATTTTTTTGTAGCCATTCCTCTGTTGAGGGACATCTGGGTTGTTTCCAGATTCTGGCTATTATAAATAAAGATGCTATAAACATAGTGGAGCATTTTTCTTTTTATATACTGGAACATTTTTGGGGTGTATGGCTAGTAGTGGTATAACTGGGTCTTCAGGTAGAACTATTTCTAATTTTCTATGGAACCACTAGACTGTTTTCTAGGCTGGTTGTACTAGCTTGCAATCCCACCACTAATAAAGGAGTGTTCCTCTTTCTTTCACATCCTTGCCAGCATCTGTTGTTGCATGAGATTTTGATTTTAACCATTCTGATTGGTGTGATGTGGAATCCTAGGGCCATTTTGATTTGCGTTTCCCTGATAACTAAAAGGTATTGGAATGGCCAGGGAAAAAGCACAAAGGGTCAGGAAATTGAATAGAAACATGTAGCAGTGAGGGATGGGGAAATGGAGGTAGCCACTAGAAAGTCCCAGACTCCAGCAAAGCAAGAGGCTTCCCAGACCAATGGTGATGACTTTAGCTGAAATAACCAACAAAGGGGAGATACAACCTGTAGAGACCACCTTCAGTAGATGGGCAAGGGCTCTAGTTGAGGAATGGGGCCACCCTTGCAGCTCAAAAATTTTAACCTAGAAATGTTCATGTCCAAGGGAAAGATTGGGACAAAAAAAAACATAGCAGAGACTGAAGGAAAGGCTATCCAGATACCGCCCTACCTAGGGATCCATCCCATTTGTAGACACCAAACCCTACACTATTGCTGATGCCAAGAATCACTTGCTGACAGGAGCCTGTTATGGATACCCCTGAGAGGTACTAACAGCACCTGACGCAGATACTCAGAGCCAAATATTGGACAAAACTTGGGGAACACAATGGAAGAGCTAGAGGAAGGACTGAAGGAGCTAAAGGGTGTCAGAACCCCATAATAAGAGCAATATCAACTAACCAGACCACTCAGAGCTCCCAGAGACTAAACCATCAACCAAAGAGTACACATAGGTTCCAGACATCTATGTAGCAGAGGATGGCCTTGACATCAATGGGTGAGGAGGGAGGCTTGCTGCCCCAGTGTAGGGGGATGTTAGAGGGGTGAGGTAGGAGAGGGTGAGTGGGTGGAGAAGCACACTCAGAGAGGCAAAGAGGAGAGGGAAAGAGGTGATGGGATGCAGGGTTGTGGAGAGGTAACCTGAAAGAGGATATCATTTGAAATGCAAATGAATGAATGTTTAATAAAACATATGAATAATAAAAAAGCGAAAAAGTGTTTGCCACTAAGAAAAAGAATGGCGTGATTTGGAAGACAACACTCACAGGATTCCTAAGATCAGTAACATAAGGAGCACAATATTATTCATTAAATTTATTTAGTTTTCTGAACCAATTACTAGTTGAGAACATTACTTTCATTATTTTATTAAATCCTTGAAAGAGTTTATTGGCTAAGATATCATTATCTCTGTATATTTTGAAGATGATGGGTTCAAAGGAGCAAAGCTAATAACAGATAGAGACAGTTTTCAATATATTCCTCTGATAGCAGAACCGAACCTAATAATGTAAATGCACTGGTTCCTTAATAGCCTTTTAAAATGCCATCTATTTTTATTTCCTCTATAAGGAATATAATAAAAATAAAACACTCATGATAACAAATTTTAAGTCACAAATAACACAGAAAAAATTGTGTTTCCTGTAATTTGTGAAGCACTAAAATTGTAAGATAGTTTATAAAATATCATCTAGAAAAATTAACTGTAATTAACTTTTGACAAAAATTTTCTCACTGAAATTAGTAGTATTATTTAAGGCATAGTAATTAAATGAGAACTTGATTGGCAAGTCATAGCTAGCTTATATTCCAGTATTCTTTATTGAATATTTTTTATTCAGAAAAGGTCACAAAAATACACACAAAAACATTTCCTGCTATATATTCTTAATAATCAGTTAAACAATATATGCGGATACTCTAAAACTGTGTTTATATTTGGCTTTCAAATATATTGATTTTATTACATTCAAAACATTAATTTTATTTTCAGTGTACATGAAGTTTTCTGAGATAATATTTTTAAAGAAGAATTTTCGGTCTGTGTTGATCAGCTGCAGTATCACACATATTGAGATGCTGCTGCTATATCACATTCTTTTTATAGAAATTGTCACAATGTAAAATATCTCTGATAATTTCTTTGATATGTTTTCATTAAATATATTTCAGTCAGTGATGAGGAAGACGAACAGTAAGATTGAGAATCTTTGTGAACATGCATGTTTTGAAACCAACATTCATTTCAGACTTGAAAACATTAGTTTTGAAAGGCTACAATTTTTTTCTGTAGAAGGTGCTTTGAATATCAAAGACTAAATTGAACACAAGAAACTAATTAGTTTCAGGGTAGATCATCTTTTACAGATCAAAATCCAGGCTTTTATTTACATATTGATTCAGTCTTTACCCTAGGTTTCCTTTTGATTTTATGCTATTAATCAGCATCACATGAACCCAGCCCCTTGATTTTTAGAAAGAGACAGCAAGCACATGAATAGACAATAAGATAACTGGAAAATCACCATTCCTACAATTCTTGGTCTAGGTCCTAAACTCCTCTGTCCTGGGCTGATCTTGAAGTTAGGGATCTGCCTGCCTCTGTAAACATGAAAACAAATGCTTAGCTGGATGAGATGTTGCCCTGCAGTCACCACTCCCTACATCTCTTTATCTCCTTCCTTAGTATCTTTCTGACAAGCTGGCTCATAGTCTCGCTGTCATTGTTCTTTTAGATCTGTGAAGCTTCTGAAACAATTCATAGTGCATCTTTATAATTTTGCATAGAGAAGTTACATATTTTCAGATTCTTGTTTTCAGGGTTTTTACCCACAGTGTTGAGGGCTATCCTAAAGGTCAAAGCATTCAACATTTGATGAGACATTAGACATGTCTTTGTCTCCTGGACTTATGCGATCTTTGATTGTCATGTAGCCATTAACCATCGCAGAAAAGATTTACTTTAAAGGAGGAACATGAAAATATGAACATTATTATACAAATAAGACTTACACCCATGGGAACACATACTGCTCTGGCTCTGTTCTATGGGTGGGAACTATGTTACACCTTCCCTGCTGTGGAAGGGCACGGGTTAGCACTTGCCATGTTTTCTGTTTGGGCACCAAGCTTCTTCAGCACTTCAGTGTCTATTTATTTTTATTATTTAGTTTATTTGCTCAAGTATTGAAGATTTACTAGAGAATAAAATGGCTAAATTTAAACAGCGTACTACGAAATTTCATCTGAGAAGAAGTATTGATTAAATCCATGATAATAACTTCAGCAACTGAGGGTATTGATTGCCTATTTGTGATACTATTGAATTAAAATTTTTATACAGATATATTAAAGGGGTGTGATCACTTGTAAAGAAATATTTTTTTTATTTCTCCTAGAAACTGAATCAAATATTTAATCTGTCATCTAATTCTCATGGACTCAGTAGATACTTTCAATAAAATGTATATCCATGTCTTCCTCAAAAACAGTAAGCAACCTTGCATGTCTACTGAGTATCCCAGACATGAACTTATTCCTGAAGATTTATCACATGATGTACAACCTACTTTCCTACCACATATTACACAAGGATTTTTCCATAGTAATTTTCTGAATGAATAATTTTCCATTCTTACCTAAATTACAATATCTCCCATATTAAATACTGTTTACTTTGGAATTTCTTATTGTTGGCTTCTTCAGTTTTCTATGCAATGCATTCACTTATTGCTTGTATTAACCATCTTGTACTACCAAGTATGTTTTCATCATTTCTTCCTTCTTAAAGACACTTGAAAAAAGATGGAGGTAAAAATAATCATTCACAGTGAGGTGGCTTATACCATGCACACACACACAGAAATACTCCAAACATACTGTCACATTTTGAGTCTTTAGAGAAGTGTATTAAAATTTGGGTACTCATAGAAGGAAGAAAAGGCCATGGTGGGGGGATTTGAAGAGCTGGTATAGAACAGAGGTGGTCTAATGAAACCACAAGAAACAAGGTACAGCAAGGGTTAAAGGAAGGAGGAAGGGGAGAGGATGGGTCTGAGGAAGGATAACTAATAATGACTTTTGAAGACACCAGATAGAAATCTTCTATTTCTAAAGTTTCTTAGCATAATACATATATAGCAATAGTTTATATTGGTGAAATAAGGGCTCTCCAAGACTCTATAGATTATCAGATAAGCCCAGTGCCAAGCAAAGAGTAACATTCTTTTTGCTCAGTGACATCCCTTAGATCACTTAACCATATATAATTGCAGGCTAACATCATTCTTTGGGTTTTCCTCCGGAAGCTGATGGTTAATTATCATTCCTAAAGACATCACACACTTAAGTCCTAGTACATGGAGAACTGAGCTGCGGCTGACCTGAAAGCTCCACCTCTATGCAGATAGAGGGGTAGAGATTGATGCAAAATGCTATGCAGGCTTGTGAAGTGTGGAACAATCTAAAGTCTTAATTATGAACTCTGTGTTCTCCAATAATAATAGACCTGGTAAGATACAGTCATGGTTAAAAATTTGTCTCAAATGTCTCAAATATTATGAGGGTAACCAATTACTTTCTAGTTTAAGATAAATTTCACATGTTAGAATTCACACTTGGTGCTGTAAATTGGACCAAGAACCAGTGGTTTGGTAGACCACAGTTGACTAGTCACACTTACTCCTGCTACAATGGCATTGCATTCAGCTGCCTTCTAATTTCTTTTCTTCATATCAATAAATTCGTGTATATCTAGTCTTTCACCAAAAATACATTTTGCATTAAATGGGGATGTTTGCATAGACTCAAAAGCTGTAAAAGTTGAGAAACATAAGTGTCAATGGAGTCCTCAGTTCTTAAGCATCTATATCGTAGCTTACTCTGCCAATGCTCAGAAACCATCATCAAAGAGATGACAGAAAAACTTTAAAAAATAGAGGTGAAAAGAGGGATTAGAAAGAGTTGAAGAGCTTCAGCAGATGGCCCTATACTTCTGTAGATTCTGGAAATATTAATGATCTCAGAGTATTTGAAAGTGGGAAGAGTGTGAGGAAGGAATTGGCAAGTAGGAAGTTCAAGATTTCCTATCCACAAGCAAAGAATTATTGTGGGTGTATGAGCCTCCCTATAGGACAAGGACCAAACTTTAATTTTTTTTTCATTTTTAGCATTAACCTATAATCTTGTTCACTGAAGTTCCTTTTATATTTAATTGGAGGTATACACCTCATAAACTAACATAAATGAGCTCATCAAAAAATGAATCTTTCCTTTGCAGTCCAAGAAAAAGAAATAAATATTCAAGTATTTAGAATTCCTTTTCTATAAATGATTTATTATTAATTATAATTATTAATAATAATTTATTTCATATATGAAGGTAAAGGAAACTTGATTTTTCAGGAATACTGAGCTTGTATCTATGTCTCTGTATTTCTTATTTTATTCTTGCAAAGTTGGACAAAGATTTATAGTTATTACATAGCTTTTATTTTGCACTGAAACATGAATTTAAATAAGGATTCTTGGATTTTGCTGTTAGCAAATTATGTTTGGATACATCCAGATTATCACTACCCTGTTTGATATTGGCCAGTTCTAGAGCCACACTTGTAGTTGAGTGGAAGTTTTGAAAGGAAGCATATCATAATCTAAATCCTAGCATAACTCATGTATGTCACAGAATACACACACACACACACACACACACAAACACACACACACACACACGCACGTAAACTATTTTTACTGTTCTTTTTTATTATTGAAAATAGATTCTCCCTTCATACAATATTTTCTAATAACTAATTCCCATTCCTCCACATATCTTCTCCCTCTCAGCTGTCTCCAACCTCTCCTCAGAATCCACAGCCCCATTCTGTGTTGTTCAGGAAAATATAACAAAACCCCAAACCAACCAACCAACCAACCAAACAAACAAACCCCCAAATCTAACTGGAGCAAGGAGTTGGGCATATGTGGTGAATCCTATCTCTTTAGTTGCTGGGGCGGCGTGGGAAGACAGCTTTCTCTTAAGAGTGTAGCTACTGGAAGTCCCCAGTCTCAAGAAGACTAGGGCTATATCGGCAACAAAAATTTGGACTATAAGGACTTAAGAATTAGAACAGAAATGTAGGGTTTAGGAAAAGGGTTTAGAGTTGGAAGGACTGCAAGTGTAGTGGAATATGTTGAAACATGTATCAAAACTAAAGACTAATAAAAATTAAATAGAACAGTTGTAGTTTTGTGGTTCTGTCTTCTAGACCTACTTTGTATCAGCTGTTTTTTATTTTTTTTAATTTCTGCTCTGTTTTTCTATGTCATTGTCCCCAGTCAGCCTCTCTGTGTCACTGATTTAGGTTTTTGCTTAAGTGTGATAATTGACTTAACAAATTCCAGTTACTTTTTCTGCTCTAATTCATTCTTTAGAATTTCATTAAGAGACTTATTTGCTAAAAACACATCCCTGATCAAAATCCCTAGATCCCATTAACTGGAAGGAACTGTGGCCTTACCCATGTTTCATTCATACCATTACCTCAGGATTTATAATCATTCTAAAAATGACCATGGCTCATGTGTTCACGCTCACACAATTTTTTTCTTGTAAATAACCTTTTTGGAAATAATGTGTTCTCTACACCCCAATTTGTTAAAATGCTTCCTATTTTGCGAGACTGGTTCAGAGAAAAATAGTTTTATTGCTCACTGAAATGCACAGGGAAATTCCATCAAGATAAACCATGTATCAATCTTTCTTTTGAAATCAGTCCAATTTATCGCTGTTACAGAAATCAATTTTCAGAACTCTAGAAGTTATGCTTTCATGGGTTTCTGCAAGACAAGGTTGTGTGTGCAGTGATGAACTTCTAATATAAAGATTGTGCAACTCAATATTTAACCTAATTCCCATTGTTACCTTAATATAATAGCAGTTCCAACTTTTGTTTTATGAAACATTTTAAATATAGATGGTCTCATTTGATAAATATGATGAATTTCCTTCTGTTCCCCAAGCTTCACATAGATAATCCTTATACAAACATTTCAAGTATGATTCTTGAATTTCTACATTTTAAAATGAAGGAATCAAAGATTTAGATATCTAAATGTTACCTCTACTTTCACAATTATAAATATTATATATGTAACTATGAAATTGAAGTGATAAGTGATGAAATGGTTTAGAAAGAAGTGGTTATTTCAAATTCATATTCTCATTGGAGCCATGAGAACCACTGCGGTATGGGACAGATGACATAATACATGTTAATATTTAGAACAAAGAGAATTCCAGTCACTCTTTCACTTTCAAGGAGACAGCAAGTAAAGAGGATTTAAAGCATGCTTTGTTGAAAGGAAAGAGTGAGTAGCAAGTACTCCCTGGGAAACCTAAAAGAAGGTAGGCAACAAATCTATACCATTTCTAAGCACTGATCTTTGAAAAATCCTATTTCAACACCATGGAACCTGAAGTGTATATCAAGTGATAAGATTTGAAAATATATAGAGTCCTCTTCCAATATGCAGACTTTCACATTTCCTCAAAAGTTATATTTTTCTCAGTAATCAGATATGAACCTCAAGATACAAAATAGCAGACAGAATAGGGTAAGAGTGTAGTATAATGGAAATGTATAATCCAAAATACTATTATTTAATCTCAGTACTGATTTCATGAAGTGACTCAGTAGGTCACAGACCTAAACATGACAAACATTTGTTATCCATAGTTTTCATATTTGTATTAATATTAGTTTAATTTCCAAAACTTTACACTTGTAATGCATCCCCTACCCCCTCTCACATGCATTTGTGCATGTGTGTGTGCACATGCACACATGTTTGTGTGTGTGTTTCTGTGTCTGTATATCTGTGTCTGTGTTTATAAGTTTTGTCAACTATGGTGTGGAAACCTAAAATGATTTTTATGAATCTTAAAATTTGTTTATCATATGGTACTATGTTCTAGAATACATCTCAAGAGTTTAAGTTTTTATTTCCACATTTCTTAATTAAAGATCATGAAAAATCCTATTATATCAATACTTAGATTAAATCTATAGTATTATGGATTATAGTATATATGACCTATGTGAATAAGGGAAATTAAAATAAATGTATAGTAGTAATGTATTTCATCTTCAGTTTTATGTACTTATAGGTATTTGATTTCATTCTATCATATGTTCCCATGTTCAAGGTATCTGAATAAATGTTAGTTAGCCTTAGGTCTAAAGTATGATCTTCAATGTTTGAAAAGAAAGGCAAATATGCACACAACTCTAAACAATGGAAATATTTAGAGGGGCACATTCTAAAATACATGTTTGATTTTCCAATCTAAAGAGAAAATCCATTTGTTACATGCCAAAAATTAAACCTGAAATACTTTTGAAGGTTTTTTTTTTTTGTTTGTTTGTTTGTTTCGTTGGTTGGTTTTTGGTTTTTTGAGACAGGGTTCCTCTGTACAGCCCTGGCGGCCCTGGAACTCACTCTGTAGACCAGGCTGGCCTAAAACTCAGAAATCTGCCTGCCTCTGACTCCCAAGTGCTGGGATTAAAGGTGTGCACCACCACCGCCCAGCTACTTTTAAAGGTTCTTAAGCCCTCCCCCTCAAAAATGGTCAATAGTAGTCTTTGGGGAAAGAATTCCTGCTGTGCATCAGCTACTGATGTAGAAAAGTTTTACTTGACACCACAGTCTCATAAACCTCCTTTATCCAGCTGTACATAAAAAGCAAGAAATGGTTGTACCAATTTGCAACCCCACCAGCAGTGGAGGAGTGTTCTTTCTCCACATCCTTGCCAACACCTGCTGTCTCCTGAGTTTTTAATCTTAGCCATTCTGACTGGTGTAAGGTGAAATCTCAGGGTTGTTTTGATTTGCATTTCCCTGATGACTAATGATGTTGAGCATTTTTTAAGATGTTTCTCTGCCATCTGAAGTTCTTCAGGTGAGAATTCTTTGTTTAACTCTGTACCCCATTTTTTAATAGGGTTATTTGGTTTTCTGGGGTCTAACTTCCCGAGTTCTTTGTATATATTGGATATTAGCCCTCTATCTGATGTAGGGTTTGTGAAGATCTTTTCCCAATTTGTTGGTTTCTGATTTGTCCTTTTGATGGTGTCCTTTGCTTTATAGAAACTTTGTAATTTTATGAGGTCCCATTTGTCAATTCTTGATCTTAGAGCATAAGCTATTGGTGTTGTGTTCAGGAACTTTCCCCCTGTACCGATGTCCTCAAGGGTCTTCCCCAGTTTCTTTTCTACTAGCTTCAGAGTGTCTGGCTTTATGTGGAGGTCCTTGATCCATTTGGAGTTGAGCTTAGTACAAGGGGACAAGGATGGATCAATTTGCATTTTCTGCATGCTGACCTCCAGTTCAACCAGCACCATTTGTTGAAAAGGCTATCTTTTTTCCATTGGATGTTTTCAGCCACTTTGTCGAGGATCAAGTGGCCATAGGTGTGTGGGTTCATTTCTGGATCTTCAATCCTGTTCCATTGATATGCCTGCCTGTCACTATCTGGCCATTCCTCAGAAAACTGGGTACGTCACTTCCAAAAGATCCTGCTATACCACTCCTGGGTATATACCCAGAGGATTCCCCAACATGTAATAAGGATATATGCTCCACTATGTTCATAGCAGCCCTATTTATAATAGCCAGAAGCTGGAAAGAACTCAGGTATCCCTCAACAGAAGAATGGATGCAAAAAATGTGATGTATATACACAATGGAGTACTATTCAGCCATTAGAAACAATGAATTCATGAAATTCTTAGGCAAACAGATGGAGCTGGAGAACATCATACTCAGTGAGGTAACCCAGTCTCAAAAGATCAATCATGGTATGCACTCACTAATAAGTGGATATTAGCGTGGAAAATTGGAATACCGAAAACATAATCCACACATCAAATGAGGTACAAGAAGAATGGAGGAGGAGTGGCCCCTGGTTCTGGAAAGACTCAGTGTAGCAATATAAGGCAAAACCAGAACAGGGAAATGAGAAGGGGTGGGTGGGAGAACAGGCGGAGGGAAGGGGGCTTATGTGACTTTTGGGGAGTGGGGGACCAGAAGGGGGAAATCATTTGAAATGTAAATAAAAAAATATATCGAATAAAAAAAAGAAAAACAAAAAACAAAAAACACAGAAAATTAACAAGTTATTTGATAAACTAAATGAAGTGATGTAATATTTTTCTATTTGTCTCAAATGTCACAATGTTACATTGTTCTAAATTTTCTCAATAAATATATCTTATTGGGAGACTTAGAAAAAAAATCAAGAAATGTTGGATCTGGATGCAAAAAAAAAAAAAAAGAAGAAGAAGAAGAAGAATTTATGAGAGGGGCAGGAGTGACGGTTCAGAGGTTAAGAGCACTGACTGCTCTTCCAAAGGTCCTGAGTTCAAATCCCAGCAACAACATGGTGACTCACAACCATCCATAATAAGATCTGGCGCCCCCTTCTGGTGTGTCCCAAGACAGCTACAGTGTACTTATATATAATAATGAATAAATATTTTAAAAAATAGAATTTAAGAGGAAGAAGAGGTCTTTAGAAACTTTCTATTATAGAGATCAAATCAATGCCTCAAGCATCTGATTCTACTTTTTCATATTTGTAGGAAATTTTTCTCCACCTAGACATGTTGTAACATTAAATATCTTCACACAATTACCTGCATCTTAGAGAGTAACAATCCTCTTCATCTTTCACTGTTGGCACATGTGTATCAACCGCTCATGTTTCCACTGTGGTTTTAATTTCTCCTGCTGCAAATCATTATTCCATGAATATCTCAGACAGATTATATCCCTTCTTCACTCATTCAAGTTGGGATACAATAACTAGAATTTAGGAATGAAAATTCACCAACCCCGTGATTTCTTCTACTTTGGTTTGGGTTTCTGTGATAAAAATATCACAATCCAAATCATTGGTTAGGAAAGGGTTTATGACTCCTTACATGGTTCCATCAGTCACCAATTCAGGAACTTAAAAACAGACAATGAAATAAACACCATGGCAGAACCCCATTTTCTAGTGTGCTTCCTGAGGCTTTTCTCAGCATCTATTCTAATAGAGCCAAAGCTCACCTGCTGAGGCTGAGCCCACTTTGTGTCAAAAAGTCATAAGAAACTGCCAGTCTCAATTATCCTGAACCCCTGAAATCTCTCCCACACTAGATCACCAACCAAGCAGCATACACCATCTGATATGAGGCCCCGCCCGACATATATGCAGCAGAGGACTGCCAATGCACCTATCTGGAGGCCCCAGGGAATGCATAGGTCTGGTGGTGTGGGAGGTGGGTGTGTGGAAGGAGGAAGTATGGGATGTGGAACAGAGGGTTGACCTGGAGAGCAATAAAATCTGGAGCATAAAAAAAAATAAGAAAGATACAAAAAATGGAAGTGTATAGGATTGGATCAGGTGAAGACATGAAATTTTTAAATACAAGTTGTGGTAAATAATGATTACTAAGGAGCATGTAATGTTTTTAAATTGTTCAAGGTATATTCAGTTCATGAGATCACCAAGTAGCATCTGATGTTAATACTACGTGTGCTACATACAGAGAGGACCCATTTGTTAATCAGTAGTAAAGAAATCCAATTCTGGTATGTTGCTTCATGCATATAATTTGAAAGCTCAGTGTGGAGAAGAGGGTCTTGTGAGCTTGGGGACAGTGTCTATATAGGGCCAAGCTAGAGGACAGATGAGATGCAATCTCAAACTCCTGGCTAAATGAAGAAGCACACAAACAAAGAGGTAATAAATCCATATTTTCCAAGTCCTAAGTCCTTTAATTAGTCTTGAAGATTTATGTTTTAGTCCCATAGTAGTCGAAGTCACTATCATCTGATAAAATTGAATATATTTAGCAATTTTCTTCCAATATTCAAACCTTTAAGATTCTTCGAAAGTTATATTCATACCAACTGAACAAGAAAAGTCTTATAGGTTATAGAGGAATAATTATGAAGAAATTTATTAATACAAAATTTAGTACTTTGGATGAAAATAATAAAAAGTTAATAAGAAAATCAATTTAGATATTTAGATATTTAAAGTGTGTATCAAGTTTATTTTCAAGCAAAAGACCTAAAATAGAAGTCATCCCTGGAAAAAATTATATTTTCAGTGATATTTATCCTCATGCCCCCAAATTGTCAACTTCTAGTAGCATGAATAATATTTCTAGTTTGCACATTCTGTGAAAATACAAGAATGGAAAGATTAGGAATGTATATCATTAATACTATCCATGCTTTCTTATGCTCAAAGAATAGATAATGATGTCTTGCCTAAATTGAAATGCAGTCTTAAAATAATTTTTCATGTAAATATTTTATTTCAATAATCAAAAAGGCATTTTACCAGCTATTTCTAAAGGATAAAAACCCAAACACACAAGAAGAATGAAAATGAACTATTTTTGAATGCATGGAAAAATACGCAATAGCTGTTCTTGATTATCATTGTTAAATCCTTCTGAAAATCCACTTTATTGAGCAACTAGAATAAGGCTATTTAACCCACTGAAGTAAAGGAGTGTCTGGAGAAGGCAACAACAATGAAGTACGAGTTTTAACATAATTCTGGAAGTTGTAGTTTCAGTGTAATGGAGTTGATTTTATATAATTCTAACATCATAATTATGGACACAGAAATATTGTTGGGGAATGTTGGCTAACACCTACATTTTATCTACTACACAATTATTTCCTAAGATTAAATATATTCTATAGCTAGTAATAACAAAAATCTATAATTAAAAATTATATAGCTTATAATAATTCTGCTTGTTTTCAGTTTTCCTGTATACACACACACACACACACACACACACACACACACACACACATATCATAATTGTTGTCGCACAACTCATTATGTAGAGGTTAATTCAAATCATAGCCTGGTAATTTATTGTTGATGAAAAATAATGAGAACTTTTGCTATATATAAAATGAGAATAAGGTTATATAGCTTTCTCAATTTCAGAAGACTCCATTCCAGACAATAAAGGAAACAAAGTCTTCAAAAGTCTTACCTAAGTATCTACCCTGAGCATTACAATAAGGACCAGCCTGGAAAGATTCACCTGTTGGTACAATGGTGTCATGAATGTAATAGAGGCAATACTTATTATTTTCTGATATAAATGATGGACTTCCACACATGAGGGATATCATGGCTGATACTACAATTCTTGCCAGGATCTCATTGCTGGGAGGCAATTGGCCCTACTGGAGAATCTACTCTTGGTGATTTTCTAAACTGACATAGTTTCAAATTACCCTATAAATGCTTCCCCTTATATCCATTGGTTAGATCAGTTATTACCCCTCATCAGAGGGGATTGTTTCTTCTTCCCCAGTGGGCAGAGATCACTTCAGAGGCCTATGACGACCTTTTGTGCAGTGACTAAGTAGTTGTGGTCTGCTCAGATAATGGAACATCTACTCCACATACTCTCTACCAAAGCACAGTGAACATTATGCAAGAATGGAAAGAAAGACTTTAAGATCCAGAGAGCAGGCTATTTTTGAAGAGTAACTGCAGCAGTGTGACTCTAATTGCCTTAGCTTTACTGAGAAAATGCAACTTTTTCACAGGGATATTTTCTATCAGCAACATGTATACGGTTCTACTAATTTTGTCTTTTTGTCGTCAATAATTTTTCTTGGTGAATATAGTGGCAGCTGTTACTTGTAAGTATTGCTGAATAATGCATGCTTTTCTTTGTCTAGAATAATATATTTACATATCAGTGCTAATGTTTTAAGATTGTATGTAGCATGACAGTAATTTTATAAAATTTTACTCAAAATACTTAAGAAAGTGTTCATTTTCCTTTGTTTATACATATTCATAGTCCTCTCTGGATTTCTCAGTAAACAGTCATAAAAAAGGAAAAAAATAAGGTGTTCTATATATTAACTTAAATTGCATAAATTTAGTTTAAAAACCGTATTTTAGAGCTAGGTGGTTTGTGCATACTCATTAAATCCCAGCTGTATCTCTGAGTTTGAGACCAAACAATAAAGAGTGACTTCCAGGGCAGTCAGGGCTATAGAGAAAAACACTCGCTCAAAAAACAAACAAACAAACTCCCCCAAAATTGTATTAGTATTATTGAATTTAATATCTACTCTATGAGTCTTATCACTAGCATTGGTGTATGAATGTGCCTTTTTAACTGTTTCATGTATGTAAATTATGGCTTACAAATTTTAAGAATGTTAACTTGGTAAGTCCTCACATGAATACCATGAGTTTCATGGTTTCATGGCATACAATGAAACCAGGCCATGGTTTTCATTGTATATCAATGATCTGATGAGATAGTTTGTGTTACAAAAAAAAAGTCATATATTTCTGTCTTCAGTTAATCATGTGCAAGATTTTAGAAAATGCAAAAATATTAAGAGATACCTGAATGGAGTCAAAAGGAGATATTACAGAGTGCCAATTCTTGGTATACCCTGTAGAGGAGATAATAGTTATTCCATTGTTGAACAAATACATATATTTATATCCCATTTCAGCCCAATGTATGTCTGTCTATAGGTTATTTTGAAATTTGCAATTTTACAGTGAGATTTACAGTTTCATGGTATCATAAAGTAAATGTAAATCAACGATAACAGTAATGTACAATGTAGAAAAGGAATAAGAATTGATTTTATGAAACAATTTTAACCCAAGCAGAAGTTATTTTGTTACAGACTATGAATCACACCCTTATAATTTTGACAAACAGATATGAGAAATCATTCTCTAATAATTAATTCTATTAACCTTTAGACATGAAATATCCTATGGTCAGGAGAAGATCAGAGGAATGTGGAAAGTCAGTAAATCAACTGCTACAAGACTCATTTGGTAAGGAGTTTATGACAAGTATTCAGACAGTATTGCTCCTATCATTGTGATACTTAGTATTTTGTAATTTCTAAACTATCTATGTTGATTATCTATGTCACTCATTATAAATACAAAATTAAAAGATATAGAATTTATCTCGGACAAAAACATAAAAAATACAGAGATGTGACAAATTTGGTCCATTTTAAAATTACAGAGTAGAAATTCTTACTGTGAACAAATGAATGATTTGAGGGAAAAAATTATTTTAAAAAGCAGCATCAACCATAAATAGCAGATTTGTAAATTCCTTATGGAATGTTATTACTAAAATTAAAGCTATTTAGAAAAACGTGACATGGTTCACAGTTATCAATGTCCTCATTATAGAGTTGTCTCTTCCTTACACCTCAATCAACATGTAGCTTCACTAAGGCATTGATTACACTGAACTGATCAGGTCAACAAACTGAGACCTTTGTTTCATGCATGTCACTTTCCGCCACACTCTCAGTGATGTGTGGCTAAAGCCTCATATCCCTTTTTCCAATATATGTCAGTGTCTCATGGAAGCTATTCCTGATTGTTCTATCATTGTATTTACCTTTGATTTCCTTAATAATGTTTATCAGGATCCAAAATCTTTACATTACTGATTAACTGCAAGAGTCTATTCTGACTAAAAATGTGCAATTAATTTCTCAAGGAGCACATGAATAGAGAGATTTAAGCACTTATATTTATAAGCAAGTTTATCATCAAGACCACACATCAAGGTTTGTATACATAATTAGTGGAATTATAATGTTAAATTCTGAAAAAAAAAAACCCTGCTTACTTCATTATAGTGTGAAGCCAAGGTGAATAGGTGTGACTTATAAATATGCATAATGAAGCAATGTTTCTAAATCATTTCAGGATATTATTTGTCATAAATAAAATTTACATGGATCAAAACTGAAATAACAAGCACATATTTCTTAAAATATTGTATATAACCATGCATAAGTATGTTGTTAAATAGTGATGTTTTAAATATGTGATATTCTATGTGAGGAAAAATAAGCAAGATATTTAATGTATGATTGGCAGAAAAATTTGGATTTCTAAACATGCTATGAAATTTGTCTAAATCATGTGGAATTAAATAATGTACTTGATACATAATTTTTCAATCATCATAATATCAAAATTTGAAAGCCATCCTGCAAAATACATAATCTTTATTCATAATGATGCAGTTTCTTATTTAAAATATCAATGCATTTTAAATTATCTAAACTCTAAAAAATTATATAAGGGTTATGGTTGATGAATATTAAGATGTGTCAGCAGTCTTCCAGTCTGCTTCCCAACCCTGGCCACATCAGCAGCCCAATACCCTTCCATAGCTTACAATCTATCTGGTTCTAATGAGGTTCACAGTAACCAAGGACAAAGGTGAGACCTTTGGAGATTTTCCCTCCAAAATTCCCATGCCAGCTGGCACACGCACAGAGACCAGCTAAGGAAGCCCTACCTGCACTAGCAAACTTCACCTTCCTCCTGGTCTGTTTCCCAACCAGGGCAACATCAATGGCCCAATGACCTCACATACCATACAGCCTGCCAGCCTCTCAGGAAGATTGCAGTAAACAGGGAAACAGCCTGCCTGCATACCAGGAGGTCTGCAATGACTATGGGCATAGGAGCTCTATGTGAACCAGGGGCACAGTCCTTCCAGCTTGTACCTTCATATACAACTAGGGAAGATCCTGTCCCAGAGCTCAGAGCCTACCTCTCTCCAGGAGAAGAACACAGGAGGTCTGACCTAACCTGAGACACAGGAACCCCACCCCCCACTCACAACCAGAGATACCACTGACAGCCTCCTAGATCAACTCTAATCCAGGTCACAGAGCTCTAAATGTCTCCACAGAGGCCAGATCCAGGAAGAGGCTCTGTTATCAATCTGTTATCAAGAGGGCCAGTTATCAATAGAGATAACCAGAAGGCAAGAGCCAAGCACAAGAACTGAAGGAATAGAACCCAATGCAATTTGGGGCCATAAGAACCCATTTCTTCTACTACAACAAGCCCTGGATACAGTGAAATGCCTGAAAAGTCAGATTCTGACCCAAACTCCAATTGTGTGATGATAATAGATACCATTAAGAAGGATATAAACAATTCCCTTAAAGAAATAAAGGAAAGCACAGGCAAACTGGTAGAAACTCCTAAAGAAGAAACAGATAAATTCCTTAAGAAATACAGGAAAGTATAATCAAACATGTGAGTGAATTAAAGAAAACAGTCTGAGACCTAAAAATGGAAATAGAAACAATAAAGAAAACACAAATAGAGGCAATCCTGGAGATGGACAACTTAGGAAAGAGGTCAGAAGCTACAGATGCAAGCATCACCAACAGAATACAAGAGATAGAAGAGAGGATCACAGGTGTAGACGATACAGAGAAGATATTAACACATCAGTTAAAGAAAATACAAAGTGTAAAAAGCTCCTAACCCAAAATACCCAGGAAATTCAGGACACAATGAAAAGGTCAAATCTAAGAATGGAACAGGAATGGAAGATGGTGAAAATTCCCAGATCAAAGTGCTGGAAAATATTTTCAACAAAATCTTTGAAGAAAAGTTCCCTAGCCTAAAGAAAGAGATGGTCATAAGTGTGCAAGAAGCATACATATTACCAAATAGATTGGGCCATAAAAGAAAATCCTCTCTTCACATAAAAAAAAATGCATGAGCAAAGAAATGATATTAAAAGCTGTAAAGGAAAAGGCCACATAATTCACCATATTACACTAGATTTCTAAACAAATACTCTAAAAGCCAGAAGATCCTGGACAGATGCCATCCAGACTCTAAGAGAACACAAAGGCCTGTCTAGGCTACACTATAAATTGATCATATCACAACAAACCCAGAAGAGATTCTTACACACATAGTACCACCTCCAGAAACAAAAATAACATCAATGGACATTCATCTATCTTTAATATCTCTTAATATCAATGGATTCAATTGCCACAAAAAAGACTGGTTATGGGATCCAGCATTTTGCTGCATATAAGAAACATAACTCAGTGACAAAGACAGCCCAAAGAAAAAAAGTTAGAAAAAAAAATTCCAAGCAAGTGGTCCCAAGAAACAAGCGAGGTGGCCAATCTAATATCCAGTAAAATAAACTTTCAACCAAAAGTTATCAATCGAGATGGGGAAGAACATTTCATATTCATCAAAGGAAAAAATCCACCAAGAGAAAGTCTCAATTCTGAACACCTGTACTCCAAATGCAAAGGTGCTCACATTCATAAAAGAATCTTTACTATATCTCAAAATGCATATTGGACCTCACGCTGCTACTATTACTACTACTACTACTACTACTACTACTATTACTACTACTACTACAACTAATAATAATAATAATAATAATAATAATAATTGATAATAGGTCGACCTCATAGAAGACCCGCAGTCTCAAGTTACCTGGACAGCAGTGAGCTCCCAGAGACTGAAACAATGACAAGGCAGAATATATTGGCTGGTCTGAAGCCCCAGGCACATATATATAGCAGAGGACGGCCTGATTTGGCCTCAGTAGGAGAAGATGTGCCTAATCTTAGAGTCTTGAGGCCACAGGGAAATGGGAGGCCTTGTGTGATAGAGCACTTTCTGGAAAGTAAGGGGAGGAGGAGTGGGTTGAGGAACTGTGGAGGGGGCAATGGCTAGAATGTAAACCTTTAAGATAGATAGATAGATAGATAGATAGATAGATAGATAGATGATAGATAGATGATAGATAGATAGACAGATAGATAGATAGATAGATAGATAGATAGATAGATAAAGTAATGGGGTGGTTGGTTAAGGATCAAGTGTAGGGAGAGTTAGGAGAGAGGCCAAAAGGACAGGAGAATGAATGAAGATCAGAAGATGGAAGATTTGAGAGCATAGGGGATTATCATAGACCTGCAACTGGGGAGAGTGGCTCCAACACTTAAGATATAGAAACTGAAATAACTACCTCCTGTAATCAGGGAGGAATCCCTTTTCAACGCACCCACAAAACTTTTAAGACAAAATTTATATTGTCTATAAGAAATACAGTGACAAAGTTGGAACAGAAACAGGGACGGCAACCAATAAATAGCCCAAACTGTAACCCATCCCGTGGGCAAACACCAATCCGTGACACTATTAATAATATTCTACTTGCTGGTTTTGGGTGTCAACTAGATACAGGCTGGAGTTATCACAGAGAAAGGTGCTTCAGTTGGGGAAGTGACTCCATGAGATCCAGCTGTGGGGCATTTTCTCAATTAGGGATCAAGAGGGGAGGGCCCCTTGTTGGTGCTACCATCCCTGGACTTGTAGTCTTGCATTCTATAAGAGAGCAGGCTGAGCAAGTCAGGGGAAACAAGACAGTTAATAATATCTCTGCATCAATTCCTGCTTCCTGCCCTGTGTGATTTCCAGTCCTGACATCCTTTGGTGATGGAAAGCAATGTGATTGTGTAAGCTGAATAAACTCTTCCCCCCTACCCCTGCATCTTGTTTCTTAGTTATGATGTTTGTGCAAAATAGAAACCCTGAGTAAGACTTTGTTAGGCTTGCTGACAGGAGCCTAGCATAATTGTCCTTTGAGAGGCTCCACCCAGCAGCTTACTGAAACAGATACAGAGGCCCGTAGCCAAACATTGGATGGAGCTTCAGGACTTTTCTAGATGAGTTGGGGGAAGGAATGAGGGCCCTGAAGAGAACAGAAACACAACAGGGATACTACATAAAACCAGATACACTGAAACTAATAGAAGAGAAATTGGGAAAGAGACTTGAACGCATGGGTACAAGAAAAAATTTCCTGAACAGAACACCAATGGCTTATGCTCTAAGATCAACAGATAAATGGGAACTCATAAAATTTCAAAGCTTCTGTAATGCAAAGGATACTGTCAGTAGGACAAAAGAGCAACCAATAGATTGGGAAAAGATCTTTACCAACCCTATATCCAATAGAGGGCTAATATCCAATACACGAAAAGCCTTCAAGAAGTTAGACTCCAGAGAACCAAATAGCCCTATTTAAAAATGGGGTACAGAGCTAGTCAAAGATTTCTCAACTGAGGAATAGCAAATGGCTGAGAAGCATTTAAAGAAATGTTCAACATCCTTAGTCATAGGGCAATGCAAATCAAAACAACCCTGGTATTCCACTTCACATCAGTCAGAATGGCTAAGATCAAACTCTCATGTGACAGCAGATGCTGGTGAGGATGTGGAGAAAGAGAAATACTCCTCCATTGCTTGTGTGATTACAACCTAGTACAACCACTCTGGAAATCACTCTGGCAGTTCCTCATAAAATTGGACACAGTACTACCTGAGTACCTAGCTATACAAATCCTGGCCATAAACCCTCCCAAAATGCCAACATATAACAAGGACACGTGCCCCTCGATGCTCATAGCAGCCTTATTTTAATAGACCAAAGCTGCAAAGAGCCCAGATATCCCTCAAGAGAGGAATGGATACAGAAAATGTGTTACATTTACACAGTGGAGTAGTAACCAGCTATTAAAAACAATGGCTTAATGAAATTCTTAGGCAAATGAATGGAATTAGAAAATATCATTCCTGAGTGTGGTAGCCCAGAATCAAAAGAACACACATGGTATGCATTCACTGATAAGTGGATATTAGCCCAAAAGCTCAGAATACCAAACACAATTTACAGACCACATGAAGCTCAAGAAGAAGGAAGACGAAAGTGTGGATGCTCCAGTCCCTCTTAGAAGAGGTAACAAAATACTCAATGGAGGCAATATGGAGACAAAATGTGGAGCAGAGACTGAAGAAAAGACCATCCAGAGACTGCCCCACTTGGGGCTCCATCCCATATACAGTCACCAAACCCAGACACTATTGTGGAGGCTAGGAAGTGCTTCCTGACAGGAGCCTGATATAGCTGTCTCCTGAGAGCCTGAAAAAAAAAAAAAAAAAAAAAAAAAAAAAACAGAAGCAGATGCTCACAGCCCACCAGTGGACTGAGCACAGGGTTTCCAATGGAGGAGCCAGAGGAAGGACTCAAGGAACTAAAGGGGTTTGCATCCCATAGAAAGAACAACAATATCAACCAACCAGACCCCCCAGAGCTCCCAGGGACTAAACCACCAACCAAACAGTACACATAGAAGTACCCATGGCTCTAGCAACATATGTAGCAGAAGATAGTCTTTCTGACATCTCTGGGAGAAGAGGCACTTGGTCCTGGGAAGACTTGATGCCCCAGTAGAGGAAGGCCAGAGTGGGGAGGAGGGAGTGGGTGGGTGGATGAGGAAGCACTCACATAGAAGCAAGGGGAGGGGGAGGAAAGACAGGGTAGGGGTTTCTGGTAGGGAAACTTGGAAAGGGGCATAACATTTGAAATGTAAATAAATAAAATATCCAATAAAAATAGGCAATCTTCCAAACTGTGATGCAAAGAAATAAAAATTAATACAAATGTTAAGTATCAGTGTGTTCAACTCAGATTTAAGCACTGCATCTCTCTAGTGTTAAGGTTATTCTTTTCTATTAGTCATGTGATCTGGTTCTTCTGCCTTCATTCTTTTCTGTGCTCTCATCTCTTTGCCATCACTTAAGCCTTTACCTGTATGCATAAAGTGTTGTAGAAAGAGAGAGTTTGCTAGGTTAACAATGCTGCATCATTCTTTTTCTCTGAGTTTTAATAAAGTTCTTTAGATTTAAAAAATCTGTTAGTAAGCTGGAGAAAATAAATTAAAGTCTATTGTAAATAGTAAATTAGCTTACACTTCCTATTTATAGAAATTAAAAACTCACCACTTCATAAAGATTATCACAACACCTCTGACTTCCTTGCAGAACTCAGCTACCCTCAACGATTAGATATATATTATTTCTGATCAATTTCCAGGTATGCAATTCCTAAACTTTCAATGACACCACAATATTTATCTCTCATGTCATGATGGATACCTCCTCACTTAAAAGAAAACTTTGATTTTTATCTAACCTACATCTCACTTCCATCAACCCAATACATTGCTTTGTAATTTCTTGGTGGAGGATGAATAATAAATGATTAAGTTTATTTTCTATAAAATTATTGGATTTCAAGGTAGATATAATTTTAGATTAATATAAAGGTTAGTAGAGGAAAGTAATGAAGTTTGGATGGACTATAGACTCTAGATTATATCAATATTGATTTACTTGAAATATAACAAAGTATCGTGAAAAATGTGATAAGCTGTTGGTAATCTAGGTGATATAAAGAACTTGGAGGAATATATCTGATTATCCAATCTTGTTTTTAATTTTAATTATTAGTCTCTTTACATTCAGCATGAACTGGGTCTGTGGATATAAATTTTGACACTGACAATTAAATGCTTTCATAGTTAAATTTAAGTCACAGTTTCTCAGTATGGTAAGGAAGAAACTCAGTGTGGTGAGAGAACGTTTGCTATGTGTGTTTGTGTTTGACTTTTTTTGCAAAGTTAGAACTGTTTGTTCCATGTTTTTAAAACTGATCAAAATGAGATTATGTTAAAACGTATCCCTCAACAGAAGAGTGGATGCAAAAAATGTGGTATATCTACACAATGGAGTACTATTCAGCCATTAGAAACAATGAATTCATGAAATTCTTAGGCAAATGGATGGAGCTAGAGAATATCATACTCAGTGAGGTAACCCAGACTCAAAAGGTGAATCATGGTATGCACTCACTAATAAGTGGATATTAACCTAGAAAACTGGAATACCCAAAACATAATCCACACATCAAATGAGGTACAAGAAGAAAGGAGGAGTGGCCCCTGGTTCTGGAAAGACTCAGTGAAACAGTATTCGGCAAAACCAGAACGGGGAAGTGGGAAGGGGTGGGAGGGAGGACAGGGGAAGAGAAGGGGGCTTATGGGACTTTCGGGGAGTGGGGGGCTAGAAAAGGGGAAATCATTTGAAATGTAAATAAATTATATCGAATAAAAAATAAAAAAAACTGGTAATTTCATGATGTGATAATGATTGTATAATACGTTTTTTCTACACCTTTTGTTTGATGGATAAAGGAGAAATATTTTTATATCTTTGAATGCTTATAAGCAGAAATTTTGATGAGCTGCTTCAGAAAAGATTCTGAATTCTCCATATTTCTAAAACTGTATCTCTCTTGCTATTTTGTAAACCAGTCTCTGTTCATGTTGCCCACAACTATGAATCAAGTGGAGCACATTTTTGTTTTGTGGTTTTCTGTTATTCTCTCTTGAGTTATACATCAAGCACTTGCCAAAATCACATGGAAGCTAAAGAAGTTATATGAGTAAAATATATGATTGTTCTAAATGGTATAAATGTGAAGGTTAGATAGGGCCTTAGATCAATTGCATTTAAAAATCAGGGTTAACAGTGAACTTACTAAGTCATTGATTGTGTGTGTGTGTGTGTGTGTGTGTGTGTTTGTCCATGGGTATGTATGTGTGTGTGTGTTTGTCCATGGGTGTGTATTGAAGTGTTCATTTTATATGGAAGATGAGACAGATTTTCAAAGAATCATTTAAAAATAATTTCTTGTAATCTCCAGATTTGTATAATTTTATTCTAATTAAAAATATAAAGGTGTTGAGAGCTATTCTTTTTCATGATTAGATTATCAAAATTGACTTCATTATTGATTTCTAACTGTCTATGTAAAACTCTTTATTTATAGTGCTGCCTGAGTTACATGAATAGTTATAAAAAGTTTTATAGCTTATAGGAAAGAAGAATATGTCCAGTGATACCTAGGATTCTAATTTGGATCATTGGCACCTATTTGTTGTGAATATTAAAGGCATGTAATTTACAATATAGATGAAATCAGAGAAAACTTGAATAATATTGATTTTGATAGATTTTTTTTGAGAAATGAGTTTATCTAACCAATGGAATAATATATAAAGTTTAATTATGAAGACTAAATATTTAATGTAAAGATCAATGGAAATGCTCTACTGAAGAATGATAAGTGTTACTCAGAACAAATGTATGAATGTAGACACTGCAGAAGAAGAGATTCACAAAGGTCTGGTGTGCTAATTAACATTCATTATGGAGTTGATGTATTTAGATTCATCGTGAATTAAAATACCCATGAAGGTGTTTAGTAATATATCTCTACGAACACTTAACAGATCAGGGAAGACTCAGCACCTTGGATGCAGGCAGTACTATACATAGGCTTGATTCCAAATTGAATCAAAACAAGAAGAAGAGGTGAATTACACTGTGTATCATTCATCTCTCCTAGGTTCCTGACTTCATACTCAATGTGACCAGCCACTCACGCTGCCCTGTCTTCCCCATCATGGTGGACTCTACCATATAAGTTATCCCTTCCTTATATTGCCTTTGGTAAGTATTTTGTCAGTCAACAGGTAGAAATTTATTTATCATAGCATGTTAAAGTGGCATTTCTCCTTTTTAAATGATGCCTCAATGAATAAAGGCTCCTATAACTAAGCTTGGCAATCTGAGTTTAATCTCTGGGGCTTACGTGGAGGAATAAGTGAATCTACCTAGTCCCATAGACTGCCTCTGACCTCCACATATGTTCTGGGTTATAAGCATGCTTACATTCTGATGCACATTTATAAATAAATAAAGTTAATAAAATGATATCTCAAGTGAAGAAAGAGGAAGCAATAAAAATTCAAGAAAATAGGGTAAAATGACTGCAGTTACAATTTAAAGCAATATCATTTTTATATGAAAATTCTTAGAAAATTCTACTATGGCAACTCTGAAAGTTACATTATTATCATAAATGTTAGTGAAGAATGGTTTTAATTATGATTTTAACTAGAAGATTTGGTTAAAATGTATGTATTGAAACTGTTTTGAAACCTTGAGATGAGGTATCTAGTCTGAAATAGAATTTCAATGACTGAACATCCAATAAAAATATATAATCAATTAGGTAAAATATTTAGTAAAAGAGATAAAATGTTTATTTATTTTGACTGCAGGAAAAATTATGACATTCTTCAGTAAAGTAGTTTTGCTGAACGAATAGTAAATTTTGATTATATCAAGCGAAGCATCAGGAATAATAGCATCAGTAAAAATGTATTTTCATACAATAATATGAATTAAGAGTAAATTTAAAGGCATTATGTTGGAGGCTTGGGAAGCTTTATTTGACTTGTATGCATAATGCTATTGTTTCTGTGCATTATGCAAATGTTGATTTCTGAGACCCCATATCTGGTTGCAGTTCTTATTCTTTGAATCTCCTGTCTCAAGGTTATGTAAACATTGCTCCCCGAATTATTTCCTTATTGGTCAAGGGAGAGAATAGGACTAGACTTCCTTTCAGTCAGAAGATGGGGAGAATGAAAGAGGAAGGAGGGATTCAGCCATGAGGGGAGAGTCCAGAAGATATCAGAAGAAAACAGCTGGAGCAGAGAAAGTAATAAAATGCAAGTATCTCAGGGATTTTGACTGGGAGGTAGCCAGATTAGTTTTGAGAATTAAAATAGATTAATACTGGTCAGCTGTTCTGCCTTAAATAAATAAAGTAGTCCTATCTCAATTATTTAGCACCTAGGCAAATTAAGTGAAACACCAACTTTTATAAAATTTCCATACATAACACCATAATCCATAACAGCATAACACCAAAAAGCACCATAACAGTTACACACAGACTTTGATAATAATCACATCATGCACTATAAACCTAATAGCCAGAGACATAAATGTAATAATTGAACACATCAAACAATGTGCAGCAATCTAAAATATGTTATAGTTCCTATATATTTTCATATTTTACCAAGGCAAAATAATAAAACATAAACAGCAAAGGCGGATATTTTCATATATTGTCATGAATATCAAGCAAGAAAAGGTATTGGCCTCTGAAAGGATTTCACAACTTTCCCATTTGAAGTGATTGGTGGACAGTTCAAAGCACAGCCAGCAAGTGAACTGAAGGAGTGAAGTTCAGTGGCAGATCACAGGACTTCCCTAGAAGCATAGTGCTTCCCAGAGACAGCAGTGCAGTTGAGCTGAGGGATACTACATCTAGCAAGCATGGGAACGTTTGGGAAGAAATCTAAACACAGCCTAGAAGAAAAACTTCACTAGAAAAGGAAAAAAAAATCATCGAATATAAATACCAAAGCAAATAGGACACCTTACCTTATTCCAAAAGCCAGATGGGGTACAAACATGTCTTCTCCTTAATGTAATATGAACTTGAGCATTGAGCACTGGATAATTTTTATTCCAGATTCAGCACCATTATGGAAACACAGAAATTGTAAAAATCAATACACAATTAATCCAACTCTTAAGCAATTATACAATTTGTAACTAAAATAAGAATCAAATTTCTCTCATTAAAAAGAACGCAACCTGGGGTGATGCTTGAATAAAATCTCACATCTTTAGGTGGAGGTAGGAGGATAATGAGTTCAAGGGTGACCTGGATGACAAGAAAAGACTGAATTATAAACAAGAGATATAATGTGAGCACTATACGCAAAAATTATGTTAGTAAAAATTGAACTTCTTAAATGTTCTCAAGAGACAGGAGTTGTCAAATTCGAAAACCATATTCAGAAAAATTCTTTTGAAATTAAAAAGCATATTGTTAGGTAGTATGAAACTAAATTAATTATTGCCCTCAGAAAAGACTAAAAAACAATAGTTTTATATTCACACCTGTAAATCATATTTGTATGTTTTAAATGCCAAGTAATTCATCTCTCTGTGGAAACTGATAGTTGTTTTACACAGATTAATTTAGTTAGGAAACCAACTGCCCATTTTTAACTGAGAAACCAGGTTGCAAGTACAATGTGCTATTTGAGTATCTATGCCAGCTGAAGGGAGCAAAGTCCCACCCAGCTGTGATTGATGTGCCAACAAACCAGTTACCGTTTTGTCCTCGGGTTTAATAATTTGTTAGGTTAGCTTCTTTAATTTGACAGGATACTTTATTTATAATTACTGGCTTGCTATGGAGAAATCAACTCAGGTAAAATTAATAAAATCTGGTGTATGAGGATGGTGGAAAGGTTATCTACTGTAACATTATTGAGGTTGACATGAAAAACTAGCCTATAATACACAGCTTACAAATTTCAATACACATTATTCATAGTTCTGGAGACCAGGAAGTTTCGGAACAGTACAACAAAAGACTCAGATTTAATGCATTGATCATTTCCTTTTCTACTGAGAATTGTGTTTGTTTGTTTGTTTCTGTAACAGCAATGAAATTCAGAGCGTCAACAGGGAAATCTTTAAAAATGTATATTCTAATCATTGGAAAATACAAAATAAACTGATAGATTTTCAAACGCATATGACAAGGCAAACTTAAAATATGATGGCATGAATAACTTTAGATTTACACAAACTGAGATTCTAAAATACATTTTTCCCAAATAAAAACAGTCCATGTTCAAATGCTATCCCCATTTTCTTCTATGAGACCTTTAAATGAATATTAGTGCTCCTTAGATTATTCAAAATAATAAAAAAATTGGGACTGATAGCAAATTCCTTATATAGCACAATGCAATTCTTAAACAGAAAGCAGGAAAAGGCGAGAG
Organism: Apodemus sylvaticus; assembly: GCF_947179515.1. NCBI lineage: Eukaryota > Metazoa > Chordata > Mammalia > Rodentia > Muridae > Apodemus > Apodemus sylvaticus. Next base: position 11,513,707 of record NC_067479.1, read on the forward strand.
AAAACAAATTATGAATCAACATCATTGATAAATATGGAAGCTAAACTTCTCAATAACGTACTTTAGAACCTAATCCAACCACAGACAACCAAGAATATCTACCATGACCTATGAAGGTTCATTGTAAGAATTCAAGTATGATTCTACATACCCAAGGCTATAACAGGTTTACAACACATAAACTGACTCAAATTAGAAATCACACAATTTTCTCAACAGATAAAAAGAGACCTTTGACTATTGCAGCATCCTTTGTAATAAAAGTTCCGAGAAACTAGCAATAAAAAGAATATCCCTTAACATTAAAAATAAAGCTATATACTGTACAGAGCCATATTGGGGCAGTCTTGCACTTGGTCAGAGTTTGACTTTGGTCAAGGTTAACTTCTCCCAGTTAGCCAGGATTCTGCTCCACCTAGGGTGGAGTGCACGTAGTAAAGGTTAAGTTCATTGTTCTTCCTGGTATAGGGATTCCTGAATTAAACAGGTGACCCACCCAGCTGCCGGAGCAGTCAAGACGAAGACCTCCAAGAGAAGCTAGACAACTTCCACCGGAACTCAGCCTGGAGTCTGGGGGAAGGGTTTGCCCGAACTGTTAAAAGGTCCGGCGCCATTAAAGTTTACGGCTTTGATCAGTGAACATTGACTTAGCCGTACTTTCTTTTCGCCGCTCTTCCCTATGACCCCAAAATTCTCTCAACAGGTAACCCAGTTTACATGTAGCTGCTGGCGGCTACATAGTGGCGCCTGAACGTGGGAAGACCTGGCACGAGAGAATTTCTTGAGGTAGCCCTATCCAGCGAAGCTTCGTGGAAAAGGTGAAAATTAATGGTGTCCGCACGGTAAGCAACATAGAGGGCAAAACTAGCGCTAGTGAATTCGTGTCTATGGTTGTGAGTGCAGGAATGGATACAGTTTTTCAAGCATACTGCGTGGACCCAGCGCAGGACTGCTTGGGTTGATAAGATAGGGAAATATGGGGAAGGAATTTGGTAGGCATTTGCCCAAAGCTCGTAAGAGCTGATTTCGGCGAAAAGAAAGGGGTTTTTAAAAATAGGCATATGTCCACAGCTTCTAAGAGCTGTTTAAAGAGGAAAATGGATGCAATTGCTTAACAAGCACGCTTAACTTTCTGTGTATCTTTCCGTGTTTGTCCCGGTGCACCGACTGTCTATGTGTATGTTTATGTCCTCTCTGTGTCTTTGTGTGAATGACTGTTTCATGTTAAAAAGAAAAAATTGGTAAAGATTACATCTGCTGGTAACCTTTTGAGCTAGCCACAGTTTGTGTGGGGATTGATTCAAAGCCACGCTGCAGCAGCGTAGCTCACTCACCCAAGACAGAAACATGGCTGGGGAAAAAGCCGCTCTTAAAAGCCCAGAAACCTCGAGATTTGGGAAGACTTTGGTTTGGCTTGTGAAATTCATCTAGTCGCTTTATACTTGTTTCTAATTGGTTTTAATGATATAAGGCTTTACATTTCTTGACTAAAGAGTTATAAATTAATTGGTTATTATGTAAAAGGTATAGTGTTATTAAGAAAAGGTTAGTTTAAAACTGGTGATTCAGTGTTAGAGCTATCTTAACTAACTACACGTGGCCTAACGCCACTCATGCTTTGTTCTTGTTTATAATTGGATTTAAAGGTATATTTTGCATGTCTTGACTATAGAGTATTGGCTTAAGTCACTGCACATGATTTAAAAGGTATAATGTTATTAACAAAAGTTAGGTTAAGGCTGGTAGTTTAGGGTAGTCGCCATTTTGAACACGTGGCATGATGGTTAAGGCTGGTAGTTTAGGGTAGTCGCCATTTTGAACACGTGGCATGATGGTTAAGGCTGGTAGTTTAGGGTAGTCGCCATTTTGAACACCACGTGGCATGACGCAATCCAGGAAATACAGGCCTTTGGGACGCTCCTAAATTGGCATGGTGTTTCATGTGAATCTTGGCCTGGAGATTAGACTTAATGAAGATTAAGATTTAAAATATTGTCTCTTTAATAAGTTACACTGTTATACACTTGAACATAAGAACTGGCATACAAACCTTGTGCTGTAAATATGTGTTTGCCATTAATTTTAAAGAAAATAGATTGTTTAAAATTGAGATTTGCTTCCAAAATTACAATTGTGCTCTAATATTGCAAGAAAACATTGAGTTACAATAAAAATCAGTGTGTCATTAGCTCCAGTTTTCAGTTTGCAGGCTCGTAATTGTTAACATTTTGTAATTAAGATAATTTTGAGAGTGATACAGCTATGGGTTTTAGGGGCCCATTGCCACTTTTCCACAAGTTTATAGGCTACAATGGTAGGAGCAAAATTTAACCCTCCAAAATTAAAAAGGAGATCTCAGTGAAAATGTATTTGATATCAAGCAGGTTCCTTTGACCGTGGAATTACAGGTTTCTTTTGTTTAATCCTCAACTTCCTTGTAGGTTTGGTTCTGGTCTTAGATAAAAGGCTCAGATTAGAAGATATTTACATTTGAGGAATCTCATACAAAGTCCTTGCCAAGGACTCAAGGTGGATCCTAGGGCAGATAAAAAAAATTTACATTTGAGTTAATGCAAAGCTTAGAGCTGCCTCAGGGGAAGCTAGTGAGGAAGTTTTGAGAAATTGTTTCCGCCTTACAGGCCCCACCTAGGGAGTGTTTGGCTTTAAAAAAAAAAAAAAAAAAAAAAGGTTTTTGACTTATCCAGGTGTGGGTTAAAATGCAGTTCAAATCTATGAAAGGTCAAGGAGGCTATAAAGGCATTAACATTTGGCCTGTCTACTCCCTATAAAATTATTGTAAATTTAAAGGGTTGGTTTTTTACTTTACATTCTGATAATTATAAAAGCATTTGCTTCTAATTTTAAAGAAACAACAAAGCAATTTCATTAGAAAGTTTTTGCCTCAAGGAATGGCTAACAGCCTTATGTCCTGTGAGAAAAAAATGTTTGTCTCTCTTTCAATACAAGAGTTAGGATCTTACATTTTTCAGTCTATAATCATAGAATGTTTGTTACAGGCCCTTGCTCCTATAGACTTTTAGAATTTTTAGGTAAATGGCTTTCAAAGGTTGTTAAGATATATTAATTGGCTTTATCTTATTTACCTCATTTTAAGCTTGCCACAGAAGGTCTTAAACCTCTGTTTTCAAGGTAGGAAACGTTTGTTCCTTGCTTCAAGCAACAATCAAATTTATTATTAATGGTTGGTCTATTACATGGCAAGCATTTTTAGGCAAAATTAATAATTGTTATCCAAAAGATAATTTGTACTATCAGATCACATGTTTATTCCTTTAAGTTTCTCCCTGCTTCAACACAGATACCTGAATTGGGTGCTATAGCAGCTATTTTTAAGATGTTAAAGGTCAAGCTTTTAATAATAGTAGATATACATAGCTCATGGTCTATAATTGCTTAAAATTGGTCCATTTTTAATACTGCTAATTCTTAATTTCTACAGTTTATACAAATGTGATTCAAATTTCTAAGAACAAAGGATATGTTCTCTAAATGACTGTCCTTTAGGTATTTGAAATAATTTTATATTTTGTGCACATCAAATTGTAAAGATTTGTTCTTGATGTCCTCAATTTCTACCTCTACCATGTAATGGTGTTAATCCTAGAGGACTTAGTTATTACAGATAAATGATATTCATATTTCTAATTTAAAAGATTAAAAAAATATGTACATGTGACTAATGATTCATTTTTAGGCTGTCTAGTTGCAACTGCTCTAACAGAAAAAGCAACTATATTTTATATAATTACATAGTTATTGCCTATGTTATGGTTTATACTTTGTGTTCCAACTTAAATTAATAAAACAATATCTTCTTGGAAGAAAGAAGAGAGGGGAAATTGTGTCCCTGTGCATATAATTTAAATTATGCTTACATGTTTTTAAGAAAATTTTAAAATTTTAAAATTTAGATGCCAAGAAACTCCTTGCTAAATGTATATGACATCTTGTAATTAGACATATTGATGTCTAGGTGAAATGAAGGAATTCACTTACTAACATATGCCATGATCCTGATTTAATATTGGGGGAGAAGGCATGTCCTCTGTTTTTTCCACAGAATGCTGCAGAAGATATGCTGATTGTGCTTGCTGAATGCCCAGACCATGGTAACATAAGAGCTATATTGGGTATATGTTCTTGACTTACCTCAATTGTTAAATGTCCCAGGTTAGATAAATTGCCTAGCTTCAAGCTTTTAGACTTTGTGGGACAGAACATGGAGACTGTTATGCTAGCTTAGGAAAAATTAATTAAGAAGAGTTAAAATGACTCTTCTCCTTATTGTGTTCAGCTGACTCAACCATAGACTGGTCTAGAAATAATTCCAATATTGAAGATTCCAATTTTGAAGATGGCTAACAATCTTCAGCCAGCTGTGTTAATTTAACATATAGTCTCCACTTTTCCTGAGAAGTAACAGCTTAATTCTTGATTCACAAGGCTACCTCTCCCACCTCAGAGGCCAAGCTTTGGATCCTTAAAGTTGTTAATTTACAACTGAATTGGATACTTCTGGGACAAGTTAATCCTATTCCACCTTTAACTCTAGACCTTGTCTGTTAAGCAGACTGGCTGTCTCCACCCAGGCTCACCTGGATGGAGAGATTACATGTCTGTTAAAGACACTTGCAGACCCCCCTGGCTTCAAAACTTACACAAGTGGATCTCCAAAGAGGGAGCCACATAGAACTCAGATCTATGTGTGTTTGTTTATGAACAAACATGGGTACCAGCGAGACGTGCGAGGCAAAGCACTGCATGGGGAGGTGAATTTCTGCTTCTGAGTCCCCAGGAAGTACACCTAATTGCATAGGGGTTAACGTCGAGAGGCTGTCCTTAAAATAATAAGGGAGCCTATTACCCCTCCTCTGAAAAAGACGTTATACAATATTTAAGAGGAATTACGGTCAATGCTTCCCCTCCTGGTTAAGGCCCGCCTTCTTATGAAGGATATTTATCCACTTGTTTTCTACCTCCTCGTGTTCAAATTAATAAAAAAAGGGAGGACATGTACAGAGCCATATTGGGGCAGTCTTGCACTTGGTCAGAGTTTGACTTTGGTCAAGGTTAACTTCTCCCAGTTAGCCAGGATTCTGCTCCACCTAGGGTGGAGTGCACGTAGTAAAGGTTAAGTTCATTGTTCTTCCTGGTATAGGGATTCCTGAATTAAACAGGTGACCCACCCAGCTGCCGGAGCAGTCAAGACGAAGACCTCCAAGAGAAGCTAGACAACTTCCACCGGAACTCAGCCTGGAGTCTGGGGGAAGGGTTTGCCCGAACTGTTAAAAGGTCCGGCGCCATTAAAGTTTACGGCTTTGATCAGTGAACATTGACTTAGCCGTACGGTCTTTTCGCCGCTCTTCCCTATGACCCCAAAATTCTCTCAACAGGTAACCCAGTTTACATGTAGCTGCTGGCGGCTACAATATACGGCAATGAAAACAGTCTCATAACAACTGTGGAATGTTTATGACTTTTCTCTGAAATTAACAATAAGAAGCAAGGTTGTTCACTTCCTTAGTATTATTGAGTACAGTACTCATATTTTAGCCAGAGGAATAGGAAATAAGAAAAAATTAAAAGGGATGAGAATGGAAAGAAATTATCACTATTTGTGAGAGATATGTCCCTTCAAAAGATCTTGAGGAGGGCTTTGTGGTGGCTCAACTAGAGAAGCAAGTGCCACAAAAATTTGAGGACCCAATATCAGATCCTCAGAGTCAATACAAAGCAGGGGGTGTCAGTCTTGTTTGTAATACCAGTGTTCATACAGGTAGATGGGCAATGGAGACAAGAGAAACTCTGGTAGCTAGCAGGCACATTACTCTAACATACAACAAGAACATAAAGTGGCCTTTCCTCTAAAAGGTGAAATGTGATGACCTATACCTGCTAACTTATGGTAACCGAATGCATGTTGTAGTATATAAACACACACCCTATCTTACAAATATACAAACAACTTTTTCTACAATGATAAGGAGTTCTCTTAGATTGAAAAAATATTTTTCATCCAAAAGGGTGTTGTTTTCACAAACACAAATCTGTCACACATCAGCATGAAATCTTGATAAGAAAAGGTATTTGCTGTTAAGTTTGATAATTCCAATTCAAACCCTAGGAAATAAACACACACACACACACACACACACACACACACGCCCACACACTGACAATTTTAAAAGATTGCTGATTCTTCAACAATAGTCAACATGCTGAGAAAAACAGAGGAAAAGATTATTTTCACAATAGCTACAATACTATGCAAAAGAGTAAGTGCAAATCATATACTTCTAGATCGAAAAATGGAAAGCATGGGAAACAGACACTGTAGACGATGTAGACAATGGAAATATGTTCCATGTTTGTGGTAAGTAAAATTAATGCCATAGAAACTGTTCTGTTAGCAATAGATTTGGTGAAATCCCTATGCCATGAGATGTGAAAAGAAATCCTAGGATTCATACCAAGCCTGGAGGCACAAAATATCCTGAAAAACAAAGCAAAGGAGAGAAAGGAGCAATGCCGGTGGTGTCAAGATACTTAATACTATTCAATATCCAAAGTAAAAATGGAATGTCACTGGCACAAGCATATTTGTAATGGACCCAGAAGTAAACCTGCACAGTTGGGTCCATCTGACTTTTCATAAATTGCAAATTCTGTACTCTAAAAAATAATCATCTCCTTCATGAATGTTCCTTGTAAAACTAGGTATTCAAATATAGAGAAGCAAAATCTCTGTATTTCTTGAAACAATAATCAATTCAAAATGGGTAAAGGCCCTAAGAAGACACCTAGAAGTCTGAACATGTTTGTGAAAATTTTAAGAAAATCTTTTAAGATACTGAGGAAAGGAAAGGATTTCTAAAAGTAGCTGTAACAACTCAGGAAATAATGTCATGAATTAACAAATGGGATTACCTAAAGTGAAAAACTTCAACTCTGTAAATAAAATAATTCACTAAAGAAACAGGCTTGAGAGTGAGAGGCAGTTTCTTTTAGATATTTATCTGACAAAGGATATATATTTATAAAATTTTAAAAGAATATACAAAACCAACTCATCCAATTAAGCAATTGTTAAACTAAATGAATAGAACATTCTCAAAACTGTAAGTATAAGTAGATAATAAGTGGGTGACAGTGCTCTACCTGTATTTCTAGCCATCAGATAAATGCCATTAAAAAATTAAGAGTATCATTCTCAAATCAGTATGAGTATCATTAGCAAAATGAGCAACACCAAACACTCTCAAGGAAGCAGAAAATAAATGAACATTTGAGTTTTCTGGTATAATGGTTAATTAGTAGTTATTACAGAAATGGAAGTCCTTTATATATCTAAAAATAGAGTCACCATGAGATCAGAACGTTAATGCAAGGAATCTAAGTCAGCAACTACTGACATAAATGCATATCTGTGTTTGGAAGAACATGATTCCCTCAGACAGAATTGTGGAATGAGATCCTAGATTTTGTATTCCTCTTTTATATAATTCATAGTATATGGTAAAAAAGACAAAACAAAACAAAACACACAGACAAAAGCAGAGATGAAAGTGGGACTGGCCAGGTCACACAGGGGAGCAGCACCTGTGAAGGAAGTGGTCAAATTATATGACTTGCTTAGATAAAGATATTTTTGAAACCTATCACTAAGGTTGCTTTGGAATAAACTGATAAAAAAGAGAAAGAAGTCTTGCTACATAGGCTGCCTTATTATATGTATATAGTCCAGCCATTCATACCTCTCAATGTTTTATGTGCTTGAGTTCCCAATATCAATTTGGACACATTTGTAATTAATATGTTTTCTGAAGGGATGCGTTGCCATTGTTAAATATATAGTTTCGTGTCTGGGGACTGTTTCTGACTTATTATCCCTTTTACTTGATTTAGGAGGAGCCACTCCTGATCCATGTAGGGTATAAATCTCAGAAAATTTCTTTTTCTGTCCTTTCTCTATCTGTTTATATCTTTAAGTCAAACAAATTTTTTTGAGACAGCCTGTAGTTCAATCTTGTATAAAAAACATTGATTTGCTACGTTATATTTTTTTAATTATATATTTTTATTTTCTATATTCTTTGTTTACATTCCAAATGATTTCCCCTTTCCCAATTCCCCCCTCCCCATATGTCCCATAAACCTTCTTTTCTCCACCCATTCTCCCATCACCACTCTCCTTTTTCTCTGTCCTGGTACTCCCCTCCAATGCTAGATCAAGTCTTTCCAGGATCAGGACCCTCTCCTTACTTCTTCATGGGAGTCATTTGTTGTGCTAATTGTGCCTTGGGTATTCAGAGCTTCTGGGCTAATTAATATCCACTTATCAGTGATTGCATTCTATGTGTATTCTTTTGTGATTGGGTTGCCTCACTTAGGATATTTTCCAGATCCAACCATTTGCCTAAAAATTTCATGAATTCATTGTTTTTAATTGCTGAGTAGTATTCCATTGTGTAAATATACCACATTTTCTGTATCGGCAGTTTAATCCTTTCCATTTCAAGTAATCTTTGGGGCCTGAGCAGTGGCTCCTCAGGTAACAGCACTCATGAGTTCTTACAGATGACCCGGCTACTTTTCCAGCAACTACACTGGTGATGTATAGTCATCTGTAACACCATCTCAGCAGAGATCCGAAGCCTCTGAGTTCCTGAGGCACCTGTAGCCACATGCATGTACAAATGCACACTCACACTTTGAAAGAAGTAATCAATGTAAGGAAGGGTAGTATGCATCACGAGAACACAGTGACTCTTCTCCGCCTGAGTTCTTATTTTCATTTATAAGTGTGTGTGTGTGTGTGTGTGTACGTATGTGTATGTGTGTGCATATGTGTGTGTGCATGTGTGTTTTCATGTGTGTGTATGTGTATATGTGTTTATGTGTACATCTGTGTGTGCGAGTGTGTATGAGCCTGTGTATATGTGTGTGTATGTGTATGTGTGTATGTGTGTGTGTATGTGTGTGTGCATGTGTGTATGTGTGTGTGTCTATGTGTGTGTGCGTGTGTGTATGTGTGTCTATGTGTGTGTATATGAGTGTGTGTATGGGTGTTTGCAAGTGTGTGTGTGTGTGTGTGTGTGTGTGAGTGTCTTTTGTGTCTGTGTGAGCAGGAGTATGTTTGTGGGACTCAGAGGACAACTTTGTAGAATTTCCTTTCTCCCTGCACCTTTATGTGCATTCCTCTGAATCAGAATCAATGTACAGCATATGCAAGAAGATATTTTTTCCCGCTGGTCCATGTCTCCCAGGCCCAGGAAGGTCTTTGTCCTCTTTTGTTCCTCCTTCCTCTACTGGTGTTTCACTGTTGTAGGTTTTACTATTGTATTACTTATTCAAGATTCTTTGTAACATTTTTTTACTTTCTTCTCAGAGAGACTGTCTTTGTAATTATAACAGTGTTGGATGAAGTTTAATACAAAACTGAAATGTACACATCATTGACAAAAAATGGAAAATGGTTGATTATGGATGAAAAGTACATATTCACTTTATGGGGTGTTCATGGGTGGTGCACACCTTTCGTCTTAGCACTTACATGTGAGACCATCTGGTCCACAGAGTGAGTTCCTGCATAGACTGGATTGCTGCACAGGCATGACAATCTCACTTCAAATGATCAGGACACACTTAAAAAGTCATATATGTTGTAGTGGGCCTGTCACTTCGAAAGAAATCTTAGGCCATCTCCCTAGCAATAGAACTTTGAGGTCCCAGATGAATTTGATAATTGCTCTTTCTAACTCTGTGAAGAATTGAGTTGGGATTTTGATGGGTATTGCATTGAATCTGTATAGTGCTTTAGGCAAAATGGCCATTTTAACTATATTGATTCTACTGATCCATGAGCATGGGAGGTTTTCCCATTTTTTGAGGTCTTCTTCCACAAAAAACCCAGGATAGCTAAAACTATTCTCAGCAACAAAAGGAAATCTGGGGGAATCAGTATCCCTGACCTCAAGCAATACTACAGAGCAATAGTGTTAAAAACTGCATGGTATTGGTACAGTGACAGGCAGGAGGATCAATGGAACAGGATTGAAGATCCAGAAATGAACCCACACACCTATGGCCACTTGATCCTTGACAAAGAGGCTGAAAACATCCAATGGAAAAAAGATAGCCTTTTCAACAAATGGTGCTGTTTCAACTGGAGGTCAGCATGCAGAAGAATGCGAATTGATCCATCCTTGTCTCCTTGTACTAAGCTCAAATCCAAATGGATCAAGGACCTCCACATAAAGCCAGACACTCTGAAGCTAATAGAAAAAAAACTGGGGAAGACCCTTGAGGACATCGGTACAGGGAGAAAGTTTCTGAACAAAACACCAATAGCGTATGCTCTAAGAGCAAGAATTGACAAATGGGACCTCATAAAATTACAAAGTTTCTGTAAGGCAAAGGACACCATCAAGAGGACAAATCGGCAACCAACAAATTGGGAAAAGATCTTCACCAATCCTACATCAGATAGAGGGCTAATATCCAATATATATAAAGAACTCAAGAAGTTAGACTCCAGAAAACCAAACAACCCTATTAAAAATGGGGTACAGAGTTAAACAAAGAATTCTCACCTGAAGAACTTCGGATGGCGGAGAAGCATCTTAAAAAATGCTCAACTTCATTAGTCATTAGGGAAATGCAAATCAAAACAACCCTAAGGTTTCATCTTACACCAGTCAGAATGGCTAAGATTAAAAATTCAGGAGACAGCAGGTGTTGGAGAGGGTGTGGAGAAAGAGGAACACTCCTCCACTGCTGGTGGGGTTGCAAATTGGTACAACCACTCTGGAAATCAGTCTGGCGGTTCCTCCGAAAACTGGGCACCTTACTTCCAGAAGATCCTGCTATACCACTCCTGGGCATATACCCAGAAGACTCCCCACCATGTAATAAGGATACATGTTCTACTATGTTCATAGCAGCCCTATTTGTAATTGCCAGATGCTGGAAAGAACCCAGGTATCCCTCAACAGAAGAGTGGATGCAAAAAATGTGGTATATCTACACAATGGAGTACTATTCAGCCATTAGAAACAATGAATTCATGAAATTCTTAGGCAAATGGATGGAGCTAGAGAATATCATACTAAGTGAGGTAACCCAGACTCAAAAGGTGAATCATGGTATGCACTCACTAATAAGTGGATATTAACCTAGAAAACTGGAATACCCAAAACATAATCCACACATCAAATGAGGTACAAGAAGAAAGGAGGAGTGGCCCCTGGTTCTGGAAAGACTCAGTGAAACAGTATTCAGCAAAACCAGAACGGGGAAGTGGGAAGGGGTGGGTGGGAGGACAGGGGAAGAGAAGGGGGCTTGCGGGACTTTCGGGGAGTGGGGGGGCTAGAAGAGGGGAAATCATTTGAAATGTAAATAAATTATATCGAATAATAAAAAAAAAAAGAACTTTGAGGTCCAGTTTTAGTGACAAAATGGCTCAAAGAGAACAGGCAAATCACAGTGAAATATGAAAATAGAAATTGATTTATGACTTGTAAATATGCCTAGTAATGTACATTTATACACATATACAAACATAATGCCCACAAATACCTGTTATGATTTTGTGCCTAATATTAGGAAATATGACTCCAGACTTGTAGAAATAAACAATTCCTGCATGGCTTTAGACAGTTTATATTATGTCTTTAGGACCAATCAAGCTTATCTACAGGCTAGGTGTGTTTGCTGATACTTAGAAAGAGACTGTTTATATCAAAGAGTGTTCATGTGAAATTTTATTCCTAAAGCTTCCTTTACATTTTAAGCAAAATATTTTCAATACCTTTCAATATGATTCAAAATATCTTTCAATATGATTCCTCCCCTTATGTAGTATATATAAATTATCTTAGAAACTAATATGATTCCTTTAGCGACAGCGAACAATAAATGTGGTGCCTAGATATACTGTCTCACTTGATTTCTGATGTATTTGACACATTTGTGGTACATTGTGCTATAAGAATGATTATCTATTTAACAGAAAAATTATGATTTTTCTGTTTTATATTAATTTATGGAAAATGTCTTGAACTTCAATAAGGTCATATTATTGGCCACAATCCCAGGAAGCATTTTATCCTGGAATTAAATCCATCTCCAGTTTCCAGGAAGGAGAAAATGGCCTGCTCAAGTCAGATTTTTGTGGAAAAGAATTTGAAAGTAGGTATTACATGATAACTTGAGCTCAGGTTCTACCTTCAGACTTCACTTCTTTGTCACATATTTAGGATTACTTGGTCTTCTATAGCACTCTCCAAGTTCATTTGACTTCAAAGTAATCAGTATATTTTCCTCCTTCCTTTTCTTTTATCAACACATAGGAAGATGATAAATATGTGTATAGTGCTACTGAAGATAAAGATTTTCAGGACATTAGATATATGTTGAACCCAGTGTAATTCGTAGGACACCATTCTCCATGATAGCCCTACTAATGGAAAGGTTAGCTACTTCAATTTCAAATTTTCTATGCTATTTAATCATCCTATGTAACTGCAAGAGTTACTTATCTAATTTTCATTGATTTAATATCTGTCATGTTTCATTCCTTGGAATGAAGATCACTGTCTTTTAAGTCTTTTATATGTCCTGGAGGTTAAGATGGATCTGTTATCTGTAGATAGCATCTGAATTAAATATTTCAGGCTCCTTCTCTTACATATCTCATAATGGAAAGCAATGAACAAAACAGACACATAAGGTCCTCTCGTTTAAAGGACGATTTTATGAAGCACAAGCCGTCCATCATGGCCTTTGCAATCCATTCACTTAAGGACAGTGGTTAAAGTTTCAAGCTAGTGATGCTACTACAATAAGGATCAGAGAGTAGATAAGTTAAAATGTCTACTAAATGTCCTTTTAATCTCCAAGAATGGCATAGCTCTAATGGATATTTATCTACATAATAAAAGAAATGACATGCATGTTATTCAAAATGTCTATACAGCATCAAAAACCCATGATGCTAATAAAAGAAAATTTTTGAATAAGGTACATTGTAGTTTCAGAAAATATGCTGTACTTTGAGAAAAGAATCATATGTGTGTCCATTAGAAAAAAGAATTATTATGTATTCTGTGTTAAAGACATGTTAATTAGTCCAAACCAAAGCATAATGGTTCAGTACAATTTGTGAGTACAACACACATGGTACTTAACCATTTTTGAGAAGGATCCTATTTTAACCACTTTTATTTGAGAATCTTTCTATGCATCTGTAATCCAGACTGATGATACCTACTCATTTTAGGTGAGCACATTTGGTTAGCTGCAATTTGGGTTCTATTCTTTTTCAGAGAATTATTTTCAAGAGAGAGAGAGAGAGAGACAGAGACAGAGACAGAGAGATATACAGATAGAGACTGAGACAGAAACAGACTCAACTTTTATGTTACTTGGAATTTAGCATGCTTTAGAGTTTGAATTACCATTTTAATAATGGCTGTAGTATTTCAGTAGTTGGTATGCCTTTGACACGTGACTCTCCTATTTAGTTACAGATTTTTGATAAATCCTAGAAAAAAAGTGTTAATAAATATTGGTTGGCTCTCGTTTTTGCAACTATAGAATTTTCTGACTTTCCAATTGCTGTAGCAATATCAATAACAGGAAAGATGACAAATACCTCAATGTTTACTTAGAAAAACATTTTTGGTGTGGTATTACTGAGCTGTCTATTATATCTGCATGTGAAAAGAAAACAGAATTGTGGTCTAGGTCACAGTGCAGCATGAGAAAAGAATATTGACCAACAGAGCAATCAAAAATGCCTATTAAAAAACCAGGAATTAACAGTAAAATTGTGCAGCCTGTTAAGAAGAACTTTATCCTCTTTGAGGCATTTTTCTATAGGGTTCCTATACCATTATACTGCTAATATTCAGGTATGACTTATTAAAGTAGTTAAGAAACTTGATGTGTTTAGTATAAAACAAAACCTGCCTTTGTACTGAGCCAAATTATGGCTAAAACAATTTTCTGATTCTATATAGCTCCTCTTGCAACTGCACAGCCAGTTTTACTTTCTGAAACTCATCTTCACAAACCTCTAATGTTTCAGAAATGATCATCCTGTATTCATTTTGGCATTAATGCATGTGTAAAATAGTACAAGAATTCACAAACACTGTAATTAAAATATTATTAATGGATGAACATTTAATATGCTCTCTTTTCTGGTCTTAGTTAAATATGGAAATACATATACTGAAAAAAGGTTATTTAACATGATAATTTTACTTTGTCCATAAAAAGCTTCTTGCATAAGAATGAATCAATTCAAATTAAAATTACCTTACTAATATTGATTTTGGAAGCATGGATAAAAATAAGCCCCTAAACATCAAATATTTATGGAAACCCAATAGATGTGTTTATTCAGCCAGAGACAATTTATATAAGTAATACATATGATCCATCTATTTACCAATATCTTCCTCACCTTATTGAAATTCTGATAATGTGTTGCATCGTGATCTGCTACGAGAATTTACATGAAAACACCTAAGGAATTCCTATGAAGTTTACTGAAAGCCCCCTCTTCTTTAAATGTATTATAAGTCAAATCTTCATCTTATTTAGAGTTTATAAGAAGATCCAAAGAGACAAAACTTGTAGGAGTATATATTACCTTTAATCTTATCATTTTAATACCTATAGATAACTATTTTAAGTACTTATATCTGACTTTAAACATTATTCATTTTTTATTATATTTGTAGAATTAGGTATATTGGATATAACTCTTTCCTGAGATACGATACAAAATTCTTACAGAAGAAATAGTTCCCAATGCAGAATTTTCAATGTGTACCAAAAGTGACCCTGATTTACGGGTTTAGTAATCTGGCATTTGAAAACTCTTCTGTAGATATTAGCTGTATACCACAAGAGTTATCCTAATACTGATTTTATTTCTAATGAGATGAATTAGGAGCTTGTGACATTGATTCAAATCTTGGACATAATTATAAACTTGTTATCCAATGACTCATATTTCTCTAGCAAAGACATTTTCTCCCCATATTTTCCATTCTCCAGAGTACATGAAAACAGTTATTAAAGCGTAGCTATATTAAAAATGAGAACTCATGGGCAAGAGGCCACAGAAAAGAGCTTAAATATTTTATGCTTAGCATTAAAGTATCACACAGTTTGAGATCATTCTCTGTTCTTAGTTTGTCCTTCAGTTTATAGGAGACTTTAAATCCTCTATTGAGTTATTCTGTGACTCTTTACATGAAGAAAATAGACTGTGTGATCATAAATAATTTAATTGCATTTTTACTTAATTTATGTTGTTTGAAATGACAAGTGAATCTCAGACAATTATAGAAACCAAAAACTGTCAAATTAATAGTAAAGTGAGAAAATGCCTATATTTTCTTTAATTAATTATCATGGAATATTAGGGTATGTGTTTGCCATAGGATATGGTAAGAATTATGAGAAGTGTTCACGCAAATGGAGACTGTTTGTGAAAGTTGTCTGGAATATCATTGCTTTGTAACCCAAACAAAAATTTAGGAGAGCTAGAAAAATTATAGTCTGAGTAGCCTGAATGAATAATGCATATTAGAGATATTCATTTTGTTACTTAATATAAATCATAGAATTAGACATGGATGGTCACAAACATCTAGAGCCTTCCAAAAGAACACATGATCCTTCATGTCTGCCTATTAGCCTATCAGAACTGGTTAATAAGACTTTATTTCTAAACACAGCACAGACCTCGGATATACGATAGAAAATACAGCGGAAACTGAGTTGAAATCTTGCTAGCTAGGTTTTCGTGTCAGAAGGTGCATTATTGGATGTTTTCAATGAAAGCATCAAGTAGTTTCAGCCATCACAGTATCATGTGAAATACTATACCATCCTTTCAGGGATAATGGGTCCCACTGGTGTATTATTTATCCTTTTGAGAATGGTTTATGAGTTGTTGTTTTTTTTTCCAATTTATGTATTTGTTATTTTGTTCATTTACATTTCAAATGTTACTGTTTTTTCCAATTTCTTCTCTGAAAAACTACCATCCCACCCCTTCCTTCTCGCCTCCACGAGGGTGCTCCCCACCCAACGATCCACTCCTGACCCACTGCCCTACCATTCCTATACACTGGGGCATCCAGCCTTCATAAGACCAAGGACCTCCACTCCCTTTGATGCCAGACAAGGCCAGCCTCTGCCAGATATGCAGCAGGGGCCATAGGTCCCTTGTGTACTCTTTGGTTAGTAGTTTAGTGCCTGGGAGTTCTGAGATGGACTTGATGGTTGATATTGTTGTCCTTCCCATGGGGTTGCAAAGCCCTTCAGCTCCTTCAGTCCTATCTATAAGTCCTTGATTTGTGTCCTCCTGCTCAGTCCGATCATTGACTGCAAACATCCATGTATGTGTGGGTACGGCTCTGTCTAAGCCTCTCAAGAGAAAGGTGTATCAGGCTTCTGTCAGCAAGCACTCTTGGCATCAGGAACAGTGTCTGGGTTTGGTAGCTGCATATAAGATGGATCCCCATGTGGAACAGTCTAGGGATGGCCTTTCCTTCAATATCTGTTCCATTCTTTTTCCCTGTATTTCCGTTAGAGGGGCAAAATTTGTTAGAAGAGTGGGTGTCCCCATCCCTCAAGCATGGGCTATGCCTAACCTCTGGATATGGTCTCTATAAGTTTTCTTACGCCTTCCTTGTATATTTCAGCTAATGTCATCTTTAGCTTTGGGTCCTGAGAGGTTCTTGCTTTCCAGGCATCTGGGGACCTTGTGTTGGCTATCGCCAGTTCCCCGTCCCCCATTGCAATACAGATCTGTTCAATTTCCTGACCATCTATACATCTTCCCTGTCTCTTTCAACACCTGATCCTGCCTCTCCTTTCCCCCTCTACCCCTCCTTTAATGGCTTATGCCCTAAAATCAAGAATCAATAAATGGGGCCTTTTGAAAAGGTAAGGACAAAGGGGACAGCCCTGTCTAGTCCCTGATTTTAGTGGGATTGCTTCAAGTTTCTCTCTATTTAGTTTGATGCTGGCTTCCGGTTTGCTGTATATTGCTTTTACTATGTTTAGGTATGGGCCTTAAATTCTTTCAATATTGTACTTGAGGTACTAGCTCGGGCAATTAGACAACATAAGGAGGTCAAAGGGATACAAATTGGAAAGGAAGAAGTCAAACTATCATTATTTACAGATGATATGATAGTCTACCTAAGTGACCCAAAAAACTCCACTAGAGAACTCCTACAGCTGATAAACAACTTCAGCAAAGTGGCAGGTTACAAAATCACCTCAAGCAAATCAGTAGCCTTCCTATACTCAAAGGATAAGCAGGCTGAGAAAGAAATTAGGGAAATGACACCCTTCAGAATAGCCAAAAACAGTATAAAGTACCTTGGGGTGACTCTTACCAAACATGTGAAAGATCCGTATGACAAGAACTTCAAGACTCTGAGAAGGAAATCGAAGAAGACCTCAAAAAATGGAAAAACCTCCCATGCTCATGGATCAGCAGGATTAATATAGTTAAAATGGCCATTTTGCCAAAAGCAATATATACATTCAACGCAATACCCATCAAAATCCCAACTCAATTCTTCACAGACTTAGAAAGAACAATCCTCAAATTCATCTGGAATAAAAAAAAAAAACCCAGGATAGCTAAAACTATTCTCAACATTAAACAAAATTCTGGGGGTATCAGTATCCCTGACCTCAAGCAATACTACAGAGCAATAGTGTTAAAAACTGCATGGTACTGGTACAGTGACAGGCAGGTGGATCAATGGAACAGGATTGAAGATCCAGAAATGATCCCACACACCTATGGCCACTTGATCCTTGACAAAGGGGCTGAAAACATCCAATGGAAAAAAGATAGCCTTTTCAACAAATGGTGCTGTTTCAACTGGAGGTCAGCATGCAGAAGAATGCGAATTGATCCATCCTTGTCTCCTTGTACTAAGCTCAACTCCAAATGGATCAAGGACCTCCACATAAAGCCAGACACTCTGAAGCTAATAGAAAAGAAACTGGGGAAGACCCTCAAGGACATCGGTACAGGGGAAAAGTTCCTGAACAGAACACCAATAGCTTATGCTCTAAGATCAAGAATTGACAAATGGGACCTCATAAAATTACAAAGTTTCTGTATGGCAAAGGACACCATCAAAAGGGCCAATCAGCAATGAACAAGTTGGGAACAGATCTTCACCAACCCTACATCAGATAGAGGACTAATATCCAATATATATATAAAGAACTCAAGAAGTTAGACTCCAGAAAACCAAATAACCCTATAAAAAAAATGGAGTACAGAGTTAAAGAAAGAATTTTCACCTGAAGAACTTCGGATGGTGGAGAAGCATCTTAAAAAATGCTCAACTTCATTAGTCATTAGGGAAATGCAAAACAAAACAACCCTGAGATTTCACCTTACACCAGTCAGAATGGCTAAGATTAAAAATTCAGGAGACAGCAGGTGTTGGAGAGGATGTAGAGAAAGAGGAACACTCCTCCACTGCTGGTGGGGATGCAAATTGGTACAACCACTTTGGAAATCAGTCTGGCGGTTCCTCTGAATACTGGGCACCTCACTTCCAGAAGATCCTGCTATACCACTCCTGGGCATATACCCAGAGGATTCCCCACCATGTAATAAGGATATATGCTCCACTATGTTCATAGCAGCCCTATTTATAATTGCCAGAAGCTGGAAAGAACCCAGGTATCAATCAATAGAAGAGTGGATGCAAAAAAGATGTGGTATATATACACAATGGAGTACTATTCAGCCATTAGAAACAATGAATTCATGAAATTCTTAGTCAAATGGATGGAGCTGGAGAACATCATACTAAGTGAGGTAACCCAGAATCAAAATATGAATCATGGTATGCACTCACTAATAAGTGGATATTAACCTAGAAAACTGGAATACCCAAAACATAATCCACACATCAAATGAGGTACAAGAAGAACGGAGGAGTGGCCCCTTGTTCTGGAAAGACTCAGTAAAGTAGTATAGGGAAAAACCAGAACAGGGAAGTGGGAAGGGTTGCGTGGGAAAACAGGGGGAGGGAAGGGGGCTGATGGGACTTTTGGGGAGTGGGGGGTCTAGAAAAGGGGAAATCATTTGAAATGTAAATAAAAATATATCGAATAAAAAATAAAATAAATAAAAATAAATAAAAAAAATAAATGGGACCTTATAAAACTGAAAAGCTTCTGTAAGATAAAGGACACTGTCATTATGACAAAATGGCAACCAACAGATAGGGAAAAGATCTTTACCAATCCTACATCCCATAGAGGGCTAATATCCAAAATATACAAAGAACTCAAGAAATTAGACTCCAGAGAACTAAATAACCAGATTAAAAATGGGGTGCAACCTGAAAAAATTCGAATGGCCGAGAGGCACCTTAAGATGTGCTCAACATCATTAGTCATTAGGGAAATGCAAATCAAAACAACCCCGAGATTTCATCTCACACCAGTCAAAATGGCTAAGGTCAAAAACTGAGGAGACAGCAGGTGTTGGCAAGGATGTGGAGAAAGAGGAACACTCTTCCACTGCTGGTGGGGTTATAAGATGGTACAAGCACTTTGGAAATCAATCTGGCTGTTCCTCAGAAAACTGGACATGACACTTCTGGAGGACCCTGCTATACCTCTCCTGGGCATATACCCAAAGGATTCCCCGACATGCAATATAGACACATGCTCCATTATGTTCATAGCAGCCTTATTTATAATAGCCAGAAGTTGGAAAGAACCCAGATGTCCCTCAAATAAGGAATGGATACAGAAAATGTGGCAGATTTACACAATGGAATACTACTCAGCAATTAGAAACAATGAATTCACAAAATTTTCAGGCAAATGTTTGGATCTGGAAACTATCATCCTAAGTGAGTTAACCCAATCACAAAAGAATACACATGGAATGCAATCTCTGATAAGTGGATATTAATTAGCCCAGAAGCTCTGAATACCCGAGGCACAAATCGCATAACAAATGACTCCCATGAAGAAGTATGGAGAGGGTCCTGATCCTGGAAAGGATTGATCTAGCATTGGAGGAGAATATAAGGACAGAGAAAAAGGAGGGAGGCGATTGGAGAATGGATGGAGAGAAGAAGTTTTATGGGACATATGGGGAGGGGGGATCTGGGAACGGGGAAATCATTTGAAATGTAAACAAAGAATATAGAAAATAAAAATATTTTTAAAAAATGGGTTGCAAAACAGAGAATTCTGAACTGCGGAATCATGCACTGATTCCTGAGCTCAATTAAGGAACTTAAAGAAATGTTTGGTTGGTAGTTTAGTCCCTAGGAACTCTGAGAGTACTGGTTAGTACATATTATTGTTCCACCTATGGAGCTGCCAACCTCTTCTGCTCCTTGGGTCCTTTCTCTAGCTCCTACTTTGGGACCCTATGCTCAGTCCATTTGTTGGCTATGAGCCATGGGTATTTTGATCCCTTTTCTAAGGAGGACCAAAGTACCCACACTCTGGTCTTCCTTCTTAAGCTTCATTTGGTCTGTGAATTTTATCATGGGTTCTGAGCTCTGGGGCTAATATCCACTTATCAGCAAGAAGGAAGGAAAGAAAGAAAGAAATGAAAAAAAGAAAGAAAGAAAGAAAGAAAGAAAGAAAGAAAGAAATGTTCAACATCCTTAGTCATCAAGGAAATGCAAATCAAAACAACCCTGAGATTCCACCTCACACCAATCAGAACCGCTAAGATAAAAACCTCAGGTGACAGCAGATGCTGGGCAGAATGTAGAGAAAGGAACATTTCTCCATTGCTGGTGGGATTGCAAACAGGTATAATCACTCTGGAAATCAGTCTGGCGGTTCCTCAGAAAATTGGACATAGTACTACCTGAGGACCCAGCTATACCATTCCTGGGCATGTGCCCAAAAGATTCTGTAACATATAACAAGGCCACATGCTCCACTATGTCCATAACAGCCTTATTTATAACAGCCAGAAACTGGAAAGAACCCAGATGTTCTTCAATAGAGGAATGATACAGAAAATGTTGTACACATTGGAGCTCAACTATTAAAAACAATGACTTCATGAAATTCTCATGCAAATGGATGGAATTACAAAGATATCATCCCGAGTAAGGTAACCCAGTCACAAACACATGATGTCTACTTACTGATAAGTGGTTATTAGGGAAAAAAATCTCGGAAAACCTATGATACTACTTAGAGACCATATGAAGGACAAGTAGAAGGACCAAAGTGTGGATGCCTCAGTTCTATTTAAAAAGGGAAACAAAATAATCAAGGAAGGTAGAGGGTATGTCAGACAGTTTATGAGTCTTTATCAAGCATTTTTTGATTCATTCATAGGCATGTCCTCATGTTTTAAAATGTCTTCCTTAAGAAGATTCTATTATTGTGCTTTTCCTTTGAAAATGTTATTTTCTGGTAAATAATGCCATCATTAAAATCACATTGTTCTCTATAAAAATAAAAAAAAAGTATTCAATTCAAAACAAAATTGTTCATGAAGACCCACACCCAAAGCAGCAGCAAACACTCATTAGGATGTCAGGACCAACTTCACAGCATCTGATTTCGATCTTCTTACTTCTCTTAGGCTGAATTTTGCTGAATTTTCTTCCTTTTATTGGATTTTTGCTTTCTCTTTTATCCATGTACACGATCTAAACTGGTTACCTTTTACATTTTCCTGACAGCACCTGGTGAGAGATTGTCTTAATCTAGCTTGAACCTGAAACACATATTGCAGGACTTTGAGAACCCCATCACATTCATAAGTAATTCACACATTTTTGATGACAGTGCATAGTCTATGATGTGGTCTTAGGCAGAATTCATTTATTTCTTAAAAACTTGTAGATTAAGCAATGACTCTTAAAAATCACCTGATTAGTACAAAATTGAGAAAGCAAAATGCTCTGGGGAAACTGTACTTGTCTGACAATGTCAAAGTCATATAACAATGACATATAACACATCGCTCGTTTCTAAGCACCTATAGAAACTGACATTTTGAACAATCCTACTGACTTTTCTCTAGATTTTCTTTCTTGATTTCTTAATAAATACCTTTTGCCTTATCCCATACTTCAGGTCACATAGCACTCCCTATGGACTCAAGAAATCCAGTGTCTGGAGTATAGGAGATTTTTATTTGATTAAGCAAAAATACCATAACATAGTAATTAGTTCTCTAATGCCATTAATTCTGATGTCATTAGTTAAGATTAGGACAAGAAATGAACTAAACTAACAAAAACCGAGGCAGCTTATTAAACCAAGGAATAAAAAAAAAGTAAGAAAAATAATAAGAAAGCAGGACTTTAGTATAAAGCCATAATTTAAAATATTTCAGGCAGGATCCCTCAGACCTCTCCACTTCCGGATCCAGATCAGCCTGGGCAGCAACACCACATCTCCAGGTCCTGCAAGAGGCAGGAGGGGCTTCCGGGCGGCCAGCTGGGAGAAGTCGGAGTGCTCCTGTGAATCCAGCCGGCCCCAGCGGTAACCTTCGGGTGTCTGCTTCGGCATCTGAACAGCCTGGACAACAGCACCCTGTCTCCAGGCAGTGCAGGAGGTAAGCTGTGCACCAGAGGTCTCCTGGGAAGGGGCAGCTTGCACTGGTGAGTCCAGCACTGACAGGACCAACTAACACCAGTGAGAACTAGATGGCAAAAGGCAAACGCAGGAACATCACTAACAGAAATCAAGGCAATATGGCAACATCTGAACCCAATTCTCCTCTACCAGCATGTCCAGGATACCCCATCACACCAGTAAAACAAGATTTGGATTTAAAATCACTGGTCATGATGCTGGTACAGGAACACATGAAGGACATACTTAAAGAAATTCAGGAGAAAATGGATCAAAAGTTAGAAGCCCTTGCAAGGAAAACACAAAAATCATTGAAAGAAATCCAGGAGAATACAAAAGCCAATAATGAGGAAATGCAAAAAACACTTAAAGAAATACAGGAGAACTTTGGTCAACAGGCTGAGGTCATGAAAGAGGAAACACAAAAATCTCTTAAAGAATTACAGGAAAGCACAAACAAGGAAGTGAAGGAGCTAAGCAAAACCATCTAGGATCTAAAATCAGAAGTAGAAACAACTAAGAAAACTCAAAGGGAGACAATTTTGGAGATAGAAAGCCTTGGGAAGAAATCAGGGGACAGAGATGCAAATATCAACAACAGAATACAAGAGATAGAAGAAAGAATCTCAGATGCTGAAGATTCCATAGAAACAATGGACTCAACAGTTAAAGAAAATGCAAAATGCAAAAAGCTTGTAACCCAAAATATCCAGGAAATCTAGGATACAATGAGAAGACCAAACCTAAGGATTATAGGCATAGATGAGAGTGAAGATTTACAACTTAAAGGGCCAGCAAATATCTTCAATAAAATTATGGAAGAAAACTTCTCTAACCTAAAGAGAGAGATGCCCATGAATATACAAGAAGCCTACAGAACTCCAAACAGACTGGACCAGAACAGAAATACTTCCCGTCACATAATAATCAGAACACCAAATGTTCTAAACAAAGAAAGAATATTAAAGGCAGTAAGAGAAAAAGGCCAAGTAACATATAAAGGAAGACCTATCAGAATCACAGCAGACTTTTCACCTGAGACTATGAAGGCTAGAAGGTCCTGGGCAGATCTCATGCAGACTCTAAGAGAACACAAATGCCAGCCAAAACTACTATATCCAGCAAAACACTCAATCACCATAGATGGAGAAACTAAGATATTCCATGACAAAACCAAGTTTACCCAATATCTATCCACAAACCCAGCCCTTCAAAGGATAATAGGAGGACAACACCAATACAAGGAGGGGAACTTCACCCTGGAATAAAAGCAAGATAGTAACCTTTCATCAAACCCAAAAAATGTTAAGCAATCAAATTTAAAAAATAACGTCAAAAATGACAGGAAGTAACAATCACTATTCCTTAATATCTCTTAACATCAATGGACTTAATGCCCCAATAAAAAGACACAGACTAACTGACTGGATACGTAAGCGGGACCCTACATTTAGCTGCTTACAGGAAACACACATCAGGGTCAAAGACAAACACTACCTTAGAGTAAAAGGCTGGAAGACAATTTTACAAACAAATGGTCTCAGGAAACAAGCTGGAGTAGCCATTTTAATATCAGATAAAATTGACTTTCAACCCAAAGTCATCAAAAGAGACACTGAGGGACACTTTTTGCTGGTCAATGGAAAAATACAACAAGAAGAACTCTCAATCCTGAACATCTATGCTCCAAATGCAAGGGCACCCTCTTTCGTAAAAGAAACTTTATTAAAACTAAAAGCACACATTGCACCTAACACAATAATTGTGGGTGACTTCAACACTGCACTTTCCTCAATGGACTGATCAGGAAAACAGATACTAAACAAGGACACAATGAAACTAATTGAAGCTTTGGACCAACTAGATTTAACAGATATATATAGAACATTCTATCCTAAAGCAAAAGAATATACCTTTTTCTCAGCACCTCATGGTACCTTCTCCAAAATCGACCATATAAGTGGTCACAAGAGAGACCTCAACAAATATAAGAAGATCGAACTAATCCCATGCCTCCTATCAGATCACTATGGAGTAAAAGTGGTCTTCAATAGCAACAAAAACAACAGAAAACCCACATACACGTGGAAATTGAACAATATTCTACTCAATGATACCTTGGTCAAGAAAGAAATAAAGAAAGAAATTAAAGACTTTTTAGAACACAATGAAAATGAAGACACAACATACCCAAATCTATGGGACACAATGAAAGCAGTGCTAAGAGGAAAACTCATAGCCCTAAGTGCCTCCAAAAAGAAAATGGAGAGAGCATGCGTTACCAGCTTAATGACACACCTGAAAGCCCTGGAACAAGAAGAAGCTATTTCACCCAGGAGGAGTAGAAGGCAGGAAATCATCATACTCACGGCCGAAATCAATCAAGTAGAAACAAAGAGAACCATACAAAGAATCAACAAAACCAGGCGCTGGTTCTTTGGGAAAATCAACAAGATAGATAAACTCTTAGCCAGACTGACCAAAGGGCACAGAGAAAGTATCCAAATTAACAAACTTAGAAATGAAAAGGGAAAAATAACAACGGAAACTGAGGAAATCCAAAAAATCATCAGATCCTACTACAAGAGCCTGTACTCAACACAACTGGAGAATCTGGAGGAAATGGACAATTTCCTTGACAGATACCAAATACCAAAATTTAATCAGGACCAACTAGACCATCTAAACAGTCCCATAAAGCCTAAAGAAATAGAAGGAGTCATAGAAAGTCTTCCAACCAAAAAAATCACAGGACCAGATGGTTTCAGTGCAGAATTCTATCAGACCTTCAAAGAAGAGTTAACACCAATACTCTTCAAACTATTCCACAAAATAGAAACAGAAGGAACACTACCCAATTCCTTCTACGAAGCCACAATTATGCTGATACCAAAACCACACAAAGATCCAACAAAGAAAAAGAACTTCAGACCAATTTTCCTTATGAACTTCGATGCAAAAATACTCAATAAAATTCTTGCCAACCGAATCCAAGAACATCAAAACCATCATCCACCATGATCAAGTAGGCTTTATCCCGGGAATGCAGGGTTGGTTCAATATACGGATCCAATGCAATCCACTACATAAACAAACTCAAAGAAAAAACAACATGGTCATTTCATTGGATGCTGAAAAATCATTTGACAAAATTCAGCATCCTTTCATGCTTAAGTCTTGGAGAGAACAAGAATTCAAGGCCCATACCTAAACATAGTAAAAGCAATATACAGCAAACCGGTAGCCAGCATCAAACTAAATGGAGAGAAACTTGAAGCAATCCCACTGAAATCAGGGACCAGACAAGGCTGCCCCCTTTCTCCTTATCTTTTCAATATTGTATTTGAGGTACTAGCTCGGGCAATTCAACAACATAGGAGGTCAAAGGGATACAAATTGGAAAGGAAGAAGTCAAACTATCATTATTTGCAGACGACATGATAGTCAACCTCAAGGGCAACCTCATCCCTCACATGATGTCCTGTCTTTCTGCTAGAGGAGGGCTCTACAAGTTCCCGCTCCACCAATGGACCCTTTGGGTCCTGAGAGTCTCTCACCTCCCAGGCCTCTGATATATTCTGGAAGGTCCCCCCAACCTCCTCCCTCTGGAGGTTGCCTGTTTCCATTCTTTCTACTGGTCCTCAGGTCTTCAGTCCTTTTCCACTACCCAATACCAGATCATGTTCCCCTCTCTACACCCCCATATGCCCTTTCCCTGAAGTTCACTCACACCCTCCCCCTTTTTGGTTGCTTTCTTCTCCCTCGCAAGTGGCATTGACACATCCTTGCTTGGGCCTTTTACCTTGTTGACCTTTTTGAGTTCTATGGACTGTATCTTGGGTACTCTGTATTTTATTTTTGGCTAATATCCACTTATTAATGAGTACTTACCATGAATGTCCTATTGTGTCTGAGTTACCTCACATGAGATGATATTTTTGAGCTCCATCCATTTTCTGCAAAACTCAGGATGTCCTCATTCTTAATAGCTGAGTAGTATTCCCTTCTGTAAATGAACCACATTTGCTATATCCATTCTTCTGTTCTGGGAAATCTGTGCTGTTTCCAGCTTCTGGCTATCAATAAACAAGGCTGCTATGAATATGAAGGAACATGTTACCCTGTGGCATGGTGGAGCACCATTTGGGTATATTCCCAAGAGTGGTATTGATATGTCTTCAGGTAGATCTATTTCCTATTTACTGAGGATCCTCCAGATTGATTTACAGAGTTGCTGTAGCAGTTTGCAATCTCACCAGCAATGGAGGAGTGTTCCTCTTGTTTCAAGTCTGCTCCAACATGTTAGCACTCCAGGGTGTGCTATCACCTGAGGTTTTATCACCTTAGCCATTGCAGTTGGTGTAAGGTGTAATCTCAGGGTCATTTTGATTTACATTTCTCTGATCACTAAGGGCTTTAAACATTTCTTTAGATGTTTTTCAGCTATTTGAGATTCCTCTGTTGTGAATCTAGGTTTAGTTCTTCTATACCCCAATTTTTTTATTGGGTTGATTGGTTTTTTGGTGGTTAGCTTCTTGTATTCTTTATAGATTTTGGATATTAGCCCTCTATCACCAGGGATTAGTGAAGATTTTTTCCAGATCTGTAGATTGCCGATTTGTCTTATTGGCTATGTCCCTTGCCTTACAGTTTCATGAGGTCCCATTTATCAATTCTTGATCTTAGAGCATTCACCATTGGAGTTCTGTTTAGAAAATTTCCCCTTGTACCAATGATTTCAAGATTCTTTCCTACTTTCCCTTCTATTAGATTCAGCGTATCTGGTTTTATGTTGAGGTCTTTGATCCACTTGGACTTGAGCTTTGTGCAAGCTGACACATATAGGTCTATTTTCATTTTTCTATGTATGGATAGCCAGTTAAAACAGCAACATTTGTTGAAGAGGCTTTCTTTTTTCCATTGTATATCTGTGGCTTCTTTGTCAAAGTTTAAGGATCCGTAAGTGTGTGGTTTTATTCGTGGGTCTTTAATACTATTCCATTGATCAACATGTCTGATTGTTTACCAATACCATGCAATTTTATTACTATTGCTCTGTAGTTAGACTTGTAGTAAGGAGTGGTGATTCCCCCAACCACTCTTTTATTGTTAAGAAATGTTTTTGGTATTCTGTATTTTTTGCCTTTCCAGATGAATTTGAGAATTGCTCTTTCCACACCTTTGAAGAATTGTATTGAAATTTAATGGGCATTGCATTGGATCTGTAGATTGCCTTTAGTAGGATGGCCATTTTTACTATATTCTGCCAATCCATGAGCATGGCAGATTTCTCCATTTTCTAAAATCTTCAGTTTCTTTCTTGAGAGACTGGAAATTTTTGCTATACAGATCTTTCACTTGTTTAGTTAGAGTTACCCCAAGATATTTTATTGTATTTGTGGCTATTGTGAAGGGAATTGTTTCCTTAATTTCTTTTCAGCCTGTTTATCATTTGTATAAAGAAAGACTACTGATGTAGGATTGGTGAAGATCTTTTCCCAATTTGTTGGTTGCCGATCTGTCCACTTGATGGTGTCCTTTGCCTTACAGAAACTCTGTAACCTTATGAGGTCCCATTTGTCAATTCTTGCTCTTAGAGCATACGCTATTGGTGTTCTGTTCAGAAACTTTCTCCCTGTACCAATGTCCTCAAGGGTCTTCCCCAGTTTCTTTTCTATTAGCTTCAGAGTATCTGGCTTTATGTGGAGGTCCTTGATCCATTTGGATTTGAGCTTAGTACAAGGAGACAAGGATGGATCAATTCGCATTCTTCTGCATGCTGACCTCCAGTTGAACCAGCACCATTTGTTGAAAAGGCTATCTTTTTTCCATTGGATGTTTTCAGCCTCTTTGTCGAGGATCAGGTGGCCATAGGTGTGTGGGTTCATTTCTGGATCTTCAATCCTGTTCCATTGATCCTCCTGTCTGTCACTGTACCAATACCATGCAGTTTTTAACACTATTGCTCTGTAGTATTGCTTGAGGTCAGGGATATTGATTCCCCCAGATTTTCTTTTGTTGCTGAGAATAGTTTTAGCTATCCTGGGTTTTTTGTTGTTCCAGATGAATTTGATAATTGCTCTTTCTAACTCTGTGAAGAATTGAGTTGGGATTTTGATGGGTATTGCATTGAATCTGTATAGTGCTTTAGGCAAAATGGCCATTTTAACTATATTGATTCTACTGATCCATGAGCATGGGAGGTTTTCCCATTTTTTGAGGTCTTCTTCCATTTCCTTCTTCAGAGTCTTGAAGTTCTTGTCATACAGATCTTTCACATGTTTGGTAAGAGTCACCCCAAGATACTTTATACTGTTTGTGGCTATTGTGAAGGGGGTCATTTCCCTAATTTCTTTCTCAGCCTGCTTATCCTTTGAGTATTGGAAGGCCACTGATTTGCTTGAGTTGATTTTATAACCTGCCACTTTGCTGAAGTTGTTTATCAGCTGTAGGAGCTGTCTAGTGGAGTTTTTTGGGTCACTTAGGTAGATCTTCACCAATCCTACATCAGATAGAGGGCTAATATCCAATATATATAAAGAACTCAAGAAGTTAGACTCCAGAAAACCCAACAACCCTATTAAATGGGGTACAGAGTTAAACAAAGAATTCTCACCTGAAGAACTTCGAATGGCGGAGAAGCATCTTAAAAAATGCTCAACTTCATTAGTCATTAGGGAAATGCAAATCAAAACAACCCTAAGATTTCATCTTACACCAGTCAGAATGGCTAAGATTAAAAATTCAGGAGACAGCAGGTGTTGGAGAGGGTGCGGAGAAAGAGGAACACTCCTCCACTGCTGGTGGGGTTGCAAATTGGTACAACCACTCTGGAAATCAGTCTGGCGGTTCCTCCGAAAACTGGGCACCTCACTTCCAGAAGATCCTGCTATACCACTCCTGGGCATATACCCAGAGGATTCCCCACCATGTAATAAGGATACATGCTCTACTATGTTCATAGCAGCCCTATTTATAATTGCCAGATGCTGGAAAGAACCCAGGTATCCCTCAACAGAAGAGTGGATGCAAAAAATGTGGTATATCTACACAATGGAGTACTATTCAGCCATTAGAAAAAATGAATTCATGAAATTCTTAGGCAAATGGATGGAGCTAGAGAACATCATACTAAGTGAGGTAACCGAGACTCAAAAGGTGAATCATGGTATGCACTCACTAATAAGTGGTTATTAACCTAGAAAACTGGAATACACAAAACATAATCCACACATCAAATGAGATACAAGAAGAAAGCAGGAGTGGTCCCTGGTTCTGGAAAGACTCAGTGAAACAGTATTTGGCAAAACCAGAATGGGGAACTGGGAAGGGGAAGGGGTGGGAGGGAGGACAGGGGAAGAGAAGGGGGCTTACGGGACTTTCGGGGAGTGGGGGGGTGCTAGAAAAGGGGAAATCATTTGAAATGTAAATAAATTATATCGAATAAAAAAAAAAAAAAAAAAAAGAAAGACTACTGATGTAGTTGAGTTAATTTTATCCCCTGCCACTTTGCTGAAGTTGTTTATCAGCTGGAGAAGTTTACTGGTAAAGTTTTTGGGGTCACTTATATATGCTATCATATCATCTGCAAATTGTGATATCTTTATTTCTTCTTTGCCAATTCGTATCCCCTTGATCTCTTCTTGCTGTCTAATTGTTTTAGCTAGCAATTCGCGTATTATATTGAATAGATATTGCAAGAGTGGGCATCCTTCTCTTGTCCCTGTTTTTAGTGAGATTGTTTCAAGTAACCCTCAATTTAATTTGATATTGGTTGATGGTTTGCTGTGTATTGTTTTGATTATGTTTAGATATAGTTAATCATTTCCTGATTTCTCCAATACTTTTAACATGAAGAAGTGTTGTATTTTGTCAAATGCTTTTTATGCATCTAAGGGGATGATCATGTGATTTTTTTTCTCTGAGTTTGTTTATATAGTGGATTATATTAATGGATTTTCATATACTGAACCAAACTTACATCCCTGAGATGAATCATACTTGATCATGACAAATGGTGGTTTTGATGGTCTTAGATTCAGTTTGCAAGAATTTTATTGAGCATTTTTGCATTGATATTCATAAGTGATATTGGTTTGAATTTCTCTATTTTGGTTGGATCCTTGTCTGGTTTAGGTATCAGAGTAATTGCAGCTTCATAGAATGAATTAGGTAGTGTTCCTTCTTCTTTTATTTTATAGAATCTTTTAAGGAATAATGGTATCAGTTCTTTTTTGAAGTTCTGATAGAATTCTGCACTAAATCTCTATCTACCCACCTGGGCTTTTTTGGGGTGGTTGGGAAGTTTTTAATGACTTCTATCTCATGTGATATGGGCCTGTTAACTTCAGTATGTGGTATCTGTATAGAAAACCATCTAGATTTTTCAGTTTTGTTGAGTATAGGCTTTTTTGTAGGATCTGATAATTTTTTTTTTAAATTTCCTCCATTTCTGTTGTTATGTCTCCCTTTTCATTTCTGATTTTGTTAATTTGGATACTGCCTCTAAGCCCTTTAATTAGTTTTGCTAGGGATTTGTCTATCTTGTTGATTCTCTCAGAGAACCAGCTTCTGGTTTTCTTGATTCTTTATATTGTTCTCTTTGTTTCTATTTGGTTGTTTTGGGGCCCTGTCCAGTGACAGGTCTAAAGTGGGATCCAGCTCAAGGGGAGGCCGCAAGACCTGACATTATTACTGAGGCTATGGAGCTCTCACAAAAAGGGACCTAGCATGACTGCCCTCCAAAAGACCCAACAAGCAGCTGAAAGAGACACATACAGATATTTGCACCCAACCATTGAACAGAGAAGCTGCTGACCCTGTGTTCGAGTTATGGGGAAAGCTGGGAGAAGCTGAGGAGGAAGGCAACCGTGTAGGAGGCACAGCAGGCTCAGTTAACCTGGAGCCCGGAGAACTCTCAGACACTGGAATACCAAACAGGCAGCATATATCAGCTGATATGAGGCCACCAACACTTACATGGCAGAGGACTGCCAGGTCTGGGATTTGTCAGTGAAGATACATCTAACATCAAGGGACTGGAGGCCTCAGGGAATTAGAAGTCTGGTGGGGTGGGGGATAGGTGTTGGGACATCCTCGTAGAGACAGTGGGGTGGAAAAGAAGCATTGTATGTGGAACAGTGGGAGGGTGGAGTAGGAGGGTAATAAAATATAGAGTTTGAAATAAATAAATAAATAAATAAATAAATAAATAAATAAATAAATATACAATAAGAAAATTAGACAGCTATAGTCTTATAGGAATGTAGTAGAGCAATCTATGCCATATACAAAACACATCGTTCCTGGCCTGTGTTGTCTCCGGTTCTCGCTCACCCAGGCAATGTGGGTGGAGTGGGCCAAAACTTTGTCCCAGCACTACATGAGCATTTTTTGTAGATTAAATGTTTGAGACTGGGTTGATGTTTATATTTCTCTTTCTGTATTCTGTCACCTGCCATTCTGTTCCAAATACAGGAAAAAGAAGAGGACGAGGTGAAGGCTGTATGTAGGCACCTGATAAAATTCTCCATTTTCACCTAGCTGTATATGTGTCATCTTAAGTAATGATGTTTTTCTGTCAATTTGTAGAGGGCAAACTACAGTCTGCATAATAGGTGAGATTGTTTTGGGATACTAATGGAACCCCCTTGACCAACTACTCAATTAGATGTAACCCAGTTTGGGTACTGAAGCCTTCACTTGATGACAAGCATGTCCACTTGGGATTTTGTCTTTTTAATTTATTGACAATTTTATTCAGATCTCCTTTACAAATGTATATATTTTGGGATTTTTGGATGCTCTTTCTCTATTAAGTTTCTATACTGCCCTCAAATGACCTGTTATTTTAACCAATCTATCCCTAGGCTTCTTTCTTTGAATCCCCCCCCCTCTTTCTCTCTCTCTCTTTCTCTCTCTCTCTCTCTCTCTCTCTCTCTCTCTCTCTCTCTCTCTCTGTCTGTCTGTCTTTCTCTGTCTCTCCCTCTCTCCCTATGTCCTTCCTTCCCTCCATCTCTGTCTCTCCCTCTCTTTGTCTCTCTCTCTGTCTGTCTCTGTCTGTCTGTTTCTCTCTGTCTCTCTCTCCCTCTCTCCCTCTTTCCCTCCCTCTCTGTCTCTCCCTACTTCTGTCTGTCTCTCTGTCTGTCTCTGTCTCTTGCTATGTGTATGTGTGTGTGTGTGTGTGTGTGTGTGTGTGTGTGTGTGTTTTAAATTGGGTAATAGAGACAGTTGATTAAGAGATAAAGATGAACAATGTTAATGATTCCAGGTTTTTTGTTGTTGTGTGCTATGTCTTTTTTATGTATGATTTCTTTTTGGGGGATTACTTATTCCTTCTTTAGTTGTTAAAATTTTTAGGTTGGAATTTTCTTTACATACCCTCTGAAGAGCTGAATTAATGGATATATTTGCTTGAATTTGGTTTTATTATTGGATGTCTTATTTTCTCCTTGTTTTGTGATTAGAAGTTTGGTTGTACATAGTAACCTGTGATGACATCTTTCATCCCTTAGAGTCTATAGAGCAACATTTTTCTTGCTACTCTGGTTTTTAGGGTCTCTACTGTGAAATTGTATCCTATGTAAGATATAATTTCCATGCTATTTTATCTTTTCTTTTTGAAGCCTTTATTATTCTATTTTATTCTGTGTGTTCAGTGTTTTAATCATTGTATGCTGAGGGGACTTCATTCTATTTTCGATTTGGTTTTCTGTATGCTCTTTATATCTTGATCAACATTTTCTTTTATTTCATCTATGATTTTGTTGAAAATATTTTCTCTGCTTTTTACCTGGGTTTCCTTCCTTTCCTTTATTCCTATTATTTTTAGATTTTATCTTTTCATAGAGTTCCAAATTCCTGGATGTCTTGTTCCGAATATATGTATGTATATATGTATTCATATATATACATATTTCTTTATTAGATGTTTTCTTTGTTATAGTCATCTTTAATAAATTATATAAATAACACCCATTTTTTCACCAAATATTTGTATGAATAGATTGATTTTTTATTCCCATGTTCTAAAAGATATATTAAATAAAGGATATGTTCTAATTAAAATTTGACTTAAAAATATGCACTCAGGAACACTCCTCCACTGCTGGTGGGATTGCAAGATGGTTCAACCACTTTGGAAATCAGTCTGGCGGTTCCTCACAAAACTGGGCATGTCACTTCCTGAGGACCCTGTTATACCACTACTGGGCATATATCCAGAGGATTCTTCAGCATGCAATAAGGACACATGCTCAACTATGTTCATAGCAGCCCTATTTGTAGTAGCCAGAAGCTGGAAAGGACCCAGGTGTCCTTCAACGGAGGAATGGATACAAAAAATGTGGTATATTTACACAATGGAGTACTATTCAGCCATTAGAAACAATGAATTCATGAAATTCTTAGACAAATGGATGGAGCTGGAGAACATCATACTAAGTGAGGTAACCCAGTCTCAAAAGATCAATCATGGTATGCACTCACTGATAAGTGGATATTAGCCTAGAAACTTTGAATACCCAGGACATAATCCACAAATTAAATGATGTCCAAAAACAATGGAGGAGTGGCCCCTGGTTCTGGAAAGACTCAGTTCAAGAGTATAGGGGAATTCCAGAACAGGGAAGTGGGAAGGGGTGGATGGAAGAATAGGGGGACAGAAGAGGGCTTATGGGACTTGTGGGGAGTGGGGACCCAGAAAAGGGGAAATCATTTGCAATGTAAATAAAAATAAATAAATAAATTAATTAAAAAAGTATGCACTCACTGTATCATTAAACCATGTACTAGATCATAATAGTAAGTGTAAAGTTACTATAAGGCTTGACTATTTAAAAATCACTTATGTTTTTGTTAAATTGTGATGGATTATTAATGTAAATCATAGAAATCTCACTCAGATCTGAATTTTCTGCAGAATAAAAAAAAATACGGCACATAGGGATATAACAATTGTGTCTACATGAACATTCAGTATTAAATCATTGGCCTAGGAAAAGGACTTATAGTTTATGGTGGAAAATATTTTGACAGTTTGGAGACTGATGAATGGCAGTACTTTTCCCAGACATCATGAAAATCATCACAGTGTATGAATCACGGAGACTCTTAACACTGACATGATTATAGAAATAATATGAATGATAATGTTGCAGGCCCAGAGTTAGAAATTTTACCCACCTGATGGGGGCTGTTTTTCACATTTGAAC
Source organism: Apodemus sylvaticus (assembly GCF_947179515.1). Lineage (NCBI taxonomy): Eukaryota > Metazoa > Chordata > Mammalia > Rodentia > Muridae > Apodemus > Apodemus sylvaticus. The sequence goes on from NC_067479.1 coordinate 11,548,584, forward strand.
ACAGATAGGTATTTATTTCTATAGTCAGTGAAATGTTCATAATCTTTTCTGTGATTCTTAAGAAAGACACTAAATTGACAAGTCTATATTTCCTTAGGTATAAGAATATGTGCATGTTGGTAGTGTGCATATGGGCAAGAGAAATACAGAGTTACATCACACTTTCTAACATTGTCTGCTTTTAGTTATCCCTTTAAGGTAGAACAAATGTAGCCATGCTATTTCTTAACTTCTTAGCGATAACCATTTTGATCTGTACTGAGCCAGCACAAATATTTGATATTGGTGAGATATGAGTTTCTCATCTTACTCTGAGAAACATCTCCTAGTTTTCAATTTTCTTAATCCCTTAAATTATTTGAGTAAATTATAATTGGTTTGATATTTAACAATTGTTAATTTATAACAATATATATGATTGCCTTTTTCAAGAGATCTCTAAAAGGGGAAGAGGGGAGCCTCTCTAAATCAGAAGTTCCACTGTGTAGAGGTATCCAGTTTTTAAATGTTCCTTCTGTTTGTGAAAAATAAAGGTTTGCCAAACAGAAAGTAAACAAGAACTATCAAAAGTTTTACCTTGAGTGGCCCGATTAACATTTGCAAACTGATCTATACAGACAAATAAATCCTCACAGCCCTTAGGAGTCTGGAGTGCTAGAAGTCAAATACTGGCTTCAGAGGAGAGGGAAGTAGCTTATGCTGATCCTTTGGTTTCCTATAATAGCTGATTTCACAGGATGTTTACTAGGATTGTGTATCTGATGCTGTGAGTGTTTGTGTCTCCTGGGAGACATTCTCAGTAGAAGGAATGTTAAATTTATCAGGATGGTGCATCTTTCTTCCCCGAAGAAGTAGCAGTAGCAAAGCAAGGCGTCTACTTAAAATAAGAAATAGCTTTAGGGGAAACCTACAGGGAGAGGTGATCTTTGGGGGCAAAACAATTTTGCTGTTATAGCTTGATTTTTCCCTTTGTTCTATATCAAGATCCAAGCATCAGAAAGGGCAGTAGAAAATCTTTAGCAAGGCTTCACTTTATTTTCCTTAAGAATCAGGGATTTTCTTTTTGTTTTCTTATTTATAAAACTGTATCTTCAACAGTTTTTTATTGCTCTGTTTGTAAATTTATCCTAATTTTCATGTACTATTTTGCTTAAATATCAATACAAAATACCATGTAAATATGCAAATAAAGAGATATCTGCATTGTGCAAACAGGTCAAGAGCTGAGAAAAACTGAATGTAATATGTGCCATGCTAGAATACTTAGAAATGCAGAACTCAAAAGAGAATGGAGGGTTTTCACGGTGGTGTTTATCAGACAGTGTTCAAGGACTCTGGCTCTTAAGACTTCACTGCATCTTCAAGTGCAAAATTTTATCTTTTGATAATATGACATTGAGTGATCCTTTGTCTGATTATATTTCCCTTATGTGAAATTAGTTTCATGAAATGATGTTATGTTAGAAAGGCCAATTTATTAGTTCTGATAATGTAAAGTAACTTTTATTCACCTGATGTAATTGTTGTCTTGGAGGCTTACAGCATCTGTCTGCTAACCTATGCCTAGACTGCTTTCAACCTCTGAAACTTACTAGGAATAAGAAGTAAGTTCCTTCCAAATTCTCACTGCTATTTCAACCCAGTTGTTCTGGTTCAAATTCCTCTTGAAGCTGACTGATTCAAACTGTGTTCTCACAGTTTCTCTCTGTTTTCTCTGCTTGGTCTCAGACCCACTCTAGCAATCAGTTCTAATCTTCTGGCTCCCCATTCTCTGGTTCATTCTGTCTTCATCTGTGTCTAGCTTGTTTTCTCTGGAAGAAGTCTGTAAAGCTGTCCTTTTTTTTTGTTTGTTTTTTGTTTTTGTTGTTGTTGTTTGTTTTGTTCTCTGAAAGAAGTCTGTAAAACTCCTTTTTTTTTGTTGTTGTTGTTTGTTTTGTTTTGTTTTGTTTTTTTTAAGCCTCTTTCCCTGCAGTTCTCTCAAATAGCTTCTCTTTCTTATGTGTTCAGGTGAGATTTGAGAGTATCTTATCAGGCAAACCTTTCTCTGACTCATAACTTTGTCTGTCCCTCAATTTGGCATCATTGTTTGGGATTATAAGGGGTGTGGTACCAACATGTCTATTGTCTAGTTACAGCACCAATTTTGCTGGACTCAAATTTCTCTATTTAACAATGTTATGTAATAAACCCTGAGTTCTTATATGCCAATATTTGCCCCACAACCAGTAAATTCAAGGACAACTATGTTTCACATTTAGTAAGGTTATTGGAATATTGAATTAAGTTGAGTTACACTGATGTCAGAATAATAATAATGATGGGTATAGACCTCATTCATTGTGAGAACATTTGAGGAATCACTTTAAGAAATTAGTTTCTTTCCTTTTTTTTTTTTTTTTTTTTTAAGATTTTATTTATTATATGTAAGTACACTGTAGCTGTCTTCAGACATTCCAGAAGAGGGCGTCAGATCTTGTTAGGGATGGTTGTGAGCCACCATGTGGTTGCTGGGATTTGAACTCAGGACCTTCTGAAGAGCAGTTGGTGCTCTTAACCGCTGAGCCATCTCTCCAGCCCCTGGTTCTGGAAAGACTCTGTGAAACAGTATTCAGCAAAACCAGAACAGGGAAGTGGGAAGGGGTGGATGGGAGGACAGGGGAAGAGAAGGGGGCTTACGGGACTTTCGGGGAGTGGGGGGGGCTAGAAAAGGGGAAATCATTTGAAATGTAAATAAATTATATCAAATAAAAAAAAAAGAAATTAGTTTCAAGTCAAGAAGCATGTAACACAGGACAGGGTTTAGTGAATGCCGTGACTTCTAACTACTGGCAAGCTTTATGCCATGCCCATCATGATTTCTATTGCTGTCAAAGACATGGTTGTCACTATTTCCACACTGAATTATCCAAGCTCATGGTTGGAGAAAATTCTGTATTTAATTAGATAACACTTAAAGTAAAAATGTATATGTTACTTGTTAATTTATTTACTATGCTTTTTTAACAGAATTTTTCATAAAATTGATAAAAGTCAATAGGAGATAGAGTCACAAGTCTTATTGGAGCACAGGTTGTCCTGATTGACTACCATCACTTGGGGGCATACTCTTTTCTGAAGAGGATACAGGAAGCAGATTAAATCTGGGAAAAATAGGAGGATAGGGTAGGCTGGGAGGAAGAGAAATTGTGGGGTTGGGATGTATCCTATGAGAGAAAACTCTATTTTGAATAAAATTAAAATGAAGTTTAATGAAATAAAGTGAAGAAGCCAGCTCATTTAGCAATGTGAAGTGAAGAAGCATTACATGTATTCCTAAACATCAATTCATCCTTCCTTTTTTTATTTTAAGCAATAAATTTGCTGGCATTGTCTCTTCTAAACTGAAGTTCTTGATTGAATGCCATTGTCTGTGTCAGCAATCCTTGGTCTCTCAGGCAGTCCTCAATTAGGTCCTACTGTGAAGAGGCAGTCACACAGTTCCTCCTACAGGTGACAGAAATTTATATTTACTGTGGTATGCCTCCAGGAACTATGTTATGCACAATAATGTTCTGTTTAGTTACCAGTTGATGTAATATTTGTTGACATTGTCGGTTTGTGGATCTTAACATTCATGACAAAGTTACGAAAATATTAACTTCCTGAAAGAAATGTTTTCTTAGGTTTTAATCTCTCATTAACTGGCAACATGGCTTCCATATTTGTAACAGAAACATCACAGCAAGAGGACACAAAAGTTCTTTCTAAGTACAGAGAACAAACAGAACGGAAAGTGCAGGAGGGAGGGGGGACATGAAGAGAAGGAAGGAACAAAGGAAGAGAGAAAGGCTAAGAAACAAGGAGTAAAAGAAATCATAGGAAACTCAGGAGAAAACATATTTTAGAAGATATGATTAAAATATGACAAAGATCTGAAGCTTTTTGTATGAGTTTTGCTGCCTCCTAGGGATGCAGGGGTAATGAAGGTCATTACCAGTGTAATACTTGTTACAACTCACAGTCATTTTAGTTCTATCCGTCCATCTATTCAGCTAGGTTTGATTCCATTTTACCTGACATATAGACTGTTGCTCTAGTTGTTTCTCTGTGAGCTAGGCTCAGATTTCTGACATTTATTCATCTCAGCATTTTGAGGTGTAAATGATGATTAAGTGCTTCCCCATAGCTGAATAAGAGCAGATGCTTTTGATGAATACAACAAAACAAAAACAGATGGTGTGCTGCATGTACAACATCTTAATTCATCTCTTTTCATGTAAAGCTATTACATAGCAAGTATCCTATGTTTAGCTAAGGTTCTTAGACTTCGCTTTTCCCTAAGGGAGAAACAAAATAGCTTTTAAAGGGTACTGTACACATTGAGACAGATACCATTCCTTTTACCATTCTTAGAATTTAATATCCTCCAAAAATAAACACACAGACACTTTGCATCCTTGTTCTTTGTGGAAAGCAGAGTACTCACTGACCTTCTAGCATTAAACGCAAATGTTTAATAAAGAAAATTTCACAGGAAATTGGCATTTTTGTCATTAGAAAAATAAGACAATATATACTCTTCTACAAATAATACCTGGAGATAATCTCTTTTTTCCTATTATCATTTGAATGAATATTTATTTAATAAATATGAATGTATTTTAGCATGATGTTTTTATCTTTTCTAGCTAACTACATTGTTTACTACAGTTTGCTTAGTACATTGAAAAATAAATTTAGATTCATGGTTAATTATGCTTTGAACATAAAAATAAAAGAGAATTCAGATTTTTAGAAGAAAAATAAAGATTATGAGTGTTCACAGGTTATTAAGGATACAATGAAATTTTAGTTCATGTTAGTCTGATTGATATAATCAAATACATAACACCTTAACTTCCTGTAACATTTGTGATATGTGATTCCAGACTATACCCATATTCATTACAAATATCTAGTATTTTGGCTACTACATCATTTACTGTTTCTTAAGTACAGTTTTAACATTAAGACAGTTGATTAATTTGCTTATTTGTTGTGAAATATGAGCTTATTGACTGGGCTCAATGTCCTGTGTCTGCAATTACAACACTTCAGTGACAGTAGGATTGTGATAAACTTCAACACAACCCAGCACTTATTTTCCAGCCCACTGGGTAACCGTAACAAATGTATTATATATAAATATACATAAACATAGAATGGAGGTAAAAAATATTTAAAATATTCATCTAGAGAAAATGTATTCTATAATTAATTTTTTAAACAAATACAAATTTGATTTTTAGATTATATTTAAAATATATTAATATATTCATGTTACATATTTACATGCATATACATATTACACACATATATGTATATCCACATATATGTGTATATACATACACACACACACACACACACACACACATATATATATATATATATATATATATATATAAAACAGAGGAGATGGTACAGTGATTGCATGCTTGCTGCTTTTGCAGAAAATATTGATAGTCTCACAACTCATGTCAGGGATCTCTCTACTACCTTTACCTTCACTTCTAGGGGATTGATAGCTGTTCACTGGACTCCATAGGCCTCCACAGGTACCTAAGCACACTTTCACAAAATATCAAATTTATGTGTATGGCTCACATGCATACATACATACATACATACATACGTACGTACATACACATACATACATATACACATAATATTTTTAAAAATAGATAAATACTAATCAATACTAATAAGATATATATTGCTTACCAGGATGGACATGCAAAGTGATTGCAGTAATTATAAGTAATAATTTTAAGGTTCTTTAAATGCCCCAACATAAAAGACACTTAGTGTTTTGTTTTGGTTTGGTTTTTGGTTATTTTTTCTATTATTTTTCAATTAGGGGATACATTTTAATCATTGCAGTAGATATTTCTCAGAAAATTGAAAATTCATGTCCATCACCAAAACAAATGGCTGATGAACCAGATTAAAAAGTGATTAAAATAATATTTATAAATATAAAAATATAACATCTATGATCATTTATTCCAGTGTCTCCTTTGGTATAAATGCTCACTGCACACAACTATTATTTTTTCTTACAAAGTTCTTTTGATTGTTAATAAGCTTTCAAAAATATGTGTACCCTATTAAAGTCTTTAGGAAGCAAATTATTATTATTTTTTGTTGTTGTTGTTGTTGTTTTTTTTCCGAGACAGGGTTTCTCTGTGTAGCCCTGGGTGTCCTGGAACTCACTCTGTAGACCAGGCTGGCCTCAAACTCACAAATCCCCCTGCCTCTGCCTCCCAGTGCTGGGATTAGAGGCGTGTGCCACCAACACCTGGCAAATTATGTTAAGTTAATAAAAATTTTTAAGAATATTAAGCATTGCCAAGTTAGTTTTCATGGAAACATAATTAACATTTTTCAACAAGTCAAGCTTTTTCATGTTTGTTTAATGATTTTCTATATAAAAATATAATGTATGTTGGAACACAAAACAGAGGAACAAATCTCTCTCTTAGTGCCTTTTATTTCTTTCTTTCATATACATATTAAGAAACAAAAGTGTTTGTGGATATAAGGACTTTTCAACTTAGACAATTGCAGAATATATTACATATAAATGAGCAAGTTTTATTTAAGATAAAATATGAGATATTGAATCATCATATTTTGCAAAGATTAACTCTCAAACATCAAAAGATAGTTCTCTTTGCGATTTAAAATAATGAATTTGGAATAATCTTCTAATTTTCTTCTAAAATGAATTCAAGTCCTATCACATTTTGCTTTCAGAACTATCTTGTTCATGAGATTTTTTCCTGTGCCCTAATGTATATTACCAAAATAAATGGTAGAATTTAGTAATAACTAGGAATTGCACATAAATATAACAGTGGGAAGGAAAATAATGGTATACATTCCCTCATCAACTATTTAGTCAACCGTATGAGGTAAATGGCACTGTGCTTGATGCTGTGCACATGCTAGCTGGACTTAGCAGAAAAGAGTTCATCAGGACAGAAGAGGGAAGGAGCAGGTGATATATTTTGGGGAAAACAGGATAGCAATATCACTGAGTTCAACATAGATGAGGAGAAATCAGAGGAGCAGGAGTCAGGAAAGCTTTATTAGTACAGGAATAGGAGAACCTACTATTTATTTTCTTCTAATTTTTTATTTTTTTTATTTATTGAAAAGGGAAGTAAAAGGAAGTAAAAAACACTTTATGATAAAATTAAAATTAAAGATTTAAATGGAAAATATTTCAGATAAACAGGTTAAAATTGACAATTTAACCTGTCAATTTTAAGGTTAAAATTGACTATTTCATGGAAAATAGTTAAGGCGTAAAATGGTAGATATGTAAAACATTGCTAAATTAATTGAAACATTTTATGATAGAATTAATGATTTACATGTAAAATATTTCTGATAAAATTGTAGAAAAAATGTAGAAAAACGTATTAGAATTGAAGATTATTATGGAAAATTTTACATAGATGTAATAATGGTAGGCATAAAAATATTCCTAAGTTGATTAAAAATGGAATTATAAACTTTTTTGGAAAAACTCTAAGGTTTACATGGAAAATATTTCTGACAAAATTGTAGAAATATATAGAAAAACATGTTAAAATTAATGATTATCATAGAAATTATATAGGTAAAATGATAGGCATAAAGATATTTCTAAGTTGATTGAAGGTAGAATTATAAACATTTTCCGATAATATTGATGATTTACATGGAAAATATTTCTGGTAAAATTCAAGAAATAAATACACAAACATATTAAAATTGACTATTTCATGGAAAATTTTATGTAAATAATGGTTTATGTAAAAACTCTAAATTAATTGAAGGTGGAATTAGAAACATTTGTGATAAAATCAAAGATTTACATTGGAATCATTTCTGATAAAATAGAGGAAGTATAAAGAAAGACATTAAAATTGAAGATTATCATGAAAAATAATGCAGATAAAATGGTAGATATAAAAGAAATTACTAAATTAATTAAAAGGGGAATTACAGACATTTTCTGGTAAGATTGAAGATTTGCATGAGAAATATTTCATTAGTCTGTCTTCTTATTGGGGACTTGAGTCCACTGTTGTTAAGCAATGTTAGGGAATAGTGATTGTTGCTTCCTGCTATTTTTTATGTTATTTTTACATTTTTATAGGTATCTTCTTTTGGGTTTGTTGGAAGAAGATTGCTTTCTTGCTTTTTCTAGGGGGTAGTTTCCCTCCTTGTGTTGATATTTTCCTTCAATTATCCTTTGAAGGGCTGGATTTGTGGACAGATATTGGACAAATTTGGTTTTATTATGGAATATCTTGGTTTCTCCATCTATGAAGATTCAGAGTTTTGCTGGGCATAGTAGCCTGGGCTGGCATTTGTGTTCTCTTAGGGTCTGTATGAGGTCTGCTCAGGATCTTCTAGCTTTTATCGTTTCTGGTGAGAAGTCTGGTGTGATTCTGATAGTTCTGCCTTTATAAGTTATTTTCTCTTTTTCCCTTACTGCTTTTAATATTCTTTCTTTATTTAGTGAATTTGGTGTTTTGATTTTTATGTGCCGGGAGGATTTTCTGTTCTGGTTCAGTCTGTTTGGAGTTCTGAAAGCTTCTTGTATGCTCATTGGCATCTCTTTCTCTAGGTTAGGGAAGTTTTCTTCTACAATTTTGTTGAAATTATTTACTGGACCTTTAAGATGTAAATCCTTGCTCTCCTCTATACCTATAATCCTTAGGTTTGGCCTTCTTAATGTGTCCTGGAGTTCCTGGATGTTGTGGGTTACCAGCTTTATGCATTTTGCATTTTCTTTGACTGTTGAGTCAATGTTTTCTATGGTATCTTCAGCACCTGAGGTTCTTCTATCTCTTGTGTTCTGTTGTTGATGCTTGTATCTATGACTCCAGAATTCTTTCCAAGGTTTTCTATCTCCATAGATGTCTCACTTTGTGATTTCTTTATTGTTTCTACTTCCACTTTGAGATCCTGGATGTTTTTTTTTTTCAGTTCCTTCACTTGATTGTTTGTGTTTCCCTTTAATTCTTTAAGGAATTTTTGTGTTTCTTCTTTAAGGGCTTCTGCCTGTTGACCCATGAACTCCTGTATTTCTTTAAAGGATCTTTGTGTTTCTTCTTTAAGGGCTTCTGCCTGTTGACCGATAATCTCCTTTATTTCTTTAAGGGATTTTTGTGTTTCTTCTTTAAGGACTTTTACCTGTTGACCGATATTCTCCTGTCTTTCTTTAAGGGAGTTATTTAAGTCTTTCTTGAAGCCCTCTATCAGCATCATAAGAAACAATTTTAAATCCAACTCTTGCTTTTCCTGTGTGTTAGAGTATCCGGGACTTGCTGTGGTGGGAGAACTGGGTTCTGATGTTGCAATGTGGTTTCTGTTAGTAGGGTTCTTGCACTTGCCTTTTGCCATCTGGTGTTAGTTGGTATTCTTGTCTCTGGCTGGAGTTTGTTCCTCCTGTGGACCTGTAAGCCTGTGTCCTTACTCCTCTGAGCTCAAAAGTGAAAGCACTGCTGGAAGATATCTCTCTCTCCTGGTGGCAATGCACAGAAGACTATAGAGTTTCCAGCCTCCCTCTTGCAAATGGCGTAGGGCAGGAAGACTTCTGTCCCAGCTGCTTCACTGATCTTAGGCCCTGTGTGTTCCTAGCTGGATCACTTCCAGAGAGAATGTGGAGATCTCACCTCTGTGCTCAAAAGTGAAAGCCTGCTGGATGATCATTCCCTCCTGATGGGCTGTGCACAGAAGGCTGTGGAGTCTCCTGAGAACCTACTAAATAAAACAGCAGTCATGGGCTTATACAAGCATAGGTGAGAAGAAAATAGAGTACAAAATACTAAGGAAAATCAGTTTTATGGTACAAATTTTTATTCATAGGGTTTTACTTTGTTTAGGACTTCTCCAAAATTAAAAAATATTGTGGAATTTAACTTCTGAGAGTTAAATAATAACTCTAATCCTATTCCAATGTAGGGATATGCTATTTTCACTAAGAATTATGCTACACCTATGATGAAAACACTCTCAGAATGCACTTGGAAACATCTGCCTCAAAGAGCAGTAGAACATTTCTGCAGAAATGTCCCACGTTCTGCTCTAGAAATTCCAAGGTGTTTGAACAAGGGTCTCCAAAGTTCAATGAGAAATAGTTCATAAGCCAACTTTTTTAAACTTGAGCATCTCTACTTTGAGGAGACTCTGAATAAGTTTAGAGATGCCAAATTCCCTTTGATATGACCCTCCATGAGAACACTGGGCTGAAACCAAACAGTGAAAATTTGCCTTATGTACACAAGAAATAAATCATCCCAGGTGAGGTAACATAGACCCAGAAAGAGAAATATGGTATCTATTCATTTATATGTGAATATTAAATCATATAACCAAGCTGTAATCCATAGATCCTGAAAGGTTAGGTATAGAGATAAGGATTGAGGACACACTGAACTCCATGAGAGAGCAGAATAGAAGAAAATTTTATAGGTGGACAGGGAGTGTGAGAAATTGAGGATAAGGTGGGGATGTATGGGGAAGATGGGCTTGAGAGAGAGAGAATATGGGAGGAGAGAGATAGAATTGAGGGTCATTTGCACTGTGGTGTATTAAATTAGTGCAGAGGAAATGTTCTAAGAGAAGGTGATTCTAATGATGTCGCCAATTAATGAGGGAGATGGAGTCACAAGTGTGTATCTCTTGTTACCAAATGAAGCTTCAGTATTGGAAACTGTTTACATCTATTTGAGTTGTTGGCCAAAGAGGGCTCATTGGCCTTCCCAACAATCCACATAGTTGCAAAGACAATGGATTGCTGTCCACAAAGTGACATCAGGGCCCTATTGCTAAAGAAATACCTGCCCAACTCATTGAATGAAGACAGGTTGAGTTTGTGTCTACATAGAACAAATCACACCTCCATTCTATTGTGATTGGTGTCGTAAAATATTCTGCAGGCTAACACAAGACAAACATAAACACCAACCAAGTGAAATAAAAAAACTTTGTTCTATAATCTCTTCTTCCTCCAAACCATATTAGAGCAATGGTAGCAAAGAGCTTTTGGGAGTAAGCAACCAGTGTATGATTTGACTTAAGAGGACATTAAACAATGTCCCTACATGAGATGAAACTTATACCAATCACTAGTTAGGTAATCAAAAACAATAGACTACATAGAACAGAGACATATGGCAAATATCAGTATGTTAGCTATCAATGGCTAGAGAAACTTTCTCTTTCAACTAAAGGGAAGAGATACAGAGACTCATAGCCAGTTATTTCAATGGGGGGGGCAGATAGACAGAGAAACATAGACAGATAGAGAGATGATGAGACAGAGATAGAGAGACAGAGAAAGAGAAACAGAGAGAGACCTTGGAATACATGGCTCTAAATCAGATATTCCCATCAAATCCGTCCTATATGTGCTCAGATGCTAGAGTACCCTGATAGACTGATATTAAGGTCACAGTCCACCATGTCCAGATATTTCTCTGAGGTCCTCACAAAATACAGAACTTTCTTTCTCAGTAGGGCTCTGCGTTCTCTTCCTAGCCTTAGATGGAGAGTGTTTCTAAGCATACATCTCTGGCCTTGTTTCTTGGATAACCTTCTGTACAGAACTCTCTGCAAGAGCTGTATAACTCAGTGCATAAATCTTATCTAGTCTATATGATAATTAAATGCTGTGTGATGACCAATCAGCCTTTTCCACTGGTATCCCAAAGAGCTTTTATATACCATACCCCTTAAACAATAAAGTAGAGCTGTCTTACAGAAGCTGACTCCTGGAAGTCCTTACATTATACACATGGCTGTCTTAACCCTGCTGGCCACTCCAGCTTTATCTGCCCTCACAATTGATCCCAAAGTAAAGAGTGGTGAAAAGAATTCCCAGAAACTGAAGCAACAATGATACGGTTCTGTACCAGATCCTGTATACTTATATTATATATCCATTTAGAATTCTTATGAGACTTCTGATGTGTGAAGGATTGGGTCTTTGATTACTGTTCCTTCTCTTAGGTCTCCTTCCCCCCCCACCCCCTTTTATGTTGGTCTGCTTCATCTAACTCTGATGTGTTAGGATGGCTTTTTTTATTATTATTCTATATAATTTTTTATTTACATTTCAAATGATTTCCCTTTTCTAGCCCCCCACTCCCCGAAAGTCCTGTAAGCCCCCTTCTCTTCCCCTGTCCTCCCACCCACCCCTTCCCACTTTCCCGTTCTGATTTTGCCGAATACTGCTTCACTGAGTCTTTCCAGAACAAGGGGTCACTCCTCCTTTCTTCTTGTACCTCATTTGATGTGTGGATTATGTTTTGGGTATTCCAGTTTTCTAGGTTAATATCGACTTATTAGTGAGTGCATACCATGATTCACCTTTTGAGTCTGGGTTACCTCACTTAGTATGATGTTCTCTAGGTCCATCCATTTGCCTAAGAATTTCATGAATTCATTGTTTCTAATGGCTGAATAGTACTCCATTGTGTAGATATACCACATTTTTTGCATCCACTCTTCTGTTGAGGGATACCTGGGTTCTTTCCAGCATCTGGCAATTATAAATAGGGCTGCTATGAACATAGTAGAGCATGCATCCTTATTACATGGTGGGGAATCCTCTGGGTATATGCCCAGGAGTGGTATAGCAAGATCTTCTGGAAGTGAGGTGCCCAGTTTTCGGAGGAACCGCCAGACTGATTTCCAGAGTGGTTATACCAATTTGCAACCCCACCAGCAGTGGAGGAGTGTTCCTCTTTCTCCACACCCTCTCCAACACCTGCTGTCTCCTGAATTTTTAATCTTAGCCATTCTGACTGGTATAAGATGAAGTCTCAGGGTTGTTTTGATTTGCATTTCCCTAATGACTAATGAAGTTGAGCATTTTTTTAAGATGCTTCTCCGCCATCCGAAGTTCTTCAGGTGAGAATTCTTTGTTTAACTCTGTACCCCATTTTTTAATAGGGTTGTTTGGTTTTCTGGAATCTAACTTCTTGAGTTCTTTATATATATTGGATATTAGCCCTCTATTAGGATGTTTTTTTAAATCTTATTTTTATTGTGTTAAAAAAAAACAATGCAAAGAGGAAGCTACAAGTCAATTCTATGGAAACAGTAATATGTTGAATATTCTTCCCATGAAGTTTATAATGATTTGCTTGAGTAATACTATATAACATATTTGTTATAAACACATCGTTGTTCTTAATTTGCCCTTTTTCATTATTGCTTTGCACATATGATATATGACCATATCCAACATATTGTTTTATTCTATCAAATTGTCAAAGAGGGACTTTGAAGGAAAGTGCAACTGGCATTATCTTTCTTTTTCTTTTCTTCTTTTCTTTCATTGGATATTTTCTTTATTTTCATTTCAAATGTTGTCCTCTTTCTTGGTTTCTCCTCTGGAAACCCACCTATCCCACCTCCCCTCCCCCTGCTTTTATGATGGCAATCCCCCCACCCAGCCGCCCACTCACTCCTGCCTACCCTATCTGTCATTCCCATAGAATTGACTTGTAGCTTCCTATTTGCGTTAATTTTATCATGGGGAGCATTAAATTTATCAGTCAAGGCTGTTCTCAAAATTTTCATATGTATGGTCATCTTCTTTATTCTATGAAATGCCTCTGATATCTATTTAGGTTCATAAACCGATGATTTACAGAACATATATCTATAATTCTCAAAATCTGTATTTAATTCTTATTTTTACTATAACCCTCAAATTACTTAAAATAGAAGCATTAGTATTTAAAATGTATACTCAGAAACTATATGTTTAGGACCTCATCTAAAAACAAAGAATTATCTGTTTATCAAAGCTATGGGATGTCTCAATCCAACTCCACCCAGGTTAGTATATTTATATATATAATTGTGGGACATGTTTTGTTATTGTATTTACACTTTTTCTAACTGATAAACTAGAGTATATTTTTACATATTTTCATCATTCATATTTCTGCTATTGTGACACATGTACTCTGCACACATTTTGATATGTCTATTATATTTTCAAAATATTTAAATTCTTTATAGAAATCTGCATTTTAAAGTATTTACATCACAGTAATTAGTATATAATTTTTACTGTGTTATTCAGCTTCTATTGTAGAATATACAATATCTTGGTAATGACAGAATAGTTATTTGCCCTTTCTGTGTGATGTTACTTTTGTTCTCCACAAATATTTTTTATCTTATTCTTTTAAATGTAAATAATTTAAATTTTAAATTTAAATAATTACTTAAGCACAAATTTGCTAACTTGGAAATTTTTATTTCAATTTCCAAAAAGATTTTAAATAGAGCAAAAGTGCCAGGAGCTACCAAAGCCAAGTTGTGTCTAAGTTACTATTTCAAGGGAGATTACCATGTTCATATTAGGTCCATCAACATTAATTATAAAATTTTAAAAAAGACCACTTTAACCTACGCCACAAACTTATTTTGTGCTTAAGTAATTATTTCCCTAGTATTGATTATTACTAGAGTAATGTGTGTGGTATGAGTTGATAATCTCTTTCCTTTCTTGTTCCATAAGGAAAAATGAGTTACAAAGACACCACATTTTAGTTCATTCATCATTCTTAAGTCATTCATTAGGGCAGTGACATAAACCAATTTTTCAAAAGGTTTGTATCTTTTCTTTGCTCACACTTTAAATTTATCATTAATTTTGTGGCGTAGGTTAAAGTGGTCTTTTTTTTTAATTTTATAATTAATGTTGATGGACCTAATATGAACATGGTAATCTCCCTTGAAATAGTAACTTAGACACAACTTGGCTTTGGTAGCTCCTGGCACTTTTGCTCTATTTAAAATCTTTTTGGAAAGTGGAATAAAAATTTTCAAGTTAGCAAATTTAAAAATGGACATACTTTTACAGTGTTAAAATTCCTTATACATCAAGACTATATTCACATTTACTTAATGTCTTTAAAATATGTTGTTGCTTGATGCTTTTAAATGTTTATTTTTACTTCTTCTTTGAAAATTTGGTATATACATGTACTGGCTGGTTTTGTGTGTCAACTTGACACAGGCTGGAATTATCAGAGAGAAAGGAGCTTCAGTTGGGGAAGTGCCTCCATGAGATCCAACTGTGGGGCATTTTCTCAATTAGTGATCAAGGGGGGAAAGCCCCTTGTGGGTGGTGCCATCCCTGGGCTGGTGCTCTTTGGTTCTATAAGAGAGCAGGCTGAGTAAGCCAGCTGAAGCAAGCCAGTAAGAAACATCCCTCCATGGCCTCTGCATCAGCTCCTACTTCCTGACCTGCTTGAATTCCAGTCCTGACTTCCTTTAGTGATGAACTGCAACGTGGAAGTGTAAGCTCAATAAACCCTTTCCTCCCCAACTTGCTTCTTGGTCATGATGTTTGTGCAAGAATAGAAACCCTAAGACATACACAAAACATATCTTGATGATATCCACTACTCACTCTTCCTTTCCATCTCAAGGAACTTGGATCACACCATCCAATATTTAACCTTTTCTTATAAAGATATTAGATCATTCATTCATTCATTCATTCATTCATTATTTTAACTCATTTAGTCTAATTATTGCTGCCCCTATATGCCAGTGCATGGAGTCATTTCCACAGATGCACAAAGAATCTCTTAGTGGCCAGACAAAAAATAGTGATTCTCTCTTCCCAGCAGTCCCTAAGAACTATAGTTTTCTGTCAGATATGACAGTTCAGTATCCCATGCTCAGCTGATGTTAGAAGTCATAATTTGATTATTCGTTCATAGACTTTGTGTAGACAGCCAGAATTTCTACAAGTTAATGTATACAGCAGTCTATCATGTCCAGAGGACAGTATTTAGCAGCATTCCTTCATATCTTTTGGTATTACTTTATTTATGTTCCCTGAATTAGAGAGAATTTGAACACCATCCCATCTACACTTGACGACCTAAAGTTTCTTATTTTTAGCTTTCCATCATAATGTGTATCTGCATGAACCACTGTCCTCTTCCATAATGAGCGTCACTGACAAAAACTGAGAATAGCAGGAATCTATAAACACAAATATTTAAAGGGCTTTTGGTAACCCAACCATTTAGTACAAAACAGCAGTAAATTCTCTCTTGGGACCTATAATTGTTTTTGACGTGGATTTTTTATTACATTTCTATTGCCTGATATTAGTTTTATCTAGTGGAGTCAATTTCAAGTCCAATCAGAAAACAATTGGTTACCTGCATAGACACGTTTGTTACCATTGCACCAGTGAGCATCTGTTTACTGACATGCTGATGTTAAGTTATGTAAAGCCCAGGGACAGACAAGATCACTGGTGTCTTTTTTTTATGCAATAGCTTGTGTGGCCCTTTTCATATTACAAAAGTGAATTATCAAGCAAGGTTTCCTATGAGTCAGTTCAAGTAAGTATAATTTCTCTGTGCCATGTGACAAAACTGTGTGGTATAGATATAGAAGGACAAAAGACCAAGGATAGAGAAAACACTCCTGGGCAAAGAGAATCTTTTACCACACCAAATTACAAAGCCGTAGTAATCAAAGACACACTGTGCTGTTATAAAAACAGAAGCATAGATCAATTGAAACATCGCTATAACCATATAGAACTACAAAAACCTGTTGTCAAAAACATACATTGGAGAAAATACTTAATCTTCAACAAATACTTCCAGAGACCTCCATTCCCATGTTTAAAAATAGAGAGAGTCGAAGATGAAATGGTTAATGTTTTGACAGCTATATTGTATTTGATATCACCTAAGATGTATACCTCATACTTAGTGCACATTTGTGAGGGTATTTACTTGACTCCAATAAAAGTTATAGGTATCTAGATGTTTGAGGAAAAAGCAGTACTGCTGTGACTGCCGCATTCACTCCCTGCTGGTCAGCACTTCAGTCCTATTTCTGGCCATGTTGTTCCCCATCCAAGGCTGACACTGGAATATGGTTCCTTTGGTCTTTCGGTGTAGAAAAGAAACTGTAGCTCTCCAGGAAACAGGGAGGCCATCATTGCCAGAGTGAGAAGTCCAAGGATTCTATCCAGTCTTTGGACTGGGCAGCTACTGGTTTCCAGCCTTTGGTATACAGGCAGCCAATTATGATTATCTAACACATTCTTATTATTACAAATCAAGTCAAATAAAAAAAACTATATAAAACCAAAGAAACTAGATTATTATCTTGAACCATTAATATAAAAGTTCTAAATTGGTCAAGAACCCTCATAATACATCTGATGCTCTGAAATAACTAGAGAAAAAAAAAACAGGGAATATATTTAAGTATTTTTGTCTACCAAAAATATTCATTCTTTCTTTTAAAAATTGACTTTTATGCATAAATGAACTTTTATGTCTATAATAAATTTTATTTGCCTAGTGATTCTATAAATCACTGCCTAAGCGTTTATTTCAAATTACATTCAGTAGATTTTCTTTTTTTCACTAATGAACTGGTGAGATGGGATGAGAGCCACACCCACTGTATATTCACAGGGCTTGGACTGAGCCCAGAACAATTTTGACCTCTATTCTATCTAGCCCTAGGCCTTAAAGTGTCTATCCTCCATACAATCCAATCTTCCAAGATGATTGAGTCAATCTGGCTTCCCTTGACCTCTAACTGAATTATTGCTCTGCTTCTTACTAAGTCTTACAATATGAAGTGGGGAGTGTTGGCTTCATTGGAGACCCACATGTGTCATGTGATATTTTTTTTTCTGGAAACTGTCTTATGCTAGGATGTTTTGCTGAAGCAGCCATTTGAGTGGATGTTTTGCTGAGAAAAAAACATGTGGTGTTTTTCTGGAAGCTGTCTGTTTGAATGGCTTATGTTGTTTTGTTGAAGTAGAGCCTCGAGAGGACAAGTGATGTTTAGAAATAGTATACATATAATCCAATGGACAGTGGATGGCACTGTGGCATTTGCTCACCTTGTGACCTTTGTTGGGCTTCACTGACACTGTCATTTTCAGAGGACACTATTGCATTTGTTTTACTCTTGCTTTCTTTGCTGATTTCCAATTGACATGACTTCTTTTAATTAATTAATTAATTTTTATTCAATATATTTTTTATTTATATTTCAAATGATTTACCCTTTTCTGGCTCCCCACTCCCTGAAAGTCCCATAAGCCCTCTTCCCTCCCCCTATTCCCCCATCCACCCCTTCCCACTTCCCTGTTCTGGTATTCCCCTATATTGCTGCACTGAGTCTTTCCAGAACCAGGGGCCACTCCTCTGTTCTTCTTGGACATCATTTAATATGTTCATTATGTCTTGGATATTCCACATTTCTAGGCTAATATCCACTTATCAGCGAGTACATACCATGATTGATTTTTTGAGACTGGATTGCCTCACTTAGTATGATGTTCTCCAGCTCCATCCATTTATCTTAAGAATTTCATGAATTCATTGTTTCTAATGGCTGAATAGTACTCCATTGTATACCCTATTTTTTGGTATCCATTCCTCCATTGAGGGACACCTGGGTTCTTTGCAGCTTCTGGCTATTATAAACAAGGCTGCTGTGAACATAGTGGAGCATGTGTCCTTATTGTATGCCAGGGAATCCTCTGGGTATATGCTCAGGAGTGGTATAACAGGGTCCTCCAGAAGTGTCATGCACAGATTTCTGAGGAACCGCCAGATTGATTTCCAGAGTGATAGTAGCATCTTGCAATCCCACCAGCAGTGGAGGAGTATTCCTCTTTCTCCACATCCTTGCCAACACCTGCTGTCTCCTCAGTTCTTCATAGAATTAGAAAGAGAAATTCTCAAATTCATCTGGAATAAAAAAAAAAAAAACCAGGATAGCTAAAACTATTCTCAACAGTAAAAGAACTTCAGGGGAAATCAGTATCCCAGACCTCAAACATTACTACAGAACAATATTGATAAAAACAGCATGGTATTGGTACAATGTCAGGCAAGTGGATCAATGGAATAGGATTGAAGACCCAGAAATGAACCCACACATCTATGGTCACTTGATCTTTGACAAAGGAGCTGAAGACATGACTTCTTAGAGAGGAGTGTACCAAAGAATTTCTGGTGGTGTTCTGGCTGCTGCAACAAGCTCATGCTGATCAGCAGTTAGCAGAGCTTTGTGCTTTCCTCTGGTTCAGTTACTGCTGCTGATTCATGTTTGGTGGTTTGCTAGTGGTGGACTGATCTGTGTAACAAAGATTGGAATCTCCTGCAAGGACTACTTCTAAACAGTGCACATTTGCCTTGTTCTATTAGCCATTTTCCTCCCCTACCTTTGGTCAGTGAGCTATTAGGGAGTTTGATGCATTTAAGAACCATTATTAAAAGAAGTTTTAAATTATGTAAACCTAGAGTAGAATGTTCAATTATGCTAGCTTCTTGTACTTCTCTGGCTTGTTCTGTCTTTACCCTTAATTTGCTTGTTCTTTCTGTAATCTGTCTCTATAAAAGTGTCCCAGTAAACTGTCATACAAACGTATCAGACCTCACCACTTACTCTTATGCCTTTTTCTCTTTCCATAGTTTAAAGCAGCCTCTCTTCCTTTTCTTTTCTCTTGTAAGTTGGAGGTACCTTATCTCTGACTAATTCTGTCATATCATTCTTTGCTTTGTCTTCCCCTCAATTGGAATATACTTAAGAATGTAGCTATTTTCTTTTTCTAAGTAACCTTGCCTTCCTTGGTAGGGATTTGAGTTGTATACTAAGGTCATGGCTATATTCTAACCAGATCATACTATAATCCAGGGAATGTTTACTTTTTGGATCATATCTTTGGTTGTGATCCTTTGTTGGGAACATGTTGCTGGATTAAAATTCTTCTAGAGGACTAAAATATGGTGATGTATTCTTTCAGCTCTAGCTCTTATTTGAACAATTTTAGTAAGAAAAAAATCACAGGGAGCATGGCATTTAAAATTTTGAATTATGGCAAATCTAGAAATCTATACTACTACTAATTGTTATATAGCCAATGGTTTATATAATTCCTGTGTCATCCGGCAGGTGCACAAAACATCTCGGAGATTTGTTTTACATAAAAGATGAGAACATCATGCCTCAAGTCTATTATAGATGATAGATTAATTTTCTCAATCCTATGGATTCTTGAACATCAACTCTATGAAATGACTGGAAAATGTAGAATTTCCAAAAGTCTTGTTGGAGAACTCTGGCTCTACAGGAATGCTACGCGTATCTTTTCTTGAGCACTTTTTTTCTCAGGTTGTTGTGGAGGAAAGAACACATGATGATAAAACATTGCCCTAGAGTCTCTCGTCTCTTCAGTTTCTTATTCTCAAAGATACTTCTTTTTCTGGGACCACACAAATTAGCGTAGCATTAATTATTTCATTAACAACTTCATTTGTATAGTATGCTGTAAATCTGCTTAATTGAATGACATTTGTATCATCTTTTGTCTTCTTCATTTTCTTCTTTGTCTTCATCTTGTTTTTCTAAATGTGGAAATTGGGAAGATCAAGGGGAAGAGCACACAATGTTTATAAACCAAATGGTGTTTTATAGACAAGAAATCTTAAGCAAAATGGACAGTTTTGTGATTTTTTTTTTTTGTTGGTGGTTGCCCAGTAGATTCAGAGAAGAGTTCTTAGTTTAGAGCTCCACTTGCTCCAACAAGCTCAAGTATTTTCATATTTCTCTGTTTGTTACTATAATGAGTCAATCATATCCAATAGTTTCAAATTAATTTTGATTTACATTTGCATATGTCACAATTTCAAAATAAGTCTCACTGGGTTAATCATCTTTATCTACGAGAAGCTAAGTATTCATCATGCTTCAAAGTCTCACACTAACCCTGCTTCTGTTGTTTCTATTTCATTCTGGAATAAATCCCTTGAGGTTATATCAAAACCCTTAACATAATCAGGCAAGTTTGCCACATCAATGACCTTAACAGAAACCTATCTTTGTGTTCTTACTTATGATAGTTAATATTCACATTTCATATGCCAGAACAGCAATTTTTGGTGGGCATTGGAAATCGATCCTTTGCTTCTCATATTGGACAATTAAATGTTTATATGTGCATGGTATACGTTAAATTAGTTCACCATAAACTTTCAGTTCTAAAAGTCTTTTATATAATAATGCAGTTGATAGAAATGTCTTTCAAATAAATAAGACTAACAGTGTATTTTGCTCATCTCAGTAGATACTAGATCAACATTTCTTTACTAAATAATTAATTCCCTTCTCACTTTATTTCTTTAAATCATACATCTTACTTTTCTCTTAGATCAAATGCAAAGTTCCTAATAACTTTTAATAATATCCCTGTTTTTACATTTGTCATTTCCTCATTATTTAATGCATTTAATACATTTTATTTTATTACAGTGCTTTCTTTAAAACATGATATAGCCATATCACCTTTCTTCCCACCAGAGAAGTCTAAAGTTTTGAAGTTAAATTGTGCAGTACTTCCCTGTTGCTTATAGAATAAAAGCAAACCGCCTGAAATTGGTTGGCCGGACCCAGCCTGGATGGCATAGTTTGAAATAGTGCTCACTGGAGTGATGTGGTGTGATTAAGCTCTTGCTTCCCCACTGGACTGAATGTTTCACAATGCCAAAAGCACACTTCCTCTAGGTCACTATTGAATTTCCAGTGACTAGCACAGCTTGTGACAAAACATGTCCAATTTGTAGAATAAAGGATTAACGGGCTTTTAGAATCAGGTCTTTCTCTTTTAATAGTCTCCATTTTTTATCTAAACACACACACATATACAACACACTGCATTTCAGAACTCATGTGTTGAACTGTTTGTGGATTACCAACTGATTTTTCTATGCTCTAGTATATTATTATCTTCAGAGAGTTCTATACTAGTCGCTCATAGTCGTTCATCTTGCTGAGTGAATGAGCAATAATTGAATCTATAGACAGTGTATTAAATGTTCCTAGTCTACATTGTGTGCATGTGTGTGGGGGTGGGTGTAACAAAAACCTAAGAGAACACAACTAAGAATATGCAATTATTTACAGAAAATTGCCTGTAAGACTTTCAGACTTGGAATAGAGTTTCATTTAAACACACACACACACACACACACACACACACCAAAATTATTTCTTTGACAATACCAATTCATTGTAGATAAATAACTGTGATTTATAAGCTCTAGGTTAAAAGCTACTAGTTTTTTCCTAGCAAAATGTATTCTGCCTCCCCAGTGTCATGACCAGATTCCATTACCAGCAATTGTAGGCTGAGGTTATCACTGTGACATGAAACATCTTTATACAGTCAGCCTCCATTCCATGTTGAGCACAGTCCCATCCACTGCACAGGCTTCCCCTCCCATGCAGCTCTCCTTCCATTGCCGCAGTAAGACCTCTAAGACTTACCTTGCCTTTTTACCTTTTACAAGCACTTTTAGTTGTAGCAGGTTCATCTAGATGAATATCCACTAACTTGCCTGCTACCCCATTTACTGATGCCATCAACAAATTCACTACAAATGGTAGCTGGATTAGAGTTTGACAAAGGAAAACAACCCTCCTCTCAGATCACTATGGACTAAGAGTGGTCTTCAATAGCAACAAAAACAACAGAAAGCCCACTTATACAAAGAGGTTGAACAATACTCTACTCAATGATACCTTGGCCAAAGAAGAAATAAAGAAAGAAATCAAAGACTTTTTAGAATTTAATGAAAATGAAGGTAAATATACCTATTCTATGGAACACAATTAAAGCAATGCTAAGAGGAAAACTCATAGCGCTGAGTGCATAAAAAACAAACAAACAAACAAAAAACTGTAGAGAGCATACACTAGCAGCTTAATGGCACACCTTAAAGCCCCAGAACAAAAAGAAGATAATTCACCCAGAAGGAGTAGAAGACAGGAAATCATCAAACTCAGGGCTGAAATCAATCAAGTTGAAACAAAGAGAACCATACAAATAATCAACAAAACTAGGAGCTGGTTCTTTAAGAAAATCAACAAGATAGATAAACCCTTAGCCAGACTAACCAAAGGGGCCAGAGAAAGTATCCAAATTAACAAAATTAGAAATGAAGATGGAGATATAACAACAGAAACTGAGGAAATTAAAAAAAAATCACCAGATCCTACTACAAAAGCCTATACTCAACACCACTGAGAATCTAGAGGAAATGGACAATTTCCTAGACAGATACTAAAATTAAATCAGGATTAAATACATCAACTAAACAGTCCCATAACCCGTAAAGAAATAGAAGATGTAATAGAAAATTTCCCAACCAAAAAAAAAGTACAGGACCAGATAGTTTTAGTGCAGAATTCTATCAGACCTCCAAAGAAGATCTAACACCAATACTCTTCAAAATATTCCACAAAACAGAAACAGAAGAAATATTACCCAACTTGTTCTATGAAGCCACAATTGTGCTGATACCAAAACCACAGAAAGATCCAACGAAGAAAGAGAACTTTGGACCAATTTCCCTTATGAACACAGATGCGAAAATACTCAATAAAATTCTTGCTAACAGAATCCAAGAAAACATCAAAACAATCACTCATCATGATCAAGTAGGCTTCATCTCTGGAATGTAGGAATGGTTCAATATATGGAAATCTATCAATGCAATACACTACATAAAAAACTCAAAGAAAAAAAAACCTAATGAAAGGTCATTTCATTAGATGCTGAAAAAGCATTTCACAAAATTCAGCATCCTTTCATGCTAAAAGTCTTGAAAAAAACAGGAATTCAAGGCCCATACCTAAATATAGTAAAAGCAATATACAGGAAAGTGGTAGCCAGCATCAAAATAAATGGAGAGAAACTTTAAGCAATCCCACTAAAATCAGGGAATAGACAAGGCTGCCCCCTCTTGCCATATCTTTTTAATATAGTACTCCAAGTTCTAGCTAGAGCAATTAGACAACATAAGGAGGACAAAGGGATAAAAATTAGAAAGGAAGAAGTCAAACTATAATTAAGTAGATAGTCTACTTAAGTGACTCAAAAACCTCCACCAGAAAACTCCTACAGCTGATAAACAACTTCAGCAAAGTGGCAGGTTATAAAATCAACTTAAGCAAATCAGTTGCCTTCCTATACTCAAAGGATAAGCAGGCTAAGAAAGAAATTAGGAAAATGACACCCTTCACAATAGCCACCAACAATATAAAGTATCTTGGTGTGACTCTAACCAAACAAGTGAAAGATCTGTATGTCAAGAACTTCAGGTCTCTGAAGAAGGAAATCGAAGAAGACCTCAGAAAATGGAAAAATCTGCCATGCTCATGGATTGGCAGGATTAATATAGTTAAATATGGCCATCTTGCCAAAAGCAATCTACAGATTCAACACAATCTCCATCAAAATCACAACTCCATTCTTCACAGAGTTAAAAAAGCATTTCTCAAATTCATCTGGAATAACAAAATACCCAGGATAGCTAAAATTATTTTCAACAACAAAAGAAATTCTGGGGGAATCAGTATCCCTGACCTCAAGCAATTCTACAGAGCAATAGTTTTAAAAACCGCATGGTATTGATTCAGTGACAGACAAGCGGACCAATGGAATAGAATTGAAGACCCAGATATGAATCTACACACCTATGGTCACTTGATCTTCGACAAAGGAGTTGAAAACATCCAGTGTAAAAAAAGATAGGCTTTTCAACAAATGGTGCTGGTTCAACTGGAGGTCAGCATGCAGAAGAATGCGAATTGATCCATTCTTATCTCCTTGTACTTAGCTCAACTCCAAGTGGATCAAGGACCTCCACATAAACCCAGACACACTGAAACTAATAGAAAAGAAACTGGGGAAGACACTTGAGGACAGGGAGAAAGTTTCTGAACAGAACACCAATAGCGTATGCTCTAAGATCAAGAATTGACAAATGGGACCTCATAAAATTACAAAGTTTCTGTAAGGCAAAGGACACCATCAAAAGAACAAATGGGCAACTAACAATTCAGAAAAGATCTTCACCAACCCTATATCCTACAGAGGTCTAATATCCAATATATATATAAAGAACTCAAGAAGTTAGACCCCAGAAAACCAAATACCCCTATTAAAAATGGGGTACAGAGCTAAACAAAGAATTTTCACCTGATGAACTTTGGATGGCTGAGAAGCACCTTAAGAAATGTTCAACATCAGCACAGCTTGCTCTGGTGGCACGGAACTTAGGTTCCAGTCCTGAGGCCTCTGGTGGGAGCCCTCAGATCTCTCCACTTCCGGCTCCAGATCAGCCTGGGCAGCAACACCACATCTCCAGGTCATGCAAGAGGCAAGAGGGACTTCCAGGAGGCCGGCTGGGAGGATTCAGTGTGCACTGGTGAGTCCAGCAGGCCCTGGTGGGAGCCTTCAGGTGTCTGCTTCAGGATCTGAACAGCCTGGGCCTCAACACTCAGTCTCTAGGAAGTGTGGGAGACCTGGTGTGCACCCTGAAGCAGATTGGGAGCTCACAGCTTGCTCCAGTGGCACAGAGCTTAGGTTCCAGTCCTGAGGACTCTGGCAGGAGCCCTCAGATCTCTCTGTTTCCTGATCCAGATCAGCCTGGGCAGGAACACCACATCTCCAGATCCTGCAAGAGGCAAGAGGGGCTTCCTGGAGGCCAGTCTGGGAGGAGTTAGTGTGCTCTGGTGAATCCAGCAGGCCCCGGCAGAAGCCTTCAGGTATCTGCTTCCAGATCTGAATGGCCTGGGCAACAGCACCTGGTCTCCAGGCAGTGCAGGAGGTAAGCTGTGCACCAGAGGTCTCCTGGGAAGGGGCAGCTTGCACTGGTGAGTCCAGCACTGACAAGAACAACTAACACCAGTGAGAACTAAATGGCAAAAGGCAAACTCAGGAACATCACTAACAGAAATCAAGACAATATGACAGCATCTGAACACAATTCTCCTTTAACAGCATGTCCTGGATACCCCATCACACCAGTAAAACAATATTTGGATTTAAAATCACTGGTCATGATGCTGGTACAGGAACACATGAAGCACATACATAAAGAAATTCAGGAGAAAATGGATCAAAAGTTAGAAGCCATTGCAAGGGAAACACAAAAATCATTGAAAGAAATACAGGAGAATACAAAAGCCAATAAGAGGAAACACAAAAAACACTTAAAGAAATACATGAGAACTTTGGTCAACAGGCTGAGGTCATGAAAGAGGAAACACAAAAATCTCTTAAAGAATTACAGGAAAGCACAAACAAGCAAGTGAAGGAGCTTAGCAAAACCATCCAGGATCTAAAATCAGAAGTAGAAACAACTAAGAAAACTCAAAGGGAGACAACTTTGGAGGATAGAAAGCCTTGGGAAGAAATCAGGGGACAGAGATGCAAATATCAACAACAGAATACAAGAGATAGAAGAAAGAATCTCAGATGCTGAAGATACCATAGAAACCATGGACTCAACAGTTAAAGAAAATGCAAAATGCAAAAAGGTTGTAACCCAAAATATCCAGGAAATCCAGGACACAATGAGAAGACCAAACCTAAGGATTATAGGCATAGATAAGAGTGAAGATTTACAACTTAAAGGGCCAGTAAATATCTTCAATAAAATTATGGAAGAAAATTTCCCTAATCTAAAGCGAGTGATGCCAATGAATATACAAGAAGCCTACAGAACTCCAAACAGACTGAATCAGAACAGAAATACCTCCCGTCACATAATAATCAAAACACCAAATGTACTAAACAAAGAAAGAATATTAAAGGCAGTAAGAGAAAAAGGCCAAGTAACATATAAAGGAAGACCTATCGGAATCACAGCAGACTTTTCACCTGAGACTATGAAGGTTAGAAGATCCTGGGCAGATCTCATGCAGACTCTAAGAGAACACAAATGCCAGCCAAAACTACTATATCCAGCAAAACTCTCAATCACCGTAGATGGAGAAACTAAGATATTCCATGACAAAACCAAGTTTACCCAATATCTATCCACAAACCCAGCCCTACAAAGGATAATAGGAGGAAAACACCAATACAAGGAGGGAAACTTCACCCTGGAAAAAGCAAGATAGTAACCTTTCATCAAACCCAAAAGAAGTTAACCAATCAAATTTAAAAAATAATGTCAAAAATGAGAGGAAGTAACAATCACTATTCCTTAATATCTCTTAACATCAATGGACTCAATGCTCTAATAAAAAGACATAGACTAACTGACTGGATAAGTAAACAGGACCCTACATTTTGCTGCTTACAGGAAACACACCTAAGGGTCAAAGACAAACACTACCTTAGAGTAAAAGGCTGGAAGACAATTTTACAAGCAAATGGACTCAGGAAACAAGCTGGAGTACCCATTTTCATATCAGATAAAATTGACTTTCAACCCAAAGTCATCAAAAGAGACTCTGAGGGACACTTCTTGCTGGTCAAAGGAAAAATACAACAAGAAGAACTCTCAATCCTGAACATCTATGCTCCAAATGCAAGGGCACCCTCATTCATAAAAGAAACTTTATTAAAGCTCAAAGCACACATTGCACCTAACACAATAATTGTGGGTGACTTCAACACTGCACTTTCCTCAATGGACCGATCAGGAAAACAGGAACTAAACAGGGACATAATGAAACTAATTGAAGCTTTGGACCAATTAGATTTAATATATATATATATATATATATATATATATATATATATATATATATATATATATATATATATAACATTCTATCCTAAAGCAAAAGAGTATACCTTTTTCTCAGCACCTCATGGTATCTTCTCCAAAATCGACCATATAATTGGTCACAAGACAGACCTCAACAAATATAAGAAGATCGAACTAATCCCATGCCTCCTATCAGATCACTATGGAGTAAAAGTGGTATTCAATAGCAACAAAAACAACAGAAAACCCACATACACATGGAAATTGAACAATATTCTACTCAATGATACCTTGGTCAAGGAAGAAATAAAGAAAGAAATTAAAGACTTTTTAGAACACAATGAAAATGAAGACACAACATACCCAAATCTATGGGACACAATGAAAGCAGTGCTAAGAGGAAAACTCATAGCCCTGAGTGCCTCCAAAAAGAAAATGGAGAGAGCATATATTTCCATCTTAATGACACACCTGAAAGCCCTGGAACAAAAAGAAGCTATTTCACCCAGGAGGAGTAGAAGCCAGGAAATCATTAAACTCAGGGCCGAAATCAATCAAGTAGAAACAAAGAGAACCATACAAAGAATCAACAAAACCAGGAGCTGGTTCTTTGAGAAAATCAACAAGATAGATAAACCCTTAGCCAGACTAACCAAAGGACACAGAGACAGTATCCAAATTAACAAACTTAGAAATGAAAAGGGAGATATAACAAGGGAAACTGAGGAAATTCCAAGAATCATTAGATCCTACTACAAAAGCCTATACTCAACACAACTGGAAAATCTGGAGGATATGGACAGTTTTCTAGACAGATATCTGTCTAGAAACTAAATCAACCAAAACTAAATCAGGATCAAATAGATCAACTAAACAGTCCCATAACACCTGAAGAAATAAAGAGGGTCATAGAAAGTCTCCCAACCAAAAAATGCACGGGACCAGATGGTTTCAGTGCAGAGTTCTATCAGACCTTCAGAGATGACCTAACACCAATACTCTTCAAACTATTCCACAAGATAGAAACAGAAGGAACTCTACCCAATTCACTCTAGGAAGCCACAATTACGCTGATATCAAAACCACACAAAGATCCAACAAAGAAAGTGAACTTCAGGCCAATTTCTGTTATGAATATATATGCAAAAATACTTAATAAAATTCTTGCCAACCAAATCCAAAAACATACCAAAACGATCATCCACCATGATCAAGTAGGCTTCATCCCAGGGATGCAGGGATGGTTCAATATAAGAAAATCCATCAATGCTATCCACTACATAAACAAACTCAAAGGAAAAAACCATATGATCTTCTCATTAGATGCAGAAAAAGCATTTGACAAAATCCAGCATCCTTTCATGCTAAAAATATTGGAATGAACAGGAATTCAAGGCCCATACCTAAACATCGTTAAAGCAATATACAGCAAACTGGTTGCCAACATCAAACTAAAGAAACTTGAAGCAATCCCTCTAAAATCAGGGACTAGACAAGGCTGTCCTCTCTCTCCATATCTTTTCAATATAGTACTTGAAGTTCTAGCTAGAGCAATTAGACAACATAAGGAGGTCAAGGGGATACAAATTGGAAAGGAAGAAGTCAAACTATCACTATTTGCAGATGACATGATAGTCTACTTAAGTGACCTGAAAACCTCCACCAGAGAACTCCTACAGCTGATAAACAACTTCAGCAAAGTGGCAGGTTATAAAATCAACTCAAGCAAATCAGTTGCCTTCCTATACTCAAAGGATAAGCAGGCTGAGAAAGAAGTTAGGGAAATGACACCCTTCAAAATAGCCACCAACAATATAAAGTATCTTGGTGTGACTCTAACCAAACAAGTGAAAGATCTATATGACAAGAACATCAGGTCTCTGAAGAAGGAAATTGAAGAAGACCTTAGAAAATGGAAAAATCTGCCATGCTCATGGATCAGCAGGATTAACTTAGTTAAAATGGCCATCTTGCCAAAAGCGATCTACAGATTCAATGCAATCTCCATCAAAATCCCAACTCAGTTCTTCAGAGTTAGAAAAAGCAAGTCTCGAATTCATCTGGAATAACAAAAAACCCAGGATAGCTAAAACTATTTTCAACAACAAAAGAAATTCTGGGGGAATCAGTATCCCTGACTTCAAGCAATACTACAAAGCAATAGTGTTAAAAACTGCATGGTATTGGCACAGTGACAGACAAGTGGACCCATGGAATAGAATTGAAGATCCAGAAATGAATCCACACACCTCTGGTTACCTGATATTCGACAAAGGAGCCAAAAACTTCCAGTGGAAAAAAGATAGCCTTTTCAACAAATGGTGCTGGTTCAATTAGAGGTCAGCATGCAGAAGAATGCAAATTGATCCATTCTTATCTCCATGTACTAAACTTCACTCCAAGTGGATCAAGGACCTCCATGTAAAACCAGACACACTGAAACTAATAGAAAAGAAACTGGGGAAAAAACTTGAGGATATAGGCACGGGGGGGTGGGGGGTGGGGGGGGAGGTTCCTGAACAGATCACCAATAGCTTATGCCCTAAGATCAAGAATTGAGAAATGGGACCTCATAAATTTACAAAGTTTCTGTAAGGCAAAGGACATTGTTAAAAGGACAAAACGGTAACCATCAAATTTGGAAACGATATTCACCAACCCTACATCTGATAGAGGGCTAATATCCAATATATACAGAGAACTCAAGATGTTAGACCCCAGGGCACCAAATAACCCTATTAAAAATGGGGTACAGATCTAAACAAAGAATTTTCACCTGAAGAAATTCGGATGGCTGAGAGTCACCTTAAGAAGTGCTCAACATCATTAGTCATTAGGGAAATGCAGATCAAAACAACCCTGAGATTTCACCTTACACCAATCAGAATGGCTAAGGTCAAAAACTCAGGAGACAGCAGGTGTTGGCGAGGATGTAGAGAAAGAGGAACACTCTTCCACTGCTGTTTGGGCTGTAAGATGGTACAACCACTTTGGAAATCAGTCTGGAGGTTCCTCAGAAAACTGGACATGACACTTCCAGAGGACCCTGCTATAACTCTCCTGGGCATATACCCAAAGGATTCCCTGGCATGCAATAAAGACACATTCTCCATTATGTTCATAGCAGCCTTATTTATAATAGCCAGAAGCTGGAAAGAACCCAGATGCCCCGCAAAGGAAGAATAGATACAGAAAATGTGGTATATTTACACAATGGAATACTACTCAGCAATTAGAAACAATGAATTCACAAAATTTTTAGGCGAATAGTTTGATCTGGAAAATATCATCCTAAGTGAGGTAACCCAATCACAAAAGAATACACATGGAATGCAATCTCTGAGAAGTGGATATTAATTTGCCCAGAATCCATGAATACCCAAGGCACAAATTGCATAACAAATGACTCCCATGAAGAAGTATGGAGAGGATCCTGATCCTGGAAAGGATTGATCTAGCATTGGAAGGGAATATAAGGACAGAGAAAAAAGAGGGAGGTGATTAGAGAAGGGATGGAGAGAAGAAGGTTTATGGGACATATGGGGAGGGGGGATCCGGGAAAGGGGAAATCATTTGGAATGTAAACCAAGAATATAGAAAATAAAAATATTAAAAAAAATAAATAAAAGGTACAAACGCAATAAAAAAAAGAAATGTTCAACATCATTATTCATTAGGGAAATGCAAATCAAAAAACGTCTGAGTTTTCACCTCTCACCAGTCAGAATGGCTAAGATTAAAAACTGAAGAGACAGCAGGTGTTGGTGAGGATGTGGAGAAAGAGGAACACTCTTCAAGTGCTGGTGGGATTGCAAGCTGGTACAACCACTATGGAAATCAGTCTGGCAGTTCCTCAGAAAACTGAACAGGACACTTCTGGAGGACCCTGCTCTACCACTCCTGGGCATATACCCAGAGTATTCCCCGGTATGCATTAAGTACACATGCTCCATTATGCTCATAGCACCTCATTTATAATAGCCAGAAGCTAGAAACATCCCAGATTTTCCTCAATGGAGGAATGGATACAGAAAATGTGGTGTATTTACACAATGGAATACTACTCAGCACTACTCAGCAATTAAAAACAATGAATTCATGAAATTCATAGGCAAATGGTTGGAACTTGAAAATATCATCCTAAGTGAGGTAACTCATTCACAAAAGAACACACATGGAATGCAGTCTCTGATAAGTGGATATTACCCCAGAAGCTCAGAATACCCAAAAGACAACCCACATGTCAAATCATTCCCATGAAGAAGGAAGGAGAGGGCTCGGGTTCTGGAAAAGCTTGATGCAGCATTGTAGTGGATTTCCAGGACAGAGGAGTGGGAGGGGGTTGATTGGGGAATTGGAGGAGGGAAGAGGGCTTATGGGACTTATGGAGAGGGGGGAACCAGGAAAGGGAAAATCATTTGTAATGTACTCAAAGAATATAGCAAATAAAAATAAAATATAATAAAATAAAATAAAAATTTTTTCTATAGTGTTGCTTATGTCTGATAAGGATTAATAGTGAACTGGTTTCAATTTAAATTATCTCAGTAGTGTAACTGCATACTAACCAAGGTAAAAATGTTGACTACACAGTTTCCTAGTTACAAGATTGAACATAAAAGGAATCTGTGGGGATCATTTTGTGAGAAAACTAATGAGGTAAGACACAAGCAGAATACATGCCTGAGGCCCACTGGAACCACATGGCTTGACTGGCAGATGAGTCAAGGAAAATGATTCAAGTATAAAAATCATGTTTCATTTTTTTAAAATTTAATTACTTTAAACTCTAACATAAAAGCTGTATTGATTTTTGATCATTTGTTTTTCTTGTATGTTTCTCCAGACATCATATATATTAATATTTATACATAAAACTAATACAAAACTACTCTTGTATATAAAAAACCAGAAGTTGTAGTTATTTTTCATTCCTCAGTACACTGAACTAAGATAACATCCATAGTTATCTAAGGCTATGTGTAAGACATATTCTAGCATAATTTAGTAAAAGGACCTTGCAAGAGAGAATTAATGAAGACACCAGATAAACCTTAAGTGTCTGAGCTAGAGCATCTAGAGTTGATTCCACTCTAGTGATTTTCGAAACAAACCAGAGGCAAATGAAGCATAGGATGCCTATCAGGATGAGCTACCAAATCACTGATTTATTAAAAATACATTTTGTATTGAGTCATTAGAATAAAAGTAGGAATGTATAATTACAAAACAGATAATAAACAAAAAAATAATTATGTCATTTTCAATAATTTTAATAATTATTCAAATAATTTTATTTCATATAACTATTTAAATTAAATGTTCATTTTTCTGGCTTGATAAATTATATTTATTTGCTTTCTAATTACAATTAGTAGTTTTCCAAAACACAACTCAAAGTTCCATGTTTTATTATACAGAGCTGCATTTTTCCAATTCTTACAATAGATTATTTTCACTAAAAATTAAATTTACCTGTAAAACTTTTAAATCATTTTCTTTATATTAACAGATATTCAGTAGTTTGCATACTTACAGAGAAGAGATTTATTTAAGAGACATGGAAAAATTGTGATTAGCAATTTTAAATTTTAGATACTGCATAATACTATACAATTTAATACATTTCAAAGAAGTTGTTGAAACATGGAAATACTGTGTAGTCAAAAGTAATTAAATGACACTGGACACACTGTTTTATTTAATCATAAAACTCTATAGAGCCTATAGTTTTAAAAGAGAAAACAAAACAAAACTGAATAGTTTTTTTTTTGGTAAAGAGATTAGCATGGATGTCATCCATGAATTTATTACATGCCATTCAACACACAAACCACACAGATAAATCAGTCAAACCAGATCAAATAAAACAATTAAATGTTTGCAACCCTTAAGATAATAGAATGGCAGGACAGAAGGACAGAGAGTAGGTAATGAATATCAAAGTAAGACATAATTTTATGAATAGAGTACACTGAAGGAAGACAAGGTCCTGGACTATGTGGTTTCTCAAGAAGAATGGTCCAGAGCCATGGGTAAGCTATGTACTCTTCTAAGAGAGATCACTTTTATATCACGTATGATGAAACAGAAATGGGAAGAAAGAGCAGGTGGGAATATAATTCAGGCTCCAGATCAGAATGGCCTGCAAAATACTCAGTGGAGAGTGATGAAGAGAAAATAGGGTGTTTGAGGTATAACATGGAACCATAAACATCAAAATTTGTTTGAAAGGAAGCTGTTGGACAAAGAATATTAAGAAGGCACATTTACTAAAGAAAAGTATACTGTTGTTTATCTGACATGGGAGAAATAAATAACATTATTTGTAAATTAGCAAATATTTCCTTTGGCTTTGTTCTTCAACTTTCTAATCACAAATTTGAAAGGAAATAGTGTATATTAAGAGATGTTGGAAATTGAATCATGACTTTTCTCTTTCCTGGAGTCGGGTGGACCAGTGGAATCCACAAAGGACAAAAATAAGATATTCTCACGAATTAGGAGTAAAATCATAAACCATTTTAAAAGTTTCAAATATCTGAAAAACTGCTACAGAGATCAAGATGAGCATCAGAGAAAATGACTCTGATATTAACAAGATGTCTGTTGGTGAAAGTTATATAAAGACAAAATAAACTACTATGCAGACGAAATCCATATATAGGGTAGCTACATTATTCTTAATTATAACACTTTGAACAAAATATTTTAAAACTAATCAATGTGACAAGAACACAAAACCAAAATTAAACCTAGGAAGTCTTTTGAATGATAATTTATGAAACAGTTGAATTACTTGATATTAAATATTAATCAATAGTCAAATAAAGACTTTGAAATATTTGAGGGCTACTTGGCTTTTCTCAAGCAGTTTAAAATTTTCTATTTAAATATTTACTACATACTGATAATAAATTACACTGATAAATAATATACGACTTACTCAACTTTATACTGCCAAGTAAATATAGAGCAAGCTTTGCTTAAGAACCATAAAGATACTTCCTTGTCAAATCTCTAGACAGTCTAACTCCAACAATCAATGACATACCTACTTCTCCATATCTGAGAGTCACAGTATCCAAGAGTTAGGTCTACCAAATGCAGCATACTCAGTTGACTCCCATGGAACATGGCCAGTGCCTCTACAACTACATAATATCAACAGAAAAATAGATGTGCACCATATCAAGTCTCCTTTGGATACTTCTTCAGTAATTCAGCTTACATGACTACCCCAAAGCATTTCAAGACTGGAGAACAAATAGCTTTCATTTTTGCTAGCATCACGGCTTCTAGAATGTCTGACTCAGGAACCATTTTCAGCCTTCAGTGAGGACTACGAATCGTGTTCACTCATAAAAAAGAAAAAAAATGATTCATTTATGAAAGTTTGGTTCTTGTTATCCTAATGTGCATTAAAACTTAAATAATTTATATTTATAACCCATTTTTGCTATCAGGCTATATACAAGAGGAAGAAAATGTCAGCATGGAAACCAACATAAATATTAAATGCTAATTTTTTTCAATTAGAATTTAAAGCTTGCAAAAGCTACAGCTCTGCAGTACAATGTGTGCTCAGTACATTTGAGAAACTTGGTTCCTAGCCAAGGTGTTATGCTTGTCACAATGTCAGACATTTAATGGAAATAACATTTTAATTGACAAATAATATTTTATCTGCTTGTGAGATAAAATGTGATGCATTTCGGGTGAGCCAGCACTTGGAATACATGTATAATTGTGTCTGCCATTCTCATTCTGCACAATGTGAATGTACATTCTCTTGTCTGAATGACATAGTATGTGCCAAATTTTGTGTATTTATCCCCTGCTACACTTGGAACTGGTGTTGACCCCAAAGGACTAAACATATTTCGTCTTTATTTCTGGTGATATTGGAAGGTAGGATAAGTCATTAGTAGATGGTACAGAACGTTCCAGATTACTCACCTTGAAGGAAGATGTAGGAAGAAGTCTTTTCTTCTCTGGTGTTCAGTTTGTAGCCATTCTGTGACAAGCAGCTTCACTCTGAGGCCTTTCTAGCATATACTCTACATTCCTTTGGCTTGGAGCAATAGAGGCAATTCATCATGGGTCACACCTTCTAAAAGTAGAGATCTGAGCAAAACACATCATTCCTTTTTGTAAGCTGGGGAAAAAATGGATATTTTTTCCACAGTGACAGGTCACTGACATAGGCTCCTCTACTTTAGATTGTTTCTAGATTATTTATCAAATTTAATACAATGTAAGTGCTATGTAGTTCTTAGAGTATATTATTTATAAAATAGTATATGGCCCCTATATACTAATGTACAATAAGTCTGTGTACACTTTCCATTTTCAAATAGCTTCAGTACAAGTGGCTAAATGAAACCAGGAATATAAATCCCACTTGTACACAGAGAGAGCTCACTATATAACACACAGAGCAATAATTTTTAAAAATATTGTCAACTAATTTATCTATCACTTGATAGTGAGCATTTTTGAAACACCAAATGTATTGTGGTTAACAGTCATCACCCTGCTGCACCTAGGGAAGTAGACATAGGGAAGAGCTGAGAATAGCACAGCAAACTAAATTTTCATTGTTAATTTTATGTCAAGTACTTTTTAAATTGCTTCAAAATGTGAGACTATCTAAATGGATTGTAAGAATTTGTGCTGGTCTCTAATGTCTTTATTTGGCCTTGGATCATGTAAATGAATCCATTAAATATGTTTACTTATTAAGTTATCATATGATTATTAATTGTATAATTGAGACATCTATGATCGTATCCATCACTAGTGTGTTCTCAACATGGAAAAATGAGCATTATAATTGTGTGTGTGTGTGTGTGTGTGTGCACACGTGCGTTCAAACAGTAACCCCTTCTCTTAACTCCCCACCAGTCCTCTTCCCTCAGTTTCCAGCCTAGCCCCTTCAAATATTTCTACCCAGCTTTCCTCTCTCCATTCCTCAACCATCTCCTTACATGGTGCCCTCTTTCAATTTTCCCAATGCTAGCAGCTCCAAACTATAACTAATGCCCTAGCAGATCTGCTCAGTGCAGCTTCTCCTGGGTCATCTGTCTCCCAACAATAATTTCTGTGCCTACTCTCCTAGCCCAATCCCTTTTCACAACTTCAGCTGGCTTTTTTTTTTTTTAATAACAGATCTTGTTCCTAGAAACCTGAGACAACTAACATACAAAGGCATAGGGTTAACCTGTTCTAACAGCTAACAATTCTTTTTTTGTGTGTTGTTTAATTATTCTATTCATTTACATCTCAAATGATATGCCCACTCCCTGGTTACCTCTCCCCAAACTCCCCCCATCCCACATCCACCCTATCCTCCATCCCCACTGATTGATTCTATGAGGGTATTCCTCCATCTACCCTCTCCCACCTGACGGCTCCAGCATCCCCCTACACTGGGGCATAAAACCTCCACAGAACCAAGGGCCTCTCCTCTCATTGATATCAGACAAGACCATCCTCTGCTACATGTACCTGGAGCTGAGGATACCTTCATGTACAGCCCTTGGTTGGTAGTCTAGTCCCTGGGAGCACTGGGTACTGTGGCCAGCTACCAATGTTTTCTCTACAGCTAACAATTCTTAAATGGACAATTGAATAACAACTGAGTATCCTCTGAAGGGCCAGAGATACAAAATAAATCACATCACAGAGATTATTTGCAAGTTTTTTGTTTTTGTTTTGTTTTGTTTTGTTTTGTATGGAGATTTCTTAATTCTGTTCATGTGGTCATGAACAAGTGTTCATGAGAGAGAACAAAAATAAAAAGCATACTGATCTTTATGGGTAGAATATTACTCTGCCATATAATCTTTTTATTTTATTCGATATAATTTATTTGCATTTCAAATGATTTCCCCTTTTCTAGCCCCCCCCCACTCCCCGAAAGTCCCGTAAGCCCCCTTCTCTTCCCCTGTCCTCCCTCCCACCCCTTCCCACTTCCCCGTTCTGGTTTTGCCGAATACTGTTTCACTGAGTCTTTCCAGAACCAGGGGCCACTCTTCCTTTCTTCTTGTATCTCATTTGATGTGTGGATTATGTTTTGGGTATTCCAGTTTTCTAGGTTAATAACCACTTATTAGTGAGTGCATGCCATGATTCACCTTTTGAGTCTGGGTTACCTCACTTAGTATGATGTTCTCTAGCTCCATCCATTTGCCTAAGAATTTCATGAATTCATTGTTTCTAATGGCTGAATAGTACTCCATTCTGTAGATATACCACATTTTTTTGCATCCACTCTTCTGTTGAGGGATACCTGGGTTCTTTCCAGCATCTGGAAATTATAAATAGGGCTGCTATGAACATAGTAGAGCATGTATCCTTATTACATGGTGGGGAATCCTCTGGATATATGCCCAGGAGTGGTATAGCAGGAAATTCTGGAAGTGAGGTGCCCAGTTTTCGGAGGAACCGCCTGACTGATTTCCAGAGTGGTTATACCAATTTGCAACCCCACCAGCAGTGGAGGAGTGTTCCTCTTTCTCCACACCCTCTCCAACACCTGCTGTCTCCTGAATTTTTAATCTTAGCCATTCTGACTGGTGTAAGATGAAATCTTAGGGTTGTTTTGATTTGCATTTCCCTAATGACTAATGAAGTTGAGCATTTTTTAAGATGCTTCTCCGCCATCCGAAGTTCTTCAGGTGAGAAT
This sequence comes from Apodemus sylvaticus, assembly GCF_947179515.1. Classification (NCBI taxonomy): domain Eukaryota; kingdom Metazoa; phylum Chordata; class Mammalia; order Rodentia; family Muridae; genus Apodemus; species Apodemus sylvaticus. The sequence goes on from NC_067479.1 coordinate 11,586,888, forward strand.
TCTTTGTTTAACTCTATACCCCATTTTTAAATAGGGTTGTTCGGTTTTCTGGAGTCTAACTTCTTGAGTTCTTTATATATACTGGATATTAGCCCTCTATCTGATGTAGGATTGGTGAAGATCTTTTCCCAATTTGTTGGTTGCCGATCTGTCCTCTTGATGGTGTCCTTTGCCTTACAGAAACTCTGTAACCTTATGAGGTCCCATTTGTCAATTCTTGCTCTTAGAGCATACGCTATTGGTGTTCTGTTCAGAAACTTTCTCCCTGTACTGATGTCCTCAAGGGTCTTCCCCAGTTTCTTTTCTATTAGCTTCAGAGTGTCTGGCTTTATGTGGAGGTCCTTGATCCATTTGGATTTGAGCTTAGTACAAGGAGACAAGGATGGATCAATTCGCATTCTTCTGCATGCTGACCTCCAGTTGAACCAGCACCATTTGTTGAAAAGGCTATCTTTTTTCCATTGGATGTTTTCAGCCTCTTTGTCGAGGATCAAGTGGCCATAGGTGTGTGGGTTCATTTCTGGATCTTCAATCCTGTTCCATTGATCCTCCTGCCTGTCACTGTACCAATACCATGCAGTTTTTAACACTATTGCTCTGTAGTGCTGCTTGAGGTCAGGGATACTGATTCCCCCAGATTTTCTTTTGTTGCTGAGAATAGTTTTAGCTATCCTGGGTTTTTTGTTGTTCCAGATGAATTTGATAATTGCTCTTTCTAACTCTGAAGAATTGAGTTGGGATTTTGATGGGTACTGCATTGAATCTGTATATAGCTTTTGGCAAAATGGCCATTTAAACTATATTAATCCTGCTGATCCATGAGCATAGGAGGTTTTCCCATTTTTTGAGGTCTTCTTCCATTTCCTTCTTCAGAGTCTTGAAGTTCTTGTCATACAGATCTTTCACATGTTTGGGAAGAGTCACCCCAAGATACTTTATACTGTTTGTGGCTATTGTGAAGGGGGTCATTTCCCTAATTTCTTTCTCAGCCTGCTTATCCTTTGAGTATAGGAAGGCCACTGATTTGCTTGAGTTGATTTTATAACCTGCCACTTTGCTGAAGTTGTTTATCAGCTGTAGGAGCTCTCTAGTGGAGTTTTTTGGGTCACTTAGGAAGACTATCATGTCGTCTGAAAATAATGATAGTTTGACTTCTTCCTTTCCAATTTGTATCCCTTTGACCTCCATATGTTGTCGAATGGCCCGAGCTAGTACCTCAAGTACAATATTGAAAAGATAAGGAGAAAGAGGGCAGCCTTGTCTGGTCCCTGATTTCAGTGGGATTGCTTCAAGTTTCTCTCCATTTAGTTTGATGCTGGCTACCAGTTTGCTGTATATTGCTTTTACTATGTTTAGGTATGGGCCTTGAATTCCTGTTCTCTCCAAGACTTTAAGCATGAAAGGATGCTGAATTTTGTCAAATGCTTTTTCAGCATCCAATGAAATGACCATGTGGTTTTGTTCTTTGAGTTTGTTTATGTATTGGGTTGTATTGATGGATTTCCGAATATTGAACCAACCCTGCATTCCTGGGATAAAGCCTACTTGATCATGGTGGATGATCGTTTTGATGTGTTCTTGGATTCGGTTGGCAAGAATTTTATTGAGTATTTTTGCATCGATGTTCATAAGGAAAATTGGTCTGAAGTTCTCTTTCTTTGTTGGATCTTTGTGTGGCTTTGGTATCAGCGTAATTGTGGCTTCGTAGAAGGAATTGGGTAGTGTTCCTTCTGTTTCTATTTTGTGGAATAGTTTGAAGAGTATTGGTGTTATTTCTTCTTTGAAGGTCTGGTAGAATTCTGTACTGAAACCATCTGGTCCTGTGCTTTTTTTGGTTGGAAGACTTTCTATGACTCCTTCTATTTCTTTAGGCTTTATGGGACTGTTTAGATGGTCTAGTTGGTCCTGATTTAATTTTGGTATTTGGTATCTGTCAAGGAAATTGTCCATTTCCTCCAGATTCTCCAGTTGTGTTGAGTACAGGCTCTTGTAGTAGGATCTGATGATTTTTTGGATTTCCTCAGTTTCCGTTGTTATATCTCCCTTTTCATTTCTAAGTTTGTTAATTTGGATACTTTCTCTGTGCCCTTTCGTCAGTCTGGCTAAGGGTTTATCTATCTTGTTGATTTTCTCAAAGAACCAGCTCCTGGTTTTGTTGATTTTTTGTATGGTTCTCTTTGTTTCTACTTGATTGATTTCGGCCCTGAGTTTGATGATTTCCTGCCTTCTACTCCTCCTGGATGAAATAGCTTCTTTTTGTTCTAGGGCTTTCAGGTGTGTCATTAAGTTGGTAACGTATGCTCTCTCCATTTTCTTTTTGGAGGCACTCAGGGCTATGAGTTTTCCTCTTAGCACTGCTTTCATTGTGTCCCATAGATTTGGGTATGTTGTGTTTTCATTTTCATTGTGTTCTAAAAATTCATTAATTTCTTTCTTTATTTCTTCCTTGACCAAGGTATCATTGAGTAGAGTATTGTTCAATTTCCACGTGTATGTGGGTTTTCTGTTGTTTCTGTTGCTATTGAAGACCACTTTTACTCCATAGTGATCAGATAGGAGGCATGGGATTAGTTCGATCTTCTTATATTTGTTGAGGTCTGTCTTGTGACCAATTATATGGTCGATTTTGGAGAAGGTACCATGAGGGGCTGAAAAAAAGGTATATTCTTTTGTTTTAGGATAGAATGTTCTATATATATCTGTTAAATCTAATTGGTCCAAAGCTTCAATTAGTTTCATTGTGTCCTTGTTTAGTTTCTGTTTTCCTGATCGGTCCATTGAGGAAAGTGCAGTGTTGAAGTCACCCACAATTATTGTGTTAGGTGCAATGTGTGCTTTTAGTTTTAATAAAGTTTCTTTTATGAAAGGTGGTGCCCTTGCATTTGGAGCATAGATGTTCAGGATTGAGAGTTCTTCTTGTTGTATTTTTCCTTTGACCAGCAAGAAGTGTCCCTCAGAGTCTCTTTTGATGACTTTGGGTTGAAAGTCAATTTTATCTGATATTAAAATGGCTACTCCAGCTTGTTTCCTGAGACCATTTGCTTGTAAAATTGTCTTCCAGCCTTTTACTCTAAGGTAGTGTTTGTCTTTGACCCTGAGGTGTGTTTCCTGTAAGCAGCAAAATGTAGGGTCCTGTTTACGTATCCAGTCAGTTAGTCTGTGTCTTTTTATTGGGGCATTAAGTCCATTGATGTTAAGAGATATTAAGGAATAGTGATTGTTACTTCCTATCATTTTTGACGTTATTTTTTAAATTTGATTGCTTAACTTCTTTTGGGTTTGAGGAAAGGTTACTATCTTGCTTTTTCCAGGGTGAAGTTTCCTTCCTTGTATTGGTGTTGTCCTCCTATTATCCTTTTTAGGGCTGGGTTTGTGGATAGATATTGGGTAAACTTGGTTTTGTCGTGAAATATCTTAGTTTCTCCATCTATGGTGATTGAGAGTTTTGCTGGATATAGTAGTTTTGGTTGGCATTTGTGTTCTCTTAGAGTCTGCATGAGATCTGCCCAGGACCTTCTAGCCTTCATAGTCTCAGGTGAAAAGTCTGCTGTGATTCTTATAGGTCTTCCTTTATATGTTACTTGGCCTTTTTCTCTTACTGCCTTTAATATTCTTTCTTTGTTTAGAACATTTGGTGTTTTGATTATTATGTGACGGGAAGTATTTCTGTTCTGGTCCAGTCTGTTTGGAGTTCTGTAGGCTTCTTGTATATTCATGGGCATCTCTCTCTTTAGGTTAGGGAAGTTTTCTTCCATAATTTTATTGAAGATATTTGCTGGCCCTTTAGGTTGTAAATCTTCCCTCTCATCTATGCCTATAATCCTTAGGTTTGGTCTTCTCATTGTGTCCTGGATTTCCTGGATATTTTGGGTTACAAGCTTTTTGCATTTTGCATTTTCTTTAACTGTTGAGTCCATGGTTTCTATGGAATCTTCAGCATCTGAGATTCTTTCTTCTATTTCTTGTATTCTGTTGTTGATATTTGCATCTCTGTCCCCTGATTTCTTCCCAAGGCTTTCTATCTCCAAAGTTGTCTCCCTTTGAGTTTTCTTAGTTGTTTCTACTTCTGATTTTAGATCCTGGATGGTTTTGCTTAGCTCCTTCTCTTGCTTGTTTGTGCTTTCCTGTAATTCTTTAAGAGATTTTTGTGTTTCCTCTTTCATGACCTCAGCCTGTTGACCAAAGTTCTCCTGTATTTCTTTAAGTGATTTTTGCGTTTCCTCCTTGTTGGCTTTTATATTCTCTTGGATTTCTTTCAATGATTTTTGTGTTTCCCTAGTAAGGGCTTCTAACTTTTGATACATCTTCTCCTGAATTTCTTTAAGTATGTCCTTCATGTGTTCCTGTACCAGCAGCATGACCAGTGATTTTAAATCCAAATCTTGTTTTACTGTTGTGATGGGGTATCCAGGACATGCTGGTAGAGGAGAATTGGGTTCAGATGTTGCCATATTGCCTTGATTTCTGTTAGTGATGTTCCTGCGTTTGCCTTTTGCCATCTAGTTCTCACTGGTGTTACTTGGTCTTGTCAGTGCTGGACTCACCAGTGCAAGCTGCCCCTTCCCTGTTGGCCTCTGGTGCACAGCTTACACCCTGCACTGCCTGTAGACACGGTGCTGCTGTCCAGGCTGTTCAGATCCCGAAGCAGGCACCTGAAGGCTTCTGCTGGGGCCCGCAGGATTTACCGGAGCACACCGACTTCTCCCAGCTGGCTGCCCGGAAGCCCCCACTAGCCTCAGGGCTCAGACCCCTGCGGTGTTGGCCTCGGATTATGCTTGTGTACCTCAGTCTGTCCGATCTCTGGAGTCCGAGATCAAGATGGAGGTGAGTTTCTCCTGACTGGCGGGAGGCCGCGTTCTGAAGTGGCTTCCATGCAGGAAAGGCGCCGCACAACTGCAGCTGCTTGCCGCCCGGCTGGTCAGGGAAGGTCAGTGGTCCTGGGCGCAGGGCCTAACTGGACCCTGTGTCGCCTTGGTTCCACTGTTGATGGCCCTTCAGCTGGACCAGCCACTGCTGCACTGCTGCTGCTGCCGCCGCTGCCGCCACCGATGAGTGCCATATAATCTTTAACAAGTTAATTGATTAACCTAAAAGCAGGAGACAGAGAAAATAAGATTTAATTTTTTCCTTTATTTTTATTAGTTCTCTGTGAATTCCATCAAATGCATTTTGATTATATGAACCCAGTCCTCAGTCACTACCAGATTCACCCCATCTTCCTAACCCAAACAACTGTGTTCTCAGTCTTCCTTAAAAAGTCAAGTCCAAAAGGACAAAACAGCAACCAACAAATTGGGAAAAGATCTTCACCAACTCTACATCTGATAGAGGGCTAATATCCAATATATACAAAGAATTCAAGAAGTTAGCCCCCAGGGAACCAAATAACCCTATTAAAAATGTGGTACAGAGCTAAACAAAGAATTTTCACCTGAAGAAATTCAGATGGTCAAGAAGCATCTTAAGAAATGTTCAACATCATTAGTCATTAGGGAAATGCAAATCAAAACAACCCTGAGATTTCACCTCACACCAGTCAGAATGGCTAAGGTTAAAAACTTTGGTACAACCACTCTGGAAATCAGTCTGGCGGATCCTCCGAAAACTGGGCACCTCACTTCCAGAAGATCCTGTTATACCACTCCTGGGCATATACCCAGAAGATTCCCCAGCATGTAATAAGGATACATGTTCCACTATATTCAGAGCAGCCCTATTTATAATTGCCAGAAACTGGAAAGAACCCAGATATCCCTCAACAGAGTGGATACAAAAAATGTGGTATATCTACACAATGGAGTACTATTCAGCCATTAGAAACAATGAATTCATGAAATTCTTAGGCAAATGGATGGAGCTGGAGAACATCATACTAAATGAGGTAACCCAGACTCAAAAGATGAATCATGGTATGCACTCACTAATAAGTGGATATTAATCTAGAAAACTGGAATACCCAAAACATAATCCACACATCAAATGAGGTACAAGAAGAATGAAGGAGTGGCCCCTTGTTCTGGAAAGACTCAGTGTAGCAGTATAGGACAAAACCAGAACGGGGAAGTGGGAAGGGTTGGGTGGGAAAACAGGGGGAGGGAAGGGGGCTGATGGGGAGTGGGGGACTAGAAAAGGGGAAATCATTTGAAATGTAAATAAATATATCAATAAATTAAAAAAAAAACTCAGGAGACAGCAGGTGTTGGCGAGGATGTGGAAAAAGAGGAACACTCCTCGACTTCTGGTGGGATTGCAAGATGGTATAACCACTATGGAAATCAATCAGTCTGTTGCTTCCTCAGAAAATTGCACATGACACTTCTGAAGGACCCTGCTATTCCTCTCCTGGGCATATACCCAGAGGATTCTCCGGCATGAAATAAGGACACATGCTCCACTATGTTCATATCAGCCTTATTTATAATAACCAGAAGCTGGAAATAACCCAGATGTCCCTCAGTGAAGAAATGGATACAGAAAATGTGGTATATTTACACAATGGAATACTACTCAGCAATTAAAAACAATGCGTTTATGACATTTTTAGGCAGATTATTGAAAGTGGAAAATATCATCCTAAGTCAGGTAACCCAATTCCAAAAGAATACACATGGAATGCAATCATTGATAAGTGGATATTAATTAGCCCAGAAGCTCTGAATACCCAAGACACAATTTGCATATCAAATGACTCCGATGAAGAAGTATGGAGAGGGCCCTGATCCTGGAAAGGCTTGATCCAGCATTGTAGGGGAATACCAGGTCAGAGAAAAAGGAGGAAGGTGATTGGAGGTGGTGGAGAGAAGAGGGCTTATGGGACATATAGGAAGGGGGGAACTGGGAAAGGAGAAAGCATTTGGAATGTAAAAAAAAGAATTTAGAAAATAAATTTTAAAAAGTCAGGTACAATTTGTGTTCTCCATACACTTTCATGTGAGAAGCATTCAGTAAGGTATGGCAACCCCACAAGGGCCCAGGGCCTGAAGGGTAACTGACTCTGCCTGTTAGTCAGGCCCCTGCCATGGCAGTAGGTATGCCTTGCCATGTTGTTTATTGTTGGAGTATGTAAGATCTAAAGCTGTGCAAGATTGGCAATTATATTTCTCCACTAGTAATTGGGGCTTCCTACACAATGAATGACAGTCACCACAGAAGAAGCTTCCACGAGTGTCAGCTCTAGTTTTCAGTGTTCTCTGACTCAAGTCTATGGTATCATTGGCAACAAGTTCTTAGCCACAAATTCTAATATTTATATCTATATCTATATCTATATCTATATCTATATCTATATCTATATCTATATCTATATCTATATCTATATCTATATCTATATCTATATCTATATCTATATCTATATCTATATCTATATCTATATCTATATCTATATCTATATCTATATCTATATCTATATCTATATCTATATCTATATCTATCTATCTATCTATCTAGATAGATAGATAGATAGAGATAGAGATAGAGATAGAGATAGAGATAGAGATAGAGATATATTCTTTATTTACAATTCAAATGTTGTCCCTTTTCCTGGTTGCCCCCCAAACCCCCTAACCCATTCCCCCTCTCCCTGCTCACCAACCCACCCACTGCTGCTTCCTTATCCTGGCTTTCCCCTATCCTGGAGCATCCAGCCTTCTCAAGGTCAAGGGCCTCTTTTCCCTTTGATGTCCAACAAGTCCATCCTCTGCTCAAATTCTTAAGGATAACCAAGAGCATTTGAAATAGTCTGTCATATCAGGGGTTCTAAGGATGCCTATTTGCCAACATCTCCAAAACAGAAAAACCACACTGGAAATTTTATTAACCATTATTAAGCTGTAAGCTATTATAGCTTTACATAATTTAAATTCTTCAAAATTTCTGCAGAAGTTATGTGGCAGAGTACTAGAGACAGTACAAGTTGAAAGTAATGAACATTGTTTAAAACCACACAGCATGTTGCTGTTTGTATCAGCAATGTCCATTAAAGAGCAAGACATTCAAGGCTTATCTCCATATTTATGAATCCCATTTCCCAATTATTAATATTTCCCAGGACCAAGAGATTCCCCTACCAGTGATTCCTGATAAGTTAATCCTCTGCTACATATCCATCTAGAAACATATGTCTCCCTCTGTGTACTCTTTGGTTGGTGGTTTAGTCCCTAGAGTGTTAGGGGATCTGGTTGGTTCATACTGTTTTTCTCCTTATGGGATTGCAAACCCCTTCATCTCCTACTGTCCTTTCCCTACCTTCTCCATTGTTGTCTCCAAGCTCAGCCCAATGTTTGGCTGTGTACATCCACATCTATATTGGTCAGCTCTGGCAAAGCCTCTCAGGGGACAGCTATTCTGACTTCCTGTCAACTGTAAGTAAGCATGTAGAAGAATGCAAATGGATCCATTCTTATCTCCTTGTACAAAGCTCAAGTCCAATTAGATCAAGGACCTCCACATAAAACCAGATACAATTAATTTAACAGAAGAAGAAGAGGTGGGAAAGAACCTCAAATACATTGCCACAGGGGAAATTCCCCGAACAGAATACCAGTGGCTAATGCAATTCTTTAAGTTCAAGAATTCACAAATGGGACCTCATAATATTGAAAATCTTCTGTAAGGTGAAGAATACTGTCAATAAATAAAAAAGCAATCCACAGATTGGGAAAAGTTCTTTACCAACTCTACATCTGATGGAGGGCTAATATCCAAAATATACAAGGAACTCAAGAAATAAGACTCCAGAAAACCGAATAACCCTATGAAAAATGGGGTACAGAGCTAAAGAGAGGAATCTCAAATTGCTTCAAAGCACTTAAAGAAATGTTAATATCCTTAGTCATCAGGGAAGTCCAAATCAAAATAACCCTGAGATTCCACCTCACACCAATTCCACCAATCAGAATGGCTAAGATCAAAAACTCAGATGACAGCAGATGCTGACAAGGATGTGGAGAAGAGAAACACTCCTCCATTGCTGGTGGTATTGCAAAGCTGATACAACCACTCTGAAAATAAGTCTGGCATTTCTTCAGACAATTGGAAATAGTTCTACCTGAGGACCCAGCTGTACCACTCCTAGGCATATACCCAGAAGATGTTCAAACATGCAATAAGGACACATACTTCACTATGCTCATAACAGCCCTATTTATAATAGTCATAATGAGGAAAGAACCCAGATGTCCCTCAACAGAGGGATGGATACAGAAAATATGGTACGTTTACACTCTGGAGTACTATTCAGCTCTTAAAAATAATGATTTCATGAAATTCGCCATCAAATGGATGGAACTTGAAAATATCATCCTGAGTGAGGAGCTGTAGGATTTTCAAGAGCAGTAGTAATGGAAGTTTTCAAGATAGAATCAGCCTTCTGCCTTCTTTTCTTTGATTCACAATGATAATATGAATGTTTTGCTCCTTAATGTATCTCCATGATGGTATGGTTGCTTGTAAAAGTCCGAAAAGAAATAAAGTCAGTTGTATACCAAAACTTTCCAAACTTTGAGTAAAATGAACATTTTTTTGCTTTACCTGTCTGCATGTGTTCCTAACAGAAACAGAAAGCTGTCAGTGTGAAATAAGGCTATTTTGCTATAGGTTTCTTTGTAGTTTTCTTATTTCAGGCTGCCACAACAACAAACCTCTCATTGGATTGTTGACAACAACATCCATTTTTTTCTACAGTGCTGGAACCTGGAAGTTTGAGATGAGAGTAAGAGAATGATTCAGTGACTGAAGGCTTTTTGATCAGATGCAGATTGCCACCTTCTCTTTGTATTTTTATATGGTAGATAGGAAAGGTAAGAAAGGACTCTTTGGAGTATTCCTAAGAGCAGTAATTGCCCAGATGAAGGCTGCACTTTTATGACCTCATAAACTTAATTACTTCATGAAGGACCACATCCTAACATTATTATATTGGGTAGTAGAGTTTCAACACAAGTGTTTAGGCAATAGGGGGGTATATGTTTTACCCTACAACAAAGTAAAAACTAAAGCTTTTAACTGGTGCATGATTTTGAACAAAGGATTAATATTTATATGAGTATAAGTGAGGTATGTGAGTTATTCTCCTATTGATGTCATAGGACAAGACAAATAAAGCTAGGAGTCTTTCTCTCCCTCATGATTTAGGAGTTTTGTCTATCACTGGGGAAAATATGAAGTCAGAAAAAGACTTAAAAGTAGGCTGGTCGCAGTGGATCAACTCTCAGTAAGCAAGCCTGAGACCTAAGCATTTGTTAACATGTAAGAGAGTCTACTCAGCAAGAGAAATATAATGGCTTGCCTTGGCTGTACTTAAAATATTAGTGTGTTCTATGATGTATAGGTTCATTTGACAGTTACATAAGGAACATTTAAATGAGTTATTGTTAGGCAAGTGGATTCCTGTGAAGAGTGTGTGAAGCATCCTTTAAAGAGACCTCAGAGACTCCTGACTTCTCTGCTGGTTAATTACAATTCTGAGCATAGTAGATGTCCTAAGATGTTCTATAGTGGTTCCTTTGACTCTGGTAGTAATGGTCACCCTTAGCGTTTTTCCCAGAGTTTACCTAATTATATTTTCAGTTTGCTGCTGAGTGGAGATTCTTTAATTTCAAAATACTTACTAAAATAACATTTTAATAGGGTAAAATATACATAAACCTTTGCTTGGTACTTCTCTTGAATCAAAGGAAGGCAACATCTCAGACCCATGGCCAACCAGTTGATATCTAGGGAAACACTGATCCAGTCCCTTAGTGGCCACCAAAAACTGCATGTGACTGAAAGTTTGTCCTTACTTTCATTCCCTTTACCTTTTTTTTCTGAATATAAAAGGTCAGAAATGGCTGGAGAGATGGCTCAGTGACTTCAAAATGACTCTATTCATAATAAAAATTATAAAAGGTCACAAATTCAAAACATATAAAAATGTAATAAAATGTAAGTATTTTAATAAAATTTTATTCATTCAATTTAACAAAAATTAATACAAAGAAAACCGATTTTAATAAAATGAACATTTTAAAAATTCTATGTTCATGCTAATTCTTTCATAAAAATGGTGATCTATATTTACAAGAACTAACATTAAACAGGGTTTAATATATATACATATATATTAAATATATTTAATATATATACATATATATTATATATATATATAAAGCTATTAGTTATAATAACAACAACAACAATAATAATAACAAATAAGACTTATAATAAAAGGCAAAGGTATATGTTTAGGAAGTTGGTTTTTCTTTGTAGTTCATCATAAGAACAAAACTAACAAATGCACTTACAATAGATAGCAATTCGTAATTTACTAAAAATATATCAGTAATAATCAACTCATAGCAGTTGCTCATGTTTAGAACATACCCTTTGTGCTCCTTCCCCAATATTTGATTGGTTGCCAGTATGATAGATTTGTACAATTAAAGCCATTCATTTTTATATGACCCCAGGCACACATTGTTCTCCCTCATAATCCTTCATCTCTCTCCCAATGAAAACCTTCTCAACAGCCCTCCTCCTATGACCCACTGAGCTAACTACATTTGCTTGCATGAGCATGAATTGGGAGTTACTGGAGTCTTTTTCAATATCATATAACTCATTCTTGTTTTAGCTATGTCATATTATTCTCATCCCCTCTAATCTCCATAAAGTATCTACTTTTCCATATGCCATGAAAAATATGCTTGTGCTGTGGGGTTCTAAATTATTCACATTCATGCTTCTAATAGGCTGTACAATTTTAATAACACTCTCATTTTCAAACCTGTATTTGAAAACTTCATTATTTTATTATTACCTTATTACTTTCACACTCCAAAATTTGTGTTATGTTTTATCCCATAATCCTTACTCTATACACTGTATTTTCTTCTGTGATATTCTGCTTATTAAAATATTCTATTAAATTATCTCTCAATATTGCTATCATAATACATCACAAAATACAAGTTAATTGAAAGAAGCATTCTGAAATGTCTTTGTCTACATATTTATTCTTTCATTCAGAGAAATAAATACTGGTACATGTCCAAGGCTAATCACAATATTTGATAGTACCTTTTAGCCTATATCAGCAGATTTAGTTTTAAATGTGCATTGGTTAACTACTGTCAAGTCCCATTTAGCCTTCCTGCACTTCTACCCACACACCTGTGCCTCTCACAAATTTTGATTTCCTCCTTGGGTCACAGGAACCTGGGTACCCACAAACCTCCGCCTACAAGTTAGACTTCCCAGCACAATAAACTGTACTAGACCAGTCCTTTTCTCCTTGTACTGTCACCTCTTATGATGACTGTAGGAGGACATCTAGGAAGTCCATTAAATCACTCACATCATATTTAAATTTTCAGAAAATGTCATCTACTAATAGAATAATAAAATGGGTTTATGTCATAAAAGGCATACTTTGTATTGTTTAAACCTCACAGGTCTCACAATGCAATTGTGGAAAACAAATTCATTCACACCTCATTAAATATAAAGTGGTAATCTCACTAGACAAGTCAGAAAATGAGTCACACAAACCACACACACACACACACACACACACACACACACACACACACATACACACACACACAGCATCCCAGTGACTTCAGAAGATCCTCACTCATCTACACTGACATCACACACATTTCTTGTAGCCCTCATAAAACAATGTTGCTGAGGTGTGCAACAGTCACAATCAAAATAAATTATATACCAAAGTGTGAAGATGGAAAACACTATTTTGTGTAATTTGTTCATCACAATATGAAATTAAACAAAGAAGAAAAAAATCCCAAAGGTTTGCAGTGACCTTTGTACAGGATGCACATTTCAGAAAAAACCTGCATCCTCTTCATCCTTGATCTGTTCTTGCACCACTTTCTGGCTACATCATGGTAACCACTGCCCTTCCAACTGCTCAAAAACAGCACTGTTCCCTTCCTCGTCTCAATCTCTTTCTCGACCTACTCTTTTTAGATGTATCCATGTCAGTGCTTAATCAGCAAATTATGCAATGTGGATGTCACAATATAACAATCACTCTAAATAGAAGATTTAACAAGCAATTTTTTACTCAGTTGTTTTTTGTCAGCCAATTTTTCTTTCCTCCCATAAATAGTAATAAGGTGTCTAAATTCTTGTAGAATATAGAAAATCTTCCTGTCCTTTCTCTATGCTATTCTTTTTAATAAAATTATTTAATAAATGGTTCTTTCAAAGAACAATGATGTGAAATGATGTACTGAAATGTCTAATTTTCTCCTTTACATCAGGAACTATATTCTTCTCAATTTAGTAAAAACATGCACTGAGTATTTCCACAGATATTATGTAGTCACTTTGACAAACATAACAGGAAAATTTACCAAGGATAAATCACGAGTATTCTTGTTAAAAATAAGGAACACAGAGAATAACATCTATATGTTTGGTATGTCTTACATTTTAAGTGGTCATATTCAACATGTTCTATCAGAAATATATGCATATATGATGTAACAGATAATTATGTATATGTGTATGTGTGTGTGTATGTATATTTATGATCTCATTACCCTTATATGTTGTGGAAGCTTGTTAATTTCCATTTCTTTTTTAGTTGTTTAATTGAAATGATAATTACAATAAATATGTACACCATTAATTTGGGGCAAATTTTACCTTATAATCTTTGGGAAAGGATCGGTGATTTATATTTCAAACACTATCTACAGGTCACAAAGTGTACTGAGTTAGGTAAACATCTATTCTATATACAGTTTTGTCTAAAAAGTAGTAGGAAAGCCATAGCAGTTACTCCCACGGTAGTGAATGTAATTCTTGGCATACTGCCAAGCTCTACTTCTAAGGTGTTTAGCTGAATGAAAGTGAGGACTACAGGGACCCGGATGAATCCCTGAGTTTCTGACACAACAGATTGAACTCCTGTTATCTTGTACACTTGGAAGAAAGCAGCATTTTTTCATATTTTCAATGTCACAACCTTGGGCAACTCAAAGCAGTAAAGTATCCCAGCTGGGATAGAGCAGTGGAACACAATCAACAGAAGAATCTGGTCTCAACAGGAAGACATTATGAAAGCAAAAAAAGCTGCCACCAAACAATGTGCAAGCTTGTTCAAACAAATAAGGAACTTGTTGAAACTATCCAGAGGGCCAAGAAACCTATGAGGAAAGTCTTGTGTGACTGGAGAAATTTGAGCAGTATAGATTGGTTAGAATAAAATAGTGTGCTCTTACTGGTTATTAATGTTTCTTTCCACAACATAGAAACTTTGTAATTTTATGAGGTCCCATTTGTCAATTCTTGATCTTAGAGCATAAGCTATTGGTATTAGATGCAGAACGTTATGAACACAAAGTGATAATAAAAATTATCATTTTCACTTTAGTTTCTGTTAGTTTCAGATAGATAGCTCTAAACAAATGACCTAACCATATCTACATATTTGAAATATTTAGTCCCATTCACAAACAAATGGAAAGAAAACGGGAATGCAGGCAAGCCTGGGAAGACTCAACGACCTGTGTTCTTTCCATTCCATCCCAGAAAAAAAAACAAAAAATAATGTCACTTAGTCAAGGTGGATTTACCACCTAACTGAATCAAATAAAAATAAAATACTTTATAGGCAGGTTCACAGAATGACTTATTAATAAGGCAGTTCCACATTTATTCTACTCTTGTATGACTCTAGGATTGTGCCAGTTTGACTAAACTAACCATCCTAGGTATCTATAAATTATATTTATACATCTAAGTTTTATCCATACAAGACAGGATTTACAGACTAGAATGTAAACCCACTTATCTTGTTGAAAATAGCTCACAAAGAATGACAGAGCACAGGTAGCCCCAATACTGGATCAAAACATCAATTTGAAAGCTTTCTGCCACAATTGATGTTAAACAAAATAAATGTTTAAAAACATGACTGCCATAAGTAAAACTATCTAGCGTAAGCGAATGGCTGAGAGATGAGTCTGCATGGTATAAGGAAAAGACTTTGGGGTGAAGAAAATAGGTAGTCGCACAAGCTTTAGCCACCCCCGTTTTCACCCTGATATTGAGAAAATAAAATATTACAGATAAAATGACAGAGGCCCTGCTAAGTGGAAGAGACTGACTGACCTGGCTTGTAGAAACTGTATCGATGTCTATTCTTAGCTACTGAAGAAATTTCACAAGGATGGAAGGAAAAAGAAGAAAACAAGGGGAAAAATAAAACATTTGCTTATTTTTCTGCTTTTCTTCCAAGTCATCTCCTAAGTAAGAAGAGTAGAAATGGTCAAATCATCGAGTGTCTTTTGAAACTTAAGGAAAGCAAACCAGCAAACCCCAACACAAGTAAAACCTAAATTGGCATGAATGCCATGGGACCATGGCTTAACGTACCTGTACTAATAAATGTGTGTATCACTTGTCATTAAATGTTACACAATATATTAAAAATGTAGAAAATACATTCCTAATGTATATGAAAATCTAACTAGATTGACAGGAAATATTGAAAGTGAACTTCCTATTTTAAATTTAAGAAGCCAAAAATATATAAATGGCATATTTTTATTAATTCTTAGAGAATTTTATGCAGTATTTTATACTGCTGGCTCTTAACTCCTTCCAAATCTACCCCCTTATCCGTGCAATATCTTCGTCCATTTTTAAACATAATAACCCACAATTTTGGGGGCCATTCACATATGCATTGATAGGAGACCATCCTTAGGTGACATTTCAGGAGCAGGCTCTTAAAGAAAAGTGACTCTCCTTTGACCACACGCTATTAAAGATGCACAGCTCCTTCTCGGGGATCAGAGACACATGAGAATCTCCCCAAAGCAAGTGGATTTTTGTTTGGCTTGGTCATGTGTGCCCCTTTGCAAGCAGTATAATCTGCTGTGAGTTCATGGGTGCAGCCTTTCTATCCTGTCCACTCTGATCATCCCTAGCCTCTGGCTTTTATAACATTTCTTTCTTATCTCCTACAATTGTTCCGGAGCCTTTAGGGTATGCTATATATATTCACTTTGTGGATGATCCAAAGTTACTTTGTTTCCAAGGTTTCTTTTTTTGCATTATATTTTTGCATTAACCACTCTCTACTACTCAAAGAAACCTGTCTGATGAGTGATGAGACCCACAGTATGTGGTGGGGGGAGAGATCTGGATTTAGAAGGTAGATTGAAAGTATACCACATTTGGTAAGATAGTAGGTTCACAGCTGGTGCCTATGAGCTCACCAAACATTGGTTCTTAGTGAAATTTTTAGTACCAGGCATGTTATATCCTCCTGTAGGGTGAGCCTTAAATCCAGTCATAACACTTATTTGTTCCCACAGCGTTCATGGTTCATGGATCTGAAGGCTTTTTGCTCAACAGTGGATCCATAGGTTGCCAAATAAAATAAAATAATAAAATAAAATAAAATTGGTGGCATTTGTAAAACGTCTCTTTTCTTGTCAGAGGTAGTGGGAGGAATTCAGTAGCACTGCTTGCTTAGGTCTATTAGCATTAAAGATTATTCACAAAATAAGAAAAAGCTGAAGCTATTTTATAATGACAAAAATTCTAAGATGTTTAACCAACTTTCTATGTTTGTTTGTTTTGGTTAATTTACATTTTTGATATTTGACATAATTTCACAGTTCAAGCAGTAGAAGTCAATCTCACTACGTAGCACAGGATAATTGAGTTCCTCTTTTGTTGCCTGTAATGCAAAAAAAAAAAAAAAAAAAAATCAAAATCACCAGTCAGTGGTCTCGGCCTGTTCTCAACCAGCACATAGTCCTGCATGTTTCCCCTTGCCAAGGCCTCTCCCACCAATGCTTGATCTGCTTTTCAAAGCTCAGAAATTGCTTTCTAGGTCCATTGGCTACCTGCTGCCAAACTACCCCACTCTCCCAAATTTCTGTGGCTAGCTGGGGTGCACTCTGGGCAACCCCTGCTCTCTTGCAGTTATCTTACCTTTCCCTGGTGCTTAGTTGAGTCACCCTGAAACGGAAAACACCAGACAATCTTAGATCAGAGTCAACAGATAACACAACCCCTGAGCACAGAATCTATCGTCCTAAATACATCAACTATACTATGTTAGAAATCTTTAGGTGACCAATCCTGGTGGATTATGTCACCCATATAACAGTCCCTGGCCTAATTTTGTCTGCTTTGCTCTCAGCACTGTCCAAATGGAAGCCCCTCTTTCTCCCTTCCCTCGTCCTCTCTTGTACCCAGAAGACCTGCCACCTTCCTCGCCCAGTGATTGGTTTCTGCTCATCTTTATTATTCAATTCATTAGAAAAGAATTTCGCTACACTCTTCCTCTGGACTCCATCTCTCCCATGATGAAATTACAGATTAGGTAAGTTCTGTCATGCTTGAATGAATCAGCTCTCAGTACAAAAGTAGAAGAGGGACTACAACATATTATCTGCAAAACAGAATATGTCATTGTGGCAAAGACTTATAAAAATACAGGTTATTTTAAACATAAAGCAAATAATAATAATTTCACATCTGAAAAACTTGTCATCAAGTTGATAAAACTACATTGAGGAAACAGTTTATATGTGTGTATGTATATATATATGTGTGTGTGTGTGTGTGTGTGTGTACATGTACACACACACACACACACACAGACATAAGCATATTCAAAAAATTCTACTAGGAGAAATTAGGAAAGCTGATCACCATGACAGGAATGAGACGGCAAGTTTCATTACAAGAAATTTCAGCATTCATTAGTTAAATAAGGAACAATAAGGAATCTGTTATACAAATAAGCTACACGTTTGATTCGTCAGAGTGTATCAGGTTACATAAACTTTAGACAATGGTGAATTGAAATCTTTTAAGTTATAACGCAATATAAGTTAAAAATAAAGTTAGTAATAATACAGAAAACAGAAGGCGCAGGAACTAAGAAATTCATTAAGAACTTCCACTATTAAAAAGATGATAAAAACCATCTATTTACATTTTTTAGCCCAGGGGAGAGGGTTAAAGAAAGTCCCTTAGCATATAGAGAAGGACAGACAGGTAGACTCACGTAGAATGACTAGAGAGACAGGAGCTAGAATTGAAATTTGCATTTCGAAACTCAAAAGAAATCGGTAGTTATCAGAAACAAAGTCTAGAGATTAAAGAAAATAAAAGTGCATCCATGTAAACACAGTATAAATTAGCACTTTTATAAAAGTGGCATAAGTGCAAGCAAAGGTTTCCTTAAAAGAAAGTCTCATGTGATTAAGAAAGCACCAGTGCTTCCAAGAAGTGAACTTCAGAACCTTAAGAACTTCTATGTACAGTTTTTAGTGGAGATTATTAAAATGAAGAAGTAGACAGCATAATTTGAAAATAAGGACTATACCACAATTAGGAGAAATACTCTGCAGGATTCTGTGATGGCAGATTGAGGATACACTGCATTGTCCTGGAGAACTGGAGTGCATTGTTCCAAATCCATTTAGTAAGAAAGGAAGAAACACATATAGAGGAGTTAGGGCAAGGGACTGAAGGAGCTGAAGAGGTTTGCCACCCTATAAGAAGAACAACAATATCAACAAACCAGACACCACAAAGTTCCCAGGGACTAAACCACCAACCACAGAGTACACATGGGGGGATCCATGGCTCCAGCAGGATATGCAGTAGAGGATGGCCTTATATGGAATCACTGGTAGGGGACCCCTTTGGTCATATGGAGGGTCCCAGTGTAGGAGAATACTAGGGTGGTGTGGCAAGAGTGGGTAGGTGGGTGGTGGAACACCCTCATAGAGGCAGGGGGAAGGGGGACAGGATAGGGGATATTTGGAGCGAAACCTATGAAGGGAGATAACATTTGAATTGTAAATGAATAAAATAACCAATAAAAATTACAACAACAAAAAGAAACACATAATGTGGTTGAAAAGGAGCAGGAACAAAATATTTGTTTAGAGGAATGATTTTGCACCTGTGTAATGTCAGAGGTACAATATTTGATAATTTTTCATTCCTGCAATTTATTCTTGCTGTTGAGACTGTATCATCAGGATTTTGAGGAACATTTTCATGTTACATAGAACCATCCAGATTATTAAAAGAAATGTTTTCAATTGTCTAATTTACTTGCTACCCATAGACTTTTAACTTAGTGAAAGATAAATTAAAAGAGTAAAGCACTTAACAGAAGTAGAAGATTTCTGGAAATACAACCTTAAAACAAGACAGTATAACACACAACCTATATGAAGTGACAGTCCTCAAAATAACAATGTCATGATAGATAGATAGATAGATAGATAGATAGATAGATAGATAGATAGATAGATAGATAAGCAGACAGACAGACAGATAGATAGATAGATAGATAGATAGATAGATAGACAGACAGACAGACAGATAGATACATAGATACATAGATACATAGATACATAGATACATAGATACATAGATACATAGATACATAGATACATAGATACATAGATACATAGATACATAGATACATAGATACATAGATACATAGATAGTTAATAGAGCAGCTAAAATATACTCCCACTAAAAAGTGAGGAGTAAGGTTGCATGATAAAACTTTTCCCAGGTAAATACAACACACAAGTCTACTCACTTTAGATATAACAGAACATATGGCAGATACAGCCAAAGTCCAACTTGGTGAACAAATGAGTTTTATTGGGCTTACTTAGGGGAATATGGCTGAGGGGATACATACTGGAACATACATTATTCACAGACAGCTGCATCACAAAGCCTGTACCAGGATGCATGACTGCTCATAAGCTAGGATCCTGCAGAACACTGCACAGCCTGGAGGCACCTCTACAGTTCAGATGGTTTGTATCCCGTCAGGTCCATAGGAAACTTCAGTTCGCCAACTCCTAAAGGCAGTTCAACTATCCAATGTGAGTTCAACCTAGACTCTAGAAAGATTTCTGGCAGTTAGATAAAGGCAAACACTCTGTAGGAACTTGTGAAGCTGGTTCCCTCTACCAAAAGGATTCATTTCCCTTACCTCTATGAGAAAAGACACAAGTACAATAGTATTGTAAATCCCATACTAGCCACTCTTGCCTCCTCCCTTCTCCTAAAATCCTTCCAATTCAAGTATTCTCCTCCCTCTACTTATTCATTCTTCCCACAACCCTGCTACTCTCACAGTGTATTCCTTATTGTTTACTCCCTTTGATTCTCCTCTCTCTCCAGTAGCCCTAGCCATGAAGAGTCTACTGGCCAGTTAGGCTAAACCTCTCTCACATAGCTCAGCTAATTTTTGTTATTTCTAGGCATGTTATTTCTAGCCTGTTTTGTTTTGGCTTCTTTGAAGTTCATCTTTCTTCTGAGGGGAATTCTTAGCTTTTATTGACTACTCTTTCATGCTTAGCAAATCTCTTCAGTTTCAGAGACTTCCTGAAGCTGTGTTGAGTTGTTTACCTGCCTGCTTAAAATCCTTCATGGCTGAATAAAATGTTTCAGAGTAAACTGCTACACAACATATGGGTACATCATCCCCAACATAGTCAAATGGCAAAAATATCTGTCATTTGGTAAAATGAGGATGTATAAAATACTGGTGCTTCAAGAATATATAGCTATAAAGCACAGTAGAATAAAATTGTTATTTCACTCTCTGAATGGTCAGAACTCTTTGAGTCCAAACACAAACAAGCACATCTACACAACATTGAGATAATAAACCATATTCTTTACTGTTTTCCTTTTGTGTACAAATAATTAAATACCTCAAAATATTTTCCTCCATTAAAAATTTATATATATATCTCTGAACAGAAATCACAGCTTCAGCAGAACAGCCAATTATAGGGGAAAAAAAACATTTGCTCCATTAGATGTGAAAAAAAGAAAAAAGAAGAAAGGAAGTAGGGAAAAGAAGAAGAAAAGAAAGGGATAGAAAAGAGAGAGATAAAATATACCTTTAGAAGGAAAAATAGTTATTTTAGAAGCTAGGGAGTTTCTAAAAAATACCTCAGCAATATTTCAAATTTGAAAAATTTACAACATTTTTAAAGTAAACATGTGTATTTTTTTCTTTTACACGCTGAGAATTTGAGGTGTGGACTGAGATTAGAGGTCCCAGGAATTGAGGAGGTGTGGTGAGGTGGAGGGTGGGGGCAGGTGGGCCCATCCTCAAGGAGACAGAGGCAGAGGAGGTATGGGAGGTGAAACAGTCAGAGGGTGGACCAGGAATATAATCTGGAATATAAAAAATATTAAATAAAGAATAAAAAATTCACATATATTATTTAGCAAAGCATAAAATAGACTCTACATAACTAGGTTTTTTTTTTTTTAAGATGAAATGCTCTTATAGGAAGAAACATAGAATGGATAAAGCTTATCATGTCTATCAATTACATGTGTAGCATTCTCTTCTTATCAGATTTTACTCCTTTATTCTTAGAATTTATTAATTCACAGTCATTTTCACTACTGAGTGAAGTAGCAGGCAGGGTATCATTAAGCTCATCTCAGTTTTGCAACATATGGCCGGATGAACACCATCTGGTCAAAACATCCTGGATGAGAAACTTCCCTGGCACAGCCTTTGTGGAATTTTGGATGCTAGGCTAAGAGATATTAAGCTAGGCTATGTTTAAAATGCCCTATCAGTTAGCTGAATGTTGTGATACAGCATCACATTTGGCCTTATTAAAATTTGCTAATTCAAAACACTGGCAGGCATTGAACACAAATGACAAAAACTTAAATTGGGTCAACTTATTGTTTACAGTGTTTGGACATGGAATAATATGGAAGTCATTGTAGAGTAAACTCCAATTATTCCTAATATCCATAAAATTAACATGGTAATGTTATGTATTCTATTTTTCTTCAGAATAAACACAAACTGGAGATATAATTTCCTCAAAAAAGTAACTTTAGGAAAGTTGTTAGTAGGCAACACTATTCTTGAGAACACAGAAGTAAATATGCATTATACATTGAATATAACATACCATATATTTCCTAGAAATAGTAAATATTGAATCTGAAAATTTTAAATAATGAAAATAGTCTATAAATAAATACCAACAGTTTTTCCATTTGCCTAATACTGTTACCTGAAATTTTTGGCCATCATAACTTGATGAAACACTGGTGTAGAATCTATTGCCTTTGATTGAATAGGCCTATTCAGGCTAATGGTTTTTAAAATAAAAATTAAAAATTCCTGAAAAACATGTATGTACCAAAACATAAACAATAACTATTAGTAACATTCACTCACCTAAGAATTCTCCTACACCCAAGAGGAGTTTAAATTCCCATCTCTTGTCTCTGGGCCTTTCTGTGTATTGTGATTTACATGTCCTAGTTGTATCCCACTGCACCCTGATTTCTATATTTCCAATATTGCCTAACAGAATTCCTTTCAATATCCTATATTGGGCTCCTTTACTGAATCTTATGATGACTATATCATAATATATTTTTATCTGTTGTCATAATAGTTGTGTTCAGTATCACTTTACTAAAACAAAATATTGTTTTTCTTGTGAGTAAGCTATATAAACACAATACACATACAGACATATATACTAAATTGGCTTTGAGGCAAGTATATGATAACATGTTTCTCCAAACCACCTCAGTGCCACTTCACCTCCATCCTTCTCCCTATTTCTATAGAGGCTTCCCTCCTTCCACCCTAACTAAGACTCCCCAGTTTCACATTTGCTCTATCCAAATAACTTTTATCCATCTGTCACCTGGTTTTGTGCAACCCCCACAATATCTTTACCTTTTTCTGATTTCTGGCATTACTCTTGGTTAGTTATATATTCCCAGGATTTGAAAGGAAAATTAGGCTTTGTTTGTTTGTTTGTTCGCTGGGTCTGGGTAAACTCACTTAAGTAGTATGTTCTAGCTTTATTAATTAACCTCCAAATGTCACAATGTCCTTTTGCTTTACAGAAGCATTCTGCTATTTAGTGTACATATGCCACAGTTTCATTATCCATTGTCAGTTGAAGGATATTTAGGTTGCTTCCATGGTTGAACATCTCTGGAGTAGGATGCTGGCTCCTTTAGGCATATGCTAAGGAGAGCAATAGCTGGTCATGTAGAAGATATGCTTTTAACACTTGAGAATTCTCCACATGGAGTAGCATTGTGGGCGCACTGGTTTGCAGCCCCAGTCATAAGAAAAGAGGATTACCTTTCTCTCGTGCCACTTGCATTTTTTATCGGTTGTTTTGTTTCTCTTTATCATTCTGACATGGGTACAATGAATTCTCAAAGTTGTTTGGATTTACATTTTCTTAACTGCTAGGGAAGACAGAAAAAATTTGAGAGACGTTTGAATCAGGTTTATTTCTTCTTTGGGGAACTGTCCATTCAGATCCCAAGCACATTTTTGAACAGGCCATATGTTTTTCATCACGTTGTTTTCAAGTTATTAATATATTTTTGGTACTCCATCACAGGTAGAGTTGAAAAATTCATTCCCATTTTATGGGATTTCTCTTTGCTCAATTCTTTGTTTCATTAGCCATGGAGAATCAAGAAGGTTTTACCAGATTCCATTACTCAGTTTTTGGCCCCAATTTCAGGTCAAATGGTATTATAAATAAAAAATATATCAAATAAAAAAAAAAAGAAAGAAAGTCCTTTCCTACAACTCTAGCATGTAAGGTCCTGCCTAGAGCAATTTCAGATTTAACATTTCATTCATTGATCCATTCAAAGTTAGTTTTTATGCAAAGGTGTTGGTTAAATTATATTCTTCTATATTTAGAGATCCAGTTTTCTAAGTACTATTTATTTCATATTCTGTCATTTCTTAAGAGTATGCTTTTGTCATCATTATCAAATATCTGAGATCTTTCAATGGGTGGAGTTATTTTCTGGGTCTTCTACTTTGTCCAGTGCTGTAGACACCACACACTTGGGATATATAACCTAGAAAATAAGAGCTGGTTCTGAGCTTAAACCCTAATTTTGAAAGACTGGAATCTGGTATGTGCTGTGCCCTGGACCACCTGCTGCCCAACCCTATTTGCCCTTTGGGATTGGAGATGAGGTGGCACAGAATCAATGACACAGACTCTAGGAACTGGGGAGGAACTTCACAGCAAGCTTCACTGTGCTGCTACAAGCTCCCTTAATACCCTCCTACTGCACCCCATTGGTCCCAAGAAAGCATCTCTTTTAAACAGCAGTTGCTGGTTGTCTGGCATAGTCTACATCAACAATGCCTGGTCTTTCATACAGTACTCATTTAAGTCCTCCTGCAGGAGATGCCTTCTTGGCAAGTGGCCCTGAACAGCTATGCAGAGTTTGCTGTGGTGTTCCTCCTACAGGTATGCATTCTTACAAGGAAGGAATTCAACAGTATTCCTCCTCAGCTGCAATGTCTATGACACACAATGATGCATAGCATGTCATGATATTTCTAAGGGTACAGCAGTGGCATTTGTATCTTGGTGATAACCAAAGATCTGTAATTGAGCTTATGGCCTGCTCAACAATGCTGGTAATGGAGAGACAGGCAATTCCTTAAAGTGCCAACATTTCTAACTTCATCCTAAATATATTTGTATTCAATGATAAGTATAGCTTTCAGCCCTCATCAAAGACACTTCTCTTTGCAAAGGAAGTGAACCATTACAGAACCAATGTTTAGTCAAAATCCTGAGAGCAAATCCTTATGGGATACAGAGTCCCAGTTGATAACTGCTGCACCTTTGGCTCATAAAACATCTGGAGACAGAGAGCAAGAACCAGGAGAGCTGCTGTGAGATTGCCTCTCTTAGAAATAATAGATAATCCTCCCCCATTGTTCCTTAGAAATATGAATGTATAAACAAGACCTAAACAAATAACTACAGGAAATCATGGGTAGCTGAGAGCAGGAGATATAGTTTTCTCCAGGGATGATCTTCCTAATTAGTTTTTCAAAGCCAAGCATAAATGGAAACGAATATTACTCAACCTGTTTCCTAAATTACCTAATTTGTGGAACACACAGACACACACATACACTGACACAAGAAAGGTATAAGTAGTGTCCATTATTTTAATTGCAAAAGTATAATTAACATCCAAGTAAACATTAGCAGTTTTTTTTGAATGACTTAGAATGCCTGAGAGAATATTAGAGAATGAAGGACATTATGGTTTGACATGCCTAAACACAGGCCAGACTTCAATTTTACTTCTGGTAGGCTCCATGAAAATTCCTAAGAGTAAAAAGAATGGAAAGTTTTTACCTATTCATTTATGGTCGACAGTTGTGTGGCATGAAGTTATTAGACAACCAAAGCCAAGGAGAGGAAATTGTGAAGCCAGTTCTTTGGGATCTGAGACCCTCGTCTGACTTCTGTAGGTACCAGGCATACAAGCGAGCACAGCCATACCTGCAAGCAAAATATTTGCACACAAAATTAATCTGAAAAGTAAACCATGACTTGAGGAACATAATTTAAGTAGGTAAATGCACACCATTGTGTAATGTTTATGGGGAATCTATACTTATATAGCAACTACATAGAACATGGATTCTAAAACATCAAGTGGCAAATAAAAGACATATATTCATAGATATATATTTGAGTAACCACATATGCACATAAAATATGATAAACAGTGGAGTGATGAAACATTACTTGTATGTATGTAAGTTTCTTACGTACATGCTATGAGGAGCAGAAAACTAAAAACAGTGTCAGTGGAACAGCTGCTGTATTTAAATATTTAAATACAAATTTAAATATGAAAATAACAGTATTTTAAAACCAAACAAAAAAACAACTCAAAAAAACAAAGAATGTTTAAGGGAGAAGGACCAGGAACTAGGGATGAGCTGCTAGATCAATTAAGGTTATGTCTCCAAGGGTCACCACTTTCAATCCCAACTTTGAATACAGTCCCAAGTACTTGTGTTTAACCTCAATGTCTTGTGCTTTAAAGACTCAAAATGAAGAAAAATCAAGCCATTTTCTTTGAAAATGACAGTTTCTGTGACACCTTACTTTTTTATTGTTCATCTTGTTGGCTCAGAGTCTTGCTTGCTGCTGTATCTCGTACCAGCCTTCCCTTCTGAGTAATACTTATTTTGAAATGCCTGTTATATCATAATGCAAGTGAATTAAGAAGTGAATTAAGAAGCTTTGTATGACTCTATGTAAAGAGACTGACCTCTCTTCACTTTACTTACATAATGCATGTTTATTTGAAATTGTAGAATGTACAGGATTTAATGAAGATATATCATAATGGTACGCATTTTGAAATTAAACTAATTTCTGTATTCTTGACACATGAACTGATTATAGAAAATCCAAATGAACTAGAGATTCTTTGAAGTATAATTATCTTTATCTTACTTTCTTTAAAACTGCTGTGAAATTTATAGTAAGACAGGCTTCAAACAGGAGATATGGTTTTAAATTTAAAAAAAAATAAAAGCAAAAAAACATAGAAAAAATAAATAATAGAATATATATTCTATTATTTATTTCTATTATATATATATAGTGGTTGTTTGTATGTTTGGTTACTTATGCCCAATCCTCTAAACTGATTAAGAATGAAGGCACAGGAGAGATAGTGTGCATGAAGTGTTTTGTTGTTCCAGCACTTTCCTTTTGAAGTGTGCCTTCATGAACCTATCTTGAGATTGAATGATATGAAGAGGAAACTAACAAGTAAGCACAAGAATAAAAAACACTACAGAAAGAGTAGTGATTTAAGTTTTCCAAGAAAGTTAAAGAATACAATAAGAAATGTTTACACTTTACTATGTTCTTAAGCTCCTCAGATATTCTAGGTAGAATATTAAATATTCCAGTCTTACCATGGAGTTGAGAAATCACCATGTCACAGTAACCAATGTTAAAATTACTCTTAAATATCCAATGCTATTTACAGTGCCAGTTTTATTTACAGTACAGCATCAGTCTTACAACTTTGGTTTCTTCTTGAATGTCTTTTGACTAGATTCCACTTTGCCGTGTCCTTTCAAATCTTTGTAACACAGATCACATATATCATCTTCAGATGGCTTCCCTGGGTGAGGGAATATTTTATACAATAATAATGATGATTGTCATTTTGAGCAACTCACGTTCAATTTTAAGTAGAAGGGATCTTAGCAGTTAAAATGCAAAATGAGGTTCTTAATGAAAATCAAGAGAGAATATATTGAGATGGAATTACCTTAAATAGAAATGAACGTTGAAAGGACTCATTTGAAAAGAATTTCCACTTGAAACGTTATTAAAGGGAACAGGATACATCTCAGTAGAGAAATGATCATTTTGAAACTAGCATTCTTTAAAATGCTAAAAATGCCAAGTATTGTGAAATATGTTTTGAGTTTATGTATTTAGTATATTTTAAGTGTTTATTTTGTTGAGAAAGAATAATCATATATGGGATTTGCCATCTAAAGGTAGATACCTGTCACTTTGTATTGAAGAGACAAGCTTTGTTTTTTTTTTTTTTTTTTTTTTTTTTTTTTTTTTTTTTATCAATATGAAGATTCCTGGTAGAGGATATGGTGTGTCTGGTGTGTCTGATATGACATGTTGACTTTCATGCTGCTATATTTTATTTTTAATTTTAGATATTGATCTACATAAATAAAATAAAATAAAATAATGTACACACATCTATACCTTAATCCTGAAGTCTAATTGGATTATTCAGTTTTATTTAATGATCAATTCATCAATTTATTTCCAATAATAAATGTATTTCATTAGAAAATTTAACCATTCTCAATAGAGAGGTTGAACTTGGGCATTATGCATGCTAAACTAGAAGTCTGCTACTGAGCAATCACCGTCAGCCAATGGAGCAATTCCTTGTGTTATAAAATTTCTCAATTAATTGTAGAAAAATCAACCTCTCTGAAGACAAATTTCTTGGAAAGGTGATTTCCATTCATTTTATTTTGTTTTATTTTTTTATTTACATTGCAAATGATTTCCCCTTTTCTGGGTCCCCACTCCCCGCAAGTCCCATAAGCCCTCTTCCGTCCCCCTATTCTTCCATCCACCCCTTCCCACTTCCCTGTTCTGGAATTCCCCTATATTCTTGCACTGAGGATTTCCAGAACCAGGGACCACTCTTCCATTGTTTTTGGACATCATTTAATTTGTGGATTATGTCCTGGGTATTCAAAGTTTCTAGGCTAATATCCACTTATCAGTGAGTGCATACCATGATTGATCTTTTGAGACTGGGTTACCTCACTTAGTATGATGTTCTCCAGCTCCATCCATTTGTCTAAGAATTTCATGAATTTATTGTTTCTAATGGCTGAATAGTACTCCATTGTGTAAATATACCACATTTTTTGTATCCATTCCTCCGTTGAAGGATATCTAGGTTCTTTCCAGCTTCTGGCTACTACAAATAAGGCTGCTATGAACATAGTGGAGCATGTGTCCTTATGGCATGCTGAAGAATCCTCTGGATATATGCCCAGTAGTGGTATAACAGGGTCCTCAGGAAGTGACATGCCCAGTTTTCTGAGGAACTGCCAGACTGATTTCCAAAGTGGTTGCACAATCTTGCAATCCCACCAGCAGTGGAGGAGTGTTCCTCTTTCTCCACATCCTCGCCAACAACTGCTGTCTCCTAAGTTTTTGACCTTACCCATTCTGAATGGTGTGAGGTGAAATCTCAGGGTTGTTTTGATTTGCATTTCCCTAATGATTAATGATGTTGAATATTTCTTAAGGTGTTTCTCAGCTCTCCGAAGTTCTTCATGTGAAAATTCTTTGTTTAGCTCCATACCCCAATTTTTTCTTTTTTTTTTTTAAATATTTTTCTTTTCTTTTTTTTAATTTATTGATATATTTATTTACATTTCAAATGATTTCCCCTTTTCTGGAACCCCACTCCCCGAAAGTCCCATCAGTCCCCTTCCCTCCCCCTGTTTTCCCACCCAATCCTTCCCACTTCCCTGTTCTGATTTTGTTCTATACTGCTTCACTGAGGCTTTCCAGAACAAGGGGCCACTCCACTGTTCTTGTTGTACCTCATTTGATGTGTGGATTATGTTTTGGGTATTCCAGTTTTCTAGGTTAATATCCACTTATTAGTGAGGGCATACCATGATTCATCTTTTGAGTCTTGGTTACCTTACTTAGTATGATGTTCTCCAGCTCCATCCATTTGTCTAAGAATTTCATGAATTCATTGTTTCTAAAGGCTGAATAGTACTCCATTGCATATATATAGCACATTTTTTGCATCCACTCTTCTGTTGAGGGATACCTGGGTTCTTTCCAACTTCTGGCAATTATAAATAGGGCTGCAATGAACATAGTGGAACATGTATCCTTATTACATGCTGGGGAATCCTCTGGGTATATGCCCAGGAGTGGTATAGCAGGATCTTTCAGAAGTGACATGCCCAGTTTTCTGAAGAACTGCCAGAATGATTTCCAGAGTGGTTGTACCAATTTGCAACCCGACCAGCAGTGGAGGAGTGTTCCTCTTTCTCCACATCCTCGCCAACACCTGCAGTCTTCTGAGTTTTTAATCTTAGCCATTCTGACTGTTGTAAGGTGAAATCTCAGGGTTGTTTTGATTTGCATTTCCCTAATGACTAATGAAGTTGAGCATTTTTTAAGATGTTTCTCCACCATCTAAAGTTCTTCAGGTGAGAATTCTTTGTTTAACCCTGTACCCCATTTTTTAATAGGGTTGTTTGGTTTTCTGGAGTCTAACTTCTTGAGTTCTTTATATATATTGGATATTAGCCCTCTATCTGATGTAGGATTGGTGAAGATCTTTTTCCAATTTGTTGGTTGCCGATTTGTCCTTTTGATGGTGTCCTTTGCCTTACAGAAACTTTGTAATTTTATGAGGTCCCATTTGTCAATTCTTGATCATAGAGCATATGCTATTGGTGTTCTGTTCAGAAACTTTCTCCCTATACTGATGTCCTCAAGGGTCTTCCCCAGTTTCTTTTCTATTAGCTTCAGAGTATTTGGCTTTATGTGGAGGTCCTTGATCCATTTGGATTTGAACTTAGTACAAGGAGACCAGGATGGATCAATTTGCATTCTTCTGCATGCTGACCTCCAGTTGAACCAGCACCATTTGTTGAAAAGGCTATCTTTTTTCCATTGGATGTTTTCAGCCCCTTTGTCGAGGATCAAGTGGCCATAGGTGTGTGGGTTCATTTCTGGATCTTCAATCCTGTTCCATTGATCTGCCTGCCTGTCACTGTACCAATACTATGCAGTTTTTAACACTATTGCTCTGTAGTATTGCTTGAGGTCAGGGATACTGATTCCCCCAGAATTTCTTTTGTTGCTGAGAATAGTTTTAGCTATCCTGGGTTTTTTGTTATTCCAGATGAATTTGATGATTGCTCTTTCTAACTCTGTGAAGAATTGAGTTGGGATTTTGATGGGTATTGCATTGAATCTGTATATTGCTTTTGGCAAAATGGCCATTTTAACTATATTGATTCTACCGATCCATGAGCATGGGAGGTTTTCCCATTTTTTTTTTTTGAGGTCTTCTTCCATTTCCTTCTTCAGAGTCTTGAAGTTCTTGTCATACAGATCTTTCACATGTTTGGTAAGAGTCACACCAAGATACTTTATACTGTTTGCGGCTATTGTGAAGGGGGTCATTTCCCTAATTTCTTTCTCAGCCTGCTTATCATTTGAGTATAGGAAGGCCACTGATTTGCTTGAGTTGATTTTATAACCTGCCACTTTGCTGAAGTTGTTTATCAGCTGTAGGAGCTCTCTAGTGGAATTTTTTGGGTTACTTAGGTAGACTATCATGTCATCTGCAAATAATGATAGTTTGACTTCTTCCTTTCCAATTTGTATCCCTTTGACCTCCTTATGTTGTCCAATTGCCCGAGCTAGTACCTCAAGTACAATATTGAAAAGATAAGGAGAAAGGGGGCAGCCCTGTCTAGTCCCTGATTTTAGTGGGATTGCTTCAAGTTTCTCTCCATTTAGTTGGATGCTGGCTACCAGTTTGCTGTATATTGCTTTAATGATGTTTAGGTATGGCCCTTGAATTCCTGTTCTTTCCAAGACTTTAATGTATGAAAGGATGCTGAATTTTGTCAAATGCTTTTTCAGCATCCAATGAAATGACCATGTGGTTTTTTTCTTTGAGTTTGTTTATGTAGTGGATTGCATTGATGGATTTCCGTATATAGAACCAACCCTGCATCCCTGGGATAAAGCCTACTTGATCATGGCAGATGATCGTTTTGATGTGTTCTATGATTCGGTTGGCAAGAATTTTATTGAGTATATTTGCATCGATGTTCATAAGGGAGATTGGTCTGAAGTTTTCTTTCTTTGTTGGATCTTTGTGTGGTTTTGGTATCAGCGTAATTGTGGCTTCGTAGAAGGAATTGGGTAGTGTTCCTTCTGTTTCTATTTTGTGGAATAGTTTGAAGAGTATTGGTGTTAGGTCTTCTTTGATGGTCTGATAGAATTCTGCACTGATACTATCTCGTCCTGTGATTTTTTTGGTTGGAAGACTTTCTTTGACCCCTTCTATTTCTTTAGGGGTTATGGGACTGTTTAGATGATCTATTTGGTCATGATTTAATTTTGGTATTTTGTATCTGTCTAGGAAATTGTCCATTTCCTCCAGACTCTCCAGTTGTGTTGAGTATAGGCTTTTGTAGTAGGATCTGATGATTTTTTGGATTTCCTCAGTTTCTGTTGTAATGTCTCCCTTTTCATTTCTAATTTTGTTAATTTGGATACTTTCTCTGTGCCCTTTGGTCAGTCTGGCTAAGGGTTTATCTATCTTGTTGATTTTCTCAAAGAACCAGCTCCTGGTTTTGTTGATTCCTTGTATGGTTCTCTTTGTTTCCACTTGATTGATTTCAGCCCTGAATTTGATGATTTCCTGTCTTCTACTCCTCCTGGGTGAAATAGCTTATTTTTGTTCCAGGGCTTTCAGTTGTGTCATTAAGCTGCTAGTATATGCTCTCTCCATTTTCTTTTTGGAGGCACTCATGGCTATGAGTTTTCCATAATCCAAGATTTGGGTATGGTGTGCCTTCATTTTCATTAAATTCTAAAAAGTCTCTGATTTCTTTCTTTATTTCTTCTTTGGCCAAGTTGTCATTGAGTAGAGTATTGTTCAGCCTCCATGTCTATGTGGGCTTTCTGTTGTTTTTGTTGCTATTGAAAACCACTCTTACACCATAGTGATCTAATAGGAGGCATGGGATTAGTTCGATCTTCTTGTATTTGTTGAGGTCTGTCTTGTGACCAATTATATGGTCGATTTTGGAGAAGGTACCATGAGGTGCTGAGAAAAAGGTATATTCTTTTGCTTTAGGGTGAAATGTTCTATAAATATCAGTCAAATCCAATTGGTCCAAAGCTTCAATTAGTTTTACTGTGTCCCTGTTTAGTTTCTGTTTTCCTGATCGGTCCATTGAGGAGAGTGGAGTGTTGAAGTCCCCCACAATTATTGTGTTAGGTGCAATGTGTGCTTTGAGCATTAGAATGTTTCTTTTACGAATGAGGGTGCCCTTGTATTTGGAGCATAGATGTTCAGAATTGAAAGTTCTTCTTGGTGGATTTTTCCTTTGACCAGCAAGAAGTGTCCCTCAGTTTCTCTTTTGATGACTTTAGGTTGAACGCCAATTTTATCTGATATTAGAATCGCTACTCCGGCTCGTTTCCCGAGACCATTGGCTTGTAAAATTATCTTCCAGCCTTTTACTCTAAGGTAGTTTTTGTCTTTGACATTTAGGTGTGTTTCCTGTATGCAGCAAAATGTAGGGTCCTGTTTCCTTATCCAGTCTGTTAGTCTATGTCTTTTTATTGGGGAATTGAGTCCATTGATGTTAAGAGATATTAAGGAATAGACATTAACACTTCCTGTCATTTTGGATGTTATTTTTTATATTTGAGTGATTATCTTCTTTTGGGTTTGATGAAGGAAGGTTACTATCTTACTTTTTCCAGGGTGTAGTTTCCCTCCTTGTATTGGAGTTTTCCTCCTATTATTCTTTGTAGAGCTGGGTTTGTGGAAAGATATTGTGTAAATTTGGTTTTGTCATGGAATGTCTTGGTTTCTCCATCTATTGTGATTGAGAGTTTTGCTGGGTATAGTAGTCTTGGCTGACATTTGGGTTCTCTTAGAGTCTGCATGAGATCTGCCCAGGATCTTCTAGCTTTCATGGTCTCTGGTGAGAAGTCTGGTGTGATTCTGATAGGTCTTCCTTTATATGTTACTTGGCCTTTTTCTCTTACTGCCTTTAATATTCTTTCTTTGTTTAGTGCTTTTGGGGTTTTAATTATTATGTGGTGAGAGGTATTTCTGCTCAGATCCAGTCTGTTTGGAGTTCTGTAGGCTTCTTGTATATTCATAGGTATCTCTCTCTTTAAGTTGGGAAAGTTTTCTTCCATAATTTTGTTAAAGATATTTGCTGGCCCTTTCAGTTGTAAATCTTCACTCTCATCTACACCTATAATCCTTAGGTTTGGTCTTCTCATTGCATCCTGGATTTCCTGGATGTTCTGGGATACAAGCTTTTTGCATTTTGCATTTTCTTTGACTGTTGAGTCAATGGTTTCTATGGTATCTTCGGCATCTGAAATTCTTTCTTCCATCTCTTGTATTCTGTTGTTTATATTTGCATCTATGGCCCCTGATTTCTTCTCAAGGTTTTCTATCTCCAAAGTTGTCTCCCTTTGTGATTTCTTAGTTGTTTCTACTTCTGTTTTTAGATCCAGGATGGTTTTGCTCAGTTCCATCATTTGTTTGTTTGTGTTTTCCTGTAATTCTTTAAGAGATTTTTGTGATTCCTCTTTCATGACTTCTGCCTCTTGACTCAAGTTCTCCTGCATTTCTTTAAGGTTTTTTTTGTGTTTCTTCTTTATTGGCTTCTATCTCTTGAGCCTTATTCTCCTGCATTTCTTTAAGTGATTTTTCTGTTTCCATTATAGGGGTTTCTAGCTTATTCATGTTCCCCTGTATTTCTTTAAGAGATTCATTTATGTCCTTTTTGTGTTCTTCTAGCAGCATCATGATCAGTGATTTTAAATCCAAAACGTGTTTCTCTGGTGTGTTGGCATAACCAGGACTTGCTGATCTTGGAGAATTTGGTTCAGAT
This sequence comes from Apodemus sylvaticus, assembly GCF_947179515.1. Lineage (NCBI taxonomy): Eukaryota > Metazoa > Chordata > Mammalia > Rodentia > Muridae > Apodemus > Apodemus sylvaticus. The sequence continues at coordinate 11,620,981 of NC_067479.1, forward strand.
GCTGCCATATTGCCTAGATTTCTGTTAGTAGCGTTCCTGCGTTTGCCCTTTGCCATCTTGTTCTCTGGAGTTAGTTGGTCTTGTCCCTGGCTGGTGTTTGGGCCTCCTGAGGGGCTCTGGGGCTATTACTGCAACACTATATGGCTGGGTTTCCCCTGTAGCTGATTGTTGATGTGCTGTCTTCCTCTTGGGTGCCCTTACAGCTCTAGTGTGCTTTGCCCCAGATTGTGTCTGTGAACCAGATGGAGCCCGTTTGCACCTTCAGGGAGTGCTGATGGTGTATGCTGCTGGGACCTTTTCTGCCTGCTGATTACTCTGCTGGGCAGCCAATCTCCCAACCGGGTTGGTGCACACAAGGCTAGCCTGGATGCTCAGGCCCTGGGTCCAGATAAAAGCCTGGGAGGCCAAGGTCCGAGCAAAGTTCCCCTCGGACTGTTAATTGGGTCTGTCAGGTGGCCAGTATGGAGGGCATGTGTGCTCGCGCTCCCTGAAAGTGCCAGGAGAGTCTGCTGGGCTAACAACCTCCTGGGCGGGTTGACACACAGATGGCCCACCAAGCTGCCCAGTTCTTGGGGTCAGTCTAGGGCCTGTTGGGGCCTAGATCCCCGCTTTGTTAGTCTCAGGGTATGCCTGTTACCAGCTTTGCCTGCTAGAGCTCTCTGGCTTCCTGTAGGCAAAATGGCGGTGCATGCGCCGGCGTGGGCAAAAAAACCTCCTGGCTGAGTTGGCACCCCAATGGTCCCCCGAACAACTCAGGGCCTGGGTGCAGGCCAACGCCCATTGGGCTTAGACCCCCGCGATGTTGGCCTCGGGTTATGTTTGTGTACCTCAGTCTGTCCAATCTCTCTGGAGTCCGAAACCAAGATGGAGGTGAGTCTCTCCTGACTGGCAGGAGGCAGAGTTCTGATGTGGCTTCTGTGCAGTGAAAGGCACTATAAATCCGCAGGTGCTTGCAGCCCGGTTGGCCAGCGAAGGTCAGTGGTCGTGGGTGCAGGGCCTAACTGGACCCTGTGTAGCCTTGGTTCCACTGCTGATGGCCCTTCAGCTGGACCAGCCACTGCTGCACTCCGTACCCCAGTTTTTAATGGGGTTATTGGTTCTCTGGGTTCTACTTTCTTGAGTTCTTTGTATATATTAGATATTAGTCCTCTGTCGGATTTAAGGTTGGTGAAGATCCTTTCCCAGTCTGTTGGTTGACGTTTTGTCATTTTGACAGTGTCCTTTGCCTTACAGAAACTTTGTAGTTTTATTAGGTCCCATTTGTCAATTCTTGATCTTAGAGCATAAACTATCGGTGTCCTGTTCAGGAAATTTTCCCCTGTGCCCAGGTCCTCCAGGGTCTTCCCCAGTTTCTTTTCAATTAGTTTCAGTGTGTCAGGTTTTATGTGGAGGTTCTTGATCCACTTGGAGTTGAGGTTGGTACAAGGAGATAAGAATGGATCAATGCGCATTCTTCTGCATTCTGGCCTCCAATTGAACCAGCACCATTTGTTGAAAAGACTATCTTTTTTCCACTGGATGCTTTCAGCTCCTTTGTCGAAGACCAAGTGACCATAGGTGTATTGGTTCATTTGTGGGTCTTCAATCCTATTCCATTGATCCGCTTGCCTGATATTGTACCAATACCATGCAGTTTTTATCACTATTGCTCTGTAGTAGAGTTTAAAGTCTGGGATATTGAATCCCCCTGAAGTTCTTTTACTGTTGAGAATAGTTTTAGCTATCCTGTTTTTTTTGTTATTCCAGATGAATTTGAGAATTGCTCTTTCTTGCTCCATGAAGAACTGGGCTGGGATTTTTATGGGAATAGCATTGAATCTGTAGATTGCCTTTGGCAAGATGGCCATTTTAACTATAATCCTGCCAATCCATGAGCATGGAAGTTTTTTCCATTTTCTGAGATCTTCTTTGATTTCATTCTTCAGAGTTCTGAAGTTCTTGTCATATAGGTCTTTCACTTGTTTGGTTAGAGTCACCCGAAGATACTTTATGCTGTTTGTAGCTATTGTGAAGGGGGTCATTTCCCTAATTTCGTTCTCAGTCTGCTTATCCTTTGAATATATAAAGGCTACTGAATTGCTTGCATTGATTTTGTAGCCAGCCACTTTGCTGAAGTTGTTTATCAGCTGTAGGAGTTCTCTAGTAGAGTTTTTAGGGTCACTTAAGTATACGATCATATCATCTGCAAATAGTGATAGTTTGACTTCTTCCTTTCCAATTTGTATCCCTTTGACTTTCTTCTGTTGTCTAATTGCTCTAGCTAGGACTTCAAGAACGATATTGAAAAGATATGGAGAGAGGGGGCAGCCTTGTCTAGTCCCTGATTTTAGTGGGATTGCTTCAAGTTTCTCTCCATTTAGTTTGACGTTTACTACTGGTTTGCGGTATATTGCTTTTACTGTGTTTAGATATGGGCCTTGAATTCCTGTCCTTTCCAAGACTTTTAGCATGAAAGGATGCTGAATTTTGTCAAATGCCTTTTCAGCATCTAATGAAATGATCGTGTGGGTTTTTTTCTTTGAGTTTGTTTATGTAGTGGATAGCATTTATGGATTTCCTTATATTGAACCATCCCTGCATCCCTGGGATGAAGCCTACTTGATCATGGTGGATGATCGTTTTGATGTGTTCTTGGATTCGGTGGGCAAGAATTTTATTTAGTATTTTTGCATCGATATTCATAAGGGAAATTGGACTGAAATTCTCTTTCTTAATTGGATCTTTGTGTGGTTTTGGTATCAGCATAATAGTGGCTTCGAAGAAGGAGTTGTGTAGTGTTCCTTCTGTTTCTATTTGGTTTAAAAGTTTGAAGAGTATTGGTGTTAAGTCTTCTTTGAAGGTCTGATAGTTCTGCCCAGAAACCATCTGGTCCTGTGCGTTTTTTGGTTGGAAGCCTATCTATGACCCCTTCTATTTCTTTAGGGGTTATGGGTCTGTTTAGATGGTCTATTTGATCCTGGTTTTATTTTGGTAATTGGTATCTGTCTAAGAAAATGTCCATTTCCTCCAGATTCTCCAGTTGTGTTGAGTACAGGTTTTTGTAGTAGGATCTAATGATTTTTTTGAATTTCCTCGGTTTCTGTTGTAATATCTCCGTTTTCATTCCTAATTTTGCTAATTTGGATACTTTCTCTGTGCCCTTTGGTTAGTCTGGCTAAGGGTTTATCTACCTTGTTGATTTTTTCAAAGAACCAGCTTTTGGTCTTGTTGATTCTTTGTATGGTTCTCTTGGTTTCTACTTGATTGATTTCAGCCCTGAGTTTGATGATCTCCTGTCTTCTCTTCCTCCTGGGTGAATTAGCTTCTTCTTGTTCCAGGGTTTTCAGTTGTTCCTTTAATCTTCTAGTGTAAGCTCTCTCAAATTTCTTTTTGAAGGCACTCAAAGCTATGAGTTTTCCTCTTAGCACTGCTTTCATTGTTTCCCATAGATTTTTGTATGTTGTGCCTTCATTTTCATTAAATTCTAAGAAATCTTTGATTTCTTTCTTTATTTCTTCCTTGAGCAAGGTATCATTGAGTAGAGTATTGTTCAGTTTCCATGTGTATGTGGGTTTCTGTTGTTTTTACAGTTACTAAAGACCACTTTTACTCCATAGTGATCTGATAGGAGGCATGGGATTATTTCAATCTTCTTATATTTGTTGAGGTCTGTCTTGTGACCAACTATATGATCTATTTTGGAGAAGGTACCATGAGGTGCTGAGAAAAAGGTATATTCTTTTGCTTTGGGATAAAAAGTTATATATATATATATATATATACTCCAATTGGTTCAAAGCTTCAATTAGTTTCATTGCCTCCCTGTTTAGTTTCTGTTTTCCTGATCAGTACATTGGTGAAAGTGGAGTGTTGAAGTCACCCACAATTATTGTGTTAGGTGCAATGTGTACTTTGCACTTTAGTAAAGTTTCTTCTATGAATGAGGGCGCCCTTGTATTTGGGGCATAGATGTTCAGGATTGAGAGTTCTTCTTGTTGGATTTTACCTTTGACCAGCAAGTAGTGACCTTCTATGTCTCTTTTGATGACATTAGGTTGAAAGTCAATTTTATCTGACTTTCAAAAAATTAGAATGGCAACTCTGGCTTGTTTCCTGGAACCATTTGCTTGTAGAATTGTCTTCCAGCCATTTTCTCTAAGGTAGTTTTTGTCTTTGACATTGAGGTGTGTTTCCTGTAGGCAGCAAAATGTAGGGTCTTGTTTACGTAACCAGTCTGTTAGTCTATGTCTTTTTATTGGGGAATTGAGTCCATTGATGTTAAGAAATATCAAGGAGTAGTGGTTATTGCTTCCTAACATTTTTTATTTTAATTTTATACGTGTGTGGTTATCCTCTTTGGGTTTGATGAATGAAGCTTAATATCCTGCTCTTTCCAGGGTATAGTTTCCCTCGTTGTAATGGTGCTTTCCTCCTATTATCCTTTGTAGGGCTGGATTTGTAGAAAGATATTGTGTAAATTTGGTTTTGTCGTGGAATATCTTGGTTTCTCCATCTATAGTAATTGAGAGTTTCGCTGGGTATAGTAGTCTCAGCTGGCATTTGTGTTCTCTTAGAGTCTGCATGAGCTCCGCCCAGGATCTTCTAGCTTTCATGGTCTCTGGTGAGAAATCTGGTGTAATTCTGATAGGTCTTCCTTTATATGTTACTTGCCCTTTTTCTCTTACTGCCCTAAGTATTCTTTCTTTGCTTAGTACATTTGGGGTTTTGATTATTATGTGACGGGAGGTATTTCTGTTCTGGTCCAGTCTGTTTGGAGTTCTGTAGGCTTCTTGTATATTCATGGGCATCTCTTTCTTTAGGTTAGGGAAGTTTTCTTCCATAATTTTGTTGAAGATATTTGCTGGCCCTTTAAGTTGTACATCTTCACTCTCATCAATGCCTATAATCCTTAGATTTGGCTTTCTCATTGTGTCCTGGATTTCCTGGATATTTTGGGTTACAAGCATTTTGCATTTTGCATTTTCTTTAACTGTTGAGTCCATGGTTTCTATGGTATCTTCAGCATCTGAGATTCTTTCTTCTATCTCTTGCATTCTGTTGTTGATATTTGCGTCTATGGTCCCTGATTTCTTCCCAAGGTTTTCTATCTCCAAAGTTGTCTCCCTTTGTGCTTTCTTAGTTGTTTCTACTTCTGTTTTTAGATCCTAGGAATTTTTGCTCAGTTCTGTCATTTGCTTGTTTGTGTTTTCCTCTAATTCTTTAAGATATTTTTGTGTTTCCTCTTTCATTACTTCTGCCTGTTGATCAACGTTCTCCTGTATTTCTTTAAGTGATTTTTGCGTTTCCTCCTTATTGGCTTTTGTATTCTCCTGAATTTCTTTCAATGATTTTTGTGTTTCCCTTGTAAGGGCTTCTAATTTTTGATCCATTTTCTCCTCAATTTCTTTAAGTATGTCCTTCATGTGTTCCTGTACTAGCATCATGACCAGTGATTATAAATCCAAATCTTGTTTTTCTGGTGTGTTGGGGTATCCAGGACTTGCTAATGTTGGAGTATTGGGTTCAGATGCTGCCATAATGCCTTGGTTGCTGTTAGTAACATTCCTATGTTTGCCTTTAACCATCTGGTTCTCCCAAGAGTTAGATGGTCTTATTGTCACTGGCTGGTGCTTCAACCTACTGTGGATCTTTAAGATTATCTCTGCACCACTGGATGACTGGGTTTCTTCTGGCACAGATTACTGATATGCTTGCTTCATCTTTCATGCCTTTGGAACCCTTCTGAGTCTTGCCTCAAGCAATGCCATACTTAGGTTGTCAAGGTCAACCAGGTGTTCTCTGTCTGCTCTATTATGGAGGGAAGAAGTTGTGGTTCGGGGTTACTCCCTCTGTTGATTCTCACATAGGACACAGGTCCTACGATGGACTGGCTTGCAGATGAACCGCCTATGTGCTCAGTTCCTGAGTTCTAAAGCTCAGGGTGATACAGTACCTAGTGATCCTTTTGTGTCCCTGCAGACAGCAAATATGGCTCCGGGGCTTCTCTCCTTCCACAGCTTTCTAGGCAGGACAAGGGTCCCAAGCCCGGGGGGCTGGCAGAGAAAAGCTGCCTAAGTGCTCAGTTCCTGAGTGCAGGCAGACCCCTGGTGATTTCCATTCTATTATGAGATTTAGGAGTAAGAAGTTTAATTTTGCGTTACACCAACTCTTATTAATACTAAAGACAACTTGTTGAGAGCTCTCACTCATTAGAAAAGTTGTCCACACCATTTGGATATTCTACTTCTATGCAGTCTCATCACCCTTGTCCTCCAGATGTAGTAGTCCTTGAGGCTTGTCCATCTTCTGAAACTGAATAGTTTCTTTGTCTATTACCAGTAAGTACTGTGAAATCTGTGTAACTGTTTAATACTCAGGGAAGGTAGACTGACCCACTAGATATGAGCTACAGTTTTTTCTCCTGTCCTAAATCTATAATGCCTTAGATACATGTCCCACAGGTACTCCTTAGATATGAAGGATTTTTCAATGCCTAACAAATAACTCTGTAGATGTTGAATATATAGAAATCATCACATTCATATTACACTTCTGACTAGTGTTTAGTCTGTCAATAATGAAGTCTTGAGACCTATCCTAGATTCTCATTAACCTACCTTCACAGGATGGTGTCAGAGCCACTTACTAACTTTAGAATAAAATTACCAGAATTTCAAAGTTCTTGATGAGATTGAACTATTTATTTTAAATTTTATTAAAAAGAAATTTAATAAAAAATAAATCAAATTGTGGTTTATTAGACAGTTACAATCTTTACTATCTTTACAATTATTTTTATTGGTAGAATTTTATTGCTGGTATTAAGGTACAGAAATATCTTCATGAAATTTTCCTTTTACTTTTCCAGTTCTGCCAGGATTCTTTGTTTCTGATGTTTCCTAAAATTACTGTGTTAGAGGTTTTTTTTTTTTTTTTGTCTTTTTTTTGTTGGTTTTTTTTTTGTTTGTTTGTTTGTTTTTTGGTCTTATTTTCTTAAGACTTAAATTTTTATTTGTAAATACTGAAAATTTATTTCATGTATTTTTCACATGACTACTTCTCCCCTACTCACTAGTATGTATTGATTGTGCTTTGTTGAAGATCTTTAATTCAGACATACTATGTTACCAATATGTATGGCATTTTGGTTCAAAGTTTTGCACATTAGCATTTTTTCTCTGGAAGCTAACTGCGATGTTTGTTTCTGAGTGTGTGTGTGTGTGTGTGTGGTCATGGAAAATGCTTTTACCAAGATGTTTCTCTGAAGTTCTCATTCATCTGAGTTTTGAACTTCAAAGGTAAAGCTACCACTATAGATTCTATGCATGTAGATCCACCATGAGTCAGGCACATCTCTGAAGTACTTATGAGTGATAATTCACATCCTCACTTGACCAAGTTTATGCATCAAATGCTTGATAAAACTAAAATGCCATTTAAGTTTGCAAATGTTTTATAGCTACCAAGCAGGGAGACATGCATCTGAGTATTGATATACATAAGAGTTAATTTCAAGATGTTCATAGATAACTTTTAAAATTGGATCCTAGTTAATAAGGATTGAAATCTAGGAACAGCTTTCCCTCCCTACCAATGGCCCCAGCAATTCCATACACCATATATTTCTAATGTGACTTCCAGTGACATGGTCTCATGTTTTTATGCTATTTCTCAAAGTTGTTTTATGTTTGTGTGGTATTCTTTTACCTAAACAATAATCATTTTGAATATAGTATAGGAATCATTACTGGGTTCGCAGACAACTTACAGTTGAAGGCATCTCTTAATTTGTGAACTCGGACTACCTGTAAGTTAACTTTTCTCTAAATTTAATTACTTTACTTAAAAGTTTGAAAGAATTATGTGTTTAATGAATTTTAGGCTTAAAATGACACTATTATTTATTTGGTACAGTGCAATCCTCCAATAAATGTTTCCCTTATTTCCAAAGTATATCATGGGTTGTTCTTTAATATCTGCCATCTGTTTCAATTTCACACATCACTGATCTTTGGTTTAGAGAACTGGAGGACATGTTTGTTAAGTTATTACAAAGAACATTACTTTGAAATCATATCTTTATTCCAGTGTATTTCAAAATAAATTACTTGTTAAAAGACAATATTGTTTTTATCACTGATTCCCTCTTTAATTTTTAAGTTATTAGTTCTGTTTTCTGACATAGTTCAAAGATACATAACTTATTATTAAAAGAACATGTTGTATATAATGCTAAATTCCATTTAATTTTTTTATTATTTTCTGAAATCATTGTTGCTAGGTAAAAATCTCATTTTATGAATCTCATATTTGTATCAGAAAAGCTAAATGGTGGCTCTGAATTGGCAAAGCTCTAGGTTGTTATAGTGGTGTTAACGAGGTGGTCTACAGAGTTTGGTGATGACCATCTACCCCAACAATAGAGAATTGGTATGGTAAGTATAGAAATGAAGTTTGTTTTGGACATGGGAAGGAAGTTTGAGAAAGGGAGTAGTTTTATAGGAGGGAGAGAGAAAGGAGACAGAGAAGGACAGAAAAAGAGGAGAGAGAAAACTAAGGGAAGAGGCCATCAGTCAACAAGCAGAAAGAGAGTTGATGTGGGAGGGAGGGAAGAAGAGAGGGAGGGAGAGGAAGGGAGATGGAAAGGGAAGGAGAGGGAAAGGGAGGGAGAGGGAGAGGGAGAGGGAGAGAGAGAGGGAGAGAGAGATAGAGAGAGAGAGAGATGGAGAGGAAGAGGGAGACAGAGGGAGAGGGAGAGAGGGAGAGAGAGAAAGACACACACACACACACACACACAGAGAGAGAGAGAGAGAGAGAGAGAGAGAGAGAGAGAGAGAGAGAGAGAGAGTGAGAGAGACCCAAAGAGTTTTGTTAATATGTGCACTAGGTAGGTACCTGGCTGTTGCTAGGTAACTATTGGGCAGAGCCTAGAAGAACTGCTAACAAATTTACTCTTTAATATATTTTTTATTTTTTTAAATTACATTTTTATGCATTGTTGGTTGGGAATATTAACCAACCTCATAGCTTTAAATTATGTGCTTCCTTAAAAATCAAGCAGCAATACCATAACACATTTTTAATTGATGTAAGATTGTATCCAACCTAACAGTATAAATTTTCACTGTTGGAATAGTGATTCTTTTTTATTGTTTTTCTCTTGGTGTAAGGACTTAGCTTAACAAATGTGATGTTTGATGAAAACTGAAGATTTTTTTTTCAAAGTCAAAAATAAATAAATTGGAGTGCTTACTCAGAACTGCAACAGCTGTGCTTGGATGTTTACAACCACAGATGTTAGATGGTTCCAGATGGAGCCAAGGCTGTCAGTCATCAATTTCCTTGAGAGAGGGGGAAAAAAGAACTATGTAATGATGGGTACTTAACAAGAACAAGTTTCATAGTGTTTCTGCAATTCTGGTCATGAAATTTTAACATCATTTGAAGAATTCTTTTCATGTAGCTTTTCACTTCTTTTATTCCACTTTAGATTTAACATTTTAAACAATCATTTTGTGTAAATATGCTTCACAAAAAAATATCGTTGTGTTAGTTCCTTTTCTGTTGCTATGATAAAAGACTACAATGAAGGAAGTCAAAGAAAGAAGCGTTTTATTTGGTAAGGTTCTAGAAAGATGGGAGGGATGGCTACAGGAACTAGATGCTGATAGATCCACATCAAAAACTGCAAGCACATGGCAGAGAGGAAACTGGGAAGGACAGATTTCAACAAAATCTCTTTCCAGTAGTAAGGCCACAATTCTTAAACATCTAAAACCAGTGTCACAAACAGACAACCAAGTACTTCAATGTGCAAAACTCTGGGTGAGATTTTTCAACTCAAAGACTACATTCTACTCATTCACTCGAAAGTCTTTTTTTTTCTCACTCTTTTTTTATTCGATATATTTTTTATTTACATTTCAAATGACTTCCCCTTTCCTAGCCCCCCCACTCCCAGAAAGCCCCCTTCTCTCCCCCTGTCCTCCCACCCACCCCTTCCCACTTCCCTGTTCTGCTGAATACTGCTTCATTGAGTCTTTCCAGAACAAGGGGCCACTCTTCCTTTCTTCTTGTACCTCATGTGATGTGTAGATTATGATTTGGGTATTCCAGGTTTCTAGGTTAATATCCACTTATTAGTGAGTGCATACCATGATTCACCTTTTGAGTCTGGGTTACCTCACTTAGTATGATGTTCTCTAGCTCCATCCATTTGCCTAAGAATTTCATGAATTCCTTGTTTCTAATGGCCGAATAGTACACCATTGTGTACATATACCACATTTTTTGCAACTACTCTTCTGTTGAGGGATACCTGGGTTCTTTCCAGCATCTGGCGATTATAAATAGGGCTGCTATGAACATAGTAGAGCATGTATCCTTATTACATGGTGGGGAATCCTCTGGGTATATGCCCAGGAGTGGTATAGCAGGATCTTCTGGAAGTGAGGTGCCCAGTTTTCAGAGGAACCGCCAGACTGATTTCCAGAGTGGTTGTACCAATTTGCAACCCCACCATCAGTGGAGGAGTGTTCCTCTTTCTCCACACCCTCTCCAACACCTGCTATCTCCTGAATTTTTAATCTTAGCCATTCTGACTGGTGAAACTTCCCTAACCCAAAGAGAGAGATGCCCATGAATATACAAGAAGCATACAGAACTCCAAACAGACTGGACCAGGACAGACATTCTTCCCGTCACATAATAATCAAAACACCAAATGTTCTAAACAAAGAAAGGATATTAAAGGCAGTAAGAGAAAAAGGCCAAGTAACATATGAAGGAAGACCTATCAGAATCACAGCAGACTTTTCACCTGAGACTATGAAGGCTAGAAGATCCTGGGCAGATCTCATGCAGACTCTAAGAGAACACAAATGCCAGCCAAAACTACTATATCCAACAAAACTCTCAATCACCGTAAATGGAGAAACTAAGATATTCCATGACAAAACCAAGTTTACCCAATATCTATCCACAAACCCAGCCCTACAAAGGATAATAGGAGGAAAACACCAATACAAGGAGGGAAACTTCAACCTGGAAAAAGCAAGATAGTAACCTTTCACCAAACCCAAAAGAAGTTAACCAATCAAATTTAAAAAATAACGTCAAAAATGACAGGAAGTAACAATCACTATTCCTTAATATCTCTTAACATCAATGGACTCAATGCCCCAATAAAAAGACATAGACTAACTGACTGGATACGTAAACAGGACCCTACATTTTGCTGCTTACAGGAAACACACCTCAGGGTCAAAGACAAACACTACCTTAGAGTAAAAGGCTGGAAGACAATTTTACAAGCAAATGGTCTCAGGAAACAAGCTGGAGTAGCCATTTTAATATCAGATAAAATTGACTTTCAACCCAAAGTCATCAAAAGAGACTCTGAGGGACACTTCTTGCTGGTCAAAGGAAAAATACAACAAGAAGAACTCTCAATCCTGAACATCTATGCTCCAAATGCAAGGGCACCCTCTTTTGTAAAAGAAACTTTATTAAAGCTCAAAGCACACATTGCACCTAACACAATAATTGTGGGTGACTTCAACACTGCACTTTACTCAATGGACTGATCAGGAAAACAGAAAATAAACAGGGACATAATGAAACTCATTGAAGCCTTGGACCAATTAGATTTAACAGATATATAGAAAACATTCTATCCTAAAGCAAAAGAATATACCTTTTTTTCTCAGCACCTCATGGTACCTTCTCCAAAATCGACCATATAATTTGTCACAAGACAGACCTCAACAAATATAAGAAGATTGAACTAATCCCATGCCTCCTATCAGATCACTATGGAGTAAAAGTGGTCTTCAATAGCAACAAAAACAACAGAAAACCCACATACACGTGAAAATTGAACAATAATCTACTCAATGATACCTTGGTCAAGGAAGAAATAAAGAAAGAAATTAAAGACTTTTTAGAACACAATGAAAATGAAGACACAACATACCCAAATCTATGGGACACAATGAAAGCAGTGCTAAGAGGAAAACTCATAGCCCTGAGTGCCTCCAAAAAGAAAATGGAGAGAGCATACATTACCAGCTTAATGACACACCTGAAAGCCCTGGAACAAAAAGAAGCTATTTCACTCGATAGTCTTATGGCCCTCATCTTAGTTACACTTTTTGCTGTCGTGAAGAGACATCATGACCACAGCAACTCTTGTAAGACAAGCATTAATTTGAGCCTCTTTTTGCCTCAAAGGTTTAGTTCATCATCATCAGGGCAAGAAGCTCTGCTGCACAAAAGTAGACAAGGCACTGGAGAGGGAGCCAAGATTTCTCCATTTAGATTGGCAGGCAGAAGAACAAATGAGATTCTGAAATCTGAAGGCTCACCTTCAGTGACACACTTCCTTCAACAAGGCTGCACCTACATCAACAAGGCCACATGTCCTTATGCTTTCAAATAATTTCACTCACTCTGAGCTTACAGGTCCATGTTCAATCAACCCACCACAGCCATATAGTACAGATGCTTTGATTCCAAATTTTAAAGTCCCCATATATTTTCACAATCTCAATATTGTTGAAACGCACAAAGACCCTTCTGAGACTTGAGGCAGTCTATTAAGTTTAAAATTAAAAGACAAATTATAAACATCCAGTTTGTAATGGCACAAAATATAAATTATCATTCAGAAAATTAGGAATGGGGATATAGAGAGGACATCCTGGACCAAAGAATGGCCACAGCAGAGCATAGCAAGCATCAAATCCTGAAATGCAATGAGGAATGACCTAGACTGTTTTTCCTTTAGGTTTACTGCTATGAACATGCACTCCTGCCTCAGACTGGTCCCAGTTCCTGCATGCAGCAATCCTTGAAAGTTATCCCACAATTTTGACATCTCCAATGTCTTGGGAGCTCCAGCACCACCCAGACTTCACTTCCACAGCTGGAAACAATGGTCTCTCGGGGGATTTTTGTGCTTTCAGGACCTTCATGCAGTTCCTGCCCTGCCTCCCATAGCCTGGCCTCAGAAGCTCTCTGAAAACATGAAGGAGGAAGTGGTGTTCCTCTTAGAATTGTGTGCTTTGTCATTAAAAGGCCAGCATTACATAAATGACACAGTAAAATTGCCCATATTCTTGTAATGGCCCAGGATGCTTTGAATCACAGTAATAGCAAATTTTGATTGACTTTCCCTTTCCATAGATGAAAATTTTTTGTTCTATTTCAAAAGTGGGAAGCTTAGCTAGGTAGGGTAGTGAGTGTATCCTTCCTTTTACTCCAGTGCAGATCAGGCTCCTTCTTAAATGCTTCCAATTTCTGTAATGTGAGGTGCATAGAAAACTCCATTTCCCTGACAGAAGGTGCCAAACTGGCTCCATAAGTATCACAAGTATCAGTTGTACATTTCAGAGTAGGTCCCAGCTCTTCACACCTGCTCCCTACCCTAAACATCTCCACCCATGGGTATCACCTTCCTGCTGCTATGTATGCATCTCCCTGACAACCCTGCTGTCTCTGCCCCATTTCCTCTCACTTCTAGCTACTCACACTATTATTTTCTCTCTTTGCGTTGAGCTCTCCAGATGCCTCTGGCTAGTCTCTCTCTCACATGTGTACAATTAAGACATTTCATTAACCATACCATGGGGCACTCTTGTCATCAGTTTACACCCTTAATGATTACAGAAGACTTGGCAATAACTATATGATTGTCAAGGTTCTCTTTCCCCCAAACTGTATCTTTTGCATTTCTTTTTTTTTTAATTTTTTTATTCGATATAATTTATTTACATTTCAAATAATTTCCCCTTTTCTAGCCCCCCCCCACTCCCCGAAAGTCCCGTAAGCCCCCTTCTCTTCCCCTGTCCTCCCTCCCACCCCTTCCCAGTTCCCCGTTCAGGTTTTGCCGAATACTGTTTCACTGAGTCTTTCCAGAACCAGGGACCACTCCTCCTTTCTTCTTGTATCTCATTTGATGTGTGGATTATGTTTTGGGTATTCCAGTTTTCTAGGTTAATAACCACTTATTAGTGAGTGCATACCATGATTCACCTTTTGAGTCTGGGTTACCTCACTTAGTATGATGTTCTCTAGCTCCATCCATTTGCCTAAGAATTTCATGAATTCATTCAGTTTCTAATGGCTGAATAGTACTCCATTGTGTAGATATACCACATTTTTTGCATCCACTCTTCTGTTGAGGGATACCTGGGTTCTTTCCAGCATCTGGCAATTATAAATAGGGCTGCTATGAACATAGTAGAGCATGTATCCTTATTACATGGTGGGGAATCCTCTGGGTATATGCCCAGGAGTAGTATAGCAGGAGCTTCTGGAAGTGAGGTGCCCAGTTTTCGGAGGAACCGCCAGACTGATTTCCAGAGTGGTTGTACCAATTTGCAACCCCACCAGCAGTGGAGGAGTGTTCCTCTTTCTCCACACCCTCTCCAACACCTGCTGTCTCCTGAATTTTTAATCTTAGCCATTCTGACTGGTGTAAGATGAAACCTCAGGGTTGTTTTGATTTGCATTTCCCTAATGACTAATGAAGTTGAGCATTTTTTAAGATGCTTCTCCGCCATCCGAAGTTCTTCAGGTGAGAATTCTTTGTTTAACTCTGTACCCCATTTTTTAATAGGGTTGTTCGGTTTTCTGGAGTCTAACTTCTTGAGTTCTTTATATATATTGGATATTAGCCCTCTATCTGATGTAGGATTGGTGAAGATCTTTTCCCAATTTGTTGGTTGCCGATCTGTCCTCTTGATGGTGTCCTTTGCCTTACAGAAACTCTGTAACCTTATGAGGTCCCATTTGTCAATTCTTGCTCTTAGAGCATACGCTATTGGTGTTCTGTTCAGAAACTGTCTCCCTGTACCGATGTCCTCAAGGGTCTTCCCCAGTTTCTTTTCTATTAGCTTCAGAGTGTCTGGCTTTATGTGGAGGTCCTTGATCCATTTGGATTTGAGCTTAGTACAAGGAGACAAGGATGAATCAATTCGCATTCTTCTGCACGCTGACCTCCAGTTGAACCAGCACCATTTGTTGAAAAGGCTATCTTTTTTCCATTGGATGTTTTCAGCCTCTTTGTCGAGGATCAAGTGGCCATAGGTGTGTGGGTTCATTTCTGGATCTTCAATCCTGTTCCATTGATCCTCCTGCCTGTCACTGTACCAATACCATGCAGTTTTTAACACTATTGCTCTGTAGTATTGCTTGAGGTCAGGGATACTGATTCCCAGGGATTTTCTTTTGTTGCTGAGAATAGTTTTAGCTATCCTGGGTTTTTTGTTGTTCCAGATGAATTTGATAATTGCTCTTTCTAACTCTGTGAAGAATTGAGTTGGGATTTTGATGGGTATTGCATTGAATCTGTATATTGCTTTTGACAAAATGGCCATTTTAACTATATTGATTCTACCGATCCATGAGCATGGGAGGTTTTCCCATTTTTTGAGGTCTTCTTCCATTTCCTTCTTCAGAGTCTTGAAGTTCTTGTCATACAGATCTTACACATGTTTGGTAAGAGCCACCCCAAGATACTTTATACTGTTTGTGGCTATTGTGAAGGGGGTCATTTCCCTAATTTCTTTCTCAGGCTGCTTATCCTTTGAGTATAGAAAGGCCACTGATTTGCTTGAGTTGATTTTATAACCTGCCACTTTGCTGAAGTTGTTTATCAGCTGTAGGAGCTCTCTAGTGGAGTTTTTTGGGTCACTTAGGTAGACTATCATGTCGTCTGCAAATAATGATAGTTTGACTTCCTCCTTTCAAATTTGTATCCCTTTGACCTCCTTATGTTGTCGAATTGCCCGAGCTAGTACCTCAAGTACAATATTGAAAAGATAAGGAGAAAGGGGGCAGCCTTGTCTGGTCCCTGATTTCAGTGGGGTTGCTTCAAGTTTCTCTCCGTTTAGTTTGATGCTGGCTACCGGTTTGCTGTATATTGCTTTTACTATGTTTAGGTATGGGCCTTGAATTCCTGTTCTCTCCAAGACTTTAAGCATGAAAGGATGCTGAATTTTGTCAAATGCTTTTTCAGCATCCAATGAAATGACCATGTGGTTTTTTTCTTTGAGTTTGTTTATGTAGTGGATTGTATTGATGGATTCCGTATATTGAGCCAACCCTGCATTCCCGGGATAAAGCCTACTTGATCATGGTGGATGATCGTTTTGATGTGTTCTTGGATTCGGTTGGCAAGAATTTTATTGAGTATTTTTGCATCGATGTTCATAAGGGAAATTGGTCTGAAGTTCTCTTTCTTTGTTGGATCTTTGTGTGGCTTTGGTATCAGCGTAATTGTGGCTTCGTAGAAGGAATTGGGTAGTGTTCCTTCTGTTTCTATTTTGTGGAATAGTTTGAAGAGTATTGGTGTTAACTCTTCTTTGAAGGTCTGGTAGAATTCTGCACTGAAACCATCTGGTCCTGTGCTTTTTTGGTTGGAAGACTTTCTATGACTCCTTCTATTTCTTTAGGCTTTATGGGACTGTTTAGATGGTCTAGTTGGTCCTGATTTAATTTTGGTATTTGGTATCTGTCAAGGAAATTGTCCATTTCCTCCAGATTCTCCAGTTGTGTTGAGTACAGGCTCTTGTAGTAGGCTCTGATGATTTTTTGGTTTTCCTCAGTTTCCGTTGTTATATCTCCCTTTTCATTTCTAAGTTTGTTAATTTGGATACTTTCTCTGTGCCCTTTGGTCAGTCTGGCTAAGGGTTTATCTATCTTGTTGATTTTCTCAAAGAACCAGCTCCTGGTTTTGTTGATTTTTTGTATGGTTCTCTTTGCTCCTCTTGATTGATTTCGGCCCTGAGTTTGATGATTTCCTGCCTTCTACTCCTCCTGGGTGAAATAGCTTCTTTTTGTTCTAGGGCTTTCAGGTGTGTCATTAAGCTGATAATGTATGCTCTCTCCATTTTCTTTTTGGAGGCACTCAGGGCTATGAGTTTTCCTCTTAGCACTGCTTTCATTGTGTCCCATAGATTTGGGTATGTTGTGTTTTCATTTTCATTGTGTTCTAAAAAGTCTTTAATTTCTTTCTTTATTTCTTCCTTGACCAAGGTATCATTGAGTAGAGTATTGTTCAATTTCCACGTGTATGTGGGTTTTCTATTGTTTCTGTTGCTATTGAAGACCACTTTTACTCCATAGTGATCAGATAGGAGGCATGGGATTAGTTCTATCTTCTTATATTTGTTGAGGTCTGTCTTGTGACCAATTATATGGTCGATTTTGGAGAAGGTACCATGAGGTGCTGAAAAAAAGGTATATTCTTTTGTTTTAGGATAGAATGTTCTATATATATCTGTTAAATCTAATTGGTCCAAAGCTTCAATTAGTTTCATTGTGTCCTTGTTTAGTTTCTGTTTTCCTGATCGGTCCATTGAGGAAAGTGCACTGTTGAAGTCACCCACAATTATTGTGTTAGGTGCAATGTGTGCTTTGAGTTTTAATAAAGTTTCTTTTATGAAAGAAGGTGCCCTTGCATTTGGAGCATAGATGTTCAGGATTGAGAGTTCTTCTTGTTGTATTTTTCCTTTGACCAGCAAGAAGTGTTCCTCAGAGTCTCTTTTGATGACTTTGGGTTGAAAGTCAATTTTATCTGATATTAAAATGGCTACTCCAGCTTGTTTCCTGAGACCATTTGCTTGTAAAATTGTCTTCCAGCCTTTTACTCTAAGGTAGTGTTTGTCTTTGACCCTGAGGTGTGTTTCCTGTAAGCAGTAAAATGTAGGGTCCTGTTTACGTATCCAGTCAGTTAGTCTGTGTCTTTTTATTGGGGCATTAAGTCCATTGATGTTAAGAGATATTAAGGAATAGTGATTGTTACTTCCTGTCATTTTTGACGTTATTGTTTAAATTTGATTGCTTAACTTCTTTTGGGTTTGATGAAAGGTTACTATCTTGCATTTTCCAGGTTGAAGTTTCCCTCCTTGTATTGGTGTTTTCCTCCTATTATCCTTTTTAGGGCTGGGTTTGTGGATAGATATTGGGTAAACTTGGTTTTGTCGTGAAATATCTTAGTTTCTCCATCTATGGTGATTGAGAGTTTTGCTGGATATAGTAGTTTTGGTTGGCATTTGTGTTCTCTTAGAGTCTGCATGAGATCTGCCCAGGACCTTCTAGCCTTCATAGTCTCAGGTGAAAAGTTTGCTGTGATTCTGATAGGTCTTACTTTATATGTTACTTGGCCTTTTTCTCTTACTGCCTTTAATATTCTTTCTTTGTTTAGAACATTTTGTGTTTTGATTATTATGTGACGGGAAGTATTTCTGTTCTGGTCCAGTCTGTTTGGAGTTCTGTAGGCTTCTTGTATATTCATGGGCATCTCTCTCTTTAGGTTAGGGAAGTTTTCTTCCATAATTTTATTGAAGATATTTGCTGGCCCTTTAAGTTGTAAATCTTCACTCTCATCTATGCCTATAATCCTTAGGTTTCGTCTTCTCATTGTGTCCTGGATTTCCTGGATATTTTGGGTTACAAGCTTTTTGCATTTTGCATTTTCTTTAACTGTTGAGTCCATGGTTTCTATGGAATCTTCAGCATCTGAGATTCTTTCTTCTATTTCTTGTATTCTGTTGTTGATATTTGCATCTCTGTCCCCTGATTTCTTCCCAAGGCTTTCTATCTCCAAAGTTGTCTCCTTTTGAGTTTTCTTAGTTGTTTCTACTTCTGATTTTAGATCCTGGATGGTTTTGCTTAGCTCCTTCACTTGCTTGTTTGTGCTTTCCTGTAATTCTTTAAGAGATTTTTGTGTTTTCTCTTTCATGACCTCAGCCTGTTGACCAAAGTTCTCCTGTATTTCTTTAAGAGATTTTTGTGTTTCGTCTTTCATGACCTCAGCCTGTTGACCAAAGTTCTCCTGTATTTCTTTAAGTGTTTTGTGCATTTCCTCCTTGTTGGCTTTTGTATTCTCCTGGATTTCTTTCAATGATTTTTGTGTTTCCCTTGCAAGGGCTTCTAACTTTTGATCCATTTTCTCCTGAATTTCTTTAAGTATGTCCTTCATGTGTTCCTGTATCAGCATCATGACCAGTGATTTTAAATCCAAATCTAGTTTTACTGGTGTGATGGGGTCTCCAGGACATGCTGGTAGAGGAGAATTGGGTTCAGATGTTGCCATATTGCCTTGATTTCTGTTAGTGATGTTCCTGCATTTGCCTTTTGCCATCTAGCTCTTACTGGTGTTATTTGGTCTTGTCAGTGCTGGACTCACCAGTGCAAGCTGCCCCTTCCCCGTTGGCCTCTGGGGCACAGCTTACACCCTGCACTGCCTGTAGACAGGGTGCTGCTGTCCAGGCTGTTCAGATCCCGAAGCAGGCACCTGAAGGCTCCCGCTGGGGCCTGCAGGATTTACCGGAGCACACTGACTTCTTCCAGCTGGCCGCCCGGAAGCCCCCACTAGCCTCTTGAGGGACCTGGAGATGTGGTGCGGCCGCCCAGGCTGATCTGAAGTGGAGAGAGCTGAGCTGAGGGCTTCTTCCTGAGGCCTTGCCCCAGATTGTGTCTGTGGACCAGATGGAGCCTGTGTGCACCCCCAGGGAGCGCAGACAGTGTATGCTGCTGTGACCTCCCCTGTGTTCTGCTCACTCTGCTGGGCAGCTGATTCCCCAACCGGGCTGGCGCACACAAGGTTAGCCTGGTCGCCCAGGCCCTGAGTCCAGGCAAAAGCCTGGGAGGCCAAGGTCCGAGCAAAGTTCCCCTAGGGCTATGACTGTTAATTGGGTCCGCCAGGTGACCCGGATGGCCGGTGTGCAAGTCCGCGCTCCCCAAAAGCACTGGGAGAGTCTGTTGTGCTAACAACCTCCTGGGCGGGTTGACACACAGATGGCTCACCAAGCCGCCCAGTTCTTGGGGTCAGTCCTGTGCCTTTTGGGGCCTAGACCCCCGTTTTGTTAGCCTCAGGCTACGCTTGTAAGCCCTCTCTGCCCTCCCGAGCACTCTGGGTCCTGTAGGCAAAATGGCGGTGCGTGTGCCGGCCAGGGCAAAAAAACCTCCTGGCTGAGTTGGCACCCCGACGGCCACCCGAACAGCCCAGGGCCTGGGTGCAGGCCAACGCCCGTCGGGTTCAGACCCCTGTGGTGTTGGCCTCAGATTATGTTTGTGTACCTCAGTCTGTCTGATCTTTGGAGTCCAAAATCAAGATGGAGGTGAGTCTCTCCTGACTGGCGGGAAGCCGAGTTCTGAAGTGGCTTCCGTGCAGCGAAAGGCTCCGCAGAACCGCAGCTGCTTGCCGCCCGGCTGGTCAGCGAAGGTCAGTGGTCGTGGGCGCAGGGCCTAACTGGGCCCTGTGTTGCCTTGATTCCACCGCTGATGGCCCTTCAGCTGGACCAGCCATTGCTGCCGCCGCCGCCGCCGCTCTCTCAGTCTCTTTTGCATTTCTTTCTTACCACATTTTTCACTTTTTAAAATTTTTATTTCTTATTACAGGGCTGTGTCAGAATGAGGCTAATAGCCATGTAACAGTGTCAGTCATCATTAGACTTTCCTGAAATCTTATCTACCTAAAAAAGTCCAAGTGTCTTCTAAACCAACCTCTCCAATATTCATATAAGCATAACCATGGATTCAATATTGAAGCATAAAAAAAATGCTCCCTAAATATTTTCAGATATTTTATCTGCTGTGAATCTTTTCCAGGAATCTACCAGCAACCAGTCATTACTAACATAAACAACCAAATCATGTAAAAGGAAATAGAAGTTTAAGTAAAGTTAAAGAAATATAATGAGGAGTGAGTAAAAGGAAGGAGAGAAGGGAGAAAGAATGAATGCGTGATACCAGTAGAGGGCATCTCAAACTCCCATGATCCTGTACCTATTAAGCTGAAGTTGATTGAAATTACAGTTGTTGACTTTAAAGTGTGTATGTTAAAATTTTTAAAAAATAACCATATAACAAGATTTAATGCCAGTAAAATCAATAAATATGTAACATGTATGCAAACTGTATATTTTTACTATATAATATATACCCCAAATTAATCAAAACACTAATCTAAAATCAATATAGCACAATATTACAAAAATAAGAGACATAATTTTTTCTTTCTTGCAATGTACAATAATTACATTTCAACGTAGGAAGATAATATATAGAGAGAGTTAAAATTGAAGTCTAACGTTGGGGAAAATACCAATCCTTTTGGATGAGGAAACTTATATTGAACACATAAAAATTAGATGCAACTATTTTTCTTAAAGTTTTGAGGAATTTACTTTTTACTTTTGTTGTAATGAATATTTTATTTATTTACATTGCAAATGGTATACCATTTCCTTGTTTCTACCTGGAAACCTCCTATCCAATTACCCCTTCTCCTGCTTCTATGAGGGTATCCCCCCACCTACCCACTACTTCCTTGCCCTCACATTTCCCTACACTGGGGCATTGAACCTTCAGAGGACCAAAGGCATCTCCTCCCATTGATGCCCCACCAGGCCATCCTCTGCTACATATATGTAGCTGGAGCCATGGGTCCCTCTATTGTGAACTCATTTGTTGATGTCTTAGTCCCTGGGAGCTCTGGAGGGGTCTGGTGTGGTTGGTTGATATTGTTTTTCCTATGTGGCTACAAACCCTTTCAGTTTCTTCAGTCCCTTCTCTAACTCTTCCCATAGGGACCCTATTGGGGACGCCATGCTCAGTCCAATGGTTGGCTGTGAGCATCTGCCTCTGTATTTGTCAGGCTCTGGCAGAGCATCTCAGGAGAGAGCTATATCGGGCTGCTGTGAGCATGCATTTCTTGGCATTCACAATAGTGTCTGGGTTTGGTGATTGTATATGGGATGGATTCCCAGGTGGGGAAGTCTTGTGGAGCAAAGACTAAAGGAAAGGCCATCCAAAGAGGAATTTACTTTTCAAAGTTGGGACATGATCTTCTCTGATATAATCAAACTGAATAATCACATACTTCATATATGATTTAATATATCATTCCCTGTAAATTTGACCAAAATGATAAATTTTGTTTATTTAAATTCCTTTTTTTATTAAATATATGTTATATCTCTCACTCTCTTTCACATTTATATATGAGTGTGTTTCTGTGTGATGTGTGTCTGTCTGTGTACTTTTGAGTCCTTGGGATGGAACTCAGGTTGACAGTCTTGGTGCCAAGCACAAATCACAGTCAAAACCATTTTTGCTGGCCCTAATTTGATTCACTTTCTGTCTAAGCTGGCAGGTTAAAATGTTTTAATAGTTTTAAGCACAGACATCAAGGAAGAGTGAGATGAGAAGAAGATAGTTGTCACACCTTATATTAGGCACAGGCTTATCAACAAAATCATTGTTTGAATCTTTGAGTTTTTACATAATACAATAACATAACCTTATGATCATGAATATATAGATTCACTGTATATTTTTGTATAACATGTAAAGTATAAGCACATTTGTTTTAAAGCGTATTTCCAGATAATATAGTAAATTATGTAGAGAAATAGCATAGATTCCTTTTTAATACAGGGCATCAGAACAAACTGTGAGTGAAACCCTCCTCTGGTGTTATAGGCTGTGTTTTTTTTTTTTTTTAATAGCTCTCAACATTGTGAGCGATGAGTTTAACACATACCTGTCACAGTTGGCACTAAATGCTTCTGGATGGTGCTGTGAAAGCCATTAGCAAATGTAATTAAAGCCCCAAATAATTGTTTTAAGATACAAACATTATTCTTTCTGGATATAGTTCTTTAAAAGAGACAAAGCTCCTTCTGGTTGAAAGAGTTCTTAAAGTCTGAATAGGATTTGATGCATGACAGATTCTCTCCTGCTGATTCCAAGATAGAAGGCAAGGAATCCAGAGGCTTCTGGGAGGGAAGGACATCCTCTCCTGCTTCAGTTTCTTCAGGGACCTTAATGAAACTGAGTAAGGCAACCGTCACTGGAGCTTTGCAGAGCATCTGCAGTGCAAATGACAGCACTGCCTAATATCACCTTGATTTCAAGCTTAGGAGATGCTACACAGAAAAATATCAGCATTTAAACTTTTAGCCTCGGAACTGTGAGATCACAGATATGTTTTGTCTAAGGTGTGATGCAGAAGGGGTTTACTGTGTTATGTAACAACAGGAAACCACAAAGAAGTTTGTGGATACATTTGGAGAGATGAATCTCTTCAAAGTGACACCAATTAAATTTCTAATTTTAAAGTCATACCATTTATGAAAAACCATTTTATTTGAGGTCCTTATCTAGATATTTGATGAAAATTATTACTATAATTACTCACTAGCTTTTCCTGTGTATTAGACAGTAACTGATTTGCTAAATAAGAAAATGAAAATAATACACAGTATTTGGGAAATATCTTCTCTTAGTCATTTCCTGGCTATAAATTGGCAGAGAAAAGTAACTAGGCTTCCATTATAGGCAAGCAAGCAATAAATTAACTAAAACCAATTTATAAATTGAATTCTATTAGATTCAAGGAATATTCAGTTATATGGAGAGTAGGGGAAAATCTTGTTTTCTTCTCCATTGAAATACCATAGACAAAAATTTGGAAAAGTTTATGGAAGTGTCGATAGTGTTCTTGAAAGTCACCTTTTGCTAAAAATAGCAAATAAACAAATATCTTGGATACTACTTATATGCCAGAGCATATAAGATCTGAGATAAGATGGGAAAGAGAAGGCATCTCCAGAGAAGCTCTGGTAGAATCCACAAACAGCCATAACCTGATACTTCTACACATAAGTGGTTTATACATGTAGAGATGTTTGTTTATGTCTAACGTTTTCTCCATAACCAGATTTTAATTTGAATTATTACATCGCACAGGTGATAAAAATAATAGAATCTCAAACCAGGAAAAAAATAACTTGATTTATTCTCTACAATGATATAGACAGTAGCTGTTTTGGTAGCATTACTTTCTAGCCCATGACATTGTTAACACTGATACAAAATTGTCAACAACCTAACCCCTGGTTAGGCTTGCCACACTAAAATAAAACCAAATCAATCTAGGAAGAATACAAGGAGAGACTGACATACAAAGTATCCTGAAGACATTCAATTTCCTGGTTCCACTCAACCTCACATTCACCCTTGTCCTTCCTGGATGCATAGACCAATAAATCTCACATTGAACCTGAGCTGGTTTGCATTGACTTTCTGTCAAGTGTCACCAGAGAATACTCTCTTCTGCAGAGAACTTAATTCAGCAGTAGGACACAGTGATCATGCACATTTTTCCTTCTTACTTGTTTTACATTTCTTTTCTTGTATTTTCTCTTCTCTTCTTTTCTTTTCTTTTTGTTTTTTTTTGTTGTTCTTGTTTTGTTTTCTTTCTTTGAGAT
This sequence comes from Apodemus sylvaticus, assembly GCF_947179515.1. Classification (NCBI taxonomy): domain Eukaryota; kingdom Metazoa; phylum Chordata; class Mammalia; order Rodentia; family Muridae; genus Apodemus; species Apodemus sylvaticus. Next base: position 11,645,244 of record NC_067479.1, read on the forward strand.
AAGTTTTCATATAGTTCATGTTGGCATTAAACAAATTATATAACTAAGTCCAGACTTGGATTACTGGTACTCCTCCATTTCCCAAATAATAAAAATATGTGTCCCTAGTCAATTGCCTGTCAAGCAAAGTATTCATATGTTTATATGTAATGAAGAAGAAGAGGGCCGGCGGTCGTGGTGCACGCTTGTAATCCCAGCACTTGGGAGGCAGAATCAGGTGGATTTCTGAGTTCGAGGCCAGCCTGGTCTATACAATGAATTCAAGGACAGCCAGGGTTACACAGAGAAACCCTGTCTCGAAAAACCAAAAGAAAAAAAAAAAAGAAGATGAAGAGGTTGTGGCATTTTATACAATCGAAGACATAGACTACAAGAAGACTATAAATGTTCAAGAGAACAAAAAAATAAATGTGACTATGTACGGGGCAAGTAAGACCCGTGGGAAACGGGCCTGATTAAGAGTGAGGTAAAGATCTGTCCAGACCAGAAAATCTCATCTGAGAAGATCAGGAGTAAGGATTATTCCCTCCCAATTCTAGGCCTACCTGCCCAGGGACTTGTAGTGCTTAACTTTCACCTCCACTACCATTTGAGGGGGCCATGCAATTTGATGTCCAGACTGTAAGCTTAACTTCCTCTCTTTCTATAAGGACAAGTCCAGAAAGCACCTGGAGTTCCTCTTCATGTAAATGACGCATTCTAGACTGCTCAGCACCAGCCAATAATGTACAATCACCCCCATAACCCCTCCCCACTCTCCAAAGATTTATACAGCACTTACTAACCCTGAATAAAGAGAGCTATAACAGTGAAAACTCCTCTTCCTACATTCTGAAATACAACCTTTTACACTCTCAGCTTTCCCTAATTGTCTGTAATTCTTTGTATCTGATTGAGATATCATGGGATTTTTCCAGTCCATGATGGAAAGTCCACTAGTGTCATTTTTTAGCACATGTTGTTAAGAGTTTATGTAATTAGCTTCTAATATTACTGGAAGACACAGTAGGATTATATGATATGGAAAAGGTTACAATTAAAAACAAAATATACTTTAATACTAGTTCTCATATATTCTAACAACACTCTCATCAGAAAAGCAGAAAATTTTGGTTGTGAGCCTAACACTTAACATCTGAGCCATCTCTCCAGCCCACAATATTAACGAACCATAGCCCCCAGACATTGTAGGGACTAAAACACCAACCAAAAAATACACATGGAGAGACCCATGGCTCCAGAGAATGGCAGTGTTGGATATCAATGGAAGGAGAAGTCCTTAGTCCTGTAAAGGCTCAGTGCCCCAGCATAGGGAAATGCTGAGCCACTGAGGTGGTAGTCAGTGGGTGTGTAAGCACCCTAGTAGAAGCAGGGTGTGAGGAGGAAGGGATGGGGGACGTTGGAGGAGAACTGAGAAGGGGGATGACTTGAAATGTAAATAAATAATATAACAAATAAAAAATTTAAAAAAAAGAAAAACAGAAAATGAGTTTGGACATGTCATACTGAAGTTGTTTAAATGCCTCATTAAAATAGTGTAGAACCTTCAAAATTTATCATGCCAAGTTCCTATAAAAGTTCTAAAGCCAATATCCCTAAAGATATCACCAGAGGATAGAGAGCTCAAAGTTAATAAGGAGGAGAGCAAGAATCTTGAGATATATAGAATTTTCAGCATGCAAAAGTAATTTTTTAAAAAAATCAGGCTTTTCCTAGAATATTGAATTAATTAAAGAGTGTGCTTGTTTATTGTCATGTACCACATGGGTGAGAAGATCTTATAATAAGCCTTTCTAAACACTGACTTCACAGGAAAGCATGAAAGAGGGACCAGAAACCAACATTTCCAGAGTCAGTTTCTAAGAAATTTGCAGAAATAAATGGAGATAGGAAGCATAACATCAAAGCACAAATACTCAGCATGTCAGTTGATCTTGGGCAAGAAAAAGAACAATCAAATTTCTGAAGCAGGAAGTTCTGAATACCAATAATTATAGATGAATTGTATAGAACTACCTGGATTACAAAGTAATCTAGAAATTCTACCCTGAAAAAATACAACTATGCTTCTATTTTGTAAATATTTAGTTTTCTTATCTTAATTCATTAAATCACTTCTAGTGTTCTATAAGTGGTCACCATGGCAACATTTATACCCTACTCTATAACAAGCATGCTCTATCTAACACTCAAAACCAAAGGAGGTTGGCTCTAGGATACTACATTTTCTTGGTTACAACAAAGTATTTATCCTTCATGCTAGATCCTGCATACCTTTACAAATGCATAGTACTATCTACTATTGATCTAGTCTCAAGTTCTAAAAATTTTTATTGGAATTTTGTGAGTACAACTTATTATCCTTCATGACAATTATGACTTTTGCCAAGATTAAATGTTTGCAGCTATCATCCTCATATGCAGAGCACACATACTACATTGCTTAGGTAAATAGGCAAGATTCATATGCAGAATCACATCTCTCTCTCTCTCTCTCTCTCTCTCTTTCTCTCTCTCTCTCTCTCTCTCTCTCCTTCCCTCATTGTGTCTATCATTCACATATCTCCCTCTCTTTCTCTCGCTGTTGCTCTGTCTCTATCTCTCTGTTCCTATCTCTTCTCTCTGTTTATCTTTCTCTAATTCCTCCCCATCTCCTCTTTCTCCTCCTCCCCATCTTGCCCTTTCTCTTTCTCTTTTTTGCTTCTTTCCATTTATCTTCTCTTCCTAATTTTTGTTACTGTAAAATGATACTATAAATACAACATAAAATAACACTACAAAGTATACTACATTTTGATTCTTTTATTTGTGTGCATGTCTTTCTGAGTGTATGCCATAGCCTACACGCCTTTTAACTATTAAGCTTTTCCACTGCACACTAAACAGTTTTTCTCTTAGTTTATTTATATGCCAGTGCTTCTTGTTATCTCACTTACCTTGATAATTTTATAAAGCACATATATAATAATTATTTTCTCATTAGCATTGCATTGTACGTAGAAATATGTAGTTGTTCTCGTCACTCAATGAAATGTCTATATTGGTATCCTTTCAAAGATAAACCTATAAGATTGCTCAATACTAATTTTGTAGGACATTTCTCACATAGTCTATGGCAGTTCTGTAAAATTTTTTATTATTGTGGCATTTTAATTTTGGTTTTTATGGATATAAAGAACCATATATAGCAAATTCTCAAGTCCATCCATTTTTTTCTCTGAGGAAATATATTCATTTGGGGTAAGCATCCTATATAGTATTTCCTTTTGGCAACAAAACTCTAATGTTGCTAGTAGGCCCTAAGTATTGGATCAAAAGTTATGTTGTGATCTATTTCAGCTTATAAAGTAAAATCTCTCTGCTCTACTGATGCTTCTATTTCCACATTTCCTTAAATGCAGGGTATCTGTGTGACTACACTATTCATAGTTCTACAATTGTGATGAATTAAAGTATTATTAGAAGCATTAATTTCTAGTGCTCATTTCCTCTTGCCATTGTTATGAGTATAATCAAAGGTTAAGATACCACTAGGTATTGTTGCATGCATGGGATCAAGAAACAACAGGATAAATCATCAACTACTGTAAATGTAAGAATAAGAGTTAGCATGTTTCTGATATTTGAGTATTATCTGAGTTTATATATCCACACTGGTCCTGTCTCAATGATGGCTCATGTAAGGTAATTTTTGTAATGATTTTGTAATGATACCTCATATTGCATTTCAGTAGTGAAATCACTGATACAGAAAAAGAGGAAAAACTCAAGAAGTGTGGATTATAACCTCTTCAGAACTTTAGAATAATGATGGGTGGACATGAATTTTACTCACAAGTTATACAAGATAGTATTTATGTAGACACTTTAAGTTCACCCTAGTTCTGAGGTACGGATAATTTGTTCTTATTTCCATGTTTTTGCCCATTATTTTTAAAATAAATTCAGTGATTTGTGAAATATTTAGTAACTTTTATTGCAGCACATATGTTTATTTTCCTTGTTTTACTTTAATTGTTTTTTCTGTAATTCAATTATGTTCTGATGGATTTTGTGCTGGTTACAAAACTGTACCTTTCAACAACATACCTAATATTTAGGTCTTAAGCAATTTCATTGTTTATACATCCAGATCCTTTTAATTATTTTACAACATACATTGTCAGGAACAAGATACCAAAATTGATAGTAAATATGAAATAAAAGGCTTATAAAAGTGTCTTTGTGAAATTCTCGGGTGACAGTGGCAGCAGCAGCGACAGCAGCAGCAGCAGCAGCAGCAGCAGCAGCAGCAGCAGCAGCTCATCCAGTAGAAGGGCCATCAGCACTGGAACCAAGGCAACAGGGTCCTGGTAGGCCATGTGCCTGCTACCACTGACCATCGCTGGCTAGCCGGGCTGCAAGCTGCGGCAGAGTTACAGTGCTTTTCACCACACTGAAGCCATATCAGAACTCTGCCTCCCACCAGTCAGTTACAAGACACTCTCCACCATCTTGGCTCTCGGACACCAGAGAGAACTGACAGCCTGAGGTACACAAACTTAGCCCGAGGCCAACATCGCAGGACTCTAAGCTCGACAGGCATTGGACTGCACCCAGGCCCTGGGCTGTCTGGTGGGCCATCTGTGTGCCAACCTGGCCAGGAAGTTTTCAGCCTAGGAAACTCTCCCAGCACTTTCAGGGAGCGCTCTCACACCGCCATCTTGGCTACCTGACAGAAACAGTTAACAGTAAGAGCACAAGGTGAACATTGCTCAGGCCTAAGCCTGCCAGGATTTTGCCTAGACTCAGGGCAGGAGCAGCTAGGCTAGCCTTGTGTGCACCAATCCAGTTGGGGTAGTGGCTTCCCGGCAGGGTGATCAGCATTCAGAAAAGGTCTCCACAGCAAACACCATCATCACTCCCTGAAGGAGCAAACTGGCACCACCTCGTTCACAGAGACAATCTGGGGCAAGGCACAGTAGGGCTCCAAGGGCACGCAAGAGGAGTGCAGCACATCAGCAATCTGTGACAGGGGAAACCTAGTCATCCAATGTTGCAGAAATAGACCTACAGCCTCACAGGAGGCTCAAACACCAGCCAGAGACAAGACCAACTAATGCCAGAGATAACAAAATGGTAAAAGGCAAATGTTGGAATGCTACTAACAGAAATCTAGGCAATATGGCAGCATCTGAACCAAACTCTCCAACATCAGCAAGTCCTGGATACGCCAACACACCAGAAAAACAAGATTTGGATTTAAAATCAATGGTTATGATGCTGCTAGAAGAACACAAAAAGGACATAAATGAATCTCTTAACGAAATACAGGGGAACATGAATAAACTAGAAACCCATATAATGAAAACACAAAAATCAGTTAAAGAAACACAGGAGGATAAGGCTCACGGGATAGAAGCCAATAAAGAAGAAATGCAAAACAAACAAACAAACAAACAAACAAACCTTAAAGAAATGCAGGAGAAAGTGAGTCAAATGGCAGAAATCATGAAAGAGGAAACACAAAAATCTTTTAAAGAATTATAGGAAAACACAAACAAACAAATAAAGGAACTGAGCAAAGCCATCCTAGTTCTAAAAACAGAAGTAGAAACAAATAAGAAATCACAAAGGGAGACAACTTTGGAGATAGAAAACCTTGGGAAGACATCAGGGGCCATAGAAGCAAATATCAACAAAAGAATACAAGAGATGGAAGAAAGAATCTCAGATGCCGAAGATACCATAGATACCATTGACTCAACAGTCAAAGAAAAAGCAAAATGCAAAAAGCTTATATCCCAGCACATCCAGGAAATCCAGGACACAATGAGAAGACCAAACCTAAGGATTATAGGTATAGATGAGAGTGAAGATTTACAGTTGAAAGGGCCAGCAAATATCTTCAACAAAATTATAGAAGAAAACTTCCCTAACCTAAAGAGAGAGATACCCATGAATATACAAGAAGCCTACAGAACTCCAAACAGACTGGGTCTGAGCAGAAATACCTCCTGTCACTAATCAAAACCCCAAATGCACTAAACAAAGAAAGAATATTAAAGGCATTAAGAGAAAAAGGCCAAGTAATATATAAACTAAACGAAGACCTATCAGAATCACACCAGATTTCTCACCAGAGACCATGAAAGCTATAAGATCCTGGGCAGATCTCATGCAGACCCTAAGAGAACCAAATGTCAGCCAAGACTCCTATACCCAGCAAAACTCTCAATATCATAGATGGAGAAAGAAAGATATTCCATGACAAAACCAAATTTACACAATATCATTCCATGAACCCAGCTCTACAAAGAATAATAGGAGGAAAACCCCAATACAAGGAGGGAAACTTCACCCTGGAAAGAGCAAGATAGTAACCTTCTTTCAACAAACCCAAAAGAAGATGACCCCTCAAATATAAAATTAAAATAAAAAATGACAGAAAGTAGTATCACTAAAATCACTATTCCTAATATCTCTTAACATCAATGGACTCAATTCTCCATAAAAAGACATAGAGTAACAGACTGGATAAGGAAACAGGACCCTACATTATGCTGCATAAAGGAAACATACCCCAGTGTCAAAGACAAAATCTACCTTAGAGTAAAAGGCTGAAAGACAATTTTACAAGCCAGTGGTCTCAGGAAACGAGCTGGAGTAGCCATTCTTTTGTTTTTTTTTTAGCTCTGTATCTCATTTTTTTAATATATTTTTTCTATATTTTGTTTATATTCCAAATGATTTCCCCTTTCCCAGAACCCCCTTCCCCATATGTCCTATAAGCCTTCTTCTCTCCATCCATTCTAATATCAGGTAAAATGGACTTTCAACCTAAAGTCATCAAAAGGGACACAGAAGGACACTTCTTGCTGGTCAAAGGAAAAATACACCAAGAAGAACTTTCAATTCTGAACATCTATGCTCCAAATGCAAGGACACCCTCATTCGTAAAAGAAACTTTACTAAAGCTCAAAGCACACATTGCACCTAACAAAATAATTGTGGGTGACTTCAACACTCCACTTTGCTCAATGGACCGATCAGGAAAACAGAAACTAAGCAGGGATACAGTAAAACTAATTGAAGCTTTGGACCAACTGGATTTAACTTATATTTATAGAACATTTCACCCTAAAGTAAAAGAATATATCTTTTTCTCAGCACCTCATTGTACCTTCTTCAAAATTGACCATATAATTGGTCACAAGACAGACTTCAACAAATATAAGAAGATCAAAATAATCTCATGCCTCATATCAGATCACTGTGGAGTAAGAGTGGTCTTCAATAGCAACAAAAACAAAAGAAATTCAACATACAAAGGAAGCTATTCCATGACAAAACCAAATTTACACAATATCTTTCCATGAACTCAGCTCTAAAAAGAATAATAGGAGGAAAATACCAATACAAGGAGGGAAACTTCACCCTGAACAATATTCTACTCAATAACACCTTGGACAAAGAATAAATAAAGAAAGAAATCAGAGACTTTTTAGAATTTACTGAAAATGAAGGCACAACATACTCAAATCTTTGGGACACAATGAAAGCGGTGCTAAGAGGAAAACTCATACACCTGAGTGCCTCCAAAAAGAAATGGGAGAGATCATACACTAGCAGCTTAATGGCACACATGAAAGCTCTGGAACAAAAAGAAGCTAATTCACCTAGGAGGAGAAGAAGATAGGAAATCATCAAACTCAGGGCTGAAATCAATCAAGTGCAAACAAAGGAAACCATACAAAAAATCAACAAATCCAGGCGCTGGTTCTTTGAGAAAATCAACAAGATAGATAAACCCTGAGCAAGACTGACCAAAGGGCACAGAGCAAGTATCCAAATTAACAAAATTAGAAATGAAAAGGGACTTTCCAACCAAAAAAAACCACAGGACCAGATGGTTTCAGTGCAGAACTCTATCAGACCTTCAAAGAAGACCTAATACCAATACTCTTCAAACTATTCCCCAAAATAGAAACAGAAGGAACACTACCCAACTCCTTCTACTAAGCCACAATAACGCTGATAACAAAACCACACAAAGATCCAACAAAGAAAGAGAAGTTCAAACCAATTTCCTTTATGAACATCGATGCAAAAATACTCAATAAAATTCTTGCCAACCGAATCCAAGAACATATAAAAACAATCATTCACCATGATCAAGTAGGCATTATCCCAGGGATGCAGGGTTGGTTCATTATACAGAAATCCATCAATGCAATCCACTACATAAACAAACTCAAAGAAAAAAACTACATGGTCATTTCATTGGATGCTGAAAAAGCATTCAACAAAATTCAGTATCCTTTCGTCTTAAAGGTCTTGGAAAGAACAGGAATTCAAGGCCCATACCTAAACATAGTAAAAGCAATATACAGCAAACTGGTAGCCAGCATCAAACTAAATGGAGGGAAACTTGAAGCAATCCCACTAAAATCAGGGACTAGAAAGGGCTGCCCCCTTTCTCCTTATCTTTTCAATATGGTACTTGAGGTACTAGCTGAGGCAATTAGGCAACATAAGTAGATCAAAGGGATGCAAATTGGAAAGGAAGAAGTCAAACTATCATTATTTGCAGATGATATGATAGTCTACCTGAGTGACCCAAAAAACTCCACTAGAGAACTCCTACAGCTGATAAACAACTTCAGCAAATTGGCAGGTTATAAAATCAACTCAAGCAAATCAGTAGCCTTTCTATTCTCAAGGGATAAGCAGGCTGAGAAAGAAATTAGGGAAATGACACCCTTCACAATACTGTAAAAAGTACCTTGGGGTGATTCTTACTTAACATGTGAAACATCTGTATGACAAGAACTTCAAAACTCTGAAGAAGGAAATGGAAATGGATCTCAAAAAATGGAAAAATCTCTCATGCTCATGGATCGGCATGATTAATATAGTTAAAATGGCCATTTTGCCAAAAGCAATCTACAGATTCAATGCAATACCCATCAAAATCCCAAGTCAGTTCTTCATAGAGTTAGAAAGAGCAATTCTCAAATTCATCTAGAACAACCAAATACCCAGGATAGGTAAAACTATTCTCAACAACAAAAGAAATTCTGGGGGAGTCAGTATCCCTGACCTCAAGCAATACTACAGAGCAATAGTGTTAAAAACTACATGGTATTGGTACAGTGACAGGCAGGAGGATCAATGGAACAGGATTGAAGATCCAGAAATGAACCCACACACCTATGGCCACTTCATCCTTGACAAAGAGGCTGAAAACATCCAATGGAAAAAAGATAGCCTTTTCAACAAATGGCGCTGGTTCAACTGGAGGTCAGCATGCAGAAGAATGCGAATTGATCCATCCTTGTCTCCTTGTACTAAGCTCAAATCCAAATGGATCAAGGACCTCCACATAAAGCCAGACACTCTGAAGCTAATAGAAAAGAAACTGGGGAAGACCCTTGAGGACATCGGTACAGGGAGAAAGTTTCTGAAAAGAACACCAATAGTGTATGCTCTAAGAGCAAGAATTGACAAATGGGACCTCAGAAAATTACAAAGTTTCTGTAAGGCAAAGGACATCATCAAGAGGGCAAATCCGCAACCAACAAATTGGGAAAAGATCTTCACCAACCCTACATCAGATAGAGGGCTAATATCCAATATATATATAAAGAACTCAAGAAGTTAGACTCCAGAAAACCAAAAAACCCTATTAAAAATGGGGTACAGAGTTAAACAAAGAATTCTCACCTGAAGAACTTCAGATGGCGGAGAAGCATCTTAAAAAATGCTCAACTTCATTAGTCATTAGGGAAATGCAAATCAAACAACCCTGAGATTTCACCTTATACCAGTCAGAAGAGCTAAGATTAAAAACTCAGGAACGAGGAGGTGTTGGAGAGGATGTGGAGAAAGAGGAACACTCCTTCACTTCTGATGGGGTTGCAAATTGGTACAACCACTCTGGACATCAGTCTGGCGGTTCCTCAGAAAACTGAGCACCTCACTTCCAGAAGATTCTGTTATACCACTCCTGGGCATATACCCAGAAGATTCCCCAGCATGTAATAAGGATATATGTTCCACTATGTTCATAGCAGCCCTATTTATAATAACCAGAAGCGGGAAAGAACCCAGGTATCCCTCAATAGAAGAATGGATGCAAAAATGTGGTATATATACAGAATGGTGTACTATTCAGCCATTAGAAACAATGAATTCATGAATTTCTTAGGCAAATGGATGGAGCTGGAGAATATCATATTAAGTGAGGTAACCGAGTCTCAAAAGATCAATCATGGTATGCACTCACTAATAAGTGGATATTAGCCTGGAAAACTGGAATACCCAAAACATAAACCACACATCAAATGAGGTACAAGAAGAATGGAGGAGTGGCCCCTAGGAAAAACTCAGCGTAGCAGTATAAGGCAAAACCAGAACAGGGAATTGGGAAGGGGTGGGTGGGAGAACAGGGGGAGGGAAGGGGGCTTATATGACTTTCGGGGTGTGGGGGACCGGAAAAGGGGAAATCATTTGAAATGTAAATATAAATATATTGAATAAAAAAAACAGTAGCAAAAAAAAGTGTCATTGTGATTAAATTTTATTGGTAAGTAATGAAACAAATATTCTAAAGAAATGCACATATTAAATATTGCAATATTTCAAGAATTACAATATTTCTTTTAACTTTAAAAACATATTTTTCAACTTTCAAGTAATTCTTCGGTGGCTGCAAACTCAGAGTGAGTGCCTCGCTGTATGATAAAGTGTCATGACACAAAGATGAAAGATGAAGATAAGTGAACCTTTTTTGGCAATGGTCCAAATATTCTGACAGAAAACAGATAATCCCAAGGCACTGAGACTTCTGAAAGTACTTTAAAGATGCTCAGAACTGTTTCTTCTGCATAATTTCAACATCTTTTGAAATAGCAAAATCAAAGAATACTGTTCTTCCAGATTAAACATATTTTATTGATTTCTGTCTTCAGTGAAATAAAGGCTATTGAAGTTTCATTTGTACAAGTCTGAAATACCTGTTTGAAAGTTCTCTTTGGGAACTGTGAAATTCTCATAGGAATACATTGATCAAGTAATTTCTTTCTTCTTTCCTTCTTTCTTTCTCCTTTCTTTCTTTCTTTCTTTCTTGCTTGCTTTATTTCAGTCTGTTCATATTGGAAGAGTTTTTAAAATAGACTTTTTCTAACATGTATGCATCTTTGATCATAAAAAGTTACATAGAACTTAAGTAAAATGAAATAAACCAGAGGAAAACTGGTGAAAAAAAAGACATTTAATTAAAACATTCAAATGAGATGGCATGGCATAAGATAAGCATGCCTCACAGTCCTACTTTTGTAATCTGTTTGTTGAGTTTATAATCAGCATAAAGAATATGAATTTTCTGAGTTCTACTAATTCATTTTCCATTTCAAAAATAAAAATAGCCTAATCATAAGAGAACTATTTCTGAAAACCTCAAAGTAAATAGCTTATTTTTTTTTAAAGATTTTATCATGAGTCTTATTTTAAGCATTCAACTGTAAGTCATTTGTTTCTTTTCATTGAAATGAACTTAGTCTGTGTTGGTCATCTTCTTTTTGGTGTGGGGATATCCCTAGAGTGTGGTTGATATATCCAGTGTCACCAATTTGAGAGAAACAATTGAGCCTTATATTGCCAGTATCTACTTGCTGGGTGTTTCTGCTCACTTCAGTGCTCAGAGCTGGACCTTGAACTTCCCTGCACATGCTAGCACAGGCTCTGAGAGTTCATATGTAGACTGGCATGTCTGTAAGGAAATTGCTACTTCCTTATAGTCATTTAAAGTTTCCCACATGTACAAACCTTCTGTGTCTTCTTACTTATATATCCTTGAACCCTAAAGGAAGGGTTTGATGAAGATGGTTGTGATTCCATAGCCCAAAATATAGATTATGCTGCTCATACATTGAATTGTCCTGATGACATACCTGCCTGTTTTAGTGGTACAGAAGTGACTCAATCTCTGGATCCTGAATAAAGTAAGGCCAGTGGACAAAAAGGCTATCCTAATCCTGCATCTTATTCACAAGGAACTTTGTAGATCTCAAATCTCCATAGGATAGCTACTATTCATCACATAAAATAGTCTGAGAAAGCGACAATGCCCAATTTCTCGTTTTCTAGCTATTTCATCTTAAGTGAATATCTTCCTAAATAGAGTGCATATTTAATCATTTAAAATAGTGTGGGGGTAAATATGAATTATGCAAGTGCTATGAGAAATTTTCTCTTGCCAGATGCAAATGCCTTTTCAACAATTCCTGTCTTTATACTCAATTGTTACATTTCATGATAAACCTTTCTCAATCATTAAAGTATATTAAATCAAAATTTCAATTCCTATGGCTTTATATAAAACATTTATATCTCTCCTTATTTATTTTGAAAATAACTTCATAAATTATTTATTCTGTAAAGTGTCTCTTACTAGTGGTACGTTACATATAAATGCTTAAATGAAATGCAAGTAAAACCAAACAACCTGGCTCCCAAACTATCCAAATCTTAATTCATGTTTATTCATGCTTTGTGGGCTTGAATTCTTAATGTCTGAAATAAATCCATATGATAAATTGGTGGCTACATTTTTAATTAACTCGATAAATGAATTTAAGCACTATTATTTTAGTTTTTGTTATTAAAACCCTTCTGTAGCTGTCGTGGAGTTAAACTGTCAATCTTGTCATAAAAAGTTGAACAGCAAATTTCAATAAGGGAAAAATTAATACTTTACAGAAAATATAAGAAATTTTATTTTCTTTAATAAGTAACTATGAATTGAGTATGCATGCATATAATTCAAACAGATATAAAATAAGAAACAGAAAAATAGATTTTAAATAGAGTATAAAATTAATAACGGAAGGAGAGAAGCCCCGCGGCCATAGTTGCTGCCTGCCAGGACAGAAAAGGATCACTAGGTACTGTATCACCCTGAGCTTTAGATCTCTGGTGGTGCAAACCACCAGGGTTTTGCCTATACTCAGGAACTGAGCACAAAGGCAGTTTGTCTGCCAGCCCGCCTGGCTCTGGCCCATGTCCTGCCCAGGGAGCTGTGGAGGATTGAAGCCCCGCGGCCATAGTTGCTGCCTGCCGGGACAGAAAAGGATCACTAGGTACTGTATCACCCTGAGCTTTAGATCTCTGGTGGTACAAACCACCAGGGGTCTGCCTGCACTCAGGAACTGAGCACATAGAGGTTCACCTGCAAGCAAGTCCATCTCGGGACCTGAGTCCTATGTGAGAATCAACAAAGGGAGTGACCCCCACCACAAAATCTTCGCTCCAAAATAGAGCAGACACCTAATTGACCTTGACAACCTAAGTATAACATTGCTTGAGGCAAGACTGAGAAGAGCTCCAAAGGCACAAAAGAGGAGGGCAGCATATCAGTAATCTGTGCCAGAGGAAACCCAGTCATCCAGTGTTGCAGAGATAACCTTAAAGACCCACAGAAGGTTGAAGCACCAGCCAGTGACAATAAGATCATCTAACATCTGGGAGAACTAGATGGCTAAAGGCAAACTTAGGAACGTTACTAACAGAAACCAAGGCATTATGGCAGCATCTGAATCCAACTCTCCAACAATAGCAAGTCCTGGATACCCCAACACACCAGTAAAACAAGATTTGGATTTAAAATCACTGGTCATGATGCTGGTACAGGAACACATGAAGGACATACTTAAAGAAATTCAGGAGAAAATGGATCAAAAATTAGAAACCCTTACAAGGGAATCACAAAAATCATTGAAAGAAATTCAGGAGAATACAAAAGCCAATAAGGAAGAAACACAAAAATTATTTAAAGAAATACAGGAGAACTTTGATCAACAGGCAGAAGTCATGAAAGAGGAAACACAAAAATCTCTTAAAGGATTAGAGGAAAACACAAAGAAGCAAATGACGGAACTGAGCAAAAACTTCCAGGATCTAAAAACAGAAGTAGAAACAACTAAGAAAGCACAAAGGGAGACAACTTTGGAGATAGAAAACCTTGGGAAGAAATCAGGTACCATAGATGCAAATATCAACTACAGAATACAAGAGATAGAAGAAAGAATCTCAGATGCCGAAGATACCATAGAAACCATGGACTCAACAGTTAAAGAAAATACAAAGTGCAAAGAGCTTGTAACCCAAAACATCCAGGAAATCCAGGACACAATGAGAAAGCCAAATCTAAGGATTATAGGCATTGATGAGAGTGAAGATTTACAACTTAAAGGGCCAGCAAATATCTTCAACAAAATTATGGAAGAAAACTTCTGTAACCTAAAGAGAGAGATGCCCATGAATATACAAGAAGCCTACAGAACTCCAAACAGACTGGACCAGAAGAGAAATACCTCCCGTCACATAATAATCAAAACCCCAAATGTACTAAACAAAGAAAGAATACTTAGGGCGGTAAGAGAAAAAGGGCAAGTAACATATAAAGGAAGACCTATCAGAATTACACCAGATTTCTCACCAGAGACCATGAAAGCTAGATGATCCTGGGCAGAGCTCATGCAGACTCTAAGAGAACACAAATGCCAGCTGAGACTACTATACCCAGCGAAACTCTCAATTACTATAGATGGAGAAACCAAGATATTCCATGAAAAAACCAAATTTACACAATATCTTTCTACAAACCCAGCCCTACAAAGGATAATAGGGGGAAAGCACCATTACAACGAGGGATACTATACCCAGGAAAGAGCAGGATATTAAGCTTCTTTCATCAAACCCAAAGAAGATAACCACACAAGTATAAAATTAAAATAAAAAATGATAGGAAGCAATAACCACTACTCCTTGATATCTCTTAACATCAATGGACTCAATTCCCCAGTAAAAAGACATAGACTAACAGACTGATCACATAAACAGGACCCTACATTTTGCTGCATACAGGAAACATACCTCAGTGTCAAAGACAAAAACTACCTTAGAGTAAAAGGCTGGAAGACAATTCTACAAGCAAATGGTACCAGGAAATAAGCCGGAGTTGCCATTCTAATTTCAGATAAAATTGACTTACAATGTAATGTCATCAAAAGAGACATGGAAGGTCACTACTTGTTGGTCAAAGGAAAAATCCAACAAGAAGAATAATCCTGAACATCTATGCCCCAAATACAAGGGCGCCCTCATTCATAAAAGAAACTTTACTAAAGCTCAAAGTACACATTGCACCTAACACAATAAGAGTGAGTGCTTCAACACTATACTCTCACCAATGTACCGATCAGGAAAACAGAAACTAAAGAGGGAGACAGTGAAACTCAAGCTTTGAACCAATTGGATTTATATATATATATATATATATATATATATATATATATATATATATATATATATATATATATAACTTTTCTTCCCAAAGCAAAAGAATATACTTTTTTCTCAGCACGTCATGGTGCCTTCTCCAAAATAGATCATATAGTTGGTCACAAGACAGACCTCAACAAATATAAGAAGATTGAAATAATCCCATGCCTCCTATCATATCACTATGGAGTAAAACAACAGAAAGCCCACATACACATGAAACTGAACAATACTCTACTCAATGATACCTTGGTCACTGAAGAAATAAAGAAATCAAAGATTTCTTAGAATTTAATGAAAATAAAGGCACAACATACAAAAATCTATGGGACACAATGAAAGCAGTGCTAAGAGGAAAACTCATAGCTTTGAGTGCCTACAAAAAGAAATTCAAGGGAGCATATACTAGAAGATTAATGGAACAACTGAAAGCCCTGGAACAAGAGGAAGCTAATTCACCCAGGAGGAGAACAAGACAGCAAATCATCAAATTAAGGGCTAAAATCAATCAAGTAGAAACCAAGAGAACCATACAAAGAATCAACAAAACCAAAAGCTGGTTCTTTGAAAAAATCAACAAGATAGATAAACCCTTAGCCAGACTAACCAAAGGCTATAGAGAAAGTATCCAAATTAAAAAATTAGAAATGAAAATGGAGATATTACAACAGAAACCGAGGAAATTCAAAAAATCATCAGATCCTACTACAATAACCTGTACTCAGGACAACTGGAGAATCTGGAGGAAATGGACATTTTCTTAGACAGATACCAATTACCAAAATTAAACCAGGATTAAATAGACAATCTAAACAGACTCATAACCCCTAAAAAAATAGAAGGGGTCATAGATAGGCTTCCGACCAAAAAAAATCACAGTACCAGATGGTTTCAGTGCAGAATTCTATCAGACCTTCAAAGAAGACTTAACACCAATACTCTTCAAACTTTTCCACCAAATAGAAACAGAAGGAACACTACCCAACTCCTTCTTCGAAGCCACTATTATGCTGATACCAAAACCACACAAAGATCCAACTAAGAAAGAGAATTTCAGGCCAGTTTCCCTTATGAATATTGATGCAAAAATACTAAATAAAATTCTTGCCCACCGAATCCAAGCACACATAAAAATGATCACCCACCATGATCAAGTAGGCTTCATCCCAGGGATGCAGGGATGGTTCAATATAAGGAAATCCATAAATGCTGTCCACCACATAAACAAACTCAAAGAAAAAAAACACATGATCATTTCATTAGATGCTGGAAAAGCATTTGACAAAATTCAGCATCCTTTCATGCTTAAAGTCTTAGAAAGGACAGGAATTCCAGGCCCATATCTAAACACAGTAAAAGCAATATACAGCAAACCAGTAGCCAACATCAAACTAAATGATGATTGAAGCAATCCCACTAAAATCAGGGACTAGACAAGGCTGTGCCCTCTCTCCATATCTTTTCAATATAGTTCTTGAAGTCCTAGCTAGAGCAAATAGACAACATAAGAAAGTCAAAGGGATACAAATTGGAAAGGAAGAAGTCAAACTATCACTATTTGCAGATGATATGATTGTATACTTAAGTGACCCTAAAAACTCTACTAGAGAACTCCTACAGCTGATAAACAATGTCACCAAAGTGGCTGTCTACAAAATCAATGCAAGCAAATCAGTAGCCTTTATATATTCAAAGGATAAGCAGACTGAAAAAGAAATTAGGGAAATGACTCCCTTCACAATAGCTACAAACAGCATAAAGTATCTTGGGGTGACTCTAACCAAACAAGTGAAAGACCTATATGACATGAACTTCAGATCTCTGAAGAAGAAAATCGAAGATCTCAGAAAATGGAAAAATCTTCCATGCTCGTGGGTTGGCAGGATTAATATAGTAAAAATGGCCATCTTGCCAAAGGCACTCTATAGATTCAATGCTATCCCCATAAAAATCCCAACCCAGTTCTTCATAGAGCTAGAAAGAGCAATTCTCAAATTCATCTGGAATAACAAAAAACCCAGGATAGCTAAAACTATTCCCAACATTAAAAGAACTTCAGGGGCATTCAGTATCCCAGACTTTAAAGTTTACTACAGAGCAATAGTGATAAAAACTGCATGGTATTGGTACAATATCAGGCAAGTGGATCAATGGAATAGGATTGAAGAACCAGAACTGAACCAAAACACCTATGGTCTCGTGACAAAGGAGCTGAAAGCATCCAGTGGAAAATAGATAGTCTTTTCAACAAATGGTGCTGGTTCCATTGGAGGTCAGCATGCAGAAGAATGCGAATCGATCCATTCTTATCTCCTTGTACTAAGTTCAACTCCAAATGGATCAAGGACCTCCACATAAAACCTAACACACTGAAACTAATTGAAAAGAAAATGGGGAAGACCCTGGAGGACATGGGCACAGGGGAAAAGTTCCTGAATAGAACACCAATAGCTTATGCTCTAAGATCAAGAATTGACAAATGGGACTTCATAAAACTACAAAGTTTTTGTAAGGCAAAGGACACTGTCAAAAGGACAAAACGGCAACCAACAGATTGGGAAAGGATCTTCACCACCCCTAAATCCAACAGACGGCTAATATCTAATATATACAAAGAACTCAAGATGTAGAACCCAGAGAACCAAATAACCCCATTAAAAAGTGGGGTATGGAGCTAAACAAAGCTTTTTCACATGAAGAACTTCAGAGAGCTGAGAAACACCTTACGAAATGTTCAACATCATTAATCATTAGGGAAATGCAAATCCAAACAGCCCTGAGATTTCACCTCACACCAGTCAGAATGGCTAAGTTCAAAAACTCAGAAGACAGTAGGTGTTGGCGAGAATGTGGAGAAAGAGGAACACTCCTCCACTGCTGGTGGGATTGCAAGATGGTGCAACCGCTTTGGAAATCAGTCTGGCAGTTCCTCAGAAAACTGGGCATGACACTTCCTGAGGACCCTGTTATACCACTCCTGGGCATATATCCAGAGGATTCTTCAGCATGCAATAAGGACACATGCTCCACTTTGTTCATAGCAGCCCTATTTGTAGTAGCCAGAAGCTGGAATGAACCTAGGTGTCCTTCAACAGAGGAATGGATACAAAAAAATGTGGTATATTTACACAATGGAGTACTATTCAGTCATTAGAAACAGTGAATTCATGAAATTCTTAGGCAAATGGATGGAGCTGGAGAACATCATACTAAGTGAGTTAACCCAGTCTAGAAAGATTAATTATGGTATGCACTCACTGATAAGTGGATATTAGCCTAGAAACTTTGAATACCCAAGACATAATCCACAAATTAAATTGTGTCCAAAAAGAATGGAGGAGTGGCCCCTGGTTCTGGAAAGACTCAGTGCAAGCGTATAGGGGAATTCCAGAACAGGGAAGTGGGAAGGGGTAGATGGATGAACAGGGGGAGGGAAGAGGGCTTATGGGACTTGCGGGGAGTGGGGACGCAGAAAAGGGGAAATCATTTGAAATGTAAATAAAAAATATATCAATAAAAAAGAATGTAATTATATACATATATCAAAATAAAAATGTCCAAAAATAAAAAATAATAAGATTAAAAGGAAACCAATATAAGTCAAAAAATTAATAGTACACATTTAAAACTTGAAGATCGAATAGGAAGAAATATTCATATGGGTAGGTTTTGAAGAATCTGAAAGAATAATAAATACACTCCAGGAATACTTGAATAGGAAGATCCAGAAGTTGTAGACTCACAACCAAGTAATACTGTATTGTCTTTTGTTCTGTAATAGTCATTCATTCACTGCTCAAAGATAGGCTTAACCTACTCTCAGGTCAAATTTTCATAGATAGTTTAGGTAGACCACGCATATCAAATCTCAGCTAGGAATGCCACCGGATGGCATCTCAAACCTCTGTCAAAGGTTTGCTTCCTTTCTGTAGCTTACTCACTTGTAGTTTCCGGATATATGGGCAAATATACTCATTTATATATTCCTTCCTGTTCTATTACTAATTAAAGTGGCTTCCATGCCTTCGATGATGGAGAGTGTTACTTAGTAAAACTGGTTTTGTTTTCATGGACTATAGTCACTCATATTTGGCTCAAAAGTAAACAATTGTACCCTTGGAGGGTAAGAACTCTATTTTTAATCAACAATATAAATGAGTTAAGTATTGAATATATTGAGTCACTAACTGGATTTTATCAAGTGAATATCATGTTATATACTCCCAGAAATTGGCTGCCAAAATATATTTCCTTTTTTTAAAAAATTAGATACATTATCTATTTACATTTTAAATGATTACCCCCTTTCCTGGTTCCCCCCTCCCTGAAAGTCCCATAAGCCCTCTTCCCTCCCCCTGTTCCCCAATCAACCCCTACCTGCTTCCCTGTCCTGGTATTCTCCTACTCTGCTGTATCCAGCATTTCCAGGACCAGGGACCTTTCCTTACTTCTTCTTGGGCATCATTTGATATGTGAACTGTGTCTTGGGCATTCTGAGCTTCTGGGCTAATATCTGCTTATCAGTGAGTGCCTACCATATGTGTTCTTTTGTGATTGGCTTATTTTACTTAGGATGATATTTTCCAGTTTCACCCATTTCCCTAAGAATTTCATGAATTCATTGTTTTTAATAGCTGAGTATTCTATAGTATAAATATACCACATTTTTTTTTATCCATTCTTCCACTGAGGGACATCTGGGTTCTTTCCAGCTTCTGGCTATTATAAATAGGGCTGCTATGAACAGAGTGGAGCATGTGTCCTTATTACACAAGGGGAATCCTCTGGGTATATGCCCAGGAGTGGTATATTGGGGTCCTTTGGTAGTTTCATGCCCAGTTTTCTTAGGAACCAGAGAAATGCAAATCAGAAACAACCCTGAGATTTCACCTCACACCAGTCAGAATGGCTAAGATCAAAAACTCTAGAGACATCTGGTGCTGGTGAGGATGTGGAGAAAGAAGAGCACTCCTCCAATGCTGGTGCGATTGCAAGTGGGTAAAACCACTCTGGAAATCAGTCTGGCAGTTCCTCAAAACATATTTCCAAAACCAAAGCCCTCTTAGAAGAAAACACTAAATCTTGTTTTGAATTTTGTGGGGGTATTTTTCTTTTCCCCATATCCCCTCCTCTTTGCCCTGGAGAGGGTGTTCATCCTGGCGTCTCCCTTATCTGGGGCATCAAGTCTCTACAGGATTATGTGCATCCTCTTTCACTGGTCCCAGGCAATGCAGTCAGTCTTCTACTACATATGTGCTAGGAACATTAGATCAGTCCAGGTGTGAGTTTTGGTCGACATCTTAGTCTCTGGAGCTCATCAGAGTCCAGGTAAGTTGACAATGATTGTCTTCCTATGAGGTTGCCAACCCCTTCAGCTCCTTTAATTCTTTCCTAACTCTTCAATAGGGGTTCCCTGACCTCAGTTCAATGGCTGGCTGTATCTGCATCTGTCTTAGTCAACTGCCGATAGAGCCTTTCAGAGAAATGCCATGCTAGGCAGGTGTGTGGGTTTCTTTCTGGGTCTTTGGCTCTTTAACAATGGTCAACCTGTTTCTCTCTGTACCAATATCATGCAGTTTGTATCACTATTGCTCTGTAGTGCAGCTCAAGGTTAGAGATAATTATTCTGCCAAAAGTTCTTATATTGTTTAGAATTGTTTTGACTATGTTGGATTGGTTTTTCTTCTATAGGAAGTTGAGAATTGGTTTCTCTATGTCTGTGAAGAATTGTGTTTGAATTTCGATGGAAAATGCATTGAATCAGTAGATCACTTTTGGTAAGTCAGCTATTTTCACCACATTAATCCTACCAATCTATAAACATAGGGCATCTTTCCATCTTCTAAGGTCTTCTTCAATATTTTTGAGAGACTTAAAATAATTGTCATACAGATTTTTCACTTGCCTGGTTAGAGTTACATCTACCAATACAATTGAAATGTTTTAAATTAAAATTCACTTAGGTGAGTTTTAATTAAAAATGGTCAAAGCAATAAAGAAGTCACTACTTTCTGGTGTAATTTAAAAGAAAAACATTCCTATTGTCAAGGAAGAGGTGATAAGAAGCCTATAGGAGCAGAGAGAGACTCTGAGCTGTCTGTAATCTTCTCTCCATTCTGATCCCAGCTAGTGGGAGGGAAAGGAGGTCATATGATAAATACCCGATATGCCCAAAGATTTGAGTCATCCATATTCATACGTAATGGATTGGCAAATCCAGGACCAGGAAAACCCTATGGTTCCTAAAACTCTTTTGAACTATGTGGGCTCTATTAGAGAAGAAACTCCACTGAGGCCTATAGCAGGGGCATTATTCAGTTGAAAGAAGTGTTGATTGAACCTGAGCTACATCTGGGATCAGAAAATGTTGAGTAATACTCTTGAAGTGTGCTCCTCTCTAGAGTTTGTGCCATAAAACTGTGCCAGGGCTTTAAATGTGATTTGTGAATTGTCATATTCATACCATGGTGGAAAAGAAATTTCCAGCCAAACAGACATGATCTAAATGATATGGACTTCTAGATATAGGAGGCATTTAAAACCCAAGTAGACATTAACAGAAAAGAAGAAAAAAGAAAAGAAGAAAAGAAGAAAAGAAGAAGAAGAAGAAGAAGAAGAAGAAGAAGAAGAAGAAGAAGAAGAAGAAGAAGAAGAAGAAGAACAAGAAGAAGAAGAACAAGAAGAAGAACAAGAACAAGAAGAACAAGAAGAACAAGAACAAGAAGAACAAGAACAAGAACAAGAATAACAAGAAGAACAAGAACAAGAAGAACAAGAACAAGAAGAACAAGAAGAAGAAGAAGAACAACAACAACAAGAAGAAGTAGAACAAGAACAAGAAAAACAAGAAGAACAAGAAGAACAAGAACAAGAACAAGAAGAACAAGAACAAGAAGAACAATAGAAGAACAAGAAGAAGAAGAAGTAGAACAAGAACAAGAAAAAGAACAAGAAGAACAAGAACAAGAACAAGAAAAACAAGAACAAGAAGAACAAGAACAAGAAGAAGAACAAGAAGAAGAACAAGAAGAAGAAGAACAAGAAGAAGAAGAACAAAAACAAGAAGAACAAGAAGAAGAAGAAGAAGAAGAAGAAGAAGAAGAAGAAGAAGAAGAAGAAGAAGAAGAAGAAGAAGAAGAAGAAGAAGAAGAACAAGAACAAGAAGAACAAGAAGAACAAGAACAAGAACAAGAACAAGAACAAGAAGAACAAGAAGAACAAGAACAAGAACAAGAACAAGAACAAGAACAAGAACAAGAACAAGAAAACTATGTACACATTTTAGTGAAACTGACACCAAAAGAGTCAAGGTAGAATGCCAGTCAATTCACAACAGAAATTTCGTGAGAGTAGCAGCTATTCTCAACAGCAGATATAAAGACCAGTAGGGCAACAATGGCTTCATTGCAGAATCCATAAGAAAACAAATGCTAACCTATATGTTACTTACTGTTTCCTGAGAAATTATAGTTTGGGATCAAAGAAAAAATTAAAACAACCTACAGTCATTTACTATAATGGAATTATTGATTGAGTGTGAAAACATTGTAAAGATACTTATAATGATTCTACACACTGAAGAAATGACATAAAACAATTACAGAAGCACAGGAATAAATCTCAATAGATGAGGCAACAGAAAAATAATAATAAACAAATATCAATAACTGGACAAACTGTCGAATACCTAAGATTAATAAGGAGAAAAGAATAAATCAAAGATAATCAGAAGAGGAAGAAAATAACAAAATAGGAAGAAATTATACCTGATAAAATATATGATGATTAATTTAAATAATCTTAATTCTTTGTTGAACAAGTAAAGATGGCCTTATTTAACTTTTCAAATAGGTTTAACAGTAGAAAAGAAACATAATTTGTAGGCTGAAACATACAAAGACTAAAAATGTCAGGAATCAAAATGTGATTCTACGGAAATGATTTCAAAAATAAATCATTTACTTGACAAAGATGACTACAGGACAAAAAACATGAGTAAAGACAAAGGGTTTTTCGATGCTATCAAAAGAAAATATCCTCAAAGAAGACAAAGAAACAAAAATAAATTTACAGTATACATCAGCACAGCTTATACGTTATCAATATTAGATATAAGGCTCAGGTAGGTTATGCCATAATAGTAAAAGTAGTCTCAATAACATCCTCTTATCAATGGAAGCATCATCCTGACAAAATCCATAAAACCAGACATAAATTACAATGGAAATATCCTAAAGAATACCTACAAACACTTCCAACCTCAACAACAGGAGACTCACTCTACTGATATTCTGATGGAATTTTCCCAGAATGTATGTGAGAATGACACAATATAAGTCATTACAATATAAGAACATTGAAATATATTTGACTCTTATGATTATAGCATAATTAAGTTGAAATCAGAATTGAGTGAAACTACAGAAAATGCCCAGTGTATGGAGACCGAATAATATTGATTTAAACAACAGGAAGCACTAGAAAATGCTAAGGGAAGAACTATATAATTCTTCACACCAAATGAAAATGGAAATAAACTTATCAAACTTTCAGAGATATCATAAAGATTCTAAGATAAAATGTTTAAATCTATAAATGATGTTTCCTTAAGGCTAAGAGAATCTGATTATATTGGCAGTGCTATGCCTAGAAAATAGCACTTCACACCTTGTCTCCAAGTGTTTGACTTTGACCTTCTTCTGTCCTCTCTTCTGTATTGTTTCCTGAGCCTTAATAGAGGTCGTATGATGGTCCCATTCAGGGATGAGGACTCCACCTATAGTTTTGCTCAGTGCCTTGGGTTGGCCTCAGTCTCTGTATTTGACACTGTGTTTTACAGACAAGTTTCTACATTTAAGACTGCAAACAGAATTGTCCTATGGAAATTAGCATAAATATTTTGTGATGTTATGTTACTTTAGCTAAAATGAGTGATCCTTCCCTGATAATACTTCTTAGTTGTGGGTTCTAAGCCACACATAGGAGGCACTTCTCGTTAGTGGAGTAGGGCTCAAAACAAGTCAGAGTTTTGGTTCCTTCACCAGTGGAAATATTCATCTTGACTGTAGACTATTCATTTGTCAGTATCTTTGGCAGTTAATAAATAGACAAAGGAAGCTCCTATCGTGATACTTTATTGTTAAAGTCCCTGATATCTCAGTTTTCCCTCAACGTGCATTGTACTTTGAACTGTAGGCTAATAGAACCTCTTTCTCCCTTATTTAAGTATTCAGAGTACTTTTCCAGGGTTTGTAATTATAATATTTGTCATTTCTTCTTTGTTATTATATGGCCATGGACCAGCCCAGTTCTGTTAGATAGATTCGCAATGTTCTGGAAAAAGCATCCCTCTGCATTAGCAAAGGAGTAAGCGTGTCACCTTTGCTCCAGTTTCATTAAAGCCAAAATACCCTTCAAGGTTTTTCCTACTAAAAGTTGCTTTTCCCAGAGACTGAATCTTCTGGAACCCTCTTTTCCATGTTTTCCCGAGTGCTTCATAGGTGGCGTCATCACTAATGATGGGATTGTCTTCCCTTTTGTCATTTTCTGGATACCTCTGAGTACCTCCATCCACATCTTCATGTACCCAGTTATGTGTAGCATTGGTCTCAGGCTACTCTGCCAAGTGTCACAGTGAACTTAGCTATATAACCCAGTTACACCCCAGGTCACATGTATATTGTCAAGAAATTCTGTCCACTCCATACAGTACTATAATAGTAAAAACAAGGCTGTTTTTATCTTAAGATATTAAATGTGTAAGTTATCCATAGTAAATGCTTTCCACATTATGAACTCAGAGCACATTTAAATTTGAATATAGAAAGGAGAGAGATAGAGAAAGGGAAACAAAGAAATTGATAGAGATAGAGAGACATAGTTTATCCTGGTAATGAGTCGATTTCATTTTTGGTTGTGTGTGTCTGTGTGAATAAATGCTCCAATAGTCATAGAGAGGTCAGAACAAACCTTGTGTTTGATTCTCGTCTGTCCTGTTGGTGCTGTGGAACAAACTGCTGCCATCAGACTTGACACTAAGACCTTTATCCACTGAACCACCTTGCCTGGTAGGAGTATATCAACGCACATCTCATATCAAATTATGTAAAATATAATATTTTGGATATAATACTTACTATTCTCATTTAATTCAGAATTAGATGTCCTGGAATGCATCATGAAATAGGTTATTTGTCAGGAAAATCTTTACTTTTATGATTACTGAACTTGGTTCTTATCCCAATTTTTTTTTAGAAAAAATGCATGTACTGTATACTTTATAAAAATAACTGCAATATGTCTTTACTTTCTACTTAATAGTAAAATAATTTGAGTGAATACTACCTCCTTCCAGATAACTTAAAATGTAGATTTTCTGTGTATTATTTGACTAGTATGAAAACTAATTTTGTATTATATTTATTTCTTAGTGACAGTACACCATAATTACAGTAAATACATACTTATTCATGACAAATTCTGTTCAAATTTGGTATTAAAAACAGTTACATTTTCAGTAATCGCAAATCAAAATAAAACCCCAAAATGCCTATTCTAAAAGAAAAAAGATAAAGCTTAAAATAACTAGATAGCAAAATTTTGACAGTGTATTATTCTTCCTAGTACAGGCTGACCTAATGTTTCAAACTGAGTTTGCTAGGCATAAGGTCATTTATAATGCTCTTCACTGAGCATCCAAAGGAGGATTCCCTGAAATTCTCCCATATGTATTAGTCTTTCTAACATTCGTGACCCTTTGCAAGATGACTCTTTCCATCTACATGTGAAAAGTGCTACATTTCCGTTAGCAATTTAAATTGCTTTTAGCAGGTCAGGTCATTTCATTTAATAGTTCCACATTACTTTATTCAGCTTTCGACTCTTAGAAACACACAAAAACGTCACACTCCAATTCTCCCTTTCAGAGGAACTTAATATTAAGTTTGTATGGATAAAAATTACTTGTGGCATGCATTCACTTTTCTATCATTTTTTAAATGTTCCAAACACTTGATTTTAAATTAAATCTTGGATGAAAGTTTAGAAATCCAGGTTTTAAATGTGTTTGATGGATAAACCTTTGTCCTTTTCCTCTGGGTTTTATTACCTCAAAGAATGTTAGGTTATTCAATTATTGCTATAGTTAAGTAGCATGTATTAAAGTACACTCAGCAGAGATTATTTTGAATAACTTATAATGTAAAAAGATTTACTTTCATTTCTATTCACACCACTTCCTGAGTTGAATCTTTCTTAAAAAGTTATAGAAATTCTATGAGTTGTAACTACATTGTCCTTGGGAGGTACCTAAGGCCTGATATAAATAATGACTTCCAGAAGCACACACCCCAGCTCTTCCTTTATTAAATATTTCTGGTAATCTCACCCTATGTGATGATGCAATTGCTGTTTAATTGCTATGTCTTATCTGGACTAACAAACATAGCCAGTGAGGACTGAGAGTCTTCTATGAAAGAGGAACCCATTGTTAGCCAAATTCTGCCCATTTCATGGAACAAGGGTAAAGTTGTCTGTGTAGGTCAGAGAAGAGACTGAAATGAGAGACCATGCAGAGAAAAAATGCAGGGTGGGAGAAGGAAGTGGATTTGGGGGTGGGTGAGAATCTATGATACTAGGCATTTTATGACCCTCCCTCATCCTGCAATTTTTTTGGTCATCACAAATGTCCCTGTACAGGCCTTTTCCTTTCCATCATCATTCTCATGAGAAAGAAGTGTCCGGTAAAAAAGCCACCACTCATTTTCTCTATTTGCCTATAGGTGTTGTTGTTTTATTATATCTACCTGTACCTCATTTTTTTTGTTAAGTTGAGTAAAAAGAATTCAGTGGCATGCATTACAATAATAATTATAAATCACTTTTCACAATATTATATAAAGTATATATGGTATCTTAGTATCTGAAAAATTGAAGTACATTTATATTCTTTTCATAATCTATTAAGTGTTTGTTATTCATTATTAAAACTTTACCAAATTTTTTAGCATGCCTCTTTTTAATATTATCATCCAAGGGTTAGATTTAGCAGATTTATATTCACCGACAAACTGAAGAAGATTAAATGTCCCATGTGTGCTTTGCCTCTGTAATTTCCTAGGTACCCATTATCAATTTTTACCGGCCACTTCTTTCTCATGAGAATGATGATGGAAAGGAAAAGGCCTGTACAGGGACATTTGTGATGACCAAAAAAATTGCAGGAGGAGGAAGTGTACCTGGTAAAATGTTGAGTTTAGTTTATACTAAGGCAGATCATAATTCAGCAAAGTTTTAAGTTGGTATTGGGGTAAGCTATTGATGCTATGCTTAGGTACGAAATTATATAATACATCTTTTCCCAATAAAAAATCCAATCAGAAAGGTTTCACTGATTTAACCCTATTGCCCCTTCTTTCCACTCTGCACCTTTTGATACCTAGTGTTCCTTATTATGGTTATATTTGTTCTTACAACTTCATTTATCTCACTGTGTTCAAGTAAACAAGTAGGCTAATAACATATGTTCACCTCTTCCTCAGTTCTACCACATCCAATCCCTAGCTCCTCCCTAGCTCTGTAGCAGGCCAGTTACAGAACCATCCCCCCATGCCCACTTCACCACTCCACCCTGCCTCTTCAACACTTGCTCTAGTGGACTATACAGATTTTACCTTCCTAACCTCTCTCCCACCCCTGGTCACTTTATCGACTTCCCAACTTCAGCAAGCACTCTCTGCAAAGCCACAGGTCACTCCTCTAAGGAAAACAAATAGGATAACATCAGATGCCACTTCTTTCCCAACTCAGTTCCTCAGTCTCACCTCAACCATTGTAGTAGAACACCTCCAGAGGCCTCACAGTGTCCCTATCCCCATCTCCAGTAGATCCCAAGGATTTCCCCCTTTAAAGCTCTTGCCTTCCCCACAACTGCCACTAATAATTTATCCAGCCTCTAATTCCATGAGACACTCCCTGGGAACCCATAAGGCACTCTGGTCAGGGAAACAGGCAGGCTAACTGCAGATCTTGACCTCTCCCTCAATTCTTCTAACTCCAGTTCCCAAGTCTTGTCTCCACCTCTGCTGCAGAATCTTATCTAATTGATACTGTATCTCACAGACCTTTATTTACTTCTCCTATTGGTTTTTTTCAACCTCAACTAAAGAACCCTGTTGATGGAGCAGAAAGAGTGTAAAAGGCAGAGGGAATGGAGTATACCAAGAAAATAAGGCCATCTAAATTACCATGATCAAAGCTCATATGAAATCACAGAGATTGAGACAGCATGGAGATGTTCTGCCAAGGTCTGCACCAGGTCCACTCCATGTTCATTATGGCTTCAAGTTTGGTGTTTTCATGAGATTCCTGAGTATGTAAATGTGTTTGTCTCTGATTCTCATGTCTTTCTTGGGTTCTTAAGTTGATTTATTTTGTTCAAATTCAATGTGACAATATTTTAATATTATTTATTATATTTTATTTGATTCTATTTTCAAAAACTGAATAAAGGAGTAAATGAATGAATGAAACCTATCTACTAGGGATTGGCTAAAAAAGGAGCTAAAATTAATACCTACCAGGAGAAGGAAAATGAGCTATTTCCAGTAGAATGGCCATGGGTATATCGACCCCTCACAGTAGGCCTTATGTTTAGGAGTGGTTGCCCAACGTTAATGGAAACCACAGATTTTGTTTGTTTATGCATGCTCTTATTTAGTTATGGTTTTGTAGGTTTTTTTTTACATTTTTGCTTTGTTTTCTTTTTTGGTGGTGTTCTATTTTGATTTCTTGATTTTTGTGGCACTTTATGAAAAAATGTGAAGTTGAATAGGTGGTTGGGGGGAGAATATAGAAGAACATGGGAAAATGGAAGAATATGATGGCAACATATTTCATTGAATTGTTTTAAATAATGTAAAAATAAATAAAAATCCAATTATCAATATTGTAAAAGAGAGTCAGTAAGAGTTCCAGAGTTAAAATTTAAAGCAAATTAATTCACTGTGCTAGCTACATATGTGGGGGCTAGCTATGTTTCGGCCAAGACATAGCCATTAAGATTACGAACTCCCAGCAGGATTGGATAATGATACTGGATCTGGACAAGAATAGTTCTGGGTCGAATGACTACTTTCACTGTCTAACAATTTGCAACTGATAGCTGCTGGTAAAAAAATCTATCTTGTATCTGATTATATTTCTACTAACAACTTCACTACACTCCAAAGGATGAATTTAATCCAATAATTATGTGCCTGGCCCTATTAGCTCACAAACCAAAAGTTACAACTCTAAAAGAATCTTGTAAGAAAGAGAGGTAAGTATTCATATGGATGGATGTAGATGTGACTGAATGATGGGAAAAAATCAGAATGTTGTATATAAATGGATAAAATGTTCAAAGAACAAAAAATAATTGTTATGGTTTAGATTGGTACGGCTGCCACAGGCTCATGTTTGAATGCTCAGCCCTTACAGAGGGGCACTGTTAGGACCTTGTTGGAGGAGTGTCTCTGTGGGGGCAGACTTTGGGATTTCCTATGTTTAAGCTATGCCCAGTGAGGCAGATATTCCTAATCTTCTGCCTGCAGATCAGGATATAGAATGCTGAGCTCCTTCTCCCCACCGGATGCTGCCATGCTTCTCACCAGAATGATAATGGACTAAAACTCTGAGACTGTAAGGTAGTCCCAGGTAAATATTTTCCTTTGTAAGAGTTGCCTTGATCTTGTTATCTCTTCACTGAAGTAAAACCCTAAGGGCACATAATAAAAAGAATCAATTAGTGGCTGAAGAGATTACCCTAATTTAAAGACATATTTAAATGTTTTATATATATATATATATACATATATACATACATATATACATATATACATGCATGTATATATACATATATGTGGTGTATACTTAAATTATACATTTACTTATTTTATATTTATATTCATATGTACATATATGCATATTAAGTATATTTATATAATATTTTATAATATAGATATATGTTTAAATTCCTAAATTAGAATATCAATTCTACCTGGGAAATTTAGAACAGAAAAACTACCACAGAAGTAGGATTAGAGATTATATGTAATAATATGTACATATATATATATATATATATATATATATATATATATATTACTATTTTTTAATTAGTTGTTTCAGGGTTATTTCTAAACTTCTATCAAGAACATGTGTAAAAGATGTCTAGTGTTACAGGTTAGGGCTGTGCTGCTGTCTATGTCTCTTATGCCACGATTTGCAAGTGTGACAATCGTTGGTGCCTTTGGCTACTGCAGGCCATATAGATATTTATGGTCTGTGCAGCTGGTTTCCATGTTTGTGCCCATGATTCCTGCTGCCTTTGGCTTTTATGGGCAAGAAAGCTTCTTTTGCAATGATGCCAATGACTTCAGACTCATTTCTGTGTGTAGTTTATTCTCTTTTGCAGAATAGTGAACTATTTTACAGTCATTTCTTTTTCTGTAGATATATTTAGTATAGTTATCAACATAATACTTTATTGATGATTTGGGAATTTTCTACAATGTACTCCATCACACTGGAAAGAAGATACTTGAACAAAGATACAAAGAAATAGATATGGTTTGAAGCTCACACGTAGTTACAAGTAATGTCCTGGCTGGAGAAATGCCATAGAGAAAGCTAAGCATGGACCATCGAGCAGGAAGAGTAGATAACAGCAAATCAGATATCCCCATGTAACAAATGTCAGAAAGTCAGGGTACAAATTTTAAGAAGTGCACCCAAAATCATTCATTGTTCAAGGGAGACTGCTACAATGAAACTCCATAGTGGACAAGAGTGAAAGTCATCAAACTCTATCATTGTCGACAAAAGAGAACAGATAAACAAGGATCAGGGTAGATTTTAGGGACACAAAATTAGCCAAGGAATTACCAGGGATGGAGGGGGAGAACAAGAAGCATTGCAGGATCCAGTGAGAGAAAATTAGTCAAGGACGACTTAAAAGATGGAGGAATGATATTGTTAAGTTTATCTAATCTAATGCTATTCTTGTTGGAAGAAGCCAAGGAAATAAAACTATAGCTGATGAGTAGCAGAAAATGTTATATCTTATCACATATGGAACAAAATCTAATTTATGGAGTGGAGAATTCCTGCTAAAATGAACTGTCAGGATAGTGGCGAAAGTGAAAAGTTTTCAGGCTAACTTGGACATTTAAACATTTGGTACTGGTCTAGAAGTTAGTTCACAGAAATGTGAGTTTGATTTGGTAAAGTCTATAAACACTGCCAGTATTCAGCAGGAGTTATAATAATTCATTTCAAAAAATTTATTTAGAGTTATATTTGTAGGCATTTAATTAAGCTGTGTCATTTGTTTATATATATAAATATATATATAAATATATATAACTAAATAATTAACTGTAGATTAAATGATACATATATTTTATGTTGTTTTCCCTTTCCACACCTTCACCTATTTTCTTCTTAATGTAGAGTTTTAAATTTTATTATTTTCAGCACAAGTTCCTACAAAGATTTTACTTAAAAAAGCACTGTTTGAAAAATATTGGGGTAAATCTTGTCTCCTGCTTATGTACAAAAGAGAACTTTAAAACAGTTTGTCTAGAGCTGAAGACAGATGACCTCCTAAATACTGTCTTCGGACCTCTGCTCACATCAAATCTTTCCTTCAGACTGTAAGAAAAGGAGGGAGTCCCAGTACAGAGTGCTAAAGTCCTGTTTTTAAACTCTAATCAGTAGCTGCCTTAGTAGTTTAAAAATTAGTTTTAAAAAGTCTTAAAAATTAAAATTGTAACTTAAAAACACCTTCTTTAGCTTGTGTAACTAGTTTATTTTCAGAAGTCTTAAGAACAATTTAAGAGTAATTTCTTTTTATCACTCGCAGAAGGTTCCTTAATATTAAGATATTATGCACTGTTGGAAAAATCCATACCTGGATACAGTTAAGGAAATAATTTGAAACATGGAAAAAAATCATCTGAATGTAACAAACTATTTTCTGAAGGCTAAAACGGCAAGTTTTTTTTTTTTCCCTTGGAAAAGGAAGAATAATGCTTGGACGAAACACGCGTGCACGATGAGATGAAAGATTAGGTGATAGGTGACAACATGCTTTCTCCTAGCTCTGGTTCAGCCTATTCCCTGGGTCTGGGGATGTGATGTGTTGCTGAATACGAAGAGGAGTCAAGATCTGTTGCGTGAAATATTAAAAAAGCAATCCATGCTCTGCTCTCGGCCTGGCCATCTCTGACTCAGAACTCCGAACTCTCTCCATCCAGCTCTGCTTAGTTTCCATGGTAAGCAGTAGCCTCACAGGTCCAACACTTTCAAATTCCCGTGGCTGGCTGTAACTTTCTCTGGAACTCAGTTGAGTCGCCAGGTGAAGAAAAACACCACACAATCTTAGTTTAGAATCTACAGGTAACACAATCGCTAGGCGCAGGAAGTAGCATCCTAATTTTGCAAGCTATTTAAGTTATACATCCTCCTGGTGGTACATCCCAGGAGACCTGCCACCTAAACGGGGAATAGCTTCTTAGTCTCCACTCTCTTTTCAATCCAAAAAGAAGTATCTTTCTCCTGTCTCCCCTCTTCCCATCTCTGACTTGGAAGTCTCATCTACACCCCTAATGATTTTTTCTTTGAAATTGTTATTGATTAGGGGAAGGTTCTGCCACATCTATCCAGTGGTTTAAAGAAAATCAGGAAAAAACAAAAACAAAAGAAAAAGAAACAAACTTTGGTTAACTAACATTTGGTTATGAATGATAAAAAACAGGCAGGTTGATAAATGGAATCTAATTGAAGATTTTCAATAATGTAAGTCCACACACACAAGGAAACCTTACTTTTGATTTATAGAAAAATAGGGCAGAATTATACAATGGAAAAAGAAATCATCTTCAACAAATGGTGCTGTTCTTGCTAAATGCTGGCATGTAGAAAAGTGCAAATAGATTCATCACTATTGTCCTGCACAAAATTCAAGCCCGAAGTGAATCAGACACCAACATAAAACCAGATACACTGAACCAGATGGAAGAGAAAGTGAGGAATAGGTTTGAACCCATTGAGATAGGGAGTTTGGCTGGAAGGCAGCCTACCTGGACTTCCTCTGGTCTACAGGGTCTCCAGAAGAGCCTGAACATGGAAGTTTTATATTTGTTTTATTTCTAAAGTGTTATGCAACTTGGAAGTGATTGTTTTGGTTTGTTTTTCATTTAGCTTATAATATTCTCATATAGAAATTGAGCATAATTTCATAATAAAATTAAACAAATGTGTTTATAGATGTTTCCCATTCTTCAGCAGTCTTTCGGATACAGAGATTTGAAAAAAATAAAGTTAAAATGAATAAATATCTAGAATGTATTTAGGGATTATGCTGGTCTAGGACAGTGATAGCTGTAGATTTTCCTCCAAGAGCAATTATTTCACTAGCTCCTAGTAGTTGGCTAGCTTTCCAGTAGAAGGAATAATTTCATTCTTGTTGAACAGGCCTTAATCCTATTAGAAAGCTAATGGTTACCACTAAGGTTTATAATCCAACCCTTACATCATTTTGAATATTGTGTCATGACAGTGTTTCTCTGCATCAAAACAGATAAGTCTAACCCCTAATCAAAGAAACATCTTGCAAAAGAGCAAGATCATTACACAAAACCACAACCTATCAAACAGCAGAGAAGTATCCTAAGATCCTAGTCAATACTGACACACCTACAAAGCAACCTCTGAATCTTGCTTGGATATCACCATAGAAAGCAAGGTAAAGAAGCTGTTAATAGCCAGAGTAACATGAAGCTTGCTGTGAGATGTTATATCCCAGAAAACTCAGAAAAGCTGCAGCCATAATCTTTTGGATCTAAGGTGGCCAGCCAGAGTAAGACCTGGACAAGGAAGACACCAATAAAGAGGCCAATATGGAATCGGGGAAAGCTTATGGAATCTCAGTACTAGGCAAAGAGTTACAGACAACTACAGAATGCTCAGAATAGAAGTAGTTTAACTCAGGAAAGGACGGACCCCTGAATCTCTATCCAATACTGAGTGGTCAGATCTGGAATCAAATGTAAACAAGTAACAGTACACAGACTGAGTGGGCTGCATTTATATATTTAGGAATCTATATATTTAGGAATTTATATATTTAAGAATATGTGTGTGTGTGTGTGTGTGTGTGTGTGAGTGCGCCTGTGGAACAACTATTGAAGAAAAAAGATGCCAAATCATACACTGAGGAAAGGTAAGAGGGAAACAATGTAAGTATATTATCATTTGAAAAAAATACAGCCATGTTTACAAAATGACTGTTCCTTTCAGGAATAGCCTTTCACATTCTAGGAGCCTTCTTATAGAAAGTATGAGTACAGAGTTCAGTTTTACTAATTATCATCATTCAGTGTATCTGTGGTCCACTTATATGGATTATTGTAGAAAAAATTATTCTAAGTCTTTTTCAGTTATTTACTTTAAATCATTACTAGTATCAATAAAAAGTGACTTAGAGAATATAAGACATTAAATCTTCAAAGGATGATAATCTACATTTTTTCTTATTCCATGTGTTGTTGTGTCTATCAATGGCTATGTTTGCTGTGAATTTTATATGATATATTCTCATTTATTTGAGAATATTGCCTTTGTTTCCTTTGAGTTGCATAACATTTGGTTATGAATCACAAAAAGAGACAGGTTAATGAATGGAATCTAATCAAGGATTTTTCAATAATGTAAATCTACACACCTGTGGAAACCTGAGCTTTAATTTATAAGAAAAAAAAAAACCTAGAGGATTGTGTGACTCTCCTAGAGGGATTTACAGTTGGATTGTAAACATTAGTCTTTAGTTTCATTTGAATTTCAAGTACAGAACAAGGCAATTGTTCAATGTGTCTCCCTTATATGTGCACACAGCTTTCTCTGCAGCACTTGATAATCCGCTTCTCATTGTGCAGTATTGCCATATTATCTGGTTACAGTTGATTATTTATTCATAGGTTGACATCTGAGCACTCTGTTCTGTCTCAGTGGCATATATGTTGTTCTTGATAACATATCTGTTATCAAGAAACTGTTTAAATAGTTTTGGAATATGTTTTGAAATTTAGGGTTGTGACAGTTTTAATTTTGTTTATAGTTCTTAAAATTATTTTATATGTATATAGTCTGTTGTCAATATTTATAATTTTAGGTATTTTTTTTAAAGTTTCTATTTCCACAAAATGATTTTTGAATAGAATTTGCATTAAATATGAAGATTGTCCTTGGTAGTGTGCACACTTAATAGCCCTACATATTTGAATTTACTTCTCTTAGTATCTTTGCATTTCTTTTTTCTTTGATTTTTCAAGTGATAGGTTTCAGTGTAAAATATTTTTAACTGCTTAATTTAATTTATTCTTCAACATGAGAATTCCTTTGCTTTTAATTGAATATTTACAGACAATATACTCTTAATCTTTAGCCATATATTTTATTCTATGGTAAATACTCTTGGTTTTTCAATTTACTTTTGCTACTTTGTTATTTAGAATTATAATATTCATATTAGCATATTTATCCCACAACATTATTAAATTTAATTTGTTCTAATACTACTCTGCAAGTGTTTGGGCTCATTTTTATTAAGGCTGTGCGGCGCTTGAATTTGCTCAGAAATCCCTGTTTGTCCATGGTCAGTGTTTGTATGGATAACTGAAGTGAAAGCCACATTGTGTCTTTGATCCTTGACACAGCCATGGTAGCTTGGCTTCTCTTGTTTTGTTGTTCTTATTCGGTAATACACTTGTAAAACTTGTTGTTACTGGCCAAGTGTGGATGACCAAAGAAAAAACATGTGGCTTACTTAAGGAAGCAAACTTTGTTCTCTCTCTCTGCTGCATCAAACACTGGTCATTTTTTTCCTCTCAGTATTTATCCTTCTAGATTTTCCTTCAAAACTGACTTTTTAAAAACAATATATTCTGATCACAGTTTCTTTTACCTTATCTGCTCCTGGATCCTCTCACCTCTCCGGCTTTGCAAGTTACTTCCTTTCCCTTTCTCTTACCATAGCCAAACACCAGGTAGACCTGCAGAAGTTTTTTTTGGAAGAGTAGGGGATAGAGGTGAGCAAGCCAGAGGCACCAGGGACACCACAGGAAGACCTACAGAGTCAAATAACGTCAGCCCATGGAGGCTCACCAAGACTGAACCCCCAATCAAAGAGCATTCACAGGATGGACCAAGGCCCTCTACACAGTTGCAGCAAATGCAGTAAATGTTCAACTTGTTTTTTATGTGGATCCTCTAACAATTCTGTGTGTGGTGGGGGAGTGTCTCTGACCCTGTTGCCTGCCTTCAGATCCCCTTCCTCTCCTCTACCTGGGCAATCTGGTTGGGTCTCAGTGGGAGAGGATGTGCTGAGTACTGACAATATTTTAGGCTAAATGTCTCAGGGTTGGGTGGTACTCATGGAGAGGAGGTAATACGAAAGGGATTTATAAGGGCGGGGCTGGGAGGAGAGGAGGAAGTAGAGATACAATCTGGATATAAAGTGAATTTAAAAATTATTTACTCAAAGAAAAGAAAACAAATTAAAAAGAAAAAAGTAAAACAACAACAACAAGAAAAGCAAAAACTCTAAAGCTCTAGTTTTCTTGATTTTTTTTTTCTGTTTTTCCATGTGTCTTATATAGGACCACATATTATTGAAAGCTTCTAGATACATAAGGAATAATGTTAATTTTATTAAACTATTTTTCTTCTCACTATCTCACTTGGAAAACATAAAGTCTAAAGCCCCCCCCCCATTTCAGCTGAAGAAATAACTCCTGATTTCCTCAAACTTGGATGTAACTAGATGGCAAAAAAGTTAAAATTTAATTGAAAACGTTCAGAGTTTACTATTCATATTAGGAATGCTCTTTTCTTGGCCACCTCATTGTCATTTTTATAAATAAAATCTAGTTAAAATTAGTTCATTATTTATAAATTCAGCATCTTAAAGGTGTTATTCTAGACTTTTATCAAATTTACAACACTAACCTTCCCATGTTTGTAGTTTACCTTTGGCTTAATTGGTCCTCCATTGCTGGGCTCACAGGCATAATCTGCATCTTCATAGCGGCAGGCGTAAATGCAACACTTTCTGGAACAGGCACGAGGATCCCTTTGCTCTGCTCAATACTGCATTTGGTTCCGGACCCAGAAGTTTTATTGCTGAATCACATACTAGCTAATTTTTTTCATATTTTTGACAAATGCTGTAATGTTTTCCTTAGCAACTGTATTCACATGGCTTTTTTTGTTCTTCATGGCCTCCATTGTAATTGTAATCGTTTGTCTTTTTTTTATATTGGTCATTTCCATTAAGGAGTTATGTGATATTTCATTATACTATAGATTTTCATTTTGATAAAAGTCACTCATGCTAATATAATTTGATATATTTCCTTATCATTTGTTAATCTTTCTTGAGAAATCAGAGAATTATGTTTTTCTTCTGTTCATGGTAATGAGTTCATTGAAATTTATCTAATTCGTAAATGAATATGGTCCCAAGTGTAAATTCTATACTTTATATCTTTGCCATTGTGAATCATTTTGACTCATTACTTTGTCTGAGTTGCTGTGTCCAATTATGTTCTGGTGGTCAAACCCCAAAATAGTATTCTTCTGACCTATGTTGTAAGCAAATAATTTTTCATATATTTTTTCAGGTAACTAGCCTTTTCATGGCATCCATACATATTATTGTATTGATATATGTTGTCATTTTGTGTGTGTGTGTGTGTTTGTGTTTGTCATTGTAGCTGTTTTCTTTTATGTCGGGAAATCCCATTTTCATGGTAACATATACTGAAGAAGCTGTCTGTCCTACCCCATTTTGTATTTATTCTATGCATGTTAAAAGTAAAAAGAAAAATCAAATATCCAAACCCAGGGACGATCCTGATTTTTACCTTGGATCAATTTTTTTTCCATTTTTTTTAAAACCATGTAGAAGTACATTTGTTCATTACAATTTCCATTTTTTTCCTCTAACGACAAGTAGGTCATGCTGACTGTTACTGTATATGCCGATAATTCATTTTGGTGCTTATCACTGAGAAATAATAAAAGGATTTCTGCTATTGCTCTAGCTTTCTTGCTCCTGCTCTCTCCCCTTGCCCCTTCCCCCTGTCTCTCCACATGCTCATGGCTGGTCTCTTCTCTCCTCTCCTCTCCTCTCCTCTCCTCTCCTCTCCTCTCCTCTCCTCTCCTCTCCTCTCCTCTCCTCTCCTCTCCTCTCCTCCCCTCCCCTCCCCTCCCCTCCCCTCCCCTCCCCTTCCTCCCTCCCTTCCTCTCCTCTCCTCTCCTCTTCTCTTCTTTCTCTCTCCTCTCTCTCTCCTCTCTCTTCTCTCTCTCTCTCTCTCTCTCTCTCTCTCTCTCTCTCTCTCTCTGCCTCTACTACATTCTCAACTCCCCTCCCCATGCTCTGAATAAACTCTATTCTATACTTACTATATTTTAAAAAGGACTTCTTAGTCTCTAATGTAAGTATCATCACTTTACATTTTTTTAAAAAAGTGTGTGATGATAATCCTTGGTATTTTGGCAAGGATGACATTAAATATACAGTGTTCTATTTAAAGATATTTAAGTATTTTTATTTAATTTACTTTGCTTATTTTCCTTTGTGTGTGTGTGGCCTGCATCTGTGTGTACACCATGTGTATGTGTGTGCACCATAAGTGTGTGTACCATGGGTGTGTGCACCATGTGTGCATGTGTACCCTGTGTGCACTGTGTGTGTACCATGTTTGTGAACTGTGTGTGTGTGTACCATGTGTGTGTGTGCACCGTGTGTGTTTGGGACATTATATGTGATTGTGCACCTTATATGGGAATGGTACTCATGGAGGGTACCAGAAAGAATCAGATCCCTTCAAACTAGAATCACAGGTGGTTTGAGCTGCCATGTAGGTGTTGGGAACTAAACCCAGGACTGCTGGGTTTGCAGCCGGTGCTCATAACTCCTGAGTCCAATCATCATCTCATAGTAATATATTTTAAATTTTAAAAAGCTGCTGCATCTTTCCACTGATTTGTGCTCACTTCAGCTTTTCAATGTTTGATGGTAATGTCTTTTACTAACTTTTATAATTTATACTAACAGTTAGAATGGAACAGCTTCCATCATTTCATTTTTAGTCCATTTGTTTAAGACTGTAGTGTTACTGAGATATTTAACATTATGTAATGAATGTGAAAAATATAGAATTTCTTTATAACTCCATCAAACAATATAGTCAAAAGGACACACAGCTGATTATAGGAAATCAGAAAGGAATTTAACTTTAAACAGAAAAGCTAAATTGAAAATATAAAGACAAATTGTTACATTTGCATATGCATTGACATTATACCTTAAGATATTACCTCCATTTATGTTTTGATGTAATGCTGAAAATAATGTTTGAGCCTACAAGGGTTTATAACAGTCTTCTTTTTCTTACACACATCAAGTAAATTTACAACTTTCACATTTACAGTAGGTTCATGTAGCAGTAATCAACTAAAATCATGTTTAAACGAACTAACATAGGACAGCATTTCATGCCTCTGCTTTAATTCTGTTTTACTTTTGGAAAATATGTCTTTTTACTAAAAATATTGTTTGTGTTAGTATTAAATGTGTTTAATTATGTGATTTCTAAGTGAGCAAAATATTTTTGAATTTTTCAGTTCTATTTTTAATATACAAAATATGCATATTAATGAATCATCATATCACATGTTTAAATTGTCGGTACTGTTTGTACAGCTCATAATGCTTTTGTTAAATCAAATGTCTGAATACATTATTTACTTAGTAATTTTATCTTGATCCCTTTTAGATGAAGAATAAATTTCTAAATATGTGGGCATATAGAAATAGATGACTAAAATTTGATAAATACTAGCTTTTATGTATAGATATGCAAAACATTATATATGTTTCTGAAAATTATATTTATCAGGTTGGTGGCATAGCTCAGTAGTAGAGTGTTTGACTGAAAATTTTATTTGAGCAAGTTATAAATACTTTATAATATAAAATACTGTTATATTACCAATATAAAGTTTCTGAAAGTGTACTTTTCATGGTTATGAACAGAATTTGTATAGAGACTTAAGGATTTTTAGTGCATAAACTTGATTTTGAATCATGCAAATGATATGTCAGTTTTAAAAATAAACACTAATCAAGTATAGAAATATGTTTTAAAGC
Organism: Apodemus sylvaticus; assembly: GCF_947179515.1. Lineage (NCBI taxonomy): Eukaryota > Metazoa > Chordata > Mammalia > Rodentia > Muridae > Apodemus > Apodemus sylvaticus. Next base: position 11,685,823 of record NC_067479.1, read on the forward strand.
TGCATATTTCGGTAAATTTGTCTAATTCCTAGTTATATCACAAAATAATTTTCTATAGAGAAACTACATTTTCCTTTTTATCTTTTTTTAATTGAATATAACCTTCATTTACATTTCAAATGGTAAAACCTTTCCCAGTTTCCCCCTCCCTGAAAACCCCACATTTTCAAGAAATAGAGACATCTTGAAGATGTATCCTCTGTTCCAAATAAGCAACTACAAAATGTTGAATCTTACCAAGAAACTTTATCTTAGGTGCAAATTTGAAGACATTCATAATCTTCTATTTAAAGAGCAACTATGTTAAAGTTGTGAATAATTGGACCACTCTGGAAAAATAACATTTTAAAATGGTAACAATGACCATAGGAGAAGCTGTGAAAAATTCTTACATTGTAAAGTTTGAGAACAACGCAACCAGTTGAAATCAAGACACACAGTCTCCCGGGATGGAGAGAAACTCACCAGAATCTCTGCCCAGCTTCACTGCCCACAGATGATTTGCTGCATATGTGGCCCAGGTGCTGCGTTCTTCTTTACTCTTGCCTCTAAATCTCTCAGCTTTTATTAACAAGGCATTTTTTGTAACTGGTATGCAACTTCTCTGTCTTATTTGCAGCTTGTGATGGATTTACAGGCCCTAAAAAATAAGTTTTGATTCTTTTCCCCACTCAATTTGACATAATTTCTTTAAAAGTCTGGCAGCCTCTTATATCAATTTACAATGTACTCCACTAGACAAAATCAAGCACAATTGATTTTTTAAAAGCTCTTTTATACCTTAGAACCCCAGAAAAATCTATGAGGACATGACCTGTTTAAGCCTGTCAGAAGGTTTATTGCTTGGAAGAGCTGGTCTATAAGTCTTCACACTTGTGATCATATCACTATGATGGTCTGTGAGAGACTGGCTTAGATTTCAACATTCAACACAGGTTTTGACCATTCTCAGCATCTTTGCCTTTAGGCTAAATCTTTATGTTCTGATTAGAGTTTTTTGTCTAAATGCTATTTATTCTTTGCCAAGATTGCTCTACACTATGTTTTCCCAAAATGATGTTTAGTAGTTGAACATTGCCTTATAACCTCATGATAGTTTAGATATTAAATACATCCCCAATCTTCAAATATGTTGAGAATCCTGTTCCCAATTGGTAGTACTCTTTGGGGCAGTTCTAGGTGAAGGATACAGGTACCCAGAATGCAGAGAGCCATATCATAGGATGAACCTTTTAGAACCAACTACTTTAAAATCTTCTTTCAGAAACTAGTGTTGTAATTACTCAGAGGAACTCGGTTGTCCATTAAGAAGTGTTTAGTAGCCTACCTGGTACTTGTCTTCTGTATTCTCCCATTAATCACTTTCAATATGATAATAAAGCGTTTGGTTAGTACATGTCTCTTTCAAACTATCATTGCTTTTCTTCCTGGGGGTCCAAATTCTTACCATATATAATATACTTGTTCTCTAGTTCCAACCTGTTCACCATGATTCATGAATTTGCTTTCAAAATTAATAATTTATGGTGGCTATTGTTACAAAGGAAGCACTTATAACTTAGGAGTTTGAAACAGCAGTTCTATTTTGCTGACAAATCTTACCAGAAATTCTAGAAAGTTTTATTCTGTGAGTTAACTTTAACTCAGGTATTATCAGTGTCACAGGTCTTCCTGAAAAACTACTTATATTAGTTCTGTAGCACCATCACATCTAGTTAGTCAAAACAAGGACCAAAATCAATGAAAACTGATATTTTTGCAATTGTGAAAGCTACAAGTACCAAATTAATGTTGCATCACAGTCTTAGAACTTTGTAACATTTGAAAAATGTGTTGCTGGTTTCATACAGAATTATCTATTAACTTTTAATACAAACACAGAAATTAAATAATGTATATTTGAGTAACTCCCATGCAAAATTGAATAACACTATAAATTAATAACTGAGAGTATGTAATATATAATAATCTCATATCAGTGAATGCATACCATGTGATCTTTTGTGATTCGGTTACCTTGTTCAGGATGATATTTTCTAATTCCATTCATTTGCCTAAGAATTTCATGAAGTCATTGTTTTCAAGAAGTCAAATTTTGGAAGACCACCTAAAGAAATGTTCAACAATCCTTTGTAATCAGGGAAATGCAAAACAACCCTGAGATTCCACCTCACACCAATCAGAATTGCTAAGTTCAAAAACTCAGTTGACAGCAGATGTTGGCAAGGATGTGGAGAAAAAGGAACACTCCTCTGTTGCTGGTGGGATTACAAGCTGGTACAATCACTTTGGAAATCAATCTGGTCATTTCTCAGAAAACTTGAAATGGTTTTACCTGAAGATTGTACCAGCTATACCATGACTGGGCATCTACCCTCAAAAGATGTTCCAACATATAACATATATGAACATATGTTTTTAGCATCCTTATTTATAATAGCCAGAAGCTGGGAAAAACAGATGTCCCTCCAGAGAAGAATGGATACAGAATATGTTGTACATCTACACAATAAATTACTGTTCAGCAATTAAAATCAATGACTTCATGAATTTTGCAGTAAATGAATCAAAATGGAAAAATGTCATCCGGAGAGAGGTACCCCAGACCCAAAAGGACATACATGGTATTCACACACTGATTAGTGGATATTGGCCCAAAAGCTCAGCATATGGATGATATATCTCACAGACCATATGAATCTTAACAAGAAGGAAGACCAAAGTATGGATACTTCATTCCTACCTAGAAAAGGGAACAAAATAATCAGAAGAGATAGCGGGAGGGAGGAACCTTGGAGGGAGAGAGGAAAGAGATGAAAAAAGAGGGGCAGGATCAAGTATTGGAAGAGACATGAGAGAAGTACAGAGGGTCAGGAGAATGAATATAATATGTAGCAGTGGAGCTTGGGAAATGGGGGAAAACACTAGGAAGTCCCAGATGCTAGGGAAGCAAGAGGTTCTCAGGAACCAAATGGGATGACATTAGTCAAAATACCCAAGTGAAGCGAGATAGTACCTGAAGAGACTGACTCCAGTAGATAGGCATGGCCCCCAGTTGAGGAATGGGGCCACCCACCAATCTCACAATATTTAACCCAGAATTATTCCTGTCTAAAGGAAACTCAGGGACAAAGAGACTGAAGGAAAGGCCATCCAGAGAACACCTCACCTTGGAATCTATGTCATCTGCAAATACCAAACCCTGACTCTATTGCTGATGCCAAGAAGTGTTTGCAGATAGGAGCATAGTATAGCTGTCCTCTGAGAGACTCGGCCAGCATCTGACTAAAGCAAATGCAAATATTCACAGCCAAACATGGGAGTGAGCCCAATGGAGGAGTTAGAGCAAGGAGTGAAGGAACTAAAGAGAATTGCAGCCCCATAGGAAGAATAGCAATTTACTGGATCTCCCACAGTTCCCAGCGACTAAACCACTGATAAAAGATGATACATGGATGAGTCCATGGCTCCAGCTACATATGTAGCAGAGGACTGCCTTATCTGGCATCAGTGGTAGGGGAGACCCTTGGTCCTGTGGAGGCTTGTTGCCTCAGAATAGGTGGATGCTAAAGGGGTGAGGCAGGAATGTGTGGGTGGGTGGGGGATCAAAAGACAAAAGACAAAAGGGGTGGAGACAAAAGGGGTGGAGATGGGGGGGGGGTTGTGAAGGAGAGACCTGGATTTGGGATCAACACTTGAAATGTAAATAAATAAAATAACAAATTAATAATAAAAAATTAGAATGTAAGGATTCATAGACTTGGAAAGATTAGTGTATATCAAGCATTTATCTTCTAAAGATTTGTGTATATAAATATATATACATATATTTATATATCAAGGTTCTGACAGCTAAGATAGTGACTAAGATAATCTGCCCATAACTTTATTGTGTTTATAAGATGAAGAAAATAGACAAATTTTCATTTACTATTTTGTAATTTTTTATTGATTAGCGATATATGGATCTGTAGTATTTATGACCTATTCAGCTCTTCTGAGGCTTTGTTTAAACATTTACCTTCTTTGGATTATATTTGTATTCCAAATTCTGATGTGTCACACTTTTATGTTATATTAAGGCATTTTTATATTTTTATTTAAAAGTAAAAGATTTACATTTCAAATCAACTTGTTTTTATTAATTATTTTAAAGCCATATAATGGCTTATTATATTCAATAAAACTGCATTTCCTTAATGTATTTAAATTTTAAAGTAGGTATAATGAATGAATTTTAAATAAAAAATGTATTAAATTACCTGATTAATTTCTGATTTTGTGTAAAATGTCAGTGCTATTGTAGTTCCTGTAGTAATGTACTTACTTTGTAATTGTTCCTAAAATGTTATGACATTATTACAGTAATGAGTTTGAGTTTGAGTCAGGAATTATATAAAGCCATGTACAGTATACATGTATAAAATGATGGAATAAAAATATTATTTCTTTAAAGTTGTAAGTGGTTTAGATTTTTTCTTTCTGTACATAAACTTTCAGTTTTCCCATTTCCCTCCCTCCTTTAAATTTACATATTTATACCTTTTCATCTTTTGCTATTTATTTGTTGATATTTAACATTTAGTTGATCTTTAAATAGGCTTAGTTCACACTGGCCAAGAATTCCAATTTTCCCGATCAAATTTTGTAAATGTAACATGAAGAAATGGTTTTGATCCTATACAGTAATGCACGCTGAAAAAATTATAATCTTAGATTATAATTTATGGTGGTTTTTAGGAAATCCTTTATATTACATATATTAATAAATAAGTGTATATATGTATTAATACAAACATATAAATGTTACACCCATGTGTTATATATTCTATGTACGTACATATCAGTATCTAATTATTTTATGTCTGCAATGAAACACTTATGAATTTCTGTTCATTCCATTGTTTTTGGCAACCTTCATAACATTTAAACTAATGCTACTGATAATAATGAAATCATGGTACCTTGTATGAGATTGTTACAGCATACATGTCTAATTTGACCCCTTGAGACAAACTTATGAATTCCATGTTCTGGAAAAGTTTCAGGGACAGAAAAGTAATAACCTTGTTGCTTCAAAGCTATAATCTATTTTTCTAATCCTAAAGCTGATTAGAAAAAAAAAAACTATGTGGAAAAGCTCCATGTTATGCCCTAAGATGCTACTATGAAATCTATTATTGCCTATAATTAAAATACATTAATAGAATGGATAAATACTTAAATGAGGTGATGTTACTTACAATAGTGTGATGTTCCAAATTATTGTTGAATTATACAAATATGTAAAAATGAATTAATGTGGTGATTATAATGTGATGCTGTTGAGTGTAAGTCCTAATTCCACTTCAACGAATTCAAAGCCACTCAATGTGTATATGACTGAAGTGGATGTAATCCTAAAAGAACATTAACATGCTTTATGTGCAGACTAAAAGATTTTTTTTTTTTTGTTTTACTGGGATGACCTGAAGAAGAATTAAGGGCAAAGGCTCACTCTTTGTACAAAGTGCAAATTTATGAAGGGATGTCCTTACAGAAGCCAAATATTTTCAATGGAGCAGTAGAATTTGAAATTAAACAGCTCTCTCATCTTGATTTCATAGAAACCCATGATCACATGCATATTCTCAAACAGTGACATATAACACATGTGCATAATTAAAACAGCAAAAATGAAAAGGCTTAAAATAAACTGTTAAGGTCATATTTAACATTCAAAATAGTTTTAAGGCAACAAAAGAAAAGAGGAAATATATAAAAAGGGGTGTAAAAAGTTTGTTTTGACTTCAATATGAATGATTCATGAAAGACAGACAGAACTGTGAATAAAAATACCAAATAACTATGTAGTTATACCTAAAATCACATTTATATCAGGCAGGAGATAGGCTTGTAATAATGTTAAGATAGCTAGATAGAAACATGATAGAGAGGTAATATGTGGTCATTAAATCATTTATATCAGGCAGGAGATAGGCTTGTAATAATGTTAAGATAGCTAGATAGAAACATGATAGAGAGGTAATATGTGGTCATTAAATTAATGGTATATGGTAAAGTATGGATAGATACTATCTGATAGATAGGAGGTAGATGAATTATTGTTAGGTTGATAGAGGATAGAGGATTGATAAATGTGTCAGTAGCAGGTGGCATATCACTATAATTACAAAATAAAGTATCAGATCATTCTGCAACCAAGTTAAAAAAAATCATGCCAATGCCAGTCTGATTTCCAGATTGGTCGTACCTGCTTGCAATCCCACCAATAATGAAGAGGTGTTCCTCTTTCTCCACATCCTCACCAGCATCTACTGTCACTTGAGTTTTTGATCTTTGCCATTCTGACTGTTTAAATTTGTTTTCTTTTTTCACAGAATATCTTCCATGAAAGCATCCATGTAAAGCTTCCATGATGGCTTCTCCATCTATGATACCTGCCAGGTTTGCTGAGTAGCCTGGGCTGACATTTCTTTTCCCTTAGGATCTGTATGACATCTGCCAAAGGCCATCAATCTTTTGAAGTCTCTGTTGGTGTAATTCTGAAAGGTCTACCTTTATATGTTACTTGACCTTTTTCCCTTTCCATTTTTAATATTATTTCTTTGTTCTGTGCTTTTGTTGTTTTGGTTATTATGTGACAGAAGGAATTTATTTTCTGGTCCAATCTATTTGGCATTCCATAGGATTCCTGTAAGTTTATGAGCATCTCAGTTTTTAGCTTAGGAAATTTTTCTATGAGTTCATTGAAGATGTTTACTGGCCCATTGAATTGGGAATCTTCACTCTCTTCTATACATTCTTAAGTTTGGTTTTTTTTCATTGTGTCCAGAATTTCCTGAGTGTTTTGGGTAACAAACTTCTTTTTTTTTTTTTTTTACTATTGTTACAATATCTTCTATGGTATTCTCTATTTCAGAGATTCTTCTATATCTTGTATTCTAATGCATCTGTGATGCATGATCTCTTTCCTAGGGTTTCCCTCTCGAAAGTTATCTACATTTATTATTTCTTTATTCTTTATTGCTACTATTTCCACTTTTGGATCCTGGACTGTTTTGTTCAATTTCTTCCTCTGTTTCATTGTGTTTCCCTATAATCCTTTAAGCAATTTATGTGTTTTCTCTTTAAGGGCTTCTACCTGCTTACCTGTGTTCTCCTGTATTTACTTATGGGAGTTATTTCTTTCCTCCTTAATATCTTGTATCATATTCATGAGATGGGACTTAAGATCAGAATCTTGATTTTAGAATGTGTTAGCATATTCAGGGCTTGCTGTGTTAGGATAATTGGGTTTTGATATTGCCATGTGGCATTGGTTTCTGTTGTTTATGTTCTTGCACCTGTCTCTTGACATCTGGTTATCTATGGTGTCAACAGGCCTTGCTGTCTCTGACTGGAGCCTGTAGCTACTGAGAGCCTGTTCTTGGTTTGTATCTTTTTGTTAGGCTGTTTCTGGGTCTGGGAGGTGTCTGAAGCATCTGATCTGTGAGCCTAGCTATGGCAGACCTTCTGGTAGTCAAGTTGAGTCTGGGTGCGGTTGGGTGGGGGCTGGTTGGACAGGAGCACAAGTTATGCTCCCATGCACATTTGTGAACTGGAAGAAAGATATGTTTCAGTCAGGATAGGAGGTCCTGAGTCTTCAGCGTCCCAGAGTGGTGAGGTATGTGTGTGTGTGTGGGAGGGGGGCGGTTAAACCAGGTATTGGGGCAGGGAAGAGGGAAGTCACCTGTGAGTCTGGTGGTTTCAGAACTCCTTGATGGCAAGCTATCTCTGTATGTGGATGGGGTTGGTATGAAGGGTTGGAGCACTGGATTTGCTTGGGGGCACAATTGTGGACTAGAAGGAAGATCATATTCTAAATTCTTAACTATCTTAAGGATCATTTCTAAATACATGATAACAAAAGAATTACATAACATAGAATATTCTATAACATAAAATTACAAAATTCTCTGGATGCAAAAATCATATTTGTCAGGAGAACCATATATGCCAGGATGTTTGAAGTACATCTGTGCTCAACAGCATCTGTGCCACTGCAAAAACTAGCCAAGAGGAATGAAAATTTCACACTGCCCAGTCCAATCCCTCTAATAATGGGTGGCAGATTGCTTAGACAGAGAAAAATACAGATGTGCTAAGTGGATAACCTAGACTAATTTAAATATTTGGCATACTGAGGCACTCAGTGGGGTGTTCAACTATAAACCTGGTAACTTGTGCTCAAATACATATTGACTAGAACAAAATAGAAATTTGATTAATTATACAGAGCACTTTTATGCAAAATTGAGGTGTAGTTTGTATAACTTGCATCATTTTTTGTCATGGATTATTGCTTCATTGGAATATATATTCATTTAATAAGATATTCACATCCCTTAAATAGAAAAGAGACTGATTAAATGAACAAAATAAATACTGTACTTCTTGATATTTGAATATAGGAGAGACAATATATGTACCCAAGAAAATGCATGAATTACAAGATACTACCATGAATGCTGTCACTTATTTTTAACAAAACAATTTATTTATGGTCATAAATTTACAAAATGATGATTCTATTTTACTTAAGATATATTCAGTTAATGATAACCTGAATGGTTCAAAGTGAATATATACACATTTCATGTACATAAATGTATATGTATATATATTATATAGCAATATATATATTTATATAAAGTCTGAATTGAATTCAACATCCACATTAAATTGTATAACCTAACAGAACAGTCATTCTTTTATATCAAAATAATTGATTGAAATTTTGTTGATGAAGGTATCAATATCTTATATTAATATCAAAAGCAAATGAATATCAAATAAAGGAGAAAATGTAATCTTATAAGATCATTTACATGTAAATGTATGTAAGACTCCTGTGTATTTTACCAGTGAGAAACAAACAGATCTTTAAGCCCATAAAGCATATATACATTTCAGTAATAGGGTACTTTGCTCTTACTTACTGGAATTCGTGCCAACATTCTCATAGATTTCCTGGAACTGAGGATAACATACACATATATACAGGGCAAGAATGTACACAAGATTTAGGTATATGTTTATATTCATATGCTGGATAGGCTGAAATTTGACATTGTAAACTTAACATACTAAAAAACAATCATGGATGACATTACAATGATTTCTAATTTCTCAGGACTCTTATAGCAAGCTCCACACAGGGAGTTGCTTAAATCGGGAGAATTTTTTTCTGCTTTGTACTTTTTTTTTCTGTTTACATATAATTGGCCAAATCTTAACACAAAGTTCTTGTGGTTAACTAGAGGAGACATTTTTTATTTTTGCCTGAATTTTCTAAATTATTTAGTACTTATTGCTATCAATAACATTTGCCTCCATTCAGTACAATGCTTAAAGATACTAAAGTTGTCAATAGTGTAGCATTTCCTAAGACTGTTCATTCATTTCCCAAGTCCTTGGTATCCTCCTCCATTTTCTATAAATTCTTACACTACCAATTTCTTGTTTCTGAAATCATCTTTTCATCTTTTTCTCAATAGATTCATACATACATCTGAGGTGTGCACCCTGTGCCTGAGACATAAGAAGTCTCTTACAAATTGATATTCATGTCTTAATGACGGTCCTGAGCACTATGTGATCAGCTTCTCATTACTGCAAAATGTCTTTCATCTCTTGTAAGGGATTGAGGCAATTCTTCCCCCGATGGCTCCTTGGCTCACTATGTAACAGCATATTTTTGCACAAATCTCAATAACAAATTTGCCAAGGTTTAATCTGAATGAACTTGCTCACTTCTTCAGAAAAAATCTTAAATCATGATTACTGCTATTTCAATGACTATTTCCACTACACTATTTATCTAGTCTCCTTTTTGCAGAAAATAGCCTAATATTTCAATCACATTTTTAGTGCACTTATTATCCATAAAAACCATGCAACTTCTCTATCCCTTAAATGTGATCATTGTGAAGCAGTAATAGTCTGAGAAAGGCTATAACGTATCACTCAAACATGCTGTTTCTGAAATCCTGAAATTCAGAAACTCTACTTTATGAGTTTTGCCAAGATTGCTTGAATGTCAGTAATTAAAATAACGTTAGTTACACTCTAGCCAATTAAGACTTCATCACTTGCACCTTTAGATATACTCCAGGGACACAGAAGAGGACACGGTAAAAATGTAAATGCATTGTGTGTAAATCGTTAAGAATTGTTTATCAGATGCTTAATATCTATTGTGAGCCAGTTTCTACCCTTAATCAAACTGTGGAGAAACAGGGTCTTGTTGGTACATGCCATTCCTACATACATTTGATAAAAGGACCTAAAAAAAGCATTCCACTCTGAGGTTCAGATCCTCAGAAAAAGGTAGCTCAAGTATTTCAAAAGATAGAATAAATCTGATTAGAAGAAATTAGATCAAAATCTGGTAATTATAGGAAGTTCATCCATAGTCCCTGATGGTGCCATTTTGGCTCATAGTGAGCAATAATAGTAAGGAAACAAGGAAAAAGCAAGGTTCACTAAGAGCATTTAGATTGATTTCATTATTTTTCCTAGTACTGTGATCAAATACCCGACAAAAGCTATTTAAACTTAAGAAGAATTCATGTTGGTCCATCATAGGGGAGAAGTTCTGACATCAACAGCTTGAGGCACCAGTTTGTATCTATCCGCAAGAGGTTCACAGATAGTTGTGATTGCTGGAGCTAACTCGAGTTCCCTGCTTCATGCAGTTCACGACCCCAGCATATAGGATAGTTCTGCCTCCTCATAGTGTGATTTATCCCATATGATAGTCCTTCGTAGTTGTGATCAGAGACTTAAGAACAATATTGCAAATCCTATCAACCTAACAATATACTATACATCTCAAGTATATTTTTTCTCCTAGACAGTTAAAACCACTTTATTGAGAATCAAATAAAATAATTGAGATAAATGTCAAGACCTAAGAACTTGTGACAAAGTTTACATATCACACATACTTAGATAGTAACTATTGTGTTTTAACATATATTTCAACAACAATTATCTTGGATTATAGACTTATGGTGGAAACTATCTTTAGCGATTCCAATATATGAAAAATAATACTGACAGACAAGTAGAGAATAATCATCTGTTTAGAGTATAAAACATTACCCAGACTGTAGCTCCCAGTGAACTGGTCAGATATTTTACTTCATATGGATATATCTGATGAAAAGAAAGAAATAGCTTTCAAAGAAGTAAAGCTATATTTATTAACACCGAACAAAAAAGATACCAACAAACACAAAACAAACAAACAAACAAAGATACCAAAAAAACATAGTGGATGTATCCAGATTCCCAAGATACATGTGGAAACAAAATCTAGAAGATTGCCCTTCAGAATCTACCTTCTTTTTAAGAAACTCAATTGTAAATGGAAAGATTTGGAAGGATATAGGCTATTACCATTGTAAGTTTATCACTGTAAATATGAATGTTATAGCATTATTTCCAAGAAATCTCTAAATTCCTGCCAATTAATTTATAATGTGTTTATATGCTAGAGGCATTTCAATTAATCCTTGTCTTAAATATATTTTGTATATAATTGTATGAACTATGTCATACATGTGTACATTGTCATACTGTCAAGTAAGAATAATTGTCATCCCATTATTTTAGATAATTGATGATGAGAATATTCAAATTTTTCTTATTTTGCTACTTTAAATTCTCTGATTCGGGGTTTAAGCATTTTGTAGCATTAGGTCATGTGCTGACTATGTAACTGTGATCAAACATGCCAGGTGGCTCTGTTTGGCTCTGACCAGTGCCATTTTATTCTCTTCCAGGAGTCTCACATTTACAGATTCCATAGGTAAACCTTATCAATGGTATCTACTCCTATGCCTAGTTTATTTCATGAAAAAGTATGTCCTTTAGATTCATCAATCTTGCTGCAAACAATGGAATATCCTATTTGGCTTGAACATTATTGTTTTGAATTAGGTATATGCATTTCAGATATATGGGTCCTAGGTTTCTTGATTTCTTTTTCATGACAGTTTTAGTACTAGAGTCTATTCTTTACAGATTGATGCAAATTCCTGTAAATAAATAAGCAAGCATGTGATTATAATCTCATATGCTATAATTATTTTATAGTGATATTTCATATATGCAAAATGTGTATTTTATTACTATCTCCAGCAAACAGTAAACATTTCCCCACATCTTTTCCAACATATTCTTTTTTCATACATATTTTTTATTTGATAAATTTTTTATTTATATTTCAAACGATTTCCCCTTTTCTGGCCCCCCACTCCATGAAAGTCACATAAACCCCCTTCCTTCCCCCTGTTCTCCTATCCACCCCTTCCCACTTCCCTGTTCTGGTTTTGCTCTATACTGCCACACTAAGTCTTTCCAGAACCAGGGGACACTCCTCCATTCTTCTTGTACCTCATTTGATGTGTGGATTATATTTTGGGTATTCCAATTTTCTAGGCTAATATCCACTTATTAGTGAGTGCATACCATGATTGATCTTTTGAGACTGGGTTACCTCACTTAGTATGATGTTCTCCAGCTCCATCCATTTGTCTAAGAATTTCATGAATTCATTGTTTCTAATGGCTGAATAGTACTCCATTATGTATATATACCACATTTTTTGTATCCATTCTTCTGCTGAGGGATACCTGGGTTCATTCCAGCTTCTGACTATTATAAATAGGGCTGCTATGAACATAGTGGAGCATGTATCCTTATTACATGCTGGGGAATTCTCTGGGTATATGCCCAGGAGTGGAATAGCAGGATTCTTTGGAAGTGATGTGCCCAGTTTTCTAAGGAACCGCCAGGCTGATTTCCAGATTGGTTGTACCAATTTGCAACCTCACCAGCAGTGGAGGAGTGTTCCTCTTTCTCTACATCCTCGCCAACACCTGCTGTCTCCTGAATTTTTAATCTTAGCCATTCTGACTGGTGTAAGGGGAAATCTCAGGGTTGTTTTGATTTGCATTTCCTTAATGGCTAATGAAGTTGAGCATTTTTTAAGATGTTTCTCCACCATCCGAAGTTCTTCAGGTGCAAATTCTTTGTTTAGCTCTGTACCCCATTTTTAATAGGGTTATTTGGTTTTCTGGGATCTAACTTCTTGAGTTCTTTATATATATTGGATATTAGCCCTCTATCTGATGTAGGGTTGGTGAAGATCTTTTCCCAATTTGTTGGTTGCTGATTTGTCCTTTTGATGGTGTCCTTTCCCTTACAGAAACTTTGTAATTTTATGAGGTCCCATTTGTCAATTCTTGATCTTAGAGCATATGGTATTGGTGTTCTGTTCAGGAACTTTACATTCTCTTGCTGTGACCGAATTGTCCGATTTGATTGGAAACTGATGATACAATTTTTTCATTGCTAGTTAGTGTATTTAAACTGATTGTGATCAAAATAAATATCAAATACATTGAACAACCAACATTATGGTAGAATTCATACAGATTTTATTTACTTATTTGTCTTTTAAAACTTCATATTTCCCTGGATGTAGAATAAATTTTAAATTAAGATTCTTAGAGAAGAAATCTGAATAATGAGATGTCTCTAAAGCAAGAAACTTGAATAGAAATTGGAAGTACTGATGATGTATAATGGGGAAAAGAAATAGGTCTGCATAGAAAAGAATGCTATTTAATTACGAGCACATAATTAAGGTCTTATAAAGAAAAGAAGTTTACTAGTATTGTGTGGCACTTCAAAGAACAAAACTAACATTGTTGAAATGAGAATATCTATTTTTTCAATTCAACAAAGTCAAGAAATAATAGTCCTTTAGATGTGAAAAATTTCATTTTTTGCCTTCAAGTTACATGTATATATGTATCTATTTTAGGGGTATTTTTCTATGGGATGCTGTAGGAGATAGGCATGAAGTATGAGCTGTCTTCTAAGGACCACAAATTTGAGATTCATTTATCCTAGAGAGGATGCTGGGACATTTATAAGAGTGAAAAGATTACAATGGGTAAAATAATTCACTGAAGAAGAAATATAAATACTTATCAGGAATGGAGTATTCTTAAGTATAAATATTCTAAATTATATTTAAAAAAAGATGAATATTTCATTACAAATTCTTTTATGTTAGCTTAAAAGTAAGTAATATTGAATATTTTAAGAGAGAATTGGAAAATAAACAAAAGTAGCTCATCACATATCATACTATGAATTGATACAGCTGTTTACTTCAATATTTATTTTAGACATTCATAATTAAATAACTGATTATTAAAGTCACAGAAATCATATATATTAAGGAGCTAAGCAATATGTTGATACAAACATGAAATACAAAATTGAACTCAGGATACTAAGCATATCCATCTTCTGAAACCTTTGTTATTCTGTCACAGTAAATTCTTAAAATCTGTTTTGTTTTATGTTTGTTTGGTTTGAGTGGTTGTTTTTGTTTGTTTTTTCGTTACATCCTTCTTAGTTTATTTTCCTTTTAAACTTTTGTTTCCTATAAGAAAAATGCTATAAAATAAGACTGTTTAGTTATAGTTTCTGTTGGCACAACAAAACACAGGGACCAAAAGCAAGTTTTGGAAGGTATCTGGCTCATATTTCCTCATTATAGTCCACCACTGAAGGAAGCTGGAGAGGAACTCACACAGGAAAGCCACATGGATGCAGGAGCTGATGCAGAAGCCATGGAGGGGTGCTCCTTATTGTCTCACTCTCCATGACTTGCTTAGCTGCTTTGTTAAAGAACCCAGAACCAACAGTCCAGGAACTGCACCACCCACAGTTGTCTGGCTACTCTCCCACTGATAATTAATTTAGAAAATATCCTACAGGCTTGCCTAAGTACTATCTTACAGGGACATGTTCTCAACTAAGCCTTTCTCCTTTTTATGACTCTAGATTGTGCAAGTTGATATAAGTATCCAGGACAACTGACTTTTATCAACTTGACATACAAAGGCAACATTGTAAAGCCACAATGGTTTTTCCTTGTTCATTCCAAGGATTGCACACTAATGGAGACATCACAATATAAGATATTTTATAAAACTAAGAAGTCCCAAAGCCCTAGAAATTCAAAAAATTATTGTTGTCCCTATAAAATATGCTTTTTATACTGCTTTTAAAATTGAGAATCATATTTTTGGAAAATTTATTCTCTCAACTCTGGACTCAACTGTGAGCTCAACTGTGGAATGAAAAACTGTAATTAGTATGTATTGTATTAAAATAGATTTTCCATGAAAGAAATTAATAATTATTTCTCTGAATATTTTGTGCTTTTATATTTTGTAAAGATTCAGAAAAGATTATTTACATTTTTAAAAAAATATGCATGTTTTAAAAGTTAAGAATTTAGACTGATAAGTCACTGCTTGCTTGTAAATTTGGCACTAATGATACTGAGGAAAGAATTCTGTAATAAGTTCCAATCCAGGCTTGGATTCAAGTACAGGTTCTGGATGAACTTGCTTGTTCATCCAGATGATGATGATCCTTGGCAAATGCTAGGACATTCTAGGATATAACAGCAACTTGTCATCTAGAATCTTGTACCTTAAATGTGCATCAAATAAAATCTGTACATTAGTGATAATATCCCCAAATAATATATTAACTGCATATTAGATGTTTCTATAATTTATATGGTTCTTTTCTCTTTAAAGCTAACAGATGATAGATAAATAGATAGATAGATAGATAGATAGTAGATAGATAGATAGATAATAGATACATACATATATATAAACATATATTCATAGGTATAGAGATACAAAGGTACTAAATAACATTTATCTAAATAATAGCTATGTAAATGACCATTACTCTTTTTTTCAATATGACTATATTTCAATAAATATTGGAATCTATCAGAAGCCCTAAAATATGGGGCCATTGAGTCTTTTCTGAAAGACTGCTACTTTAGCCCAAATTTTAAATGTGAGAAAAATATGACAATAGGAATTTAAGGAAGAATTACGATTAAAAAGAAAATTAAATGCTTTAAGTTAGCACATAGAAATATATGCTTGAATCAGGTAATTGAAATCATACCCAGCCTCAAGCTAATGGACAAAGAACAATTTGTGAACAAAGTTCACATTAATTGCATCAGATTATATAAAGGATCAAGGACATTCTAAATTTCAAGTTGTTCAACTGCAGAAAGCACATTGAGTTAGTTTTTTTGTTTGTTTGTTTGTTTGTTTGTTTGCTTTGCTAAGGTAAAACACCACTGTGAAGAAACAACTGAATTAGGATAGGACAGCTTATAGTCATGAAGAAAAGTTAGGACACAAACTCAAGCAGGAATCTCTTGGCAGGAACTGAATTAGGAGTAAAGAATAAATGCTACTTGCAGATTTTCTCTCTGTGAGTCACTCAACTTGGTATTTTATATTGTCCATGACAACCTGTCAGTGTGGCAACATCCACAAAGGACCATCCCACACAAGTCATTATCCAAGAAAATCTGCCACAAACATGCCTGCAGGGCAATCTGAAAGAGACTTTCCTCAGCCAGTATTCCCCCTTCCTGGGGCACTCTTGCTTTTGTCAAATACACACAAAACATCTCAGTACACAGACAAATTACATTTAAGTACTTCATGCAGAAATCTGGAAAGTGAATTGACTCGTGTAGGTGACAGAGAATCAGCTTTAAAATTATTTAAAAATTCTAGAATCTGTATGTATGTATGTAATAACAACAAAACCAGTTTACTAATCTACATGTATTGTAATCTGGTATTGAGCAAAATGTTAGGAAATAGAAATGCTTAAATTGTTTGAAATTTAGAACAAATGGGTAAGTGAAAAATAATTATTAAATTGTGTGGGAAAAGTAAGGATTTTCCTGTAAAAACAATACTGACATATGGAAGTATGTATTATCCACAACCTAGATGGGGCATGCTGTTAAATATCTTCATTTTTTTCAGAAACATACACAAATTCATGTTTTACATTTGGATACATGGATACAGGTAGAAATAGATGCAAAGAACACAGCAAAAACAAATTTATTATGCACAGGAGGTTTAACAGACAACTTATCTAATGCCAAGTTAAAACATATGGAGTTTAGGAAAAACAGTAATATAAGCCAAATGACATTTTAATACCAAAAAGGTTATTAACATACAGTATTTTATGAACCTCATATATCTTAATTATAAAAACTAAATTGTAATGAACACAGGGTCAGATAGAGATATTCCCATGTAGAAAATAACCCTGTTAGTCAGTGGTAGTTTACTCACATGAATTAAGCCAGAGATTTTACCAACATGAGAAGAAAAAGAAGAAAGAAGAAAAAGAAAGACAAGTTTAGGTAACTTACCAGAGAGACTCCTTAAAGCAGGAACCTTGTCACACACCTGAAATGTCAGCTCTTGGCATGTAGTCTTAGGAAAACTAAAGATTCAATGCAACTCTGGAATGCATGGTATCCCAGACCTCAAACATTATGACAGAGCAATAGTGATAAAAACTGTATGGTATTGGTACAATGTCAGGCAAGTAGATCAATGGAATAGGACTGAAGACGCAGAAATGAACCCACACACTGTTGGTCACTTGATTTTCGACAAAGGAGCTGAAAACATCAAATGGAAAAAAGATAGCCTTTTCAACAAATGGTTCAATTAGAGGTCAGCATGCAGAAGAATGCGAATTGATCCATTCTTATCTCCTTGCACTAAGCTCAACTCCAAGTGGATCAAGGACCTCCACATAAAACACTGAAACTAATAGAAAAGAAACTGGGGAAGACCCTTGAGGACATGGGCACAGGGGAAAATTTCCTGAACAGAACACCAATAGCTTATGCTCTAAGATCAAGAATTGACAAATGGGACCTCATAAAATTACAAAGCTTCTGTAATGCAAAGGACACTGTCAAAAGGACAAAATATCAACCAACAGATTGGAAAGGGATCTTCACCAACACTAAATCTGACAGAGGGCTAATATCTAATATATACAAAGAACTCAAGAAGGTAGACCCCAGAGAACCAAATAACCTTATTTAAAAGTGTGGGGTCCAGAGCTAAACAAAGAACTTTCACATGAAGAACTTCGGAAGGCTGAGGAGCACCTTAAGAAATGTTCAACATCATTAATCATTAGGAAAATGCATATCAAAACAACCCTGAGATTTCACCTCACACCAGTCAGAATGGCTAAGGTTAAAATCTCAGGAGACAGCAGGTGTTGGTGAGGATGTGGAGAAAGAGGAACACTCCTCCACTGCTGGTGGGATTGCAAGATGGTACAACCACTTTGGAAATCAGTCTGGCGGTTCCTCATAAATCTGGGCATGACACTTCTGGAGGACCCTGCTATACCACTCCTGGGAATATACCCAGAGGATTCCCCAGCATGCAATAAGGACTCATGCTCCACTACGTTCATAGCAGCCCTATTTGTAGTAGCCAGAAGCTGGAAAGAACCCAGGTGTCCCTCAACAGAGGAATGGATACAAAAAATATGGTATATTTACACAATGAAGTACTATTCAGCCATTAGAAACAATGAATTCATGAAATTCTTAGACCAATGGGTAGAGCTTGAGAACATCATACTAAGTGAGGTAACCCAGTCTCAAAAGATCAATCATGGTATGTACTCACTGATAAGTGGACATTAGCCTAGAAACTTGGAATCCCCAAGACATAATCCACATATTAAATGAAGTTCAAGAAGAATGGAGGAGTGTCCCCTGGTTCTGAAAAGACTCAGTGCAGCAGTATAGGGGAACTCCAGAACAGGGAAGTGGAAAGGGGTGGATGGGGGAATAGAGGAAGGAAAGAGGGCTTATGGGACTTTCGGGGAGTGGGGAACCAGAAAAGGGGAAATAGTTGAAATGTAAATAAAAATATATCGAATAAATAAAATAAAAAAGACTGAGGTCAGTTTGGAGATGTGAGATCCAGCTCAAAACAACAACTATAATTAAAAACAAGCGAATGATCATATTGTCTCCACATTTATTAAGTATTATTGTTATAAAATTACACAACAAAATTAGTCAACAAAAGTATCTTTTTGAAAATCATCATGCCTTTTGAAGGTAATAGTCACTCATGCAGTAAAAAAAAAAAAAAAAAAAGGCAGCCTCCTAAGAACTTACAGCAACATATGTAAGTTATGTTTTCCTAAATTGGTAGAACATTTTATGGTGACTTTTTTTATTTTTTGTTTTACATTTGAATCATTGTTTACACCCAACTTTAGACATCAAACTAAAGTGGGCATTGCCACTGATTTGAATATAATAATCTCATTCTATGGGCTAAGGATTTTTGTCAAAATAAGCACTTTCTCTAAAGTCCCAGAACCCTGCCTCGATGCTAGTCAATTGGCTACTCGAGTTTTATGATCTCTATTCTGTTATCTTCCTTGTCCTTACTAGGTTCCAAAGTCATTACTCTAACTTATTATTGTCTGCACACACTTATCTGCTAATTATCCTTGGTTTGTTGTCTACAGATTACTGAATGTCTGCGAATGTCTTTATCATTGTAATCACCATCACTACTTTTCTAAATCTTAAAGATTATTTTGATGATATTTCCTCTGTACTCACAAATAGATATGTAGTGTGTATTCTGCATAGGTTAAAAATATGTAAGAGTTTGTAACAAAGGCTAATTTCAGAGGTACACAAAATTATAATTAGTATGATGCAATATCAATAATAGCTAGTTGATGCTTTATTTATGTATTATAATCTCTTCATTGCTCAATGATTTCCATCCCCACAAAATATACTATGTTATCTGCAATTTCTACCTAAAAACATGATTATTTAATATCTGATATGGATGCTTCCTTAACTTTGTCTGTATATTGCTCTAACCTGGACACTAACAACATCTCAGCAACCCCAGTGTAGTCCTCCTCCTAAAGATCTTGCCTGCTATTGTAGTACTGTGAGGAGACAAACCGCAGGTCCAATTAGAATGAGCATCTACAGGCTGTTAGAAAATGGCAGTACTGTGGAGAAAAATAAGGCAAAGGGAGATAACAGATGTTGGCTGAGTGTAGCGAACAAGCCAATTGTCCACATAGGAGGCAAGTCTAATCGAGCCTTTCTGCCAGTCCAGAGCTCAGCATCTTGCATGTGTTTCTCATTTTATGTAATCATCCCTTCAACCCCACTAGTAGGTACTATTTTTATTCTAGTCTACAGATGGCTTAACTGAATCTCTGGGAATTAAGTGGTAAAGTCACAGTTTCTGTGTACCAGAGCCAATTAAGGTGGTCATTTGCCTGAAATCACAATGTGAGATCAGATTTTATTTATACATTAGTTAACAAGTAGATAGGTTAGATTACATAAGAAAGAATTTTCTTTTTTATAAGAAACAACAAAAAATATTCACTTAAGAAGTCTGATTTATTTTACACGTTAACAAAGATTTTTAGTTAAATTTTAACAGTGACAGATGCTGGACAGTTAAGGCATGTAATAGGTAATTTTTTTTTTGTATTTTACAGTAAATTATCACCCTTCAGATGTTTCCATACATTCTCTGTATACATTTGCAAATGGAGTATGAGGAAATAATAATACAATTTGCAGGATATCCTATTTATCCATGTCATTTATATTTATGTTGTGTTACATAACTTGAATTACAATGTGAGTAGAATTTGAAAGGCAACATGAGTTTAATATTTAGATTTCAGAAGATTTGTTGTCTCAATTATCAATCTAGGCTTCTGATTTATATTACTCTAGAATTACCACTCAATACCACACAGAAAAGGTAATAGATTTGAATTTCCACGTTAAGAGCCGAGATGCACTGATTTTCTGAAGAACCTGTTATTGAGTATGCCATTAGAAAGTGTACACATCAGATCTCAAAACTTATATTCCTAGGCATCAAATTTAAGTTGGGGACTGTACTTGTGCTTGCTGGTTTTCAGCCACTTAGGCTAATCTGACTCTTCACTAGAATACTAAATTATAGTATAATGTATATATAATTTATTATATATAATATATACATTAAATGCATAACTTATATATTTTGATAAGTGTATAATTATCAAAAATAGCAAATTAATATGATAAAACGATCTTTCTCCTTTTTGATCAAAGGCAGAATCATTAAAAATGTAAGTGAAGCTGTTATTTTCTCTCAGATGTTTTTCAGGTTCCTTTGGAATATTAATTGGAAGTTTTCCATTTGCACCACAATGCAGCGACCAAAATACCACTATTTTTCATAATAGCTGTGGTACGAGGTAAGAGCCAAGCATGCTGAGAAAGCATTCGCTTCACAGTCAATTGTGCCAGGCTCCCACTAACTCAATCTTCACAACAGTTTTTGTGGAAATGTGTTTAATTTTCAGTCCTAAGTATCTTTGTTCAGTGTATTTCCAATGTATTCAATTTCTTCAAGCAAATATTAGATCAAGGTATTTAACAATAGTATCACATTCAATTTGATAGGCAACCAGAACACTGTAGCAAGTTTTACAAGAGAAATTCATTAAATAATTAGATAAAGTGACACATCAGAAGGTAATTCCATAGTGGGTTTCGCCTTACTTCTTTGCTAGGTTTAGAGTGCCAACAGAAGATGTGCTTATAGAATCCAAGGGCACCTGGTATTGCTTTAAACTTCTTTCCTTAGGGGATATGTACATAGTAGCATGAAAGTCTCTGTCAAAGTAATCAAGATGCATGGTTTTGTTTAGCTGAACTGTTTTATAAACATAAAAACATTAGTGTCTGGGCTGAATAAACTTAGCAACAGCTTTGGAAGGCTGTCAGAAAACTGTCAATGAGACAGGTATTTTGTACAAATGGAAGAGCTAATATTAGGGCAGCTCAGTTTTCTATCAACCTAATATCATCTGCATATTGTGGTGCTTTTTAAGGCTCAGTAATTGCTTGTGTCTTGAAAATCTTCTGTTTTGTCTTTTTTGTAGATATTGTGGTGAATGATTAGAATGTAAATATAAATAAAGCTGCCTTAGTGAGGTCTTCCTCATGGAATTCCAGGTTTCAGAATTGTCAGGCATTCATTTAAGTAGATATCTAAAGAACATTTATTTATAGGATCATTTAACAAAAAGAAAGAGAAATTTATCTGTTCCTTAACTTCACTGAAAAGTGTGGGGTATATGGTAAAAATGATATTTAAACCCAATTAAATGGAAAGTCATCAAAAGTCTGTACAGAGATCAATTCCAATGTTGTCAGAAATGATTAATCAAAAACACAACAAAAAATAAGATGAAATACACAGAACTGAAAAAGTTTGTGTGTCAATGTTGGTATGAGTTAAGGCATTATAATGAATGTAAATCATTTAACTCATCGGTAGCTATGTATTGTATACACTCAATGCTTTGCTGCATTATTCATATGTAAAATATTTCTTTAAAAAATGATGCAATATTTGACTTTTTTTTAAAAAGACTGATTTACTCCACACACCAGAAGAGGTTATGAGCCACCATGTGGTTACTGGAATTGAACTCAGAACCTCTAGAAGAGCAGTAGTTAAGAAGAGCTCTTGACCCCCGAGCCACCTCTCGAGTCTGCAATACTTAATTCTAAATTATGACACTGTAACACACATCAATACGTAGACATATACACAAACATACATAGACTGTCATTATCTAGCTTCATATTCAGTTTCAGTTAACATGAAAGTAGGTGATCTATGTCATCTGTTTCTGTGGGTATCTAGACACCAAGGATGTCTCACAGTTTTAAAACTGTGTTTTCTACACCTGATTTTTGAATATATATATATTCAAAAATCATATATATATATATGTATATATGTATATGTATGTATATGTATATGTATATGTATATGTATATGTATATGTATATGTATATGTGTATGTATATGTATATATGCATATATGCATATATATATGCATATATGTATATGTGTGTGTGCCTGACAGACACATGGAAAATTATATTAGACTTGCATTAGCCCAATCTAGATCCATGTAGTACATGTTCTATATTCAAAATAGCCTATTTAAATATCTTTGAGATACTAGATTTCACAATGTACTATCTTTCTTGATATGCAGTAAAATCTTATATAAGTATTGCAGTAAAGCAATTCAATTCCAACACTAATTCTGGTACTATATGACCAAGCATATAGTTAGAATGCACTTGAAATTTGTGTTGAATACGTGTGTACCAGAACATTTTCTTTAACCATAAAAGCTACATGCTAATGCAATACAGTATAAAGATTAATTGACAATAAATATCTTAGATGCTTAATTGTAGAAAATACAAAAATAAATAAATTTTGCATGGAGGCAAAATTATATTATGTCACAGTAAATAAGAAAATTAAGTAATACAAAATCATCTTATTGTAGTAAAGGATTACATTAGTCTATTTATTGAGAATACAGAATGTAAATATGCTTAATTATAATTAATATCATCTAGGTTCTTAATTAGGTTTTGCTTGTCATATTAAATAAATTGTATTTATTTTCTGTCTTATCATAATTTAAATGTTTAATATTATCTTGAATAGTCCTTCTTGATTAGATAATAAAATTATAGCCCAAATATGCTATAAAATATTTATATTATAGTATCATATGTTTATAAAAGTGTGGGTTCACTTTTTAAAACAAGTGAAAAAGCATGGGTTTTGACAGATTATAGTTTTTAATTTATTTTATTTAGAAAGCATTCAAATTATACCATGAAATATTTTCTTAGGTATAATTCTTCATCATGTAGAAATATTCAGATTACAGAAGGCTTAGACAAATACAGTCTATTCTAGTGTATGTGATCAGCTTCAGATATAAAACATTTCTAAATACTAATTAGGATATCTTTTGTAAGACATTGGCTACATTTTCATCACCTCACCATGTTTTATTGTAATAGGAGTGTTTCTTTCCATTTTAATTCCTTTGAGATTGAATATTGATGCAATATAATTATGATATATGCTTCTTATTAATGCATTTCTATTTTTTCAATCATAGTTTTTTTTCACAATTTTTATTGTCTTCTCTGAAGCAGGGTCTAGCTATCTAATGCAGGCTAGACTCAATCTTGTGATCTTCTGCTCCAGATTTAGAATGATGGAATTATAGACTTCTACTAATTTATTTATTTTAATTCTATCCTTCATTAAAGTGGTTATTAAATTAACTTAAATCATACAAATTTTATAATTAAGTCATTCATGTTAGAAACAAATATCTTGTCATAATGTTCACTAAGGTTACTTTCTATTGGCCCTGGCCAAAGCCTATTCTTTTCAAGGCTGTGAAAGAATTTGAACTTTCACTTGTCCTGAGAAAATACACTGGAGAGAAGACATAGGGACAGACACTCAGAGGGACACGGGTTTGGGTACTGCATAATAATTTATCTTTGTGTTGTGATTATTGAATCTCATGTAGTTTTTCTTGTTTAAATTACTCGTTTTCTATTATACTTCCAATTCTTTATAACATAATTTATTAGTTCTAGGTTACTATATATGAAATCAGCAAACAGTTGCTACCCTAATTAAACACACATTTTATTATCTTATAATTCTTATAAGTCAGCAATCTATTGTGAGTTAGCTACATCCTCTGCAAGGCCAGTCATGGGTCAGTTAGCATGGCATTTTTATTCAAAAAACTTGGCTGGGGAAGGTTCTATCCACTTCCAACTCAATAAGATTATTGGCAGAATTCACCACTGTATTTAATTCATAACAGTGGCTTTCTTCATAGTTAGCTAAGAGAGGAAACTAAGAATTCAAGCTCCTAGCAAACTAAATAGCAAGATGAAATTCTCTCGAATAACTGGTATAAAAAGCTGCAACCTCTACCATATTCTAATCATCAAAAAAACCCTCACAATTCTCTCAAAAATAAGCAATTGATTTGATAGTGAAAGACAGAGAGTGGCATGTCAGGTCCCAAACAAATATACAAGTGGCTAACTATGGTGCAGATCAACAGACTAAAAGTTCTGCTTGCCCTCTAGGTTCACTCAGTTCCTTGGCTCCTCTCAGCCCATCTCAACCCTATTCCTTAACCCTCTCTAGGCTTTGCTTCCTATCCCCCAGTATCCTTTTCCTATCTAATGCTGCGTTTTAGACCACGTGCTTTCTCAGTTCCCTGGATGTTCTCTTGGTCCTTTTAGCTGACTCTCCCCTCTCCTCTTTCTCTTTAGCTGCTCTCCCCCAAGCCCCACTCTCAAGGCCCAGTTTTGTCTGCTGGTTATGCCTCATATACATTTTCTCTCCCTGCTTTGGATTCCTTCAGTTGTTTCATGCTGTTTTGTATCTCATATATACAATAAAACTCTTCTCAAATGCAACTAGGGATTGTTATATCCTCATGTTTTTATTTACAACATGATATAGGTCTGTCTGCTACAATCAGGTGCCATGGTGGGAGATTTGGGAAAGATCTTCCTGACTTTAGTGTGTTCCTCACTGTGGGAAAATCAGAACTCTTAAGAGTTCCTTAGTGCTCAACACAGTTTAATTTTTAAATATCTTCTTTTCTTCAGTACCCTGGTGAGAAGCTTTTGATACTAAAATTCTCAATTTCTCATTTGAACAAAGAAACTTCACATGAATATGAGGATTAATTAAAAAATTAATAGACTGGTAAAGCCAAAGAGCATACCTGGCAACTGTAACTTGACAGAAGAAAAGGGTCTATACGTCCATGTGTAATAGTAAGATTTAGGTTGGCCTGAGACAAGTCTGATGTCTCCAATAAGTTCCTACAGATCCTTAGAGTCTGAACTGTGACAATAGCTGTCTGTTCTCTTCTGGATTGTGGAAATAGCCACATTTGAATGAGTTTGAGCCCTAGTGACAGAATCCTGGCTTTAAATTTAGGTCTTTTGGCAAAGAATATGCTTGAAAAATACATAGTTTTTGTTTCCCACATTAAAACTTTTTCTGACATCTGAACTGGCAAGTGCAGGGAGAGTGAAGGTTAAGGATCTTTGCCTTATTCAGTATGACGGACTGGACATTCCTATTGAATCAAACTAACATCTACACAGTCAAGTTGTACATCCTGACCCATCTTATGGTAGAATATGGAATTATCGCCACTCACACTATGCATAAATTCTCAGTCTGTGAATGGACATGGACAGAATTAATGAGTTTCATAAACGTAAATCCTAAGAAGCAGAAATGCATTTTTGCATGCTAAGAAGTTAACGTTTCAAGTAAAGTCCTCATCTTAAAAGGTGCCATAACAATATTATAATAATTTCAGTTTCAAACAATGGCTGTATGGAGGAAAGACCTCAGATCCAGTATGGAATGAAGTGTTTAGGATATGAAATCCAATACCATAAAGAGGCCCACTAAATTAGTTTAACAAGGATCGTCTGAAGAGAAATGATTGTGTGGCACTTCCAACCTAACAGAGATATATTGCAGTGCATTTAAATTTGCTGAAGAAAAATCGCTTGTGCAAAAAGAGACTCCAAGTCAAATGACAAGGAGAAGAAAGCTGAGCGCATACAGCACCACTTATGTTATTAATCTGAATGACAAGGGGGAGAAGAAAGGGATAACAATAGATGCTGACGCTGCAGAGGGTGAGCTATGAATTAATTTGTTCTGACAATGACACCTTTAAAGGACATTTGCTGGCCACAAACCATAACACTTTGCCCAGAATAACAAATTAAATGTAACACAATCATCCCTTAGACTTTAAAAATATAGAAGGATTTTAGAGAATATTTATTTCTTTATTATGCTTGGTATTTTATGTGACACTGTTGGTAAGAAAACTGGGCTTGGCAGTTTCTTATTCTTTTACTGTCTCAGATTTAAAACATTTAGTTATACTGACCTCAACAAAAGCAATTTCATCCAAAGAGAACCACCTCAGAAAAACAACAGCCTAAGCAGATTGTTTTTTGTTTTTAAGATATTGCCTGAGGGTCAAGGTATTATTTTGTATTTTAAAAACATAATGCATGTAGGTAAATAAATATAATGTATCTTGGGATCTAATATAGCATCACCAAAATTAAAATGTATCATAACTTGAGAACACATACGTCTATACATTGTCTATATATATTTGCAGTATAAAATTATACTGCAAAATAACTTTAGGATGTGTGGGTTGCCTCAAACTGCCGTGTGCTATTGCATTTCTAGCAGCAAAATTGAAACAAATATCATTCTCTGTCTTCATATAAGTATGTTTAGACAGGAGCACTTTCCTCCCTGATTGTATATATACTTGGAAAGTCCTCAGAGTTACTGTTGGTAGGCTAATGTAAAAGACCCTTTCAGTTGCCTACTCCTGTCCCCACATAAATAATCTAACAAAAATATTATTATTATCCATTTATTAGCAACAACAGCAAGGTGACTTGAACTGGATCAGGCTTCAAGGGAGTCAAGAGACTTGTCAGTTACATAACACCAGCATCTGAAGAAATGCAAGATTGATTTAAGGTAAAATCTGCCATCCTCAATGACTTTAATTTACTGAGATTTTGATTCCTTTGTAGCAGGAAGAATAAATAAGGCTAAGACTGCTGTACAGTCTTATACAGCATTTGATCAATTATCTTCAATACATTTGTCACCAAGTTTTCCTTCAAAATCAGTTTTTTGTTTTGTTGTTTTTCTGTAATATGATTAAGTGATTTAATGTGCAAACTTTTCCTTTTGTAGCCTAATGTGAGTGTAATTCTTTAAGGGGAGACTAGAGCAGCTAGTAGTTAAGTGTTCTTTTCTTCTGACCTTTAAAAATAGTCTTCTGAGAATTTTATATAATATGTCTTAATAACTCCCCAAATCCTCTCAGATGCCTGACATCCCATTCTCTACCCACTCCATCTTATGTTTCTTTTGGATTGTCTTTGCAAGTTTATACAATTTTCCATCATAAATAATCAGTATCATCTCCACAGTTTTCTCATGCATCTATTTTTCATACAGTGTATTGGTATTTTAAACACTTACAACAAAATAATATTACTGAAACACTATGTAGCACAATGCTTCAAAATAAAGGTGATCCAATTTGAAATAGGAGGACAGAGAAAAATAATAACCAAAGGAACACATCAGAACAAAGCTAATGAAATAATCTAAGCCACAGATTCATTGCCTATAAAATGTGGATCTCTGTAATCTTATTTACCTGGCAATGTGGATGTGAGGATTAAACAGGATATTGTAGCCAGTGTGTCATCAAACCCAAAGAATGTGTTTAAGTATATTGTGATTGTTATTTTAATTAATAATACTCAGAGCAAATACTGGAATCCCCTGGCATCTAGCTGCAGGAATTATATCTTGGCTTGTCTGCTTGTTTACTTTCAAGCTTATCATCCGAGGACATTCCCCTGACAATGTAAAAAAAGTGTCTTTAGCATATATTTAAGAACTATAATGCTATAATTAAAGTGTAGAGGATTTGAAGAAGTAACTTTTGCTTGTATATGACTATCTTTCTCTATTTATAGGGAATATTATCAGAACATTAAGTTACTGGGCCAGTGACACTTAAAGGAATTGGCAGGAACATTCAAATATATTTTGGAAATCTCTAAAACATGTTTGGTGGTTTGAATATGCTTGGCTCTGGAAGTGGCACTATTTGGAGATGTGGCCTTATTGGAGGAAGTGTGTCACAGTAGCAGAGGATGTAGAGACCCACCTTCTAGCTTCCTGGAAGCTAGTCTTTTCCTAGTAACCTTTACATGAAAATGTAGACCTCTCAGCTCCTCTTGCGCCTTGCTTGCCTGGGCGCTGCCTTGCTCCCACCTTGATGATAATGGAATGAAACTGAACTTGTAAACAAGCACAAATAAAATTTTTGTGGGATTGATAATTGTTTCTATTGTAAAAGTTAAACTGTGTACACATTTTGGCTTAAATAGGAAAATGGGAAATTGCACAGAAATTTTAATTCAACAACATGGCTGCACTGGCTGGAATACAAACACTGCTTTAATCCCAGAGTTGCTATGGTCATGCTATTTCTTCATAGCAATGGAAACTCCAATTAAGACAACACATATGATTTGGTTCTTGATTTGAACCTTAGAATGTTTTGACTATTTTGGAGTATTTCCATTTAATTGATGATTTTGTTATTGTTTAGGTTTAATCATTCAGTATTTTATTACTTAAAGCAATGCAAATGTATTTTGTCTTAAATAAAGAGGTAACCTAATACTTTATACTTTATATTTTTCCAAATCTAAGGCTAAATAAGCATACATGATTTGTTGTATTTATGAAATATTATATAAATACTAATATTATTTAACAGTGATAATTTGAGTTTTATTTCTTGGCTCCCATAGTGACAAAAATAATTGAATCATCAAAATTGTTCTTTGAGCTACATAAATGAATCATGTCATTCAGACATGTGTTCACATATAAGAAGTAAATCAGATGTTTCTAAAATAAAATAAATCTGGAAAGAGACCAAAATGCATAAACTAATTAAAATTCTGTGGTTAAAAAACTGTCACCATATGGGTAGTTGAGTAGAGTTCTTGTAACATGTACAATGATAAAGAATGAGATAGATGATAGATAGATAGATAGATAGATAGATAGATAGATAGATAGGTAGAACATTAAGTTTCAGGAAAGGGGGAATGAATTGAATTGAACTGGATTTGATCAAGTCACATGATATACATATAGACAATTCTCAACAAGAATGGCAAAAATCAAACTTAAATATTTTTGAGTCTGACTTCTCGTTTGTTGGATTCCATAGCTGCCTACAGCTGTTACGAAGTGGGTTGCTGGAACAGAAGCTGATGGATAGATAGGGAAGGGGAGAAAAGAAGGGCCAAGACAATATTCACTGATCAAGGCCAGAAACTTTAATGGCGCCAGACCCCAGAACTTTTAACAGTTTGGGCAAACCCTTCCCTCCATACTCCGGGCTGAGTTCCAGAAGTTGTCTAGCTTCTCTTGGAGGTCCTCCTCTGGAGTGCTCTGGCAGCTGGGTGGGTCACCTGCTTAATTCAGGAATTCCTAGACCTGGAGGAACAATGAACTTAACCTTTACTTCAAGCACTCCAACAGAGAAATTAACCTTGACCATAGTCAAGTACACTCTTAGCACTCCACCCAAGGATAAAAATTCCTGCTTTAACCTACTTCCCTATTATGTCCTATCCGAAGCCAGGAATTGTCCTTGACCTATGTCAAACTCTGACCATGTGAATGACTGCCCCAATATGGCTCTGTACACTCTTTCTCACCCTTTAGAAGATAGTTAAACAGTTTATTTGGATTGAAATATTATCTAAGTAAAACATGAGTCATGGCAACAGCAGTGAGCTAAACCCTATTCCATGAGCTCCACTTTCCTGTGTGGGACCAAAAGATCAATTAGGAATATTAAAGCCAGCTGGGCAGTGGTGGTGCACACCTGTAATCCCAGCTCTTGGTAGGCAGAGGCAGGTGGATTTCTGAGTTTGAGGCCAGCCTGGTCTATAGAATGAGTTCCAGGATAGCCAGGGCTACACAGAGAAACCCTGTCTCGAAAAAGAACAGAACAAAACAAAAAACAAAAATAAACCAAAAAAAAAAAAAATTAAAGCCTAATTTGGCTGATGTAGCCATAAACCTGTGATGAAAGATCTACTACAAGGAAGGCATGGAATGAGTATCTAAGAATCTAATTTACATATCGATTCATAAATATCTAAACATACCTTGACAAACACAAAGAGGAAATAAGATTAGTTGAAAAATACTGGATTTAGAGACAAACAGAATTAGATGAATCTATATACTTTAAAGATGTTTTAATATCAGCATGGAAGTCAGGTACTGTGTTATACCAGAGAAGATGCTTTGCCTATATTTTCAGAGGTGAGGAAAGATTTTGTATTCCATCAAAATTGATAAAGATACAATCTAAGGGCAAACTGGAACACCTTGATGCTGAGATGGACATTGATAAAGTACTGATTATCTGGACAGCATATATGAAGGATCATTGTATCAACAGATCATCATAAGGCCATTCAGACTGTTAAGTTTTGGGATTGATAATTGTTTCTATTGTAAAAGTTAAACTGTGTACACAATTTGACTTAAACAGAAAGAGGGAAGATGCAGAGAAATTTTTATTCAACAACATGGCTACTCTGGCTGGAATACGGACACCCCTTTATTCCCAGAATACAGTATAAGCAGATCTCCGAGTTCAAGGCCAGCCTAGTACAGAACAAATTCCAGGTACAGAAAGGCTTAGGTCCAGGCATGTTGGTTCAGCCCTTTATTCCCAGCATTCAGGAGTCTGTCAGTTCTGTTCCCTCTGTGGAGTTGAGTTGAGTTCAGTTCCATCAGTCAGATTGAGTCAGTGAATTGCCAGGCAGTGTAGTAATGTGGAGTTCATGGCAGTTCACGTCATGGAGTTCACAGGCAGTTTGACAGTGACGGTTTTACAGAGATAGGTTGCAGAGAGAACAGGCTAGACAGAATGAGCCAGAGAATGAGGAGACAGAAATGACAACAGGTTGGCTTAAATTAGTTTGAGGCAAAGCTGAGCAATTCATTCAGAATCTGAGAGAAGCCACTTTGAATTACCCAGCTTGGAGAGGTGTTTGAGCTAGTTCATCAGCTGAGATGAACCTAACAGTCAGAGTTCAGAAATTCCTAGAAGGAGTGAGCTTATTCCATAGTACGTCTCAGAGGCTGAAAAAACTGTAGGCCTAGCTAGACAAAATTGTAAGGTGGCTTGATGCTTTCAGGACTAGGCCTAGGTTGGTAGAGTCAGGACGTCTCCAAGAAAACAGATACATCAGGAAAGTAAAAGAAAAAGAAAATTTTCTGATGAGTCACTATTCAAGAAGGTTAGAGATTAAAATTTAAGGGACAATTGATTATTATTTTTCTCATTAAGCAGATTATTAGCATCAGTTATTTGTTTTATGACAAATTTTCATAATTATTTACAATAAATTAGGATATATTGACATATGAGTTACTTTTGTCCAAACAAAACAAAATAATTTCTACTGCTCTATGTAATAGATAATTGCATTAATCTCAAACCTAACAGATAATATTAAAGACAATTTAAAAATATAACCAACTTGAAAACAGTTAATGACATAAGAGTGTTTTAATAGTCACAGGTGAAATTAAAACATAAATTCCAACCAAATATGATAAAAGAGCAGTTAATTTCCTTAGATGTTTTAATACTCATTAAAAATAGCTGAGCATAACCCTGTTTGCCAGGTCCCCCTGGGGGAAAAGTCAGCAATGACGAGCTGTCCCCTGTCCCCTGTGTTACATTTTCTGCTCACAGTTCTGACTGCACTCCCAGAAGTCAGTCACCACCCAGGACAACCAGTTAAAGGTGCTTCCTTCTTTTTTTTCTTAGATATATTCTTTATTTACATTTCAAATGATTTCCCCTTTTCTGGCCCCCCCACTCCCTGAAAGTCCTATAAGCCCTCTTCCCTCCTCCTGTTCCGCCATCTACCCCTTCCCCCTTCCCTGTTCTGGAATTCCCCTATACTGCTGCTCTGAGTCTTTCCAGAACCAGGGACCACTCCTCCGTTCTTCTTGGACATCATTTAATATGTGGATTATGTATTGGGTATTCAAAGTTTCTAGGCTAATATGCATTTATCAGTGAGTGCATACCATGATTGATCTTTTGAGACTGGGTTACCTCACTTAGTATGATGTTCTCCAGCTCCATCCATTTGTCTAAGAATTTTTTTTTATTGTTTTTAATTTAAATTCCTGGTATTGAACAGTTTTATTCATCTTCTTCACCTGTTTGATGATGCTTTTTTTACTTCCTTAAATGATTTATTATTTAAATAAATAATGCAATATACTTAAATAAATAATGTGATATAAATAAATAAGGGCTACATCATTTAAAGGGATTATTCTGTAAAGGCCTCTATCATGTTTGTTATATTGGTAAAATAGTGTCATTTTCTTGTGCTTCAACAGTGTTAGGATATCCAGAGCTTGATGTAGTAGGATAGCTGGACTCTGGTGGTGCCTTTATGGCCTGGTCTTTGCTGATTTTGTTTTTATGCTAGTTTTTAGCCATATGACTGTCCCTGGTACTGACATTCCTCTAGGCATGCAAACAGATATGAAGAATTGAAAATGGAGGTCAGGAGCAGGAGCAGGGACAAAGCATCACTCACTGCTAGGTGTTTTTTAAGATTTGCCTGGCAAGAATCTGGAACTGGTTCTATCTGATTGTCCCAGGTCCTGACAGACCTTGAGAAATTCAGGCAAAGCATGGACAGTAAAATGGAGCTCATGGGACAGGAAGGAGATCATTGCTGTTGAGCATGCCTCATGGCGACCCAGCAGGCAGAGAATTGGAGCAAACGAATTCATGAAAATCCAGGTAAATGGTAAGCAACTACAGATGCAAAAATCTCTAGATTCAGAAATCAAGAGATGGTGGAAAGAATCTCAGGCATAAAAGATACAATAGAAGAAATCAATATATCAGTCAAAGAAAATGTTAAATGTAAAATTTTTCTGACACAAAACAGTCAGGACATCCATGACCATATGAAAAAACAAACAAACAAACCTAAGCATAATAAAAACAGAAAAAGGAGAAGATTCTCAGATCCCAGGTCCACAAAATATCTTTAACAAAATAATAGAGAAATTTTCCCAACCTACAGAAATATATCGCTATAAATATATGAGATGTTTATAGAACACCAAATAGATTGGACCAGAATAAAAGGTGCATCCACCCTATAGTAAACAAAATACTAAATATATAAAATAAAGCAAACAAATGAAAAGAGTATTAAAATTTGCAGAGGAATAAAGTCAAGTAACAAGTAAAGGCAAACCTATCAGAAATACACCTGACTTCTCAACAGAGAGTCTAAAGGCCAGAAGGATATGAGCAGATGTCCCGCAGTCTCTAAAAGACCGCCGATGCCAGCTCATACTACTAAACTAGAAAAACTTTGAATCACCATAGAGAAAAAAATATATTCCATGTCAAAACCAAATGTAAACCTTCTCTATCTACAAATACAGCCCCAGAGAAGATATTACAAGGAGGCAGAGTGAAGGAAGGAAATGGATGTGATAGGTGAGAAAGGAGGGATTTGGGTCTTTAGGATCAGGTATGGGAAAAGAGAAGATAAAGGGCCAGAAGGACACAAGCCTTAATGGAAATCAGTAGCAGGTGGGGGGGGGGGTGGAGGGGAGGGACATCTCTAGCACATGCAGGTATCTGAGATGGGGAAGTTTCCCAGGAATTTATTCATGTGATTCTGAGTCCCATGGCAGTTGGGATAGGGAACCAAAAGAGGCCACCTTTTGTAGCCCAGCATGACCTTCAGTAGATTGATGAGGAGACCATCCCACTCATAAAACTTTCAACCACAAATTTGTCCTGTCTACAAGAAATGCAGGGATGAAGACTGAGCAGGGAGTGAAGGATTGGCCAACTAATAACTTGCCCAACTTGAGGCCCATCCCATGGACAACATAAGGGATAAAGTGTGAGGAGGGCAGAAGGAACTGAGAGGCACAATGAAAATCACTGTTTGTGCATCTCTAGAAGGATCTAGAAACCTGGGACAGTGGAACCCAGGAAAAGGGAAGTAAAAATTCCTGACACTATTACTGATACTTTGTTATGCTTTCAGACATGAGGGTAGCATAACTGTCCTCTGAGAGTCCCCACCCAGCAGCTGACTGAAGGAGATGCAGAGTCCCACAACCAAACATTGTGTTGAGCTCAGAAAGTCTTATGGAATAGTTGAGGGAAGGTTTAAGTGGCCCAAACAGAATAGGAACTGCACATGAAGACCAACAGAATCAACTGAGCTTGAACCTTGGGGACTTTCAGAGACTCAACAACCAATCAAAGAGCAGACAGAGGCTGGACTTAGTTCCCCCACACATATGTAGCAGATATACAGCTTCTTGTCCTTCATGTGTGTCCCCAAACAACTGAAGTGGTAGCTGTCCCTAAACCTGTTGTCTGTCTGTACAACCTATTCCCTTAACTGGGCTGTCTTCTTTGGCCTCAGTGGGAGAGGATGCACCAAACACTGCTGAGACTTGATGTGCAAGGGTGGGGGATACACAGCAAGTCCTCCACCCTCTTAGAGGACAAGGAGAGGGGAATTGGGAATGGGGGGACTTTGTAATGGGGTGAGTGAGATTAGGGGCAGTGATTGGCATGTAAATAGGATCAATAAATAAATTAATGGGCAAAAAGAGTTAGTAGAGTTAGAAGGAATAGCCACCCAGTGAATGAATCAACTTAAGACTAATGACATGAGAGAGAAACCACTCCTGACCTTATTAATGATATTCTGCTATATTTGCAGACAGGGGCCTAGTATAAATGTTACCTGAGAGGTTTCATACAGCAGCTGATGGAAACAGATGCAGAGACCCTCAACCAAGTATCAGGTAGAGCTTGAGGAATCTTGTAAAAGATGAAGAGGAGGGATTGATTATGTCAGAGGGGTCAAGGACAACATACACACAAACCCCACATAGGACCAACTACCTGAGCACATAGGGGCTCAGTGAGGCTGAACCACACCCATAAAGCATTCAAGATACAGACCTTAGCCATCTATACATATATAACAGTTATGCAACTTAACCTTCATGTGGTTAAATAACTGCAGAACTGCAGAACTGCAGAAGCAGGGTCTATAACTCTGCTCCTTACTTTGAATCCCCTTTGCTTACCTGGGCAGCCTTGTCTAGCTTCAGTAAAAGAAGATCCTCCTGCTTATATTGTGACTTGATAGGACAAGGACTGTGGATTTCCTCAGGAGGACCACTGGTCTCTGAGGAAAAAGGGTGGGGTACTTGGAGGGTGGAAATGGGAGAAGAGGAAACGGGAAGCTGGAATAAGTATGTCAAGTAAGCAAATGAATTAATGGAAAAAAAACAAAACAAAGAACAGTGAAGATTATGCTGGTGCATATAAACAGGGGCAAAATATTTTGGGCAAACTAAGTACCTTTCAACTACAAACATAGATAAGGAATGTGGCATCAGTATATCATCCTGCAGAAAGAATGAAATGAATTTATGAGTTAGGTATGGACAAAGTTCTAAGGTGCACTCTGTGATGGTTTTCAGACACTTGTCCCAGGGAGTGGCACTATTAGAAGGTGTGGCCTTGTTATAGGAAGTATCACACTGTGAGAGTGGGTTTGGAGATTTTCTTTCTAGATACCTGTGGATGCTCAGTCTGTTCTTGGCTTCCTTTGGATAAAGATGTAGAACCTTCATCTCTTCCTGCACATGCCTGCCTGGATGCCATGGGTGCTGCCATGCTTCTGCCTTGAGGACAATGGACTGAACCTCTGAACCTGTATGCCAGCCCCAATTAAATGTCTTTTGTGAAACTTGCATTAGTCATGGTGTCTGTTCACAACAGTAAGACCCTAACTAAGATACACTCTTACATTTATATCAAGAATAAGAACTGTAATATAGTGTCCTGTGTATTGTTGAAACATGATTTCTTTGTATCAGCTTCTTTTTTTGAACCATCATTTGCATAGACAGGCTATATCACACATATTTAAGTACACAATAGAAGGTTTGACTTTAAGATTCACAGACAGATCATTTTGCTTTTTGTTTTTGGTCTTTTGTTATTGTTGGTTGCTGGTTTACTTTGATTTTGGTTATTTTTTTATTGCTTTGTGAGACATTTTGCTAACACTGAGCTCAGACCCAAGTTGTACCTGCCTCAGTCTCCTAAGTGATGAAATTTGAAGGGTGTATGGAGGCAGGCATGCAGAAAAATACCTTTCATTTTAAAATTAGTCTATAGTGTGGACTATGGTTCATCCGGTAAGTGTTCAATGACCCAGAGTTAAAGCTTTAGAACATCTGACAGAATATATTCCATTTCCCTCTATCTACCACACAGGCACTATATTATGCATGTATGCACACACAGAGAGACACACACAAGCACAGTTCATGCACACACATGTATCCATGTACACACATTCACACACATGCACACAATTTTAAAAATTAAAACTGTTGTAAAACAAGTAAAATCACATCAATGAACCTACATGTTTCTGGTAGATTTCTTTTTATCCCATTTCTGCAATGTTAAGCAAAGTTGGAGACAAAGGCATTCTGCTATTTTGTTGTATTTAGTAATTACTGTCCTTTTGTTTACACAGACTTCCATTAATCTATGATATATTCAGATATTTAGTTCTTAATTTCTACAGTTTGATCCTAACATCAATATGAAATTATTATCTAATATAGGTATACACCTGAAGCAGTTTGAATATGCATGGCCCAGAGAGTGACACTATAAGGATGTGTGGCTTTGTTCAAATAAGCAAATAAAGGGGATGAAGTGTGTCAGTGTGGGGGGTGGGCTTTGAGACCTTCCTCTTAGCTGCCTGGAGCCCAGTCTTCTCTTTGCCTTTAAAACAAGATGTAGATTTCTGAGATTCACCCAGTGCCATGCCTGCCTGGATGCTGCCATGTTTTCTGCCCTGATGCTAATGCAGAGACTTCTGAACCTGTATGCCAGTCATAACTAAATGTGATCTTTTGTAAGAGTTGCCTTGTACATGGTGTTTTTTCACAGCAATAGAAACCCTAAGACAATGTCTATGTTATAAATACAGTTGCAATTAAATTATATACAATAAAAGAAATGTTAAACAAAAGTTTTTCTTGCTTTTAATTCATATTAACAGGATTCTTTTGATATTAGTAGAGATATCAAAATTATGACCACACACTATCAAAATTATTCACTCTCAAAAGGTTGTTTATTTTTCAGAATTTTCACCTGCACTTTACACTTGGGGAAAATCACAACTTCAATTAATATTACAACTAATTTGATATAGATTACATAGATAATTTAGTAATTTTATCTAACACGAAATAAAGAAAACAAGATTACTGACAAATTTTCCATATTAAATATCTATAATAATGTTTACAATATGTTAAGTATACGAGTATGAGTACATAGAATATGGAGGAAGAAAAGAATTATTTAGATAAGTATTTTGCCAATTTATATCACAACTCTAAAAAGGTAAATGTACTAATCTCCTAATAATTTATAGTTTATCAGGTTCATTAAGCTTCTATATTATTTTTAAAATTTAATATATAAATGTAATGTTTAATAAGTGTTTATGTAATGAGGAATACAAATTATTATAAATTATAAAATGCAATGAAGCATTCTTAAGTTATTTTATTGTCTTGGCAATATTTTTTTTCTTATAATGTTGTGTTTTATAATGTTATTATGTAATGGAGGATATCCCAAGCACTGGTGATAGAGTATAAAGCAGAAATTATTGAAAGTATAAAGATCCCATTGTACATTTTATTATAGAATAAAAGTCAATATCATAGTTATTGTTTGAGTAGATTTTTTACATTGGTTTTGAAACTGTGAAGTTAATAAAGCAATTTCATCATCTTTACTATATCTGGAATTAACTAAAACCACAAAATAAAGGGCACACCTGTGAGGGATTTTTTTTTATTAATTTGAAGTAGGAAGATCTGCTTCTAATTGAAATATTTGAGGGTGGAAGTAGCAACTTTAATCAAGACCTTTCGAGCCTTAGCCTCAGATCATTTAAGCTGGGAAAACCCACCTTTATCTGGGCTATACCATCAGCTGGAAGCTTATACAGTCTATACTCTATATGTATGTATGTATGTATGTATGTATGTATGCATGCATGTATGTATGTATTGGGCTACCTATCCTATAAATCAAACCTAAATTATACTAAATTATACAACATAATAATATATATGGTGAACCTAAATTACATATATATACATATACATATATATGCATATACATATACAGATATAAATGAATCTAAATTAATAACATAATTATGAGTGTGTGATGACATATACATGGGTGGTGCATATATGTGTGTATGGTGTATATTTGTGTCTATGTTCTTTGATTGTGCCTTCACCTTGCTAACAAGTCCATTTTTTCACTGGTACTAGCAGCTGCTTCTCCAGGATTCCAGTGTATATTGTAGGCCAACTGAGACATCCTTTCTCTTCTACTGAGAAACTATTGGATTCTTGGACTTTCCATTCATAGCCACCCACTGTTTGATTAACTGGATCACAGCCTGTAATAAATAAAGTCTCCTTCTGGATGTAGATAGAGATCCATTGTACAAATTTGGTTGTTGTAAAGAATCCTGACTAATGCAAATATTAAGCTTTCATAGAACTAAATTTTATTTTGTATGTATATGCATGAAGCAAAATACTACACATATTGTTAGACACTGTAAATGAGCCTGGGTGTTTGGATTACAGGTGGTATTTTGTTTGAATTCTTAAAGCATTATATTTGTTTTCATTGAAACAATTACTCCATTAACATATTTCTTTTCATAAATTAGCATAAAACACATTTTTTATTTTCAAAATACTTTATGATAAAATGTAAAAGTGGTCAAGCACACAATTTGATCAAATATGATTCATACAATATGAAAGTATGTTTAGGTTTGCTTAGTTATTAAAACATAAAATATCCAATGTGTGTATTTTATGTGTATATCCACATGTGTACTTGTACATACTGCACAAAGAAAATTCTACACATAAATTTCAGTCATAGTAGACTACAGTCTTATAAGAAACCATGCGAGAAAAATTACTCTAAAATGTTGTCTATTTGAAATAATTGGTCAGAAAGTAATTTCTAAGCTCATTAAATTAGAATAATTTGAGGCCAACTATTACTTATTGCTGATTCTGTTAACAAATACCAGAGTTGTTGATTTTTTGGGAGACTTTTTAAACCCTTCAAACACATCAGAAGCCTAATTATATCTAAGTTGTCCATAGAATGTTACCTTTCACAGTCTTCATTGATAAAAATGACACTGCCATTAGAAGTCATTTTAATGAATGACATTCACCTAAAAAGAAATGTTCCAAACACTCATTAATGTCAACAGAAGAAATCAGACCTTGTCAATTTACATATGAATGCTGTTTATCAATCGTAGTAAATGTATAGACTTTTGATTACACTTCAGTTGATATTTTAGCCACTAATTAATAAAATTTTTAAGCTATTTTAATAAATACAAATCATTCAGACACATATATCAGACAAATATAGTAATACAGGGAGGGACCATAGCATTTGAAAAATATCAATTTTTGTTTTGTTCTTAAAACTTAAAAGCAATTGTAATTTACCATTTGAGTTATATCCTAAAATAAGTTTGTTTCTGAACATTAATCATGACATATTTTATTAATTAAGTTTATTCTTTGATTGAATTGCTTAATCCCAGCATGGCCTGCAGAAACAATGTGTCCAGCAGCCTAGCTCCTAGGCAAACCGCACACACACACACACACACACACACACACACACACAAATACACACACACACAGAGCTGTAACTTTATGGTACTCTCCTACATGTATTCATGACCTCGAACCCCTCTTAATACACTTACATGTCATTGCACTTGAAGCACTATGCCCCTCCCTATTCCAGTAAAACAGTCTCAGCCTGTTGAATTGTCTCTTTGTTTCTCTGGCTCAGTTTTCCAACCGTTATCCTACATTCACTTCTTTTGATTTTTGTTTGATTGTTGATACTGTTGTGTGAAGCACTGGAGGCAAACCATGGCCGTCTGCATCCCTTTGATTGGATCTATACTGAGACTTACCAGTGAATGTACAACTTAATACAATGTGTGCCCCTATGCTTGACTCTTTCCTTAGGACATAGTTCAATATCGAGAAGGAAGGGACCCTGAAATTTTCTTTTAACATTCTCTGACCTTTAATTTGCATATGTCTTGACTGTAGTCAAGACATAGTTGCTGAAATATTTGTTTTGCAATCCCGTAAATTACAAAATGAAACTGTTTGTTTCCATAATGTGTTTACTTTACAAAAAATAGTAAAGACAATGGTCTCCTTGCCCAAGAATCAATCACTAGGCAATTTTTCCCCAGCAAAATAGGTAGGGTGCCATGAGCCCTTCTTCCATCCATAACTGAATTCTGGCAGCTCCAGTCTCATGCAGGCACAGTGCAGGCAGCCTTAGGCTTAAGCCATTGATATTGTTGAAAGTGTTGAGTGAAATATTAAAAAAGTAGGACCAGCTCGTTCCTGTGCTTGTGCCTCTGCCCTGGAGGCCTGGCTGGCCTTGCACTACAGGCTGGCAATGGCCTACCTGTTTTTGATCTCATGGAGATTCTGACTCTGAACTCCACAATCTCTTCACTCACTACATTCCCACTCGTGAGTCACTACCATGACATCCCCATGCTTCACCCACGACTTTTGTGGAGCACCTCAGGCAAACTCACCTTTGTCCATCATACCTTTCTCTCCTGAACTCATACAAGCTGGCATGGAGGAAAATGCAGCCCAGAATTAGCTCAGATACAATCGTAACTCAAACTCTGGGTGCAACAACTAAAACCTAATCTTGTAAACCTTATTAAAATGTTTTCCCTCCGATGGTAGATCCACAAGGATCTAAGAATCCTTGTGGACTAAGAAACTAAGAAACTCTAGCAGCCACACCTTACCCCTTCTGCTGTCCCAGTTCCAAAGAGAACTATCTTCTCTTTCGCTTCCTCTCTCCTTCCATCCAACCCGGAAGTCCTGCCTATTCACCCAGTGATTGGCTCCTTTATTCCTTAGGGGATTGGTTCACAAGAATGGCACCAGGCCCATCCACAACAGTCCTGAC
Organism: Apodemus sylvaticus; assembly: GCF_947179515.1. Classification (NCBI taxonomy): domain Eukaryota; kingdom Metazoa; phylum Chordata; class Mammalia; order Rodentia; family Muridae; genus Apodemus; species Apodemus sylvaticus. The sequence goes on from NC_067479.1 coordinate 11,727,619, forward strand.
TGGATTATTTTTTGTTTGACAGTGAAAGTATGATAAGGTAGACAAAATATGAAGTACAGCAGGTTGCAACAAAGAAAGTTCAATCACAACAGACTACATCAGCTGCTGAAAGAAGGCAGTTATTGGGGGTAAGGAAACCACATGCAGCAGACACATGAGAAAAAGTCCTTCTGCAAAGATAGAGGTGGTACAGTAAGCAAACAGACTGAGTCTGGGTTTTAAAGTCTCTGTATTGTCTTTCTTTCCTACTCAAGGGTTGGTCAGTTTGAAGATAGGATGTTGATTGGTCCAGAACTACTGTGTGGCAAATTCTAATTCTGCCTTGAAACCTTTGAGCGTGTCCATCAGCAGAGCCCTACTGCTGGATGATAAAATCTTCCTGATATTTCAAATGTGGAGTTTGAAGAATATGGCCATGCCAGAAATTTGTTGCCTTTATTAACCAGCCGTGGTCCCTCTACCGGTGCCACTACTATTCTTTCTAACTCCTAGTTCCTCATCAAGACTAGAATTAATATTTTGAAACCTTTTCCCTATCATCTGGCTATTCCATCCTTTCTTCCTCCTTTTCTGCGATGGTCACAAACTCTTAATGAACCTGTAAAAAGTGTTCTATTTCAGGTTCTGTATGTACAACATACAGAATGGTTGTCTGTGATCCTCTAAGGCTGGACTCTGATAAGGAAAGCAGAAGTATTGGTGGTGGATAGATTTATCAAGGTTAAAACCAGTATTCTTCAGAAATTTGTGAAACTGGTTTTTGTTGGTCAGGAGTTATTGCTTTACCTTTTTCCTTCTACCTTCAACAGACAGACATCTATTTCCAAATCAGTACATGCCTATAATACATACCAATGTACTATGCTAGACTGCTGGCTCTTCTGACCTGCAAACCTCCCATACCACTACTCTGACTTATAGGCTTTTTTAGCTCACTCACTTGTCCTCCACGCTACCCCAAAACTCTTTAACATCAGCAAGGTCCTCTCTGTTTTTGCTTAGCTCTGTTTCCAAAGCCGTGGAAGCTTTGAATTTCCTAAATGGTTTCCTCCTTCTCCTTTTTGTTATTCTCCCCACCTTGGAAAGGTAGCCATGACAGCCTTGGACTGCCATAAATAATCCTTTCCATCCATGGAGTGGCCTAGGTCAGTGGTTATCCTGTGTCCTAGATTTTTACTCAGCAATCACTTGTACTGAGCATCTGAAACAACCAAAGGGCTCTACATTCACCACAAAGAGAAATTCTTCTGTTCAGTGCTGAGAATAGCATTTATGTACAGGGATAAGCAAGTGTTTTGAAAGAATTTTAAAGCCAAAGACATGCCAATTTATCAAAGCATCATAGTAAGTTATTCCATCCTCAAATAGAGGATTTATATTCTCTCCATTTCCCCCGGGTAGCTGATTCTCATTAGAAATTACCCATATCTGACCCTCCAACTCTTAAAGAATCATTTTTAAACTAATCTTACTTGACCTAAAGATAAATTTATTGTAGTTAACTACTCTTTTTCTTAAAAATCCTTTTGGAAATGTACAACAAAAATGAAGTCCTTCAGATTTTACCTCTAATTTCTGTGGAAAATATATTGGTTTGAACAAAGATAAGTAGGCAAAGATAGCTTGTTATTTTTTCAATAAAACTAAAGAAGTTATCTCTAATATTTGCTCAACTCTATCGAGATAAAGGGCTTTAGAGACTTTATGAGTTTGCTGTGACATTCTCCATGTATAGCAGGTGGTCGATAGAGGGCTACATATTCTTTGGAGAGAGAGGGTACAAAGTGTTAGCATTCTGGGATTGCAGTTGCAAGGTGTGTATAGACCACAACTTCAATTCAAAGAAGCATCTATATCTCTGGAGCCTCAAAACAAGAACTATACAGCTCCAACCTGAAAAGATAGACTCACACATTCAGATAATGGATCAGAACAGTATTTAAAGCTTCAAAGCTAACATTTGTAAGCAGGCAGCTAAAGTTACAGACCCTGCAGTCCTTTGGATATTTGGACCTTAAAACTTACCAGCTCTTAGGAGCTTGCAGTGATTTCTTTTAAAATCTGCAGCTGTCTTGTTTCAGTGTATTGTAGCTGCTTATCATTCCCAGTGTTAGCTCTTGTTTTGTCTTATTTACCAGCCCTCCATAGTCTCCAAGAACTCTCTCTAGGATCTTTGATTTTTGTAAGTTTGTTTTTTGTTCTGGTTTGCTTTTGAGAGAGGGTCTCTCTTCATGGCTCTGGCAGCCCTAGAACTCACTATGTATGCCATGCTAGCCTCCAAATCACAGAGATCCTTGTATCCCTTCTTCCCAAGTGCTGACATTTAAGGCCTGTACCTCCTTGCTCTGGCAGACCTTTACTTAAAAGTGAGAAGTAGGCTAGCATCCCTTGGATTTTGAAGGGTTTGGAGATACCATTCATTATACATGTCCTGAAGCTGAATGTCTACTGTTATTGACCCAGCTTTCTCTACCTATGATAAGGACCATGGTTATGGAATACAATGTTAACCAGAGAAAGACTTTATCAGGTCAATTATTACAGTACAAAATCTGTGTGTCTAGTAAAACTCTGCCTACATATAGAGCTCGACGAGGGCTTTGAGCTATTTGCAGTTTCTAGTACCACAATCACAGGCACATGCCTGGCTTCTAGATCCACAAAACACAACCTCAACTATGTTCCACTCTCAAACCTCCTATGGAGTTTTTCTCTACTCTGCAACTCCAAGCTTTATACCAAGTCACAAGAGTAGGATTCGTCCTTCATCTCCAAATTTGAAGGGGATTATTATTCTGAGATCCAGGGTAAGTATAGATGAGGCATTCTCAAAGGTTGATTCATGTTTATCACTGCAGTAGGGTCTCCTTTATGGAGTCTGTCAGGCAGAGATCTGTCTGCTGCAGTTTCTTTGGGCATTAGTCATGACTTTACCTATCGCTCAAATTCTAGTGATCTTTCCAAGTAAAGTAGCATTTCTTGACAACAGCCATAGAGTATGTGAAGCTCAGGGGTGACTGATGAAAGTCTAACAATTGTTCAGTAGGGGGCTACTAGGTTTGTAGTCTCTCTGATAAGGAACAGGGCATGAAGAATGCACTGTGATCCTTCAATTAACAGACCAGGTGACCTATTTTTGACCATTTTGCTCACTTAAAACATCAAATGGTTCTTATATAAAAAGACAGAACCTGACTTAACATCTTCAATGGTTCTTAACAGTTTTTAAACTCTGCCTAAAAATCTGTCAAGAGTTTGGACCCTCTGATCTCCTTTTGCAGAGAACAAATATTTGGCAATTAGACCTACAAAAAATAAAGAAAGAAAAAGGAAAATGTTTTCTCAGATCTTCATAGGAGGAGTCCGGTGTCAGAAAAAGTAGTATGTCTACTCACAGACAGGTTTCATCTTCTACAGAGACTGAAAGAATATGGTGCCATTTACTTTGACAGTGGCTTGACATCACAAAGGAAGGGTTCACAGATATTTCAGAAAGACATTCATTGGATGTAAAACCACAAAAAAAGCTTTTAAGAAATAGGTTCACCTTAAAGGGACAGTGAATATTTCTTGAGTTTTCCAAGAAAATAGTCTGAGAAGTTGGAATCTAGAGTTAGGCATGAGTCTTTCTTTAGATCCTTGTCTTAGAGGATCATTAGATCATTTGGCTAATTTCTACCTATATTTTTCCTAATTATTAACAGTATCTATAAATATTTGAGATTATGAGAACTTGCTATAGCATGGCTTCTATCTCTACCTGTTATAAAACAGTTAACTTTCTATTTACTGTAATCCTCTCTAGAATTATTGACTTAAAATATTGTCTACATTATATGTGAAATACATATATTTAATAGTCATAGTAACTAATTTTATATTATGAAAATCTCTGTGTCATAACCTATGTAACCTAAGGCTCTGAAACTTTGTTGTGGGATAGACAGGTTGAGAGAGGTTGAAAAAATGAGGTCCTGCTACATGATAATTTCTTCTTGATAAGACTGAGATGTTGATTTCACAAAGTCTCAATGATAGGGTTGTGTGAATAAGACCTGCAAACGCCAAAGAAATTAATAGGCCAGCATAGATGGAGGAAAATTTCACAAGATCCCACCATAGATGAAGAACTTGTCAACAGCTATTGGGCGATAGGCATATATTTTTTCTTTTTTCTGAGACCTTATTTTTATCTCTCTCTCTCTCTCTATATATATGTATATATATACATATATATATATATTTCTTTTATGTGTGTGTATCTGTCTATATGTCTAGTTGTCTATGTGTGTATGTAGTATTATTGGTCTATATTATTAACATTAGAATTTTAACTAAATATAAAAATTGCACTGTATATTAAAAGAATATCTTCACTCTACTGTATGTTGTTATAAAATGACACAACTTAAATACAAATTAATATATGACAATCTATTCTATCCCCTTTGACTATATAAACAATTGATACTTCTTGCTTACTAAATGTTCATATGAGAAAATTATTCATTGAAGATTTGTCTATATACAAACTTCACATTCTTGTGACACTCTCTGAAAGATGAGCTTTGTGCTTAACTATATCTTTTATGTCTTAGTTTATGTGATCTATTAATTCAGACAAAAATACACAGGAAACAGACATATTAGTAGTAACTATAGAAATATGATAAAATGAGATGTCATTCTAGAAAAATGTAAAAATCAGTCTAGGGTTTTATAATAGTTTGCATATAATAAGTTTGAATACTTATATGCAAAGTATTTCCATATTGTACAAGGAGAGCTCACAGATATCCACAATCTTGTTATTATATTACAGATGTGTTGACTGTTCAATGTTCTTGTAGGGTTCTCTTACAAACAGCTGAAGAAAAGACATTTCTTCCTCTTTTGGTCATTTTATTTCCTTTTCTCTCAGTTACTTTAGTTTTCATCATTTTTTGTTTTAAAATATTGACACTTATACTTTCTAATACATGTAAGACATTCACAAACAATTAGTAAGCATATCATTTCAAACTTTTTTAACTTCAACAAATTGAACTCCAACATAGTTAAAAGAACTTTTGATACAACTAAAAACAAATATTTTTCTATATGCTTACCTGTTTGTGATGATGGAGTTGGAGATAGCCGTACCAAGTATCTCTTTGCTGCTCTGCCTCCGTATAAACTCTTTCTTATTTATGAACCAACCTTTATTTGATACTATGTCATCTTTCAGTCTCACTTTTTCCTTTGAAAGAATTCAAGGAATATATTAGTAAAAGAAAAGAAAAAAGCAGATATAGTGACTCCTATTTGTAATCTTAACAGTAGGTAGGTCTAGCTAAGAGCATCACTGGCTTTAATGCCATTCTGGGGTGTGTAGTAAGTCCGTTATCAATTTAGACTACCTAGTGAAGCTGAATTTCAAAAGTCTATTGGATGAAACACAATACAGAGCAAAGCAAAGCAAAACAAACAAGAAATAAGTTAGCAGTTCAGAGCATCTTAAGTTTCTCAGGAGTCATTGCAGATTTTAAGACTCTTAAGTTTCCCACGTAAAAGACATCTGTTAGGGCTGAATGCCAGTACTTCTTGAAGCTCTTAGCGTCAACCAGGGAATAAATTCAAAACTATTCAATGGATGTTGTGATACTGTATTCATCTTGAAATTTACAAAATATTTATTAATTTGATAGAAAATTCACAGCTGCTATCTACCACATCTGGTGACAAGCAGTGCTACAACGTAGTCCAGATGCTATGTTTCATTCCAGGTCCCTAGTGCACATTTATACTGACATCTCTAATTCCTCCAATATGATACAGCACTTCCAAAAGAAAATTGAGAGTATAATGGAAGAATAAGTGAGAGAGAGAGGGAGATAGAGAGAGACAGACAGACAAACAGACAGACACTGAATTATAATAGTTAATATTCAATGGAAGGAAGTAAATATATCCTTGTGAACAATATTTGGTGTATCTCTTATATACACTTATCCTCTTGTATGAGGCTACATACCCTCACCTGTTCCCTTATAGAGTAATGAAATCCAGTCATTGCCTTTAGTAGTTCACAAATAAGCTATTAAAATTGAATTATTCTAATGTTAGAATGACCAGTACTAGAAGCAACAATACAGCAATTTAGGTGAATATTCAAGGATGCCTAGAACAGCAATTCTACTGCATTTTATGTCTCATTTTTAACTCTTTTAGCAATTCAGAACCAATTGCCGTTTGCCTGTTGAATGCAGATATACATTTTGCTAAAGGCCTTTTCAATTTCTTCCCAGATAATGACTTACAGATCTCAATGGTGTAGTGTATATTACCTTTTAAAATTCTACTCACATTTCCTGCTTCTTGTTGATTTCCAAAGCATGCCCTTCAGTACATATAATCTTTTTATTTTCTGTTTTTTTTAAAACTACATTCAAAATTAATGTTGTATACATTGGGTTTTTCTCCCAAAGATCATTTAAATATATTCCCATTCTATGTACCTCCCTGTCTGTAATACGTGATATGTTATATTATATTATATTATATTATATTATATTATATTATATTTATTATATTATATTATATTTATTATATTTTAGTTGATGACAGCCAAGTAGTGAATACAAGATTAAATATGGCATATTAAAGAGTGATCATGCTAATAGAGATACCCTAAAAATAATTTTCTAGTCTTTGTTGGTAACTATAGATTCTAAGTCAAATTCTATTATGGACAAGGATATTAACTGCATGCATATAAAAACTATTAAAACTGTTTCAGAAAATATAATTATGTAAAATGTAAAAGTAACTTTAGAATAAATTGAAGTTTCCAACCTAAAATTTATATTTTTTGTTATTTTCAAACCACCACCCCCTCCTTATTTTTCAATGTACCAAACGTTCTCAGTGGGAACACTCTTGGTCTGTGATAGCATCATATCCTTGCTATGTTGAGTAGTGACTTTTTCCAAATATTTAAAATTGCCTTCTACTTCTATTTAGGACTTAGAAAGATGCAGTAAATATTCTCACATGTCAAGCCTGATTGGAAATTATAGACTTTTGATGAAAAATGGTATGTTTTTCATTATACTTATGAATAGAACAGTATTTTTTCTTCTGGCAGTTATAATTAAAAGAACAAAATGTTGTATTCACAGATGATACATATGTGTAGAATATTCTGGAGAATTTCAATAAACATAACCTTCAAAATAAAAAATCATTAGAGTCCAAATTTTAAGCTTTTTGTGAAATTTAACTATGACTTTGATGGTAATTATAGTGAAAAGACACAGACACTCAGACACACACACACACACACACACACTTATGTGCGCACTCAGTGAGAGAAAGAGAGAAAGAGAAAGAGAGAGAAAGAGACATAGAGAGACAGCAAACAAACATACAGATATATCCAGACACACCAGCCCACACATAAAAACACACATACAGATGATACATGTAGAGACTATTTAACTATGACTTTTATGATAATTATAGTGAAAAAACACAGATACTCAGACTCTCTCTCTCTCTCTCTCACACACACACACACAAATACACGCACACATGCACGCACATACAATGTGCACACACCAAACTATCTATAGAATTGATCCCATAATTCTGTCTTGAATAACATCTCAGATGAAAAGCAGGTATTGTTTTCCAGAGTACTAAAGTTAAGGCACACAGGAATCCCTGGAAACATTGCTTGTTTGATTTTCTTAGAGTATAGTAGCTCTCCCTTAATCCCATAAGCTAGTAATGGGTCCCATATCTTTTGAGCATATGAATATAAAGTGACAATATCATGAAAGAACACTCTGCTGCTTACAATAAAGTAGAAAAGTCTAATTTGTGTAGGTAACCATACATGTCCTGATAGTTTCTATAAGAAACAGGTTCAAAGTTTGGTTGTTGTTAAGTCTATTTGGAATATCACTAGTTAAAATTGTTTTTCTTAAAATGCAGGAGTGTATAAAACACAAATAGTCGAGCGGGGCGGCGGCGGCGGCGGCGGCGGCAGCCGCAGCAGTGGCTGCTCCAACTGAAGGGCCATCAGCAGTGGAACCAAGGCGTCACAGGGACCAGTTAGGCCCCGCGCCCACGACCACTGACCTTCGCTGACCAGCCGGGCAGCAAGCAGCTGCAGTTGTGCGGTGCTTTTCCTGCACGGAGGCCACTTCAGAACTAGGCCTCCCACCAGTCAGGAGAGGTGCATCCATCTTGGTTCCGGACTCCGGGGATCGGACAGACTGAGGATCCAGATCAGTCTGGGCGGCAGCATTACATCTTCAAGTCCTGCAAGTGGCTAGCTGGGCATCCGGGCGGCCAGCTGGGAGAAGTCAGTATGCTCCAGTGAATCCAGCTAGCCCCAGCGGGAGCCTTCGGGTGCCTGCTTTGCGATCTGAACAGCCTGGGCAGCAGCACACTGTCTACAAGCAGTGCAGGAGGTAAGCTGTGCACCAGAGGCCAACTGGGAAGGGGCAGCTTGCACTGGTGAGTCCAGCACTGACAAGATAAACTAACACCAGTGAGAACTAGATGGCAAAAGGCAAACGCAGGAACGTCACTAACAGAAATCAAGGCAATATGGCAACATCTGAACCCAATTCTCCTCTACCAACATGTCCTGGATACCCCATCACACCAGTAAAACAAGATTTGGATTTAAAATCACTGGTCATGATGCTGGTACAGGAACACATGAAGGACATACATAAAGAAATTCAGGAGAAAATGGATCAAAAGTTAGAAGCCCTTGCAAGGGAAACACAAAAATCATTGAAAGAAATCCAGGAGAATACAAAAGCCAACAAGGAGGAAATGCAAAAAACACTTAAAGAAATACAGGAGAACTTTGGTCAACAGGCTGAGGTCATGAAAGACGAAATGCAAAAATCTCTTAAAGAAATACAGGAGAACTTTGGTCAACAGGCTGAGGTCATGAAAGACGAAACACAAAAATCTCTTAAAGAATTACAGGAAAACACAAACATGCAAGTGAAGGAGCTAAGCAAAACCATCCAGGATCTAAAATCAGAAGTAGAAACAACTAAGAAAACTCAAAGGGAGACAACTTTGGAGATAGAAAGCCTTGGGAAGAAATCAGGGGACAGAGATGCAAATATCAACAACAGAATACAAGAGATAGAAGAAAGAATCTCAGATGCTGAAGATTCCATAGAAACCATGGACTCAACAGTTAAAGAAAATGCAAAATGCAAAAAGCTTGTAACCCAAAATATCCAGGAAATCCAGGACACAATGAGAAGACCAAACCTAAGGATTATAGGCATAGATGAGAGTGAAGATTTACAACTTAAAGGGCCAGCAAACATCTTCAATAAAATTATGGAAGAAAACTTCCCTAACCTAAAGAGAGAGATGCCCATGAATATACAAGAAGCCTACAGAACTCCAAACAGACTGGACCAGAACAGAAATACTTCCCGTCACATAATAATCAAAACACCAAATGTTCTAAACAAAGAAAGAAAACTAAAGGCAGTAAGAGAAAAAGGCCAAGTAACATATAAAGGAAGACCTATCAGAATCACAGCAGACTTTTCACCTGAGACTATGAAGGCTAGAAGGTCCTGGGCAGATCTCATGCAGACTCTAAGAGAACACAAATGCCAACCAAAACTACTATATCCAGCAAAACTCTCAATCACCATAAATGGAAAAACTAAGATATTTCATGACAAAACCAAGTTTACCCAATATCTATCCACAAACCCGGCCCTAAAAAGGATAATAGGAGGACAACACCAATACAAGGAGGGAAACTTCACCCTGGAAAAAACAAGATAGTAACCCTTCATCAAACCCAAAAGAAGTTAAGCATTCAAATTTAAAAAATAACGTCAAAAATGATAGGAAGTAACAATCACTATTCCTTAATATCTCTTAACATCAATGGACTTAATGCCCCAATAAAAAGACACAGACTAACTGAATGGATACGTAAACAGGACCCTACATTTTGCTGCTTACAGGAAACACACCTCAGGGTCAAAGACAAACACTACCTTAGAGTAAAAGGCTGGAAGACAATTTTACAAGCAAATGGTCTCAGGAAACAAGCTGGAGTAGCCATTTTAATATCAGATAAAATTGACTTTCAACCCAAAGTCATCAAAAGAGACCCTGAGGGACACTTCTTGCTGGTCAAAGGAAAAATACAAAAAGAAGAACTGTCAATCCTGAACATCTATGCCCCAAATGCAAGGGCACCCTCTTTCGTAAAAGAAACTTTATTAAAACTAAAAGCACACATTGCACCTAACAGAATACTTGTGGGTGACTTCAACACTGCACTTTCCTCAATGGACTGATCAGGAAAACAGAAACTAAACAGGGACACAATGAAACTAATTGAAGCTTTGGACCAATTAGATTTAACAGCTATATATAGAACATTATATCCTAAAACAAAAGAATATACCTTTTTCTCAGCACCTCATGGTACCTTCTCCAAAATCGACCATATAATTGGTCACAAGACAGACCTCAACAAATATAAGAAGATAGAACTAATCCCATGCCTCCTATCTGATCACTATGGAGTAAAAGTGGTCTTCAATAGCAACAGAAACAACAGAAAACCCACATACACGTGGAAACTGAACAATACTCTACTCAATGATACCTTGGTCAAGGAAGAAATAAAGAAAGAAATTAAAGACTTTTTAGAACACAATGAAAATGAAAACACAACATACCCAAATCTATGGGACACAATGAAAGCAGTGCTGAGAGGAAAACTCATAGCCCTGAGTGCCTCCAAAAAGAAAAAGGAGAGAGCATACATTACCAGCTTAATGACACACCTGAAAGCCCTAGAACAAAAAGAAGCTATTTCGCCCAGGAGGAGTAGAAGGCAGGAAATCATCAAACTCAGGGCCGAAATCAATCAAGTAGAAACAAAGAGAACCATACAAAAAATCAACAATACCAGGAGCTGGTTCTTTGAGAAAATCAACAAGATAGATAAACCCTTAGCCAGACTGACCAAAGGGCACAGAGAAAGTATCCAAATTAACAAACTTAGAAATGAAAAGGGAGATATAACAACGGAAACTGAGGAAATCCAAAAAATCATCAGATCCTACTACAAGAGCCTATACTCAACACAACTGGAGAATCTGGAGGAAATGGACAATTTCCTTGACAGATACCAAATACCAAAATTAACTCAGGACCAACTAGACCATCTAAACAGTCCCATAATGCCTAAAGAAATAGAAGGAGTCATAGAAAGTCTTCCAACCAAAAAAAGCACAGGACCAGATGGCTTCAGTGCAGAATTCTACCAGACCTTCAAAGAAGAGTTAACACCAATACTCTTCAAACTATTCCACAAAATAGAAACAGAAGGAACACTACCCAATTCCTTCTACGAAGCCACAATTACGCTGATACCAAAGCCACAAAAAGATCCAACAAAGAAAGAGAACTTCAGACCAATTTCCCTTATGAACATCGATGCAAAAATACTCAATAAAATTCTTGCCAACCGAATCCAAGAACACATCAAAACGATCATCCACCATGATCAAGTAGGCTTTATCCCGGGAATGCAGGGTTGGTTCAATATACGGAAATCCATCAATACAATCCACTACATAAACAAACTCAAAGAACAAAACCACATTGTCATTTCATTGGATGCTGAAAAAGCATTTGACAAAATTCAGCATCCCTTCATGCTTAAAGTCTTGGAGAGAACAGGAATTCAAGGCCCATACCTAAACATAGAAAAGCAATATACAGCAAACCGGTAGCCAGCATCAAACTAAATGGAGAGAAACTTGAAGCAATCCCACTGAAATCAGGGACCAGACAAGGCTGCCCCCTTTCTCCTTATCTTTTCAATATTGTACTTGAGGTACTAGCTCGGGCAATTCGACAACATAAGGAGGTCAAAGGGATACAAATTGGAAAGGAAGAAGTCAAACTATCATTATTTGCAGACGACATGATAGTCTACCTAAGTGACACAAAGAACTCCACTAGAGAGCTCCTACAGCTGATAAACAACTTTAGCAAAGTGGCAGGTTATAAAATCAACTCAAGCAAATCAGTGGCCTTCCTATACTCAAAGGATAAGCAGGCTGAGAAAGAAATTAGGGAAATGACCCCCTTCACAATAGCCACAAACAGTATAAAGTATCTTGGGGTGACTCTTCCCAAACATGTGAAAGATCTGTATGACAAGAACTTCAAGACTCTGAAGAAGGAAATGGAAGAAGACCTCAAAAAATGGGAAAACCTCCCATGCTCATGGATCGGTAGAATCAATATAGTTAAAATGGCCATTTTGCCTAAAGCACTATACAGATTCAATGCAATACCCATCAAAATCCCAACTCAATTCTTCACAGAGTTAGAAAGAGCAATTATCAAATTCATCTGGAACAACAAAAAACCCAGGATAGCTAAAACTATTCTCAGCAACAAAAGGAAATCTGGGGGAATCAGTATCCCTGACCTCAAGCAATACTACAGAGCAATAGTGTTAAAAACTGCATGGTATTGGTACAGTGACAGGCAGGAGGATCAATGGAACAGGATTGAAGATCCAGAAATGAACCCACACACCTATGGCCACTTGATCCTCGACAAAGAGGCTGAAAACAGCCAATGGAAAAAAGATAGCCTTTTCAACAAATGGTGCTGGTTCAACTGGAGGTCAGCATGCAGAAGAATGCGAATTGATCCATCCTTGTCTCCTTGTACTAAGCTCAAATCCAAATGGATCAAGGACCTCCACATAAAGCCAGACACTCTGAAGCTAATAGAAAAGAAACTGGGGAAGACCCTTGAAGACATCGGTACAGGGAGAAAGTTTCTGAACAGAACACCAATAGCGTATGCTCTAAGAGCAAGAATTGACAAATGGGACCTCATAAAATTACAAAGTTTCTGTAAGGCAAAGGACACCATCAAGAGGACAAATCGGCAACCAACAAATTGGGAAAAGATCTTCCCCAATCCTACATCAGATAGAGGGCTAATATCCAATATATATAAAGAACTCAAGAAGTTAGACTCCAGAAAACCAAACAACCCTATTAAAAAATGGGGTACAGAGTTAAACAAAGAATTCTCGCCTGAAGAACTTCGGATGGCGGAGAAGCATCTTAAAAAATGCTCAACTTCATTAGTCATTAGGGAAATGCAAATCAAAACAACCCTAAGATTTCATCTTACACCAGTCAGAATGGCTAAGATTAAAAATTCAGGAGACAGCAGGTGTTGGAGAGGGTGTGGAGAAAGAGGAACACTCCTCCACTGCTGGTGGGGTTGCAAATTGGTACAACCACTCTGGAAATCAGTCTGGCGGTTCCTCCGAAAACTGGGCACCTTACTTCCAGAAGATCCTGCTATACCACTCCTGGGCATATACCCAGAAGACTCCCCACCATGTAATAAGGATACATGTTCTACTATGTTCATAGCAGCCCTATTTGTAATTGCCAGATGCTGGAAAGAACCCAGGTATCCCTCAACAGAAGAGTGGATGCAAAAAATGTGGTATATCTACACAATGGAGTACTATTCAGCCATTAGAAACAATGAATTCATGAAATTCTTAGGCAAATGGATGGAGCTAGAGAATATCTTACTAAGTGAGGTAACTCAGACTCAAAAGGTGAATCATGGTATGCACTCACTAATAAGTGGATATTAACCTAGAAAACTGGAATACCCAAAATATAATCCACACATCAAATGAGGTACAAGAAGAAAGGAGGAGTGGCCCCTGGTTCTGGAAAGACTCAGTGAAACAGTATTCAGCAAAACCAGAACCGGGAAGTGGGAAGGGGTGGGTGGGAGGACAGGGGAAGAGAAGGGGGTTTGCGGGACTTTCGGGGAGTGGGGGGGCTAGAAAAGGGGAAATCATTTGAAATGTAAATAAATTATATCGAATAAAAAAAAAAATGGGACTGCACTCCAGAAGACCCATCAAGCAGCTGAAAGAGTCAGATGCAGCTATTTGTACCCAACCAGTGGACAGAAGCAGCTGATGCTTGCTGTTGAATTAGAGAAGGCTGAAAGAAGCTGAGGAAAGGGTGACCCTGTAGGAGGACAAGCAGTCTCAGTTAATCTGGACCCCCAGATCTCTCAAATACTGGACCACCAAATAGGCAGCTGATATGAGGCCCCCAACACATATACAGTAGAGGACTGCCAGGTCTGTGTTCATTCAGAGATGATGTACCTAACCCTCAAGAGACTGGAGGCCCCAGGGAGTTTAGAGTTCACGTGGGGTGGGGTTGAGACATGGAGACAGGGGGTGGGGAGGAGGTATGGGACGTGGAACTGTCGTGGGTAGGATAGAATAAAATATGGAGTGTAAAAACAATAAGTTAATTAATTAAATATATTCCTTTATTAATAAATAAAATATGCCTTTAAGTAAAAAAAAAAAAAAAAAACACAAATAGTCTTCACTGTACTGAATTTTGAGTTCAGATGTATAATTAGATAATTTTCTCCTAAACAGTAGCCATCTCTATTCACCATATGAACAACTTCTTAAGTTATAAGCACATAATTAGAAAGGACATTTGAAGGAAGATAAGCTTGGAATAGGATAAGAGTAGTGGGGAAACATGGATAATGGAAAATTTTCACTAAGAAGTATGAGAAACTAGGAAATAAGAGATTAGCTCAATTACCTACAACACAGGAGGGAAATTATATTATACAATAGTATGGTAAGTCATATTTAATCCATAATATCAGTCACTTAGACTACTTTTTATCTATATATTCAGTTATATAAATTTTAAATGTCCATTTTAAAACTTTAAGAAGAGTCAAAATTCAAACAGTATTTAAACTTCTATGATAAGGAATTCTTAAGAATGAAATTTACATTTATAAGAAAAAATCTAAATAGAATATTTCCACACATTTATAACTGGTATGTAGATTAATAGTATTAAAAGGCAAGGGATCCAAACCAAACTGTGCATGCAAACACACACATGCACATGCGCACACACGCGCACACACACACACACACACACACACACATTCTCATATATATTCCTTTTCATATAATTAAAAATTATAATTTGTGATAGTGATGTTTGCTTCAGAAGAGAAGCATGCTATTACTATCTTTAATTGTTCATTTGCTGGTTGTTTGTCATGCAGTAGTGTTTGTAACTGCCAAGTGTCATCACTTATGTTTGAATTTGGAACCATTATTTAATGCTCAAATTCATATGTAAGTTATAATCTCTAGGACCTCAGAAAGGGGCATAAGTGGATCCTGGTCATTTAAAGGAGTAATTAAATTAAGATTAAGTCATCAAGACAGGTATTAATGGAAAGCATACATGACCTTATTCATAATAAGGTTTTTGTGCATAGACACAAAATGATTATATGTTACATGAGAATGTTCTGCTAAATGGCTTAGCAGACAAGTGCACTTGCCATGAAGACTGATAACCTCAGTTCCATCCACAGAAACTGTATGCTCAAAGGAAAAAACGGATTCCACAAAGTTGTTTTCTGATATCCATGCATAGTCCATGGGATATGTATGTGTACATGCACACACACACAGTAAATGAATACATGTAATAATAAAATGATAAAGGATATATTGCCACCTACAAGTCAGAGAGAGAAATGAGAAGCCATTGAGCCTGCATATATTCTGCACTCAAAAAACCAAACACCAAAACAACAACAACTATAAGAACAACAACCACAACAACAAAAACAAAGTCAATTAAAAATTAGGGAATGTAACTAAACAGAAAGTTCTGCAAAGATGACTCACAAATAGCTGATGCACGTTTTTTTTAAAAAATTATATTCATGATTATTAGCTATTAGAAAAATGCAAATTAAAATTATTTCATTATACCTTGTCAGAGAGGCTAGAAATTAAATTAAAATAAAAGACTAAGTAAAGAAAAGAAAAAAGAGAGAGAAACAAGATGTAGAGTAAACAGAGCTGTGATTCAGTGCAGGTAGATGTAGTCCTGCAAATGAGGGTGCAGCTTCCTCCAAAAGCTAGCACTAAAGCACTAACATCTGAAATGATCCAGTGATTTTCTTTTACATCCATATTCTGAAGATTCTGTACTTGACCTTGGAACTACTTCCTCATCAATATTCTTTGTTGCTCTGTTATTCATAGTAGTAAAGAAACTAGTTGTTCATGAGTTTATGAATGGATCAAGAAAGTACAGTACATAAGGACAGAGAAAAAGGAGGGAGGTGATTGGAGAAGGGATGGAGAGAAGAAGATTTATGGGACATATGGGAAGGGGGGATCCGGGAAAGGGAAAATCATTTGGAATGTAAACAAAGAATATAGAAAATAAAAATATTAAAAAAAGAAAGTACAGTAAGTTCAATAGAATATTATTTAGTGAAAAGAAAAAAATGGAATTAGCAGGTAAATGGATGTAGCTTTAAAAAAATTAAGAATGAGGCAACCCAAACCAAGAAAGAAAAAAGTGTCATATTTTATTTTAAATATTAATGCTACCTTTGAATCTTTAGATATGTATGTACCTAAGGATTCTCATAGGTATGCATACATCTAAAAGGACTCCCTCAGAAGTCAGGAAAGTAGTTTAAGGGTTCCTGGATGGTCTTTCATCAGATTCAGATTGTGTTGTGGGGAGAAAGTACAGTCATAGAACAGGAATGTGTTAAATGAAATGGGAAATGTAAGGTCAGTGTACAGGTTTATAAGGAATAACTTGTACTAAACACAGTTGGAAAATCCATATGAGAAACTAATGAAAGCCTCTAAAAGAAGCATCATGTTTTACAGACAATAGAGGCTACTAAATAAAAATCCCAGTGAAAAATATAGGTTATCACATTTTATTGTTTTTGGTCCCTCTAAATATTAAAATATAATGACACCACCATTGATAGTACGACATTATTTCTAAAGTCTTTCTACATACTTGAACCTTGGTATATGTAGAAAATAATCATGGCATGTTACTGGAAGATTAACCTTTTCGGAATATCTTCTTTCAATTCTCTTCAGACAAGCTTCTTTATCTATTTTTCTTCTTCCTCTTCCCCTTCCCTTCCTCCTCCTTCTCTTCCTCCTGCCCCTCCTTTTCCTCCTTGTCCTCATCCTCCTCCTCCTCATCCTTGTCCTCCTCCTCCTTGTCCTCTTCGTCCTCCTCATCCTCATCCTCATTCTCCTTGTCTTCATTCTCCTCCTCCTCCTCTTTCCCCTCCCCCTCCCCCCCTCCCCTTCCTCCTCCTCCTCCTCCTCCTCCTCCTGCCCCTTCTTCTTTTCCCTCTCCTCCACTTCTCTACTTCCTGGGTATGAAAACAGATATGGTCATTGCCCAGATATTTGGAGATTGGTGTTTTCTCAGCTCTAAAGACATGCATTTCTCACTGTTCCACTCAAATAGTTATCATTGTGGAAGAAGGGGGCAGTAACACTGGAAGAGCAAAACAGTGAAAATCTGCAGTGAAACTATGATTTCTGGAAATCACATCAGTAATGCAAACGTAAATCCAAATGAGCACTGACTCCATGAACAAGTCTCAGCCTGCATAGGCTAAGAGTGAAGAAAGTGATGAAGCCACCACTTGTTTTGTGGTGTTGATGACTGCTTGTGGAAGGACAGTCAACTTTCTGTAGGAATCACCCCACTGAGAGGCTCTGACCAATGGGCCTAGACCCATGCACCTGCTGGCAACACTGTGTATTCACTGTGTAATCACTGTGTTTAAAATGAAGCACACAAAGTTCAGATGAAAAACTGTGTGAAATAAAGAAGGGAAGGTATAGAGAAGGCAGAAAAAGAGAAAGAAAATTTTATATGATAAGATTAGTCATTTTGTAGTTTATAACCACCTTGATATATAAAAAATGAGCAAAACAGTAGATCTAATCTTATTTGAGTATGTTTGTATTTCTGCGCACTGGTCTACAGGTACCTAAGTCCTCTTTCATGAGCACTGTTTCATTAAGGTGCACTGAATGCCACAGAACACATGTAATTCTTGATTGTTGTTAATGATTAGACCTTGCTAAACATGGGTTTCTCTTTCAGGTAAAACTACTGGATATTTCTATGATACTCTGTGGTGAAAGGCTCCTGGTTCATCACAAAAATGTTCCTTCTACCGTGGCCTTCAGCAATAAAATGTCTTC
This sequence comes from Apodemus sylvaticus, assembly GCF_947179515.1. Taxonomy (NCBI): domain Eukaryota; kingdom Metazoa; phylum Chordata; class Mammalia; order Rodentia; family Muridae; genus Apodemus; species Apodemus sylvaticus. The sequence goes on from NC_067479.1 coordinate 11,745,800, forward strand.
TAATAGAATCTGAAATTGTAATAACAGATAATAAATTAGTAGAATGAATACTAATATCTCCCATTCTTCAGAGGTATGAGTAAATTATGTAAACAAAACTAAATACATTCTGAAATATAAATTAATGTAATGAAAAATAAATGCATAAGATTTTGTGTGTTACTGAAACTTATAGAAAAGAAACTGGGGAAGACCCTGGAGGACATGGGCACAGGGGAAAAGTTCCTGAATAGAACACCAATAGCTTATGCTCTAAGATCAAGAATTGACAAATGGGACCTCATAAAACTACAAAGTTTCTGTAAGGCAAAGGACACTGTCAAAAGAAAAAAAGTCAACCAACAGATTGGGAAAGGATCTTCATCAACCCTAAATCTGACAGAGGGCTAATATCTAATATATACAAAGAACTCAAGAAGGTAGAACACAGAGAACCAAATAACCCCATTAAAAAGTTGGGTACAGAGCTAAGCAAAGAATTTTCACATGAAGAACTTCAGAGGGCTGAGAAGCACCTTAAGAAATGTTCAACATGTTTAATCATTAGGAAAATGCAAATCAAAACAACACTGAGATTTCACCTCACACCAGTCAGAATGGCTAAGGTTAAAAACTCAGGAGGCAGCAGGTGTTGGCAAGGATGTGGAGAAAGAGGAACACTCCTCCACTGCTGGTGGGATTGTAAGATGGTGCAACCACTTTGGAAACCAGTCTGGCGGTTCCTCAGAAAACTGGGCATGACAGTTCTGAAGGACCCTGCTATACCACTCCTGGGCATATATCCAGAGGATTCCCTGGCATGCAATAAGGACACATGCTGCGCTATGTTCATAGCAGCCCTATTTGTAATAGCCAGAAGCTGGAAAGAACCCAGGTATTCCTCAGCGGAGCAATGGATACAAAAAATGTGGTATATTTACACAATGGAGTACTATTCAGCCATTAGAAACAATGAATTCATGAAATTATTAGACAAATGGATGGAGCTGGAGAACATCATACTAAGTGAGGTAACCCAGTCTCAAAAGATCAATCATGGTATGCACTCACTGATAAGTGGATATTAACCTAGAAACTTGGAATACCCAAGACATAATCCACATATTAAATGATGTCCAAAAAGAATGAAGGAGTGGGGCCCCTGGTTCTGGAAAGACTCAGTGCAACAGTATAGGGGAATAGCAGAATAGGGAAGTGTGAAGGGGTAGATGGAGGAACAGGGGGAGGGAAGAAGGTTTATGGGACTTGCGGGGAGTGGGGACCCAGAAAAGGGGAAATCATTTGAAATGTAAATAAAGAATACATCAAATAAAAAAAAAGATTTTGTGTGTTATATACATTCACTGTATGAACTCATTGTTTTTTCACAATATGTAAATTCAGTTATAATATGATATATATAATAATACGTACAATATACTATTTAATATCTTTATTTAGATATCTTAACAAAGATGTCTATATATTTAAGTAAATATAAAAATAAAAATTTAAACCTTTCAATTACCTTTATACCTTTAACATGAAGAGGTGCTGTATTTTGTCAAAGGTTCTTTCAGCATCTAATGAGTAGATCCTGTAATTTTTCCCCTTCATTGGTAAAGCCAGAAATCAAGGCAGTATGTTAGTGTTCTGTTCCACTCATTCACCATTCATCCACTCATTACACACTGAGTTGTCTCCACATCTTGCTGATTAAATTGCTCTGCATTGGATATACTTGTGAAAAGATCTTGAAAAAAAATCCTGATTTCAATTACTTGAGAGCATTATTCCTAAGTGGGATTTCTATATCACCAGCTGTTAAATATTTTGAGGAACCATTTTGAAGAGCACCATCCTATTTCCTATTTGTTATAAAAACTACATTAAACTGAAGAGAAATACTCATGAATAGAGTATAAATACTGCAAGAGTCCACTTAAGTAGACCCAGAAGCATCAGACACAATTGCATGATAGTTTTCAGAGGCTCAAGAGAGGACAAAATAGAAATTTGTTCTTCAATACAGTCCATAATCCATTATGCCAAAATTCAAGAGACCCACAGATGCACTTGGGAGTGTAGTTATTAGTGTTTTCAACACACAAAACTCTATTTAGAGTTGATCTGAGGAGAATCACTGCAACCTTAGCAACAGGAAAAGAACAAAGAACAAATTGTTGAAGAGAATTAAAAAAAAACAATCTTTATCAGTTCTGAATTTCTTTGGAGCAGCTCCCATTCAAAGGCAGAATTTACCTGATCTAAAGCCTTGTGCAATACTCATAGCTCTAATAAGTCAGAATGATGAGGGGTTAGACCTCTTTTTATTGAACGTCCCAGTCTCTGATCATTCAGACTAGATGATGGTAGAGACATTGATGACTTCTGGAAGACAGTTTAGCATCTCTATGTTTTCTTCCATTAAACTTTGTTTCTGAGAGGAAAGTAGAACTACATAATAAAGAGAATGGGTGTAATAAAGTTCATACCGCACTTCTGTGACAAGATTTAGTCTTGAAGTTAAGAGCTCAGACCCAGATGCTTTAGAGCTGTCTTCTCAGCTGAGAGCAACATGAGGAATTGCCTTCAGCAAGAAGATTCTTAGCATTTTCAACTATCTCTTTGGAGCAACTCCCATTCAAAGGCTCGATCCTCCATCTCAAGGTAGAAAAGTTGTCAAGGGCCACTTCAGTGTCACAGGCTGTCCAGAATGATTAAATTGGCTTCTGCACTGCTAGACAAATATTGTTTCTGGTCAATGCTCCTCCTTTAGCCTTCTAATAAGCTGCATGCAAACATGCCTCTCCACCTTCCCCCTCCCTGGAAAGCTGACCGAAGACAATTAAGTTTATACATAATTAGCTGTGTTATATAATTTGGTTAGTTTTAACTCAGAAGCCTCATTACAAATAATCAGGGCGAATTTGCAACTTAGCATTTCCCTTCGCCAAAGGCTTTTATGAGAAAAAGGTTGTTGAGACTATCTTCAGTGCTTAGGGTCTTATGCTAATCATGTGGCATTTGTCCTCTGTCCCTACTCACACAATTAATAACTTTTTTTTCACAGATTTCCAATTTTCTTGTGACTCCATACTTTACCTTCAATTGGTAGTCCCAAATGGCCAATGAAGGTTGTAGTTTTATGGCAGCGAGTACTCTGTGGCTACATTTTTCCCCCTTGACCAGATAAAACAAAGCTTGACCTCTAATAGATTAATAGCCATTCTTTCTGGAATTCATATTATAGCATACTTTGGATTCACAAAAAGTGGTTATTGAAAAATCCTTAGCAGATTAGATTATACTTACAAACAAGGGAATGAATGAAGTTATTTCACTCTGCTCAGTGAATTTTTTCCTCTGTTTATGCCCAAGTTATAATTTGCTATTAGAAGGACAGCTCTTTAATGTTTGTTTCCTGAGGATTGCTTTTAGTTTTGTTTTTCTATGTATTAATGAAAAATATCTTTGAAAACATTATGACAACTCATTTTCTATAACTAAAAAATATGTTCATTCAAAATTATATTTAATATTAATGGGATTATTTCCATATTTATGAAATATGTTATTTAGAATGGTTCATGTAACTATTTCTAAAATATTTAGCTTTTGATAATTTTCCTTTTCAAGAAATATATTATCCATTATTTGTATAATAAGAGCCAAAAATAAAATATAATGTTTTGACATATTGACAATCTGACCCTCACTACCTAATGCCTGACTCTGGGGAACTTTTATTACCTTAAACATTTCTAATGAGTCATGGCACCATATTAATGACCATTCTTGTGCTATAAAATTAACTACTTAAAAATAGAGTGAAACAAATATATAACCATGCAAGTATACACTGTTTTCTTTCTTTTCTTTTCTTTTCTTTTCTTTTCTTTTCTTTTCTTTTCTTTCCTTTTCTTCTTTTTGAGATATGGTTGAGTGGATATTTTTATTAGATATTTTCTTTATTTACATTTCAAATATTATCCCTTTTCTGGTTTCCCCTCCAAAATCTCCCTATCCCATCCCTTCTTCCCCTCTGTATTTGTCAGGCACTGGCAGAGCCTTTCAGGAGACAGCAGTATCAGGCCCCTGTCAGCAAATATTTGTTGGCATCCACAATAGTGTCTGGTTTGGTAACTGTATATGGAATGGATTCCCAGGTGGTACAGTCTCTGGATGGTCTTACCTTCAGTCTCTGCTCCACACCTTGTCTCTGTATCTCCTCCCATGGGTGTTTTATTCCCCCTTCTAAGAAAGATCAAAGTATCCATACTTTGGTCTTCCTTCTTCTGCTTCATGTGGTCTGTGAATTATTATATCTTGGGTATTTTGAGCTTCTGGACTAATATCCACTTGTAAGTGAGTGCACACCAAGTGTGTTCATTTGTGATTTGGTTACCTCACTCAGGATGTTTTTTTCTAGTCCCATCTATTTGCCTAAGAATTTCATGAATTCATTGTTTTTAACATCTGAGTAGCATTCCATTGTGTAAATGTACCACAGTGTCTATATCCATTCCTCTGTTGAGTATGCACTGTTTTCAGAGAGCACACTAGATCCAGACACTTTCCTGTCACTCCTATTCCATGACATTCATGAATCTTTTCACCCACGTCCTGCAGTCTTGCAGTGTGTTTCCTTCTTTGTGCTTAGGCCATTACTACACGACTCTTGCTTCCCATTTTCATTCCACTCACCATCTCATTATCACAACTTGTCATTGAATGTTCCTATTAATGAGGTTGACAACTTATCTCCAAATTCCTTATTGAATGTTTATTGAAACTTAAAGAGAAATCTTAAATGGAATAGGATTGTCTTTTATTAATATTCTCTATGATTCTTCTATGAGATCATCTTTTTCTTCATGTTATTTCATTCACATTTCTTTCTTTTCTTTTGGGAAAGCAAAACGGGAAATTTATTGAATGTGCCCATATTGGAAAGAAGGGCAAAATGATACCATGACTTGTCTTCCAACCTCAGACAATTTGAGCTCTTGAAGCAAAGTTAGCGCTTAAATATTGGGCCAGAGTTAAGCATGACTAAGTAGTATATAGTAGAGTTGTGATCACATTCTTCTGATGTATATTTGCCTCTTTTTAAAAATGGTCTAACTAGCTGAAATTTTCTTCCAGAAGACTTGCGGTGTTCTTTTCTCCCACTATGAAAATGTCATGGAATACCTGTCTCTCTGGATCAACTATGAGAAACACATGTGTCTCTTTTTAAAATATCTTCATTCTGCCTAACTCATTATATTTTTTGACCTTCGGCTCCATCACCCCAGTTTGGAACAGTCAGAAACAGTCATTAGCAGAATGAACAAGGTTAGAATACATCTAGTTAGTGGCATGTAGTTGTGCTAGATAATCATTTTTTCATAATCTCTAGGGCTTGATAACATTAGGCAAGAAGCAAATACATCTTCTCAGTTTGACACAGTGTCTCTCAGTGATGCTTGGGCTGGCTTCAAATTCCTGCTTCTGCTTCCAAATTCTAGAATTAAACATAGATGATTCCAAGTCTAGACTTACTTAAAAAATATTCTTCAGTCTTTATGAGAAGCTGTACATTGTATTGAGTCAAAAAATTTTCTAGCATTTGTTACAGATTTTGTTCTTCTTTAAATCAGCTTTTAAGCCAAGATACAAAGCAATGGTATTTAATTACAATATTTTTGTAGATAACAATAATTTATGTTGATCATCTAACTCTGCCAGTACCTGCCCAAATTCCCACGTCCAAATTCTTTCTGTCCAGCTTTCTCTCCACTTGTCTCTATTCTACATTTATAGGTGTTTCATTATCTTTCATTGCTCTATAGCCTACAAAATGTGTAATAACTTTTGTGATGAACAGTCATTTTTCATTTTTATACTATGTTTCTGAAAATGCACTTTTTGAAAGTGGCAATTAACATCAGCTACAAGAGCAACCTCACAACAAAAATAGCCTCTATTAATTAGAATACATAAATTTAGAAGGCCTTTCCATTAAGTTTTCTATCCTTGTTAATTCAAGTGGAAAAAACTCCCCGCCATTTACTTTAAAACTCATTAGTGCTTTAGTTCATGTAGTTCCTTCTGTGCATGTGGCTCAGAGTGAGGTGTGTGGCAGATCAATTGCTCAGTACCTGCTGCTAGTTGTGATTAAGAGACAGTGCTCACAGGAAAGTGTCTTATAATTACAACAAAAAGAGGTAATCAACACAAGCATTGTCTTTTCATACCTTAAAGAGAGACAGAGAAAAAAATTAAACTAGAACTGTTCCTTAAACATCACAACTCATTTAATAGAAGTCCTTTTCATGAAGTATTAACCACCCATTGGGATGCTTTCATAGCAAAAGTAGGTGTAATGTGCTTATAAGGAAATCGCTTGATATTTTAAAGCTTTGCATCTTTCTGGGGAAAAAAAAAACAGAAAAATGAAGACATGTTTATCAGCAGATGAGCTATTTCTCACCCATCTGAAAATTAGTAAGTTCCATAACCTTTCAGTGTCAAAGCTTAAAGGTTTTACTTTTCTCCATACAATTCTGAAACCTCTGCAAACAAACAATTTGAAAACAAAGCATACTAAGCACTTAAGCACAAATATTTCCTGTAAATAAAAGAAAATTGATTTGAAAATCACTTAAGTATATATTTTTAAAAATATGCGGTAAAGAGAAGAAACATGGAATTAAAAAGGAATTTTTAAATTAATCTCTTATGTATTCAATTTTAATAACCTTTTGGTTTGTTTTACTCTGAAGAGTCCTCAGAGATACATGCTTTGTACTACTCCATTTTATTTGAAAAATTAGATAGAAGTAGTTTAATCAGCAACAAATACTTAGAGACTTTCATTTGCATAACATACATAAATTCAGAGTTTCAATATAGATATAATTTTCATTTTAAGCTCACTTTGAAGAAGTGGATTGGTTTGTTTTTTGTTTATTGTTATATTTAAAAATCAAAAAAATTGTGAAGAAAACTAGGTAAGTCAATAACTGCAAGTCATCTAGGTGCCACAGTGAAAAGGATATAAAGAAAGGGCTTTTATGCAGTTGGTAATTAACGTTTCTGCCTAGGAAAATCAAGAGAGACATCATTACAGAAATTCTACTCAGCTTACTGTCACTTAAATGAAACTCTGTGAAACTATTATTTCCAATATTTGATTTTTAACTTCCTGCACATTTAGTCACAAACATGTTAAGCCTGATTTTATTTTTTGATAAATCAAAATTCATATAAAATTGGTGTGTATGTGTGTGTGTGTGTTTTCTTGCCTTACTTCATATCAACTGCATGATTTCCTGAAATCTGCAATCTAAATCTTCAAACATATGGGCTATCTTACAAATACATCATATATACATAAAGTATTAGTAATCATACAGATTTTTTTCTGAGCAATGAGAATTTTTATTATTATTACTGAGTCAATTATAATATTTCTGGCAGAAGCTTCAAGAAAAAAGAGCTGACTGTTATGGTTCCTACATTTGTCTAAAGTTAAGTGTTTAAACTTAAGTTCTATGTCGAGTTTCTCTTGCCAACATTGGTTATGGAGGCTGACCTAAGGATGACTGCATGCTCCCCTTTCTATTGCAAAGGAGAGGTTTACATTTCACATTCTCACTAGTAGTGTGATTCACACATTAAAGGAGCACTCAAGCTCTATTGAATTGCCATATAAGAGCATATTTTTTTATTGTCTATATTCTTTGTTTACATTCCAAATGATTTTCCCTTTCCTGGTTCCCCCCTCCCCATATGTCCCATAAGCCCTCTTCCCTCTGGCATTCTCCAGTAACCCCCATCCCACTTCTCTGTCCTGGTAATCCCCTACAATGCTGCATCAAGCCTTTCCAGGACCAGGGCCCTCTCCTTCCTTCTTCTTGGGAGGGATTTGATATGTGAGTTGTGTCTTGGGTATTCAGAGCTTCTGTGCTAATATCCACTTATCAGTGATTGCATTCCATGCGTGTTCTTTTGTGAATGAGTTACCTCACTTCAAATGATATTTTTCAATTCCAACCATTTGCCTAAGAATTTCATGAATTCGTTGGTTTTAATTGCTGAGTAGTATTCCATTGTGTAAATATATCACATTTTCTGTATCCATTCCTCCATTGAGGTACATCTGGGTTCTTTCCAGCTTCTGGCTATTATTAATAAGGCTGTTATAAAAATAGTGGAACGTGTGTTTTTATTGCATGCCTCTGGGTATATGCCCAAGAGTGGTATAGCATGATCCTCCGGAAGTGTCATGCCCAGTTTTCTGAGGAACCACCAGACTGATTTCTAGAGCGGTTGTACCAACTTGTAGTCCCACGAGCAGTGGAGGAGTTTCCTCTTTCTCCACATCCTTGCCAACACCTGCTGTCTCCCGAGTTTTTAATCTTAGCCATTCTGACTGGTGTGAGGTGAAATCTCAGGGTTGTTTTGATTTTCAATTCCCTAATGACTAATGATGCGGAACATTTCTTAAGGTGCTTCTCAGCCATTCGAAGTTCCTCAGGTGAAAATTCTTTGTTTAGCTTTGTTTACCCCATTTTTAATAGGGTTATTTGGCTCTCTGGGTTCTAACTTCTTGAGTTCTTTGTATATATTGGATATTAGCCCTCTGTCAGATGTAGGGTTGGTGAAGATCTTTTCCCAATTTGTTGGTTGTCAATTTGTCCTTTTGACAGTGTCCTTTGCTTTACAGAAACTTTGCAATTTTATGAGGTCCCATTTGTCAATTCTTGATCTTAGAGCATAATCTATTGGTGTTCTGTTCAGGAACATTTCTCCTGTGCCCATGTCCTCAAGGGTCTTCCCCAGTTCCTTTTCTATTAGTTTCAGTGTGTCTGGTTTCATGTGGAGGTCCTTGATCCACTTGGAGTTGAGCTTAGTATAAGGAGATAAAGATGGATCAATTTGCATTCTTCTGCATGCTGACCTCCAGTTGAACCAGCACCATTTGTTGAAAAGGCTCTTTTTTTCCACTGGATGTTTTCAGCTGTTTGTAGAAGATCAAGTGACCATAGGTGTATGGGTTCATTTCTGGGTCTTCAATCCTCTTCCATTGATCTACCTGCCTGTCACTGTACCAATACCATACAGTTTTTAATAATCTTGCCCTGTAGTATTGCTTGAGTTCCGGGATACTGATTCCCCCAGAAGTTCTTTTACTGTATAATTTTTTTAAAAGCACAGATATTCTTATTCACTAAGACATTAGAAACAATGCAAAACATTTTAAATTTATACGCAATAGAGTTTTCTTGGAAAGGTTATTTTCCTGATACCATGTTTTTTCTACAATAATTTGATTATAAGGTTTTATGAATATTATGACTCTAAAGAATGTATTTGTTTTCCTTATTTTGGTCTATATAGTAATTATATACATATATACATATATACATCATATATAGTATATTGGAGATTTTGCTGACTCAATCATGTATCAAGAATTTGTTTTCATGATTTAGTAGAAAAATTTCCAATCAATGTAAGCAATAGAAATAAAAGCTTAATAAGAAATAATTTTAACCTGCTTTATCTAGAAGGAATCTGTGAATAAAATTTATGTGTTGCCAAAAATGTTATTCATTAATGCATGTTTGGAAGATCAGCATGAATGTCCTGGCATGCACAGATCTCCAGTGTAAGCAGAAATGTTAAGCCCAAAGGATTGTCTTTTTAATTGGAAAGATGTAAACCTGTTGTCTATCCAGAAGTCTTGGAGTTGGAGGTGACCACCAGCCTGCTGGTCTGTGGTGTCTATTGTGCCAGGCCATAACAAGTGCCTAAAACAAAGTCTGGAGGTGCTTATAATCTAAATATCTCGTCAAGCCCCCACAACCATTACTGGAGATATGCAATAGTCTAAATGACCTCCATGATAGCTATATCTCTGAGATTAGAATAGATCCTTCCTTAGGCCCTAAGGATAAGTCAGGCAGCTAATCTCTAGAACCCAGCTTCTTACAAGAAGAAGCTCTGAGTTTACTTGTTTTTCTTTTTCTTTTTGTATTAGATATTCCCTTTATTTACATTTCAAATGCTATCCCCTTTCCAGCTCTTCCCTTCAGAAACCCCCTATCCCATCCTTCCTCCCCCTGCCTCTATGAGGGTGCTCCCCCATCCATCTAATCACTCCCACCTTCCTTCTCTGGTCATATCTGGTATCTCCAATCGTGAATATGCTCCCAATAGTGAAGTTGGTATGACAAAAATAAATGAATGAATGAATGAATTAATTAATTAATTAATAAAATCAGCAAACTTACCCACTGAAACTCTGTGTGCTTTATTTCTTGCCAGTTTCTTCTCAACAAATAAAAATTTTAAAAAGGGGGATAAAAATGTTTCATTTAATTAATTTGAACATTTTATTTATTTATTTATTTATTTATTTATTTATTTATTTATTTACATTGCAAATGATTTCCCCTTTTCTGGGTCCCCACTCCCCGCAACTCCCATAAGCCCTCTTCTGTCCCCCTATTCTTCCATCCACCCCTTCCCACTTCCCTGTTCTGGAATTCCCCTATACTCTTGCACTGAGTCTTTCCAGAACCAGGGGCCACTCCTCCATTCTTTTTGGACATCATTTAATTTGTGGATTATGTCCTGGGTATTCAAAGTTTCTAGGCTAATATCCACTTATCACTGAGTGCATACCATGATTGATCTTTTGAGACTGGGTTAACTCACTTAGTATGATGTTCTCCAGCTCCATCCATTTGTCTAAGAATTTCATGAATTCATTGTTTCTAATGGCTGAATAGTACTCCATAGTGTAAATATACCACAATATTTGTATCCATTCCTCCGTTGAAGGACATCTAGGTTCTTTCCAGCTTCTGGCTACTACAAATAGGGCTGCTATGAACATAGTGGAGCATGTGTCCTTATTGCATGCTGAAGAATCCTCTGGGTATATGCCCAGTAGTGGTATAACAGGGTCCTCAGGAAGTGACATGCCCAGTTTTCTGAGGAACCACCAGACTGATTTCCAAAGTGGTTACACCATCTTGCAATCCCACCAGCAGTGGAGGAGTGTTCCTCTTTCTCCACATCCTCGCCAACACCTGCTGTCTCCTGAGTTTTTAACCTTAGCCATTCTGACTGGTGTGAGGTGAAATCTCAGGGTTGTTTTGATTTGCATTTCCCAAATGATTAATGATGTTGAACATTTCTTAAGGTGTTTCTCAGCTCTCCGAAGTTCTTCATGTGAAAATTCTTTGTTTAACTCCGTACCCCACTTTTTAATGGGGTTATTTGATTCTCTGGGTTCTACTTTCTTAAGTTCTTTGTATATATTAGATATTAGCCCTCTGTCGGATTTAGGGTTGTTGAAGATCCTTTCCCAGTCTGTTGGTTGACGTTTTGTCCTTTTGACGGTGTCCTTTGCCTTACAGAAACTTTGTAGTTTTATGAGGCCCCATTTGTTAATTCTTAGAGCATAAGCTATTGGTGTTCTATTCAGGAATTTTTCCCCTGTGCCCATGTCCTCCAGGGTCTTCCCCAGTTTCTTTTCAATTAGTTTCAGTGTGTCAGGTTTTATGTGGAGGTCCTTGATCCATTTGGAGTTGAGCTTGGTATAAGGAGATAAGAATGGATCGATGCGCATTCTTCTGCATGCTGACCTCCAATTGAACCAGCACCATTTGTTGAAAAGACTATCTTTTTTCCACTGGATGCTTTCAGCTCCTTTGTCAAAGACCAAGTGACCATAGGTGTGTTGGTTCATTTCTGGGTCTTCAATCCTATTCCATTGATTCGCTTGCCTGATATTGTACCAATACCATGCAGTTTTTATCACTATTGCTCTGTAGTAGAGTTCAAAGTCTGGGATATTGAATCCCCCTGAAGTTCTTTTACTGTTGAGAATAGTTTTAGCTATCCTGGGTTTTTTGTTATTCCAGATGAATTTGAGAATTGCTCTTTCTAGCGCTATGAAGAACTGGGTTGGGATTTTTATGGGAATAGCATTGAATCTGTAGATTGCCTTTGGCAAGATGGCCATTTTAACTATATTAATCCTGCCAATCCACGAGCATGGAAGGTTTTTCCATTTTCTGAGATCTTCTTCGATTTCCTTCTTCAGAGATCTGAAGTTCTTGTCATATAGGTCTTTTACTTGTTTGGTTAGAGTCACCCCAAGTTACTTTATGCTGTTTGTAGCTATTGTGAAGGGGGTCATTTCCCTAATTTCTTTCTCAGTCTGCTTGTCCTTTGAATATATAAAGGCTACTGATTTGCTTGCGTTGATTTTGTAGCCAGCCACCCTGCTGAAGTTGTTTATCAGCTGTAGGAGTTCTCTAGTAGAGTTTTTAGGGTCACTTAAGTATACGATCATATCATCTGCAAATAGTGATAGTTTGACTTCTTCCTTTCCAATTTGTATCCCTTTTACTTCCTTCTGTTGTCTAATTGCTCCAGCTAGGACTTCAAGAACTTGCATTCATTTTAATTAATTTTGGAATTTTAAAAAGGAATTTATTTTTTCCTCGTGGAAATATTCAGTCCTTGGTGTTTCAGCATTAATGTTAAGTCTATCAGTTCTCTCAGTAATTTGAAGATAATCAAGGAAAGACAATCAGAAAAATATACCACCTGAAAAGTGCACTGAACCGGACTAAACTTACAAGAAAAACGTCACAGTCTTGGGATTGTGTAGGGACTATTAGGGGGTCGTGGTAGCTGTGGGGTTCAGTTTTTGCTGGAATAAACAAGTGAGAAGCATGGAGCCTGTGTGTACCAGGATACGGCTGCACATTGTCTGGAACACTGAAGGAGCAGGAAGGAGGGTGGGGTGGCAGGATAGAGAAAGGAAGTTTAAGAAAGGTTGAAACCATTGTCTATTTCCTTTGTATCCTCCTCTAATCCTTTTATTGAAGTGTTTCAGCAGTTTTCCATTGTCAGTGGTGAATCCATAAACCCAAACCTGATATGATGCATGTAATGTCTATCCTAACTGTTCCACTACTGCATGGTCTCTGAGCTCTAGGTTTTTAAATGAACTGAAAAATTCTAGTATAGACAGATGCAATTCAGTAAGTAAAGGGCAAATCCTGGCATCTAAGACAAAAATTGTCCTACTAGTAAAAATCTCTATTCTGCAGCTTATGTCGAAGTGTTATATTCATCCATGCTCCTGTTATGTTTGACGAGTGCTTTATTTGAAAATAAATTTTGCATTATTTTCCTGTAACTTAAAAATTAGATTAAACTGAATTAATTTTTCCTTTCAAAATAACAAGTAATTATCATTTCCATGGCATTTAAAAAGGATTCTGAGGATAATTAGACACAATAAAAAATTTCGTATTCCTGTCAATATCAGAAAAACACTACAAGGATCTAAGAAGAAACTACACACACAAATTCATAGCAGAATCCTAGAAGATTCTGTTCCTTCAATTTTTAAGTTTAGAAATAATACAATAACAATAATGTGTACTTATTTTTATTTTTTATTTTATAATATATAGGAATATTTTGTTTTCATGTATGTAGTGGCTATTCCTGGTTGTCAACTTGACTATATCTGGAATGGACTACAGTCTAGAATTGGAAGGCTCACCTATGATCCTAATTTGGAGGCTCAGAGATACAAGTTTCTGACCTGGATCTTGGCATGGAGACCTTGAAGCATAGTGGCTAAGACAAGGAGATCTCTGAATTCAAGATCATTTGGGATTAAAGGCATGGATGCACAAACCTTTAATCCGGGCCACACCCTCTGCTGGAAACCCACACGCCAATAATCTGGGCCACACCCTCTGTTGGAGACCTACAGCCTTTTTAATCTGGGCTACACCCTCTGCTGGAGATATATAAGGACATTGGAAGAAGGAAGACTCTCTCTCATTCTTCCTTGCTTGCTTGCCTCATGGGACTAAGAAACTGCTAGATCCTTGGACTTCCATCCACAGCTGCTGCTGATCATTGTTGCGGAGTTGGACTATAAACTGTAAGTCATTGACAAATTCCCTAACTATATAAAGACTATCCATATGTTCTGTGACTCTAGAGAACCCAAACTAATACAATGTATGTCTGTATACCATGTGTTTTTTGTGTGATGCCCAGAAAAGTCAGAAGAGGGCATCAGATTCTCTGGAACTGTAGTGATAGACTATTCTGAGTCAATAATCAGGTGCTGGGTATTAGATCCAGTTCCTCTGCAATAGCCACAAGTACTTTCAATTTTTGAGTCATTTCTCTAGACCTTAATGTTGATTGCTCTATCTATGAACTGCTATTCTATATACTGAGTCTCCTTTTTGAATCATTCCATATAAACTTCTGTCAAGATTCAATACAATAGCAGTCTCTCTGTGTCACCTGCAACAAATACCTCAAATCAACTTCTACAGCTCAAGCATTTATAGGAATCCTATTATTAAAAAAAATTAAACAAACAAAAAACAATGTTTGTCCATAATTGGACATCTAACACTTCTTGCTCGATAGAGAAGAATGGGAAAAAATAACTAGAAAATTCATTTTATGATATGGAACAAAATATAAGAAAATATTTTGAAAACCCTTGCATTCTGTGTAAACATGAAACTCAGCCTTAGAACATGAATTAGGTCATGAGTAGCCAGTTTGAATATTTTATGTGGGTAAGAAATGGGAAGGTTTCAGGACATTGCTTCCTGACATAGCGAATCTTTGTAAAATCTAGGACTGTATCTAACTTGATTTGATTACTTTTTAATGATTTTTAACCTGATGTTGGTTACAACTTAGTAAAAATAAACTGTAGTGTATTAGAGACTTGATTTGAAATGTAAAAAGTTGACACATTCATAAGAACTCCAGGTGACATTGCACAGTTCAAAATCAAAATATATTGAGAGTATAAAACTTAATTTGGTTTAGTCAGAAAATGTTCATAACTTCCCACACAATAAATTTTAAAGTGCAAATCAAAATAAATGAATGGCTTTCTTGCCATCGCAAGGACTGTGCATCCCTGTCCCTCACCTTGACACTTGTGCTTTTATGTACCCGGGATGATTTCACTCTTCCTTGCTAAGGTTTCAGGTCACAGATTAGAAAGACTTTTTCTATTGCATCTTAGAAGATCATCTTTGGGCCCAGCTAGTTATCACTGCTATGTATTCCTTAGGAGTCTCTGTGTCAACAATGTCATGAGGTCGACATTTTCACTTCAGTTATCTGACTAAACCAGTAATTTTTACATGTGGTCACGTATTTGCTATAATCATCTCTCATACAGAAAAGAAAATTTATTACATTAAAACTGCTTTTCTAAATAGGAAAAAGTAGATATTCTATAAACTTGCATGTTGCTGATGAGAAATAAAATGTCTGTAACTGTATGGCATGCAAAGCTCTCATACTTGTATTTAAATCAAAGCAGGTCTTCAGGCTTGTTTGAAAAGAATCATTTGTGGGTAAGTTGGTGTTCCACTCGTGTTGGTGGGAGACCAGCTTCAGCCCCTATGTTTCCCAAGGATAAGAAGCTCAGCTTGTGTCACCCATACAAAGACATCCCAGAGCATCCTCCATCCCAGGCCAACACCTAGTTCCGAAGATGGCCCCCACTGATTTCCACTCTCATTCTCAACCATCTTTTGTTACCTCCTTCTGCACCTTATCAGTGTCCCCATGCCGCTCTCTCTCACCAGTTCCCTCTCTCCATCCATCTTCAATGACTATTTTGTTTCCTCTCGGAGTAAGATTCATGCATTCTTGCTTAGATCCTCCTTAAACTCAGGTTCTTTGAGTCTGTTGAATATAGAATGGTTATCCTGTCCTTTACGGGTAATGTCTAATTATAAGCGATACATATAAGTGTGTGTGTGTATATATATATATATATATATATATATATATATATATATATATATATATATATATATATGCATATACACTGTATACACACACACACACACACACACACACATACACACACACACATCTTCCCTGGTGGGTCTGCATTAAAACCTTCAAGCCAAATATTGGTCCTGCCTACAAGATGTGCAGGGAATGGAACACATAGTGAAGGCACAGCCAACCAATGTTTGTCCAACATGATACCCATCCAATAGAAGAGAGTCAGACCATGCCACTGTTAATGATACCCTGCTATGCTTTCAGACAGTATTAGCAACTTTCTTCTGAAAGTCTTCATCCAGCAGCAGATAGAAAGAGATGCAGAGATGAAATGCCAAGCATCAAGCAGAGCTAAGGGAGGAGTAGAATTGAGCAAGTCTAAGAAGTCAAGTACCCCGAAAGAAGACCTAGAGGATCAACTAATCTGGGCCCACTGGGGTTACCGGAGATTGAACCACCAAACAACAAGTATTCAGGGGCTAGACCTAGCTGCCCCACCCCTTCACATTTGTAGCAGATGACCAGCTTCCAGCTGGTCCACTAACAATTGGAGCAGGGATTGTCTCTGACTCTGTTGCCTGCCATTGTACCACTTCCCCTAACTAGACTGCTTGGTTAAGCCTCCATGAGAGAGGATGTATTTAGTTCTGCAGGGACTAGATATCCCAAAAGAGGGTGGCACTCAAGAGAGGCTTCCTCCTCTCTAAAAAGAGGATCAGATAATGAGGGGAGGAATTTGTAAGGGCAGGACTGGAAATAGAGGAGGGAGGGAACAATGTGAGTGGGTTATAATGTAAATAAAAAAGTAAATTATGGAAAGAAAAATAATTTGAAGAGAAATATATTTAAAAACCTTTGTCTCCCAAATAATTTTTTTTAATTGTTTGAGACTATAACTACAGAACTCACAGAGGAAGATCCTCTTGATTTGTTAAGTCATGCTGTCGACTGCCTTCTATTTTTGGTCATTTTCATAGATTGGTACTACCTCTTCCTAGCCTTGGTCAAAGAAATTTCTTACAGCAGTGGGTAGTGCTTAATACAGAGGCTAAACTCTTCAAACAACTGATAAAATAATCATGTGAGAGTGCAAACCAAGCCATACAACCCAGGGCAATGGAAGACACTCAAGAACTCCCCTACCCTTGAGGTCTAGTGCAGCAGATGCCACTTCAATACACAGCAAATATGTGATGAAGAGGTAGAAAAGAGAAAAATGCAGAACATGTGCTATGGAGAGAGGCAGAACTGAAGCTAGGGGAGACCCCCAAGAGAGAGTGGGCAATATCTACACTGTTATAGCCCAGTAGGATTAGCAGGCTATTCTGCAACAGTCTAGAGCTTATGCAGATTGAGACTCATCTTGAAACTTCCTACAGGGCAGCAGGGTTCCCTAGCTTCTGAGTAAGATGGAGGCCCAAGATGGAGAAAGTTTCACTTTCTGGATTAGGACTTTCTTAAAGGACCATTTCAGTCCATGATTGCACTTGAGGCATTGTTGGTGCCCCAGACTCAATGATGCCTGAGATCCAAGTGATCATATGAGGTATATGCTGGTACCTGATGCCTTGGTGATATTCTCTGGATTTCCTGCCTGGGGGTAAGGGAGATACCCTGATGTGAGTGGCATTTGCAGCAGCTGAATCATGGCTTGTGCAGCCACTGAGAGCCATGAGTGGGTTGGTGGTCTTGCCTGGCTAAGGACCATGTTGATGTCTGCAGCCCGCATTACACCTAAGAATGTGGATATTTGTGATATGAGCTGCCTACTGAATACCAAGTTAATGTTCATGGGCAAGTGAGGCAAGCTGGCACTGCCTCCTCCTGGGAGAGCTGGCCTCGCCCCTGGTGGGAGAGCTGCTCCTCCCCTTAGGGGAGAGCTGGCCCCACCCCTTGTAGGAGAGTTGGCCCCTCACCACTTTGTCCACACCAGGGCTTTTCTCCATTGTTGGATTCACACTCAGACGCAGGCAGAGTCATCCACCCTTAATGGGCTGGCCATTCAAAATGTCATGATTCTCCAGTGAGCACATAACGAACTTGTTTTGCTTTGGTTTTGT
Source organism: Apodemus sylvaticus (assembly GCF_947179515.1). Lineage (NCBI taxonomy): Eukaryota > Metazoa > Chordata > Mammalia > Rodentia > Muridae > Apodemus > Apodemus sylvaticus. The sequence continues at coordinate 11,763,715 of NC_067479.1, forward strand.
TGTTTTCTATTTTTTCTTTTTTTTAATTTTTCTTTCTTTCTTTCTTTCTTTCTTTCTTTCTTTCTTTTTTCTTTCTTTCTTTCGTTCTTTCTTTCTTTGTTTCTTTCTCTTTTTTTGTCGGGAGTATCAGATCACAGGGTGTTTGGGGCAGACATGGGAAAACTGATAGGTGAGTACCCTCCAACCCATTGATGTGAAAGTTCCAAATAATCAAAAATAAATAATTTTTTTAAAAGAAGCCTTGTCATTGGTGGAGCATATTTATCATTCCTGCTCCCAACGTTAAACCTGGAGAATGGGAGAAATTCTGCACAGGGCTGCATTCTAGACATGACATAGCAGTTGCCAGATGTATCTGCACCAGCTGTGGTAATACACATGTGATTTGTGTAAGAAAAACTTAGCTAAAAATAAGAAATGTAGGAAGGGGGGTTCTTAAAGACCATACCTAGCTGAAATGATAGCTGCTGTGGGGAAGTCAAGCTTGTTGAAACAGATAATCAATTTATAAGAATTGAAAGTGGATGGTTTTCTTAAAAACTTATATAGTATCACATTTTTCTCAGTATAATCTTTTCCAAACTATCTACCTTTAATATTTGAAGGAAGATCATATCTCTGCTTCGGGATCCAGAACAGCCTGGGCTGCCACGCCACATCTCCAGGTCCTAAAAGACAAAAGAGGGGCATCCAGGAGGCCGGCTGGGAGGAGTCAGTGTGCTCTGGTGAGTCCAGCAGGCCCCAGCTGGAGCCTTCAGGTATCTGCTTCGGGATGTAAACAGCCTAGGCCACAGCACTAAGTCTCCAGGAAGTGCAAGAGACCTGGTGTGGACCCAGAAGCAGACTGGGAGCACACAGCTTGCTCCTGAAGCACAGAGCTTAGGTTCCCGTCTTGAGGCCTCTGGCGGGAGCCTCCAGATCTCCGCTTTGGGATCCAGAACAGCCTGGGCTGCAACGCCACAACTCCAGGTCCTGCGAGACTCAAGAGGGGCATCCAGGAAGCCGGGTGGGAGGAGTCAGTGTACTCTGCTGAGTCCAGCAGGCCCCTGTGGGAGCCTTCAGCTGTATGCTTCCGGATGTGAACAGCCTGGGCCACAGCACCCTGTTTCCACGCAGTGCAGGAGGTCAGTTGTGCACCAGAGGCCACCTGGGAAGAGGCAAGTTGCACTGGTGAGTCCAGCATTGACAAGACCAACTAACACCAGTGAAAACTAGATGGCAAAAGGCAAACGCAGGAACGTCACTAACAGAAATCAAGGCAATATGGCCGCATCTGAACCCAATTCTCCTTTAACAGCATGTCCTGGATACTCCAGCACACCAGTAAAACAAGATTTCGATTTAAAATCACTGGTCATGATGCTGGTACAGGAACACATGAAGGACATACTTAAAGAAATTCAGGAGAAAATGGATCAAAAGTTAGAAGCCCTTACAAGGGAAACACAAAAATCATTGAAAGAAATCCAGGAGAATACAAAAGCCAATAAGGAGGAAACGGAAAAATCACTTAAAGAAATACAGGAGAACTTTGGTCAACAGGCTGAGGTCATGAAAGAGGAAACACAAAAATCTCTTAAAGAAGTACAGGAAAGCACAAACAAGCAAGTGAAGGAGCTAAGCAAAACCATCCAGGATCTAAAATTAGAAGTAGAAACAACTAAGAAAACTCAAAGGGAGACAACTTTGGAGATAGAAAACCTTGGTAAGAAATCAGGGGACATAGATGCAAATATCATCAACAGAATACAAGAGATAGAAGAAAGAATCTCAGATGCTGAAGATTCCATAGAAACCATGGACTCAACAGTTAAAGAAAATGCAAAATGCAAAAAGCATGTACCCCAAAATATCCAGGAAATCCAGGACACAATGAGAAGACCAAACCTAAGGATTATAGGCATAGATGAGAGTGAAGATTTACAACTTAAAGGGCCAGCAAATATCTTCAATAAAATTATGGAAGAAAAATTCCCTAACCTAAAGAGAGCGATACCCATGAATATACAAGAAGCCTACAGAACTCCAAACAGACTGGACCAGAACAGAAATACCTCCCGTCGAATAATAACCAAAACCTCAAATGTTCTAAACAAAGAAAGAATATTAAAGGCAGTAAGAGAAAAAGGCTAAGTAACATATAAAGGAAGACGTATGAGAATCACACCAGACTTCTCACCAGAGACCACGAAAGCTAGAAGATCCTGGGCAGATCTCATGCAGACTCTAAGAGAACACAAATGCCAGCCAAAACTACTATACACAGCAAAACTCTCAATCACCATAGATGGAGAAACTAAGATATTCCATGACAAAACCAAGTTTACCCAATATCTATCCACAAACCCAGCCCTACAAAGGAAAATAGGAGCAAAACACCAATACAAGGAGGGAAACTTCACCCTGGACAAAGCAAGATAGTAGCCTTCTCTCATCAACACCAAAAGAAGTTAACCAATCAAATTTAAAAAATAACATAAAAAATGACAGGAAGTAACAATCACTATACCTTAACATCAATGGACTCAGTGCCCCAATAAAAAGACATAGACTAACTGACTGGATATATAAACAGGACCCTACATTTTACTGCATACAGGAAACACACCTCAGGGTCAAAGACAAACACTACCTTAGGGTAAAAGGCTGGAAGACAATTTTACAAGCAAATGGTCTCAGGAAACAAGCTGGAGTAGCCATTCTAATATCAGATAAAATTGACTTTCCACACCAAGTCATCAAAAGAGACTCCGAGGGACACTTCTTGTTGGTCAAAGGAAAAATGCAACAAGAAGAACTCTCAATCCTGAACATCTTTGCTCCAAATGCAAGGGCTCCCTCATTCATAAAAGAAACTTTACTAAAGCTTAAAGCACACATTGTACCTAACACAATAATTGTGGGTGACTTCAACACTGCACTTTCCTCAATGGACCAATCAGGAAAACAGAAACTGAACAGGGACAAAATGAAACTAATTGAAACTTGGATGAATTAGATTTAACAGATATATATATAGAACATTCTATCCTAAAGCAAAAGAATATACATTTTTTTCAGCACCTCATGGTACCTTCTAAAAATCAACCATATAACTGGTCACAAGACAGACCTCAACAAATATAAGAAGATCGAACTAATCCCATGCTTCCTATCAGATCAGTATGGAATAAAAGTGGTGTTAAATAGCAACAAAAACAACAGAAAAACCACATACATGTGGAAACTGAACAATATTCTACTCAATGATACCTTGGTCAAGGAAGAAATAAAGAAAGAAATTAAAGACTTTTTACAACTTAATGAAAATGAAGACACAACATACCCAAATCTATGGGACAGAATGAAAGCAGTGCTAAGAGGAAAACTCATAGCCCTCAGTGCCTCCCAAAAGAAAATGGAGAGAGCATACACTACAAGCTTAATGACACACCTAAAAGCCCTGGAACAAAAAGAAGCTATTTCACCTAGGAGGAGTAGAAGGCAGGAAATCATCAAACTCAGGGCCGAAATCAATCAAGTAGAAACAAAGAGAACCATACAAAGAATCAACAAAACCAGGAGCTGGTTCTTTTAGAAAATCAAAAAGGTAGATAAACCCTTAGCCAGACTAACCAAAGGGCACAGAGACAGTATCCAGATTAACAAACTTAGAAATGAAAAGGGAGATATAACAACAGAAACTGAGGAAATTCAAAAAATTATTAGATCCTACTACAAAAGCCTATACTCAACACAACTGGAGAATCTGGAGGAAATGGACGGTTTCCTAGACAGATATCCGACACCAAAACTAAATCAGGATCGAATAGATCATCTAAACAGTCCCATAACACCTGAAGAAATAAAACAGGTCATAGAAAGTCTCCCAACCAAAAAAAGCATGGGACCAGATGGCTTCAGTGCAGAATTCTATCAGACCTTCAGAGAAGACCTAACACCAATACTCTTCAAACTATTCCACAGAATAGAAACAGAAGGAACTCTACCCAACTCGTTCTATGAAGCCACAATTACGCTGATACCAAAACCACACAAAGATCCAACAAAGAAAGAGAACTTCAGGCCAATTTCTCTTATGAATATTGATGCAAAAATACTTAATAAAATTCTTGCCAACCGAATCCAAGAACACATCAAAATGATCATCAACCATGATCAAGTAGGCTTCATCCCAGGGATGCAGGGATGGTTCAATATACAGAAATCCATCAATGCTATCCACTACATAAACAAACTCAAAGAAAAAACCATATGATCATCTCATTAGATGCATAAAAAGCATTTGACAAAATTCAGCATCCTTTCATGCTAAAAGTCTTGGAAAGAACAGGAATTCAAGGCCCAAACCTAAACATAGTTAAAGCAATATACAGCTAACTGGTAGCCAACATCAAACTAAGAGGAGAGAAACTTGAAGCAATCCCACTAAAATTATGGACTAGACAAGGCTGTCCTCTCTCTCCATATCTTTTCAATATAGTAATTGAAGTTCTAGCTAGAGCAATTAGACAACATAAGGAGGTCAAGAGGATACAAATTGGAAAGGAAGAAGTCAAATTATCACTATTTGCAGATGACATGATAGTCTACTTAAGTGACTTGAAAACCTCCACCAGAGAACTCCAACAGCTGATAAACACCTTCAGCAAAGTGGCTAGTTATAAAATCAACTCAAGCAAATCAGCTGCCTTCCTATACTCAAAGGATAAGCAGGCTGAGAAAGAAATTAGGGAAATGACACCCTTCACAATAGCCACAAACAATATAAAGTATCTTGGTGTGACTCTAACCAAACAAGTGAAAGATCTATTTGACAAGAACTCCAGGTCCCCGAAGAAGGAAATGGAAGAAAACCTCAGAAAATGGAAAAATCTGCCATGCTCATGGATCGACAGGATTAATATAGTTGAATTGGCCATCTTGCCAAAAGCAATCTGCAGATTCAAGGCAATCCCTATCAAAATCCCAACTCAGTTCTTCACAGAGTTAGAAAAAAACAATTCTCAAATTCATCTGGAATTACAAAAAACCCAGGATAGCTAAAACTATTCTCAACAACAAAAGAAATTCTGGGGGAATCAGTATCCCTGACTTCAAGCAATACTACAGAGCAATAGTCTTAAAAACTGCATGGTATTGGCACAGTGACAGACAAGTGGACCAATGGAATAGAATTGAAGATCCAGAAAGGAACCCACATATCTACAGTCACTTGATCTTCGACAAAGGAGCCAAAAACATCCAGTGGAAAAAAGATAGCCTTTTCAACAAATGGTGCTGGTTCAATTGGAGGTCAGCATGCCGAAGAATGCGAATTGATCCATTCTAATATCCATGTACTAAACTTCACTCCAAGTGGATCAAGGACCTCCATGTAAAACCAGACACACTGAAACTAATAGAAAAGAAAGTGGGGAAGACGCTAGAGGACATGGGCATGGGGGAAAAGTTCCTGAACAGATCACCAATAGCTTATGCTCTAAGATCAATAATTGACAAATGGGACCTCATAAAATTACAAAATTTATGTAAGGCACAGGACACTGTTAAAAGGAAAAAATGGCAACCATCCAATTGGGAAAGGATATTCACCAACCCTACATCTGATAGAGGGCTAATATCTAATATATACAAGGAACTCAAGGAGTTAGACCCCAGGGAAGCAAATAACCCTATTAAAAAATGGGGCCCAGATCTAAACAAAGAATTTTCACCTGAAGAAATTCAGATGGCCGAGAGGCACCTTAAGAAGTGCTCAACATCATTAGTCATTAGGGAAATGCAAATCAAAACAACACTGTGATTTCACCTTATATCAGTCAGAAGGGCTAAGGTCAAAAACTCAGGAGACAGCAGGTGTTGGCGAGGATGTGGAGAAAGAGGAACACTCCTCCACTGCTGGTGGGGCTGTAAGATGGTACAACCACTTTGGAAATCAGTCTGGTTATTCCTCAGAAAACTGGACATGACACTTCCGGAGGACCCCGCTATACCTCTCCTGGTCATATACCCAAAGGATTCCCAGTCATGCAGTAAAGACACATACTCCATTATATTCATAGCAGCCTTATTTATAATAGCCAGAACCTGGAAAGAACCCAGATACCCCTCAAAGGAGGAATGGATACAGAAAATGTGGTATATTTACACAATGGAATACTACTCAGCAATTAGAAACAATGAATTCACAAAATTTTTAGGCAAATGGTTTGATCTGGAAAATATCATCCTAAGTGAGGTAACCCAGTCACAAAAGATAATGCATGGAATGCAATCTCTGATAAGTGGATATTAATTAGCCCAGAAGCCCTGAATACCCAAGGCACAAATCACATAACAAATGACTCCCATGAAGAAGTATGGAGAAGGTCCTGATCCTGGAAAGGATTGATCTAGCATTGGAGTGGAATATAATGGCAGAGGAAAAAAAGGAGGGAGGTGATTGGAGAATGGATGGAGAGAAGAAGTTTTATGGGACATATGGGGATGGGGGGATCCGGGAATGGGGAAATCATTTGGGATGTAAACAAAGAATATAGAAAATAAAAATATAAAAAGAAATATTTGACGGAAGAACATTTTTAAGAAATAAGGAAACTAGATATTAATGAAAGCTTTGTAGATTATACATTTTTGTTTATTTGTTTGTTTATTTATTTATTTATTTATATTTGCATTCCAGATTTTATTTCTTCTCGATCTACCCTCCAATTATTCCACATCCCATACCTCCTCCCTGCCCCTCACTCCCCACCCCACGAGACCTCTAAATACCCTGGGGCCTCCAGTCGCCTAAGGGTTAGGTGCATCTTCTCTGACTGAACCCAGACCCTGAAGTCCTCTGTTATATGTGTTGGGAGCCTCATATCAGCTGGTGTATGCTGCCTGTTTGGTGGTCCAGTGTCTGAGAGATCTCTGTGGTACAGGTTAATTGAGACTGCTGATCCTCCTACAGGGTCGCCCTCCTCTTCAGCTTCTTCCAGCTTTCCCCTCATTCAACCAGAGGGATCAGAAGCTTCTATCCATTGGTTGGGTACAAATATCTGTATGTGACTCTTTCAGCTGCTTGTTGAGTCATAGGCAGTCATGATAGAGCCCCTTTTGTGAGTGCTCCATAGCCTCTGTAATAATGTCAGGACTCAGGAACTCCCTTTGAGCTGGCTTCCTTTTGGGCCTGTTGCTGGACCGTTTTTTGCTCAGCCTCCTCTCCATTTCCATCCCTGTAGTACTTTGAGACAGGGACAATTATGGGTCAAAGTATTGAATGGGGGATAGCAACCCCATCCCTCACTTGATGCCCTGTCTTCTTGCTGGAGGTGAGCTTTACAAGTTCCCTCTCACCATTGTAGGACATTTCATTTATGGTCCCTCCCATTGAGTCCTGAAAGTCCTCCCAACCTCTCAAGGTTACCTGTTTCCATTCTTTCTGCTGGCCCTCAGGGTTTCAGTTCTTTTCCTCCACCCAATACCCAAATCATGCTCCCTTCTTTGCCCCATCTTCTTTCTCTCTCATGTCCCTCCCTTCCTCCTGTTTGTGGGTGTTTTCTTCTCCCTCCCAAGTGGTACTGAGGCATCCTTACTTGGGCCCTTCAGCTTGTTGACCTTTTTGAGTTCCATAGACTGTATCTTGGGTATTCTGTGCATTTTTTTGGTTAATATCCACTTATTAGTGAGTATATGCATGAGTACATACAAGTGTACAAGTACATGCATATCCTTTTGGGTCTGAGATACCTCACTCGGAATGATATTTTCTAGTACTATCCATTTCTCTAAAATCTCAGGATGTCCTTGTACTTAATAGCTGACTTTTGTAAAACAAAAAAATTAAAAAAAAAGATATCCTTAACTAAAATTTAGTAAGCTAAAAAAAGTGTTCTTTTGTAACCTGTGAATATTAATACAATATTCAAGATCACAAGCAGAATTATGCTTCTTCAGGAAAAGAATAAATTCAAACTGTAAAGTTAACTTTATGTAAAAAGGGTTTCTAATAGTAAATATTAGGTCATTTTCCCTTACGTTAAAATACCATTAACAATCAAGTGAGGGTTGCATATATGAGTTTTTGTTATTTTTTGTTTGTTTATTTGTTTAGTTTGTTTTTTTGTTTACTTTGTGGTTTTGCGGTCAGAATGCTATAATACAACATTGGAGGGAAGGTTTAGTGGAAAGAGCTGAAGAATAATGAGCACACTGCAAATACAACCAGAAGTAGAGCCAACCAGAAGTCAAGTAGGGCTTATGAAGAACTTCAGTGCTTGCCTAGAAATACCCACTCGCAAAGTTTCACCTTTAAATGTCCCACAACCTTCCCAAACAGTGGGAGCAAATGAGTGTGTTCAAAATCATGTAGTTACAGGGAATAGTTTACAGCTGCAACATTTGTATAAAAACATTTGGCAGGGTTTATACCACAACATGTAATAATGTATCACAATAGCACTCAGTATCTATACTAACAAATAGCTGCTCTGACCTACTGCTTTTATTTTGGTATCTCCTGTCTTCAACCATTTAAATCTTTACGGCCATGCATGGTGGTATGTCTTGATTGTCAGTTTGACTGGTTTTAGAATTTTAAGAGAGTCAATGAGGGCTTTTCTAGAAAATGTCACATAGGAAGGAAGGTCCACTTCCACATGAATAGGAGTCCCAAAGACTCAGACTGGATGAAAGGGAAGAAAAGAAAAAATCACCTAGGACCCAACACTCTGCTCTCCTTCCTGCTCTGCAAAGCTGAGATAGTACCAGGCAGATACTTGGGTTGCTGTGACTCTCTCCATGCCTTCCTAGTAAGACAGACTGGACTCTTTGCACCAACATGAGCCTTTATCTTCTCAGGCTCTTCTGCAAGGAATTTTGTCACCATGATTTAAAAAATAACTACATTATAGAAGCTAAAACTTTTCCCAGCCTCCACTGTCAAAGGCCAGATAGTAAAATGGAGCATGTTTTCTATGGGAAATGAGAAATGTGGATCCCTGTAATTAAGGTATTTTCTCCTCAGCTGGATACATGGTATTCCCATGGAAGTGTCTACTCAGATGCCATCTTCTGTTGTTCTATTGTCTATTGCCAGGACCATGGTCTAACCTGTTCTATGACCTTTGTAAATATTATGCTTATTCAATGATAACAATATTGAAAATATAAGTAATTCTATTTAAATAACATTGATTTTTATAAATAAACGTATTCTTCTGTCCTTAAACTCAGATGGACAAACTTCTAGATTTTGTCCAGAGACAAAATCAAAATTAGTAATGAACATACAATATCTAGAGGTGAAAGCTTTCAATTTTTATTAATCATTACATTCATTTCCATCTCAAATGATACCCCACTTCCCAGTTACCCCCTCCACCAACCCTCCATTCCACATCTGCCCCCTCCTTCCCCTTTGCCTGTATGAGAATGCTCTCCCACCCACCCACATTCTCCTGCCCCAACCCCTCCAGCATCCCTATCTGCTGGGGTGGGACCAAGCACTCACTGCTGTCAGGCAAGGCCATCCTCTGCTACAGTTGTATCTTGAATCATGAATCCCTCCAGGTACTATTGGTTAATGGTCTAAACTCTGGGAAAACTGGGTGGTCAGGCAAGCCTATGTTGTTCTTCTAAATGGCTTTCAATTCCCTTCCATTCCTCCAGTCCGTCCACCATCTCCCCTACCAGGTTACCTGAGTTCAGTCTAATTAGTGGCTCCAAGCATCCACATCAACATTGGTCAGTTGCTGGCCAGACCTCCCAAGAAACCACCACACTAGGTTCCTGTCAGCAAGCACCCCTTGACCACAGCAACAGTGTTGGGTTTGGTGTCTGTAGTCATGAAGAATACCCAGGTGGGGCAGTCCTGGGTTTTCCCTTCCTGCAGCCTCGAATCCATTTTCTGCCTCTGTTCTTCCTTTGGACAGAAACATTTCTGTACTAAAATCTTTGAGATGTGTGTGTGGCTCCATCCCTACACCAGGGGCTATGCCTATCTACTGGAAGTGGTCTCAACTGATTTTTAAAGAAAAACGAATTATCAAAACATGATTTTTATGTCAAAACAAAGAGAGCCATGAGCCCTAGATCAGGGGATCAGCAGATGATCTTTTCTTCCATGCATTTAAACTCTATCAAACATATTTAACATCCAGCCTTTCTGATGTCTTTGGGCTTAGTGATCTTTGGTTGATCTGCGTGCTAATCACAACACATGAAAGTTATATGTTATTGTCCTTCCTGTATTTACATATTTTAAGAAAAATACACTTCAATGATTTTATCTAGGATCCAAAAATTCTTATGTTTCGTAAAGGAAAATGTTGTATTTTGATTGGCATAGCCTTTAGTACAAATCAGCATAAAAAATTACAAGAAAATCAATTACAAGATATATGCTTCCTAGATATCTCTTTTCTTTCCTCCTTCTCCTCCTCTTCCTCCTCCTCCTCCTCTTCCTCTTCCTTCTCCTCCTTTCCCTCCTCCTCTTCCTTCTATCCTATTACTATCATTAGTCCTATTGGATTGTCCCCACCTCTCTTAGTCAGGGTTTGTATTAATGCACAAAAGTTCATGACCATTGGGGAGGAAAAGGTTGATTCAGCTTACACTTCCACATTGCTGTTTATCAGCAAAAGAAGTCAGGACAGGAACTCATGTAGGGCAGGAGCCTGGAGGCAGGAGCTGATGCAGAGGCTTACTGGCTTGCATCCCTTGACTGGCTCAGCTTGCTTTCTTATAGAGCCCAGACCATGAGTCCAGTGATAGCATCACCCACAATGGGCTGGCCCCTCTCCCCTTTATCACTATTTGAGAAAATTCCTTTCAGCTGGATCTCGTGGAAAGAGGGGCTATTTTCTCTGTGAAAACTCCAGCTTATATCAAGTGAATACACAAAATCAGCCAGCATAGCACCTCAGTCTTTCCAAACTTTTATAATTTTGTAAATTCATATTATAAATAATTAAGGAAATATCTGGATTCTTAGACATCATTAAGTTATGTAACATAGTACAGCCCTAATATAGTTTAGTACATGTCTAGGGATTATTGGAAAAATAGGTTGAAAATATGCTGAAAATATTCTCTAACACTTTAATCATATAGGAAGAAGTTTATATTAATGAAATATTTCTAACTGATAAGCAAATGTAAGCACCTGAGTTTGATCTCCAAGAATTCAAGAACACAGGACAAAGAGGGAGTGGGGGCTAGAAGAGGGAGAGGAGAAGGAGAACAAGGTAAAGGAGAACACCATGGCAGTGGCACAGACTTGTAACCTGTACTTGGGAGGCACAGATATGACAAAGAAACAAACCCCTGAGCTTTTCTAGTCAGCTAATAGGAATTTTTTTTCAAACAATATATTCTAATTATAATTTTTGCTCTTCCAACTACTCCAGATTGTACCCTCTTTCCCATTCACCTAAATCCACACTCTTTTTTCTCTCTTCCATTAGAATATAAACAGGCATCTAACAACCACAATGTTAACATAAATTAAAAAAAAAAAAAACACAGTAAGACAAAGGAAGAAAACGGAAAAAATTAAACCAAGGGAGAAGCAAACAAAAACATATAGTCTCTGAGACACACATGTTCATGTTAATGCTATTTTTCCCCTTAGATACAGTGAAGAAATGATTCCTATATTTTTCTTTTTGATTTTATGATATAATTACAAAATTTCTCTATTCCTGGTTTTATTCTAGAAACTCCTTTATATACCAACCTTCTTGTCAAGTTATGTTCTCTTTATACACTAATTATTATTGCATATATATTTGCTATAAAATATATTGAATTTCAAGGGATAAATTGGGAGAATAGTTCTTGAAAGCTTTGTTCAAGTTCATATTTTATTTGATAATCAGCATGCCATTTGAATAGAATAAATTAACAGCACTTTATATGCTCTGGGAAAGTAGAATATTTTCACACTCTGAATCCCAAATCAGTTAGTAAACTTAATTAAGAAATTCATAAAGACAGTACTGTATTGGTTTTAGATATTCAACTTTAAGATTCTGATTAATGAATATATGATTTACTGAACATTTTTTCTGGTGTTCCATATTGCTTTTTAGGTTGGTTTTAAAAGTTGAGATTTTCTCATATGCTTGCAGGGTGGTAAGGACATGCTGCTTTCAGTGACCAGAGTTTATAGAGTGCCAGGGATAACTCTTTATAATTTGGTTTGTGGGAAGCCAGAAGGATGCCATATATTTATGGAGACTAAATATGCAGTTGTTGAGAGATGCTATGATGAGCCTGATGTCTTTTTTATTATCTGTATAGCAATAATAATTTCTTATTGCTTTAATCTCCCAACAAAACAAAATTAATATAGCCAGACTGTATAGAGTGTACATGTGTGGTTCACTTGACTATTTGTTATATTCTGTACAAAGCAAGAACAATATTCACAAATTATGTTTACTGGCTTTAAAATCAGAAAATAATGCTAAAATCTAGCAGTATACTAGCAAACAAATTGTCTCTTAAATCATATATTTGGGGTTTCGCTCTGTATTTACTGGCAGAGATTCTGATTTTGATAAGTGAATGCAAATTATCAGCATGAAATTAAATTTGTTCAATCAACCTAATTACTCATGAACTGGCCACAGAGTGCTTCATATGAAAATTATAGTTTTAGACCAGTAAACCCTAAAATTTACTAGACATTTAAGTGAAAATTTCTTGTTGCTGAAAATGTGGGTCTTTTTTAAGACTGCATTTCATTTCCTTAATCTCAATCATCTAGTATAATTGTATATGAAATATTTCACTTTCTAAACTTATAACTCAAATCTATGCACACAAAACGTAAGTCTTCCAAAAATATTGAAACTATAAATGACATTATCATGAAAATATAAATAACACATGAGATTTAATAACCACGCACAATTATTTTACTTGTCATGAAAACACATAGAAATCCGAAACCCAAAAGTATTTGATATCTAATCCCCTCTTGAATCCTTAAATTTATATTCCAAATGTTTTTCTCTGATTTTTAAATTTCCTGATCATAGGTATCATTGTTTTCTTGACTTTTATATATATAGTCAAATTAGTATAGTCAAATATAAACTCAAATAAGTAAAAAATTAATTTTAAATATTAAGAGTTGTAACAATGAAAAAAATTTAAATTTAAAAATAATATTGTGTATATGGAATAATCTTCTGTTTACATTTCATTGTAGCATGCATATTAAATTACAAATTTCTTGAGCTAATAGGCAGATCAGCTCCCATACATCAGGAAAAAAGTAATTAATTTCCCTATAGTGCACTACAAAAGGTAATTTCAAACAGTTATCCAGGCACAGACATAATAAATGCATGAACGAGAAGGATAGTGCATGAAGATTGCTTACCTTGGGACTTCCTACATGAGGCTTTGGATGCTAAGGGTCTATTTCTATAACTTCAGAATAAAATATGTGGCTGAGGCTACTCCATCAGCAGGCATCTCTTGCTCACAGTGTATTTAGCATTATGGACAGCACTATTTATCCTGTATCATCCACTTAATTCAGAACACCCTTTATGTTGCTTGAATTTTAATACATATATAGAATTGAGTATATTTTCGGTGTTCTTATTTGGGTAGGTAATTTCCTACAATTATTTTTTCTTACACAGTCAAATACATTAACGTTATCCACTGTCCGAGTTAGGGTAACTAATACTGTGATGTATTGTAATTCATCAATATTGTGATGAAATACAATAATGAAAAACAAGTTGGTGAGGGAAGGGTCCATTTTGCTTGCATACTTCCACAATGTAGTCCATTCCTGAAGGACATCTGGACAAGAATCGAGTAGCATGGAAGTTGGAATCAGGAGCTGACAGGGTGACCTTGGAAGGGGGCTGGTTACTAGCAAATACAGCCTGATTTCATAGAGAAATCAAGACCATAAGTCCAGAGATGTCACCAGCCACAATGCCACAATGCACTGGGCCCTTCTCCATCAATCAGTAATTACAAAAATGTCCCACAGGGTTGCCTACACCCAGGTATGATAAATATATTTACTCAATTGAGGTTCCTGCCTTTTAGGTAACTCTAGTTTGTATCAAGTTGACAGAAAACTTGCCAGCATACACTTTCATCTTTTTAAATTGAACATTTAATTCCTCACTGTAATTTATCTGTATTTTTAATTATCTATTTAATCAGAATTTTTGCATCTGAATTTTTATTTTGGATGTATGATATATATTTAGGATTGTTGTTGTATATATCATTGTATAATCAACAATAAAAGCAATGTATGACATTTAAGAACAGAAGCTGCTATGTGAGAAGCTGAGCGGGCCAGCCATTGATTCTTCTCAGGAAGCTTCCACTCATTATTTTTTTTTTCTGCACAGGAGGGAAAGACCGTGGTTCTGGATGTGTGCAATTCTGCATATGCATTGCCTGGTTATGTAGTGTGAAATGCTATGCAAAGTATGATGGTTAAAGGGAACTCAGGTGACCACCCTAAGGGAGTCCAGATAGTTGACCCCTGTAACATATACACATGAATTTGAACCGCCTGATTCTAGTAGGGGTATGGATATCTTGCTTGCAATACCTTTATAACCCTCAATAGGACAGTATCAGGTATTCAATTATTTTCTCATATTTAACCAGAAAATAATTTTAAAGTAGAAGTTAAAAGTAATGTCACAACATTACATAGATTTGAAAGTATATAAACTTGCAGGCCATTGTTTTTGTTCACTCTAAATGCTACATTCCTTTATCTGGGGCATCATCTTATTTACTATATAACACTAAGACTTTGGTGTAGCACCTCTGAACTGAAAAACAATTTGTCACCACATATCTCATTTACTCAATGCCCTTGAACATGTGCGCGAGCACTTAGCACTTAGATTCAAAGCTATTTAAAAAACTGAACATAAAATGAAGAAGTCAGAATGCTTTCAAGAATTGATTTTTTTCAACTTCAGTCCAAATGGAAGTTATATTGCCACTAAATACTTGTACCAATTTTGTCGGGTCCTCAGGAAAACAAAACTGTAAAATAATAGTCACAGAGTCTTATCTCAAATAATTATTAAAGTTTCATTTACTGTTGCCAGTTTACCTTCAAAAAGAAAACATAACTTACTGTACAAGAACAAATAAAAAAGTATAATTTACAAGGCTGCTACCTATTTTGTAATGCAATTCTCTTTCTTAATATCAGAATACAAAGCAAAGTTGTGTTTTTTGTGTGTGGCCACTGATGCTTGTGTAGGTCTGTGTGTATGCACATATTCATATGCTTAATATTTATACCTGTAAAGGGAGTGACCTCAAGGGCGTGTCTACATTTAAAACCTTTTAAGTCAGAGTCTTTCTCTGTACTTTTCAATTATACGTGTTGGGCTGTGTGACCAGCAAGCTTCATGGACCTGCGTGAACCTTAAAAAGAGGTTTTAATTTTTTTAATTATTTTTTGCTTTATTTTGAGATTAGCAGATAAAAAAATAGGTGCTCTTATACCAGTTTTAAAGATAGTGTGATTTAGAGCGTTCTCCTCACCTCACCTTTCCCTCCTCAGCATGTCCTTCCAGCCCCTGTAACTTTGAACACTTCTCTTTCTGTTTTCATGTCTCATACTTCTTTTTGCTGTTCTACTATATTTTTTAGCACATCTATTTACTCAGATTCTCCTCTCTAGATGTTTTTAAACATTTTACAGTTATTTACAACAGTCTTTATGATATGTGTATGCATTACTAGGTAAGATCCACTTAAAGAAACATTTTTTTTATTATTTTGTCTGAGTTTGGATTACTTTGTTTATGATACTTTACATAACCCATAATTTTCCTTTTCTGTTACAGTGAAATAAAATTCAATTATATAGACTTTCACATTTTTGTTATCCATATCATTAAAAGAAAGAGACTATCTAGAGAACAGGAAAAAATTCCCTGCTGTGCTGCAGAGTAGAGGTTAACTCTCAGAATTAGGATAAGAATTTAAACATTAAACATGACTCACACACACATCAAAAAATCCTGCCAACAAATAAACTGATTAACAATCACACCTCTTAACACACACATACACACACACACACACACACATGCACACACACACACACACACACACACACAAATGCCCAATAAGTACTTATTGGAATAAAGAATAATATTATTCTTTATAATATTATTGGAATATATTATATATATAATATCTTGGAACAATAGAAGCCAGTTTGGAGGCATCAAAACTTAACAAGGACTACGTGGTCCAACTATGCCACTGTTGATCATAAACCTAAGAACTCCAGATATTCTATCACAAATATACTTCCACATACATGTTTTCTCTTGCTTTATTCATGAGAGTAAGGAAATAGCATTCCTAGAAATTTTACGTGAGTTCTTGGTCAAATTCTAGTATTGTAAGCATTTCTAAGGAAGGCACCTTACCAACTAAGACTTTTATACATGCCAGAAGACCTACTCTGAAAAATTAGTATGCTGTCACTTTGTATGTTATCAAGTTTCCAACTCCACCATTTCCTGTATTTTTATGTAAGATTAATTACATTTTTAGTACATTGCTTTTCTCTCAACTTACAGTGACATGTAAATAAATTTATTTTCTATGATTTTAAGAAGTTATTGTCAAAAAAATGAACTTATTATCCAGTCTTACACTTCCTGTATTGAAACACTGCAAATACCTTTATGGTATCAGAATGTAAATAATACCTAACATAATTATGGAGGGATTGAGCATATGAGCTTTGTCCATCCTTTTTGATCTGCAAACACAAACTCTTCCTCTTCAGTAAAAATTATTTACCTTTATTATCTCTAAATAATATTCTTCTTAGATTATAATAGAACTATTGGACGAAGTAGAAATTTTCTAGAATGCAAATTCTGATTTGGTCTCAATGCTACATGTGAAATTCACATGACATCTATGTTAATATTCAAGATATGATTCTTTACTGGTTTGTCCAGTCAGTTTGATAGTAAGATATCTCCCTTGTGGACACTCTTATCTGTTGGTCACTAAATCTTCTACTTATGATGGAGACCTTGTGTGGCTATATCAGAGAGGCATTGTGTAAGATACTCTGAAACAATGTGCATAGTAGGTTTTCCTGTAGCCCCTTTTCTTGACTCCCATGTTCTCTTTCAAATACTAAAAGGAAGCAGTGAACATTAGTGCTGAATAAACTGCATTTTTCCTTCCATTATAACACAAATGAAAAAATGATCTAATAATAACTGGCAAATGTTTATTTTTAATACTAAAAACTATTATTATTCTCAGTGGATTCTAAAACTATACTTGAATAACTCTAGCCATGGACATTGTATATGAAGATTATAGTTCTCTGATTTTTAAGGAGTGACTGTACTTTGCTATTTTCCTTTACTGATATTTGATTTTACCAATTATTATTCTTATCCTTTATTAAATACATACAGTATGTCTCAAATAAGAAATACCTAATGTCCACTGTACTGGTCATTTACCCTTAAGTTTTCAGTTTATTCTCTAATTTTGTAGACTGATGGATTGGCTAATTAACTAAAAAGCACTGTGTCAAAATTCAGTTCTCCTAAAAGCTCATAGTGTCTGGGCAGGTATAAGTGCTTATCTACAGCATGCTTCTCTAAAAACAAAGTGCTGGGCACACATTTTCTCATTAAAAATGGAAGAATAAAAGCCCTCAACAAGAGCTCCTGGTGCCAGTGTGAATTTCCTGCTTCCACAATGGCCTTGATCTTGCCAGCCTGGATCAGCAAGCTCTAGACTCCAATTTAAATTGTAATTGAAGAAATAAAGATCTGTTCCTTCTTTTTAAAACTGAGTGTTGACCTAATGGGATAACACTCCTTTGTAAAAGAAATTCACCCAATTTCACTGCTCTTTCAGTTCAAGTAAAGAGGAAAAGTAAAACAAAACAAAACAAAACAAAACAAAACATTTTTCCCCTTTGCCTGCCAACAATTCTGCAAAAACGTTGACTTTCACAGAAACACTCCAGACTGGATGAGAATATAGCACAAGGCAGTAGTTGAATCATATCTGTTTTTCCTATGTGTCTGTAAGCTAAATCAATACTTATATGAATCTTGACATTCGTATTTATTTTAGATGGACGTGGAACACCCAAAAGCCAGAAACACCGATTTGCACATTGCCTTCAGCATTCTTTATGGTTAGAGACACAAGCAATATGAGTGAAGCTTACTATTTAGCTTGGGTATGAAGACTCAAATGAAAATCTGTGTGTGTGTGTGTATTTGTGTGTGTGTGCGTGTGTGTGTGTTGTGTGAGAAAAGTTTTGTAATGTTAAAACTATTTTTCCTTTAATGGTAAAATAAATTCCATTGAAATTTTCTATTACAAATGAATATTAAAGGATTATTATTATTATTAATATTATTAAGCATATAATAATTGAACAAAATAATAAAGGAGAGCCAATTAAGGAAATAATGGAAAGTATTACTGCTGTTTCTAACATTCCTGATTATATCAACCTATTTTTTTTAATAAAAGAAATAGAAACTTCAATCTGAAAAAGCTATAGCATTAATTTTATTTAATCTAATAATGTTGAGATCTAAGAATGTATTCCTGTTTTATTCAGCATATTGTGTAAAACAGAGGTGAAGAGATATCACAGATGATACCACAGGAACATAATATTCTTGCATAAATTGATATTATGCATTAGAATAGCAGATCCTATCATGCAGAGCTGAATGGCAATTTTGAGTTGTGTGAACATCTAGTATAAAAGGAAAAATGTTAAATTCGGATTAAATATTTGGAAAAATATTAAGAGATTTGAACAGAGTTAGTGATATCTTCAGGCATGCTAGGAGGAGATATCAAAGATAATCATTAAAAGCAAAGATTATTGCGGCTGGGGAGATGCCTTCACAGTTAAAAGAAGTGGTGATACTTCCTGAAAACACTGATTCATTTCTATCTTCCAATGGCAGCACACATCCATCTGTCACTCTAATTCCAGTGATGTTATTTCCCTCTTTTGACCTCTCTGGGCATTTCATCCATGTGGTACATTTATGTATGTATGTGTATATATAATATAATGTATATTTGTGTGTGTTTATGAATGTTATAGACATATATACATACATACATAAATGTGCATGTTTTACATAAATACGTATATACACATATATACATGCAAAATAGAAGATAGAAATATATATGATAGACAATAGAAAGATATATAGAGAGATAGATGATAGATTAATAGATAGATAGATAGATAGATAGATAGATAGATAGATAGATAGATATGCACAGATAAAAGATGAAATACTGTTGAAGGTAGGATTCACAAGAACTTGGAGAGATCTAGCAATTTCTCAACTTGTGTTTGCTTCTTCATCAGTGATAATAGAATGATAACACCTTTCGATAAAACTCTCAAACTTTCAATCTCAGTACTTTGCATTAAATATTCTAAAGTGAAATCATTATATCAAGATGATATTTTGCCAAATATCTGCCTGTGAAATAGCTATGTAAGTTTCATGGCAGGTAATAAAGTACATGGCATCAATGTTACAGCTGTTTGTTATGCAAGCTATGGTCTTCATTTGAAATAAAACAATATTAATTTTTAGCAATATCAGTATTAATTTGGACTGTGTGTTACTGGTTATAAGAACTATGAAATATTTCTGGAGGAAATTTCAGATTTATATGCTAAGGACTTCATTTCCTTCATGTTTAATATCTTGCAGAAGAGTTAGACAAAGTACACCTTCCACTTCCTGCTTTTCTGTCTTTCCTTCCTCCTTCCTTCTTCCTTCTCTTCCCTTCCATGAAGTGGAAGTTTCTAGATATGTCATGTTATGGAGAATCACATGGTGTTTTGCTAAGGCAGGTTCATGTGTTTTTTTGCTGAGGTAAGACCTATGGGAGGACAGATGATATTGGAAGACGGTATAAATACGACTCGATGGACAGTGATCGTGTGCTTGCATTATCTAGCCTTAAAGAGGTTCATTGGTCTTACACCATCACTTACGCTCACTTCACTGAGAGAGGCGTGGTAGAGAACTTCTCCAGGTATCCTGGCTGGCCCTGATCGCTCCTAATGTCTTGAGCCTATGTGACAGATGCCTGGTTGTTTTTGTGGGATTGTGTCACTTCTGCTGATTCATATTTGCTATCTGGACACTAGTGGCTGAACTAGACTGGTATCCTGACAAACAGATTGGAGTTGCCTCAAAAAAATCTATTTCTAATCATACTCTTAGTTTTAACCACTTTTTCTCCCCTACCTTTGACTGCTGGACTAGAAGGGGGTTAAAGCATTTGAGAACACTAAGTAAAATAAGTCCACACACCCTCTGCTAATTGTTTTCCTTTTTTATGGTTTTCAGTTGGTATTTTGAATAGCTTTTATTTTTTTTAATTTTTTTATACGATATATTCTTTATTTACATTTCAAATGATTTACCCTTTCCTGGATCCCCCCTACCTGAAAGTCCCATAAGCCCTCTTCCCTCCCCCTGTTCACCAATCCACCCCTTCCCACTTCCCTGTCCTGGTATTGCCCTACACTGCTGCACTGAGCCTTTCCAGAACCAGGGGCCACTTCTTCCTTCTTCTTGGACATCATT
The DNA here is from genome assembly GCF_947179515.1 of Apodemus sylvaticus. Lineage (NCBI taxonomy): Eukaryota > Metazoa > Chordata > Mammalia > Rodentia > Muridae > Apodemus > Apodemus sylvaticus. The sequence continues at coordinate 11,784,369 of NC_067479.1, forward strand.
TGATATGTGAATTGTGTCTTGGGTATTCCATGCTTCTAGGCTAATATCCACTTATCAGTGAGTGCATACCATGATTGATCTTTTGAGACTGGGTTACCTCACTTAGTATGATGTTCTCCAGCTCCATCCATTTGTCTAAGAATTTCATGAATTCATTGTTTCTAATGGCTGAATAGTACTCCATTGTCTATATATATCACATTTTCTGTATCCATTCTTCTGCTGAGGGACATCTGGGTTCCTTCCAGCTTCTGGCTATTATAAATAGGAATTCTATGAACATAGTGGAGCATATATCCTTATTACATTCTGGGGAATCCTCTGGGTATATGCCCAGGAGTAGTATAGTGGGGTCCTCTAGAAGTATCATTTGCAGTTTTCTGAGGAACCGCCAGATGGATTTCCAGAGTGGTAGTACCAGCTTGCAACACCACCAGCAGTGGAGGAGTGTTCCTCTTTCTCCACATCCTCACCAGCACCTGTTTTCTCCTGAGTTTTTGATTGCTAATTGTTAATTTTGTAATTATTTCATCCATTGCTGAACATATAACACCTAACCAAAGACTCTGAGTCATTAGCTCCCAGTAACAGTTTCAACTAGAGCTGCTGTTATCTCTAATCTTCAGAGTACTTTCCCACAAAGAAACCTATAAGTGAATAAAAGATAAATGCAGGAAATCAATAATTTTCTGATGTGATTTTTGTTCAGATTACAGAGAGCCTCAAGTTTTGACAAGGCACTTGTCCTGTTAGTCAAGGAAAGATAGTTTTTCATTATCCTGAAAAATACAAAAATACAGTCTAGGGTTAGGAGACTTGAACTCATGAATCATGAATGGAACGCTGATTAAATTATCTTTATCGCCTTTTGCCTGTAAGGTCTCATCAGGGAGATAAGAGAGAGATTGACTTCTCTTATATCTCCTGCCTCTTTTTATTTTTGTGAGTCCAAAATTTTCAAAGTGTTTTTGTCCAAGTATTTACAAATTGTTCACTTTCACAAGATATTAATGAAGCACAAATTAGATGGGATGAGCTTGTCTCACTACCTCTAGCTACTCCTGATAACCTAGTAGTAAATACTAAGTTATATGTTAGTTTGCAAATTTTCTCATCTCAAACCGCTGTCTTAAATTCCTTGTTGACTAAGGGATTTTAAACTTTATAATTTTAAAATTTTAAAATTTATATCTACAATACTATACATTACACAATGTGATTTGTGGGCAGTGTATTTATTGTCTTTAAGAATAGCATAAGGTAATTACACAGTAGATGATATTGCTCTTTCTACCCACATTAGCTGAGAAATCTAATTCCTCTAAGTCCATAAGCTCAGAATAAACTGACTTTTTCAATGTGTGTTAAAATAGAGTTCTTGAGGATTTATAAGTCATTTTCACTTTTTTTTAGTGTTTCTACATTCTTTCGACATTATTGTTGTTATATGTATAGAGAGTACTAAGTCTCATCTCCAACTAAATGGAATAAAATAAAACAAAATAAAAATCATGATAAAAACAATTAAATGAAACAAATTTGCCAAATTATCTTTAATACTTCAACTATTTTAAGAATTTTCTGTGATCTCAAGAAATATAGCACCTGTAGAATTCCTAAGTTGTAAGAAGAAAATTAACTTCAGTCAATAAATGTGTGCAACAAAAAAACCACAGCAAACCAATCACTCCTCTTAATCACGTTGCACTTTTTACCAAATGTTTAAGAAAGGAATCACCTTGGAAGTACTAAACTACTACTTCATGTCTGAATTCTTTAATGACTCAAATTTTATATATATATATATATATATATATATATATATACATATATATATATGAATATAATATCTATAATATATTTATATGCTTATAATATAAATAATATAATATATAAATATATGTTTATATGTATATATATGTATATATATATATATATATATAAAATTGGGGTGAAATCTTTTTTCAAGACATTACACTAAAAGGTGATACACTAAACCTTTCTCTGCATTACAAACTTTTACTGTGTGGTTGTTAGTTGTGCATTATGATGAACAGCAAGGCAGGTCACGCAAAGCCTTAACAATTTATTAGTCATGGACTTCATAGTAATACTAGGGAATGCCACTGGAATTTAAAACAACAAAAGAAATGTCATCTTCTTGTATATTTTCTGGGAAATATTCTGTACCCCCCAGTAAAATCAGCAAGCACTTGGGTTGCAGAATTTCACCATAGATTTATTTTGCAAATGAACATATTTTCTGATTTCTTTGACTATATATATATATATAATATTATATAATTAATATTTTAATTCATATATTAATATATTGTATTATATTATATTTATTACATATTATATATATATATATATATATATTTATGATGTATTTAGTTCATTCCTGCTATTTAGAAGGATTTAAGAAACTACACAGGATTTATACAGTATTCTGCACTTTCAAGTTTGAATCAAAAAACATAGTCAGAAGCTATCTAGGAAAGGCTAAAGGCATGCAAGTGAGTTTTGTGGAGAAGGTCCATTCTTTTGAAAGTCCTGTGGTGGGTGATTTCTAAGAATCCAAGATCCGTGGACACTACAACTAGGATTTCTACTTGCTATTGATATGCCTTACCTGTCAATATTACATAGCATAATGATTTCTGTGCATCAATTACACAAAGAGAAATAGGCTTGGGACAATTTGTGGTCAAGAAAAAAAAAATAAAAGCTACCTCAGGTCCAGGGATGAAGTCACAGGTGTGTACTATAAAGAAACAAAGCCACGTGAAAATGTTGTTATAAAGAGACCATTGAATGAAATAATGCTTTGAACTTTCTATCTACATCCTTCTGTAACTCCCCTTGTGTGTAACACTTTAGCTATGGGTAAGTTTCTAAAGAACTTTTGTCTAAGAAGGCATAAAAAGGACAGAGGGAAAAAAGTGCTTTCTTAAGGGATTCTTCTCTATCTATCCAAATGTATTTATATGGCTTGGGGTTTATGTGTATATGTATGTATTATATTCATATAGATATAGGTATGTGTATATTATGTACATATGTATGAACACTAATGGAGTTGAGGAGACAGGTAGTGAGGGCTGACCAGAGTGTGTTATGTGTGTGTGTGTTTATTACTGTTTGTATGCCTGTGCAAATGATATTCTTTCTTTTCTCTTTTTCTCTGCCCTCTCTGGTTTACAGGGAGTTAACAAGTTCCATGCCTCTTGCCTGGCCAGGGAAAGTGTCTTAAGCCAGAGAGAAAAGAGTTCTACCAATTAAGCCTTTTTTCTTCTTAATTCCCTGCTGCTGCTAGCAGGAGTTTATTACTAGAAACCAGAGGCATTTAGCCGCAGAATAATAAGAAATCAGCACTTATTAGCACGAAATAGTAAGAGAAAAGAAACTAGCCCTTATCAGCACAAAATAGTAAGAGAGCATTACAAGATCAGAGATCATCAATCTTTGACTTCTGTTTAATGCTATGTCATACCTTGTACCATTCATTCTGTAGCCTGGGTAGGTCCCCAGCAATTACATGCAAGTAAATATAGGAGGTGTTATGACTCAAAACACAGAAGTCACCATCATTCTCCTAACCTAAGTATGAAGTTACTACCAACTATCTTTATTGTTATTGTTATTATTATTGTTGACTGAAAAATAATTTTAAGATATAGATGTATAATTATTTATTCATTAATCAAGCATAAATAATTTTTAGCAAAAATACAGTTAGTTTAAATTAAACTATTTTACTTATATAACAGTATTGGTCCATTACATATGTATAACTTTATGCTGTGCTGGTTCCTTGACAGTAGATTATCTCAGTATAGTAGTGTAGTAGGTTATGCTACTTAATTTAATATATTTATTGAAATAACAACAGACCTTTATATTTTCAATATTCTAAAAATAAGAAAAAGAAAGTTTTTGCCCTCAAAAGATCAATTTGTTGATGGTGACTTCTTTTCTTCCAAAGTAACCGATAGTGTCCTGTTTGTTAGATGGAACAAATACGGATCACATTGCATGGGAAGCACAAAGGATGTAGGGTGGTTCCTTCAGTCATTTTACACTATGTAAATCTATTCATGAATGCAGAGCTCATGGTATTTAGTCAGTTCCAATGATGCTTATTTTTGTCAACACTATCACAATAGCATCTGTGTGACAATTTTTGGGTTACATTTGGACCATGATATAAAACAAGTCTTAAATTCTACATTTATGGTGTTAAATAATTCTACAGTTCTCCAGTCATAAATATTAGAAGACGACAAATCAATTTCAAAACTGAAGTATAATTTATAATATTTAAAGTTCAATGTGTAAATAGGGTATTTGTTGCTATGCTTAAATATAGTTTCTTTTCTTCCACAGAAAGACAATGCTGACATCCCTTTGAAGGTTCCCATGTGAATTTGCAAGATAATGAAAATGTTTATGCTCAGCAATCACTATGGACAATACTATCACAGAGCAAAGTAAAAGAGCTTACTCAAAATTAAAGTCATTAAGTCCATATATCTTATTTGATAATGTTATTTCCCATCTGGATATAAGTTAATAATTGTAAAAACTCATTATGTATATAATAGCGTATAAAAATTAAATATATAAATTTTCATCTTGATTAAGAGAATAGGACATGAATTCAAGAAAGTTCTTGAATTAGATTACAATGAAAATAAAAGTATGAAGCCATGTTTGATTTATCGTACAAACAGTTTACATAGAAATATATTTACAGATGTAGATAAACTCAGGATAGAATATCTTAGTGCATTTTGTTGATCCATGAGGGAAGGGGATCAAGAATTGAAAACAGGTAGTAAAAAGTCAAGATAAAAATAAAAAATTAGGGGCTGGTGAGATGGCTCAGCGGGTAAGAGTACTGACTGCTCTTCTGAAGGTCCTAAGTTCAAATCCCAGCAGCCACATGGTGGTTAACAACCATCTGTAACAAGATCTGACTCCTTCTTCTGGAGTGTCTGAAGATAGCTACAGTGTACTTACATATAATAAATAAAAATCTTAAAAAAAAAAAAAAAAAAAAAAGAAGCTGTAAAAAAAAAATAAAATAAAATAAAATAAAAAATTAAGTATGTGAATCAGAAACAAGAATACAAAAAACAGTACAATGTTAAGGAAATGAGGAATTAAATTCTGGCAAAGGTAAATGTGAAGACTGAGCTCGATGGGGGCTATTGGTGACTTATAACTGGATAATAATTTTTGAGACAAACATCATGTTGTTGAAAATAAGCAAATATCTATTATGGAGAATAACAGATATCAATAAGTGATTGTTATTAATGAACATATACTATTTGTTATGAAATAATTGGTTTTGAAAATCATGATTTTGCAATTCTAGCTGAATATAATTTAGTTATTAAGGATACCTTCTCAATATAATGAGCAGATTATTTTTTAATATATTAAAGAACTAAGAGTTCAATTTACCACTAATATGCCAGTAAATTGGCCATAAGTAAATGACACAATTAAATAAATAGTGTAAACTATATTTTCATATTAACATTCATACAATCATAGTAAAAATTATCTTATTGAAATAATCTATGATTGATGGTGAATGGAATAATTATAAAGAGAAAGATTCTAAGAGCCATGAAGTCTGCTGTGAGGATGTGTTTGTGTCTCCTATAAATGAGAGGAAGCTATAACCTTGATGTATCAACAATATGGCTGTCTAAGCAATACCTGAAAATTTAACTTGGTTTTATGTACAAACAATTTATGCAGATCTGCCTATGATCTCCAAAAGTACAAACACCTGAACATAGCTAGATCTTCCAAGCATGTGAATCTTGCCCTGCCCCAGAAGGAAGCAGTATGGTTCATGTTTAAGACATAAAAGCAGACAAATCATTACACAGCAACTGCAGAAGGAGGAACATCTACTAAGCTATACATTAAGATACCATTATCTTAGTTTCCTTATTTTTATGACCTGATTTTACATTTCAGAAAGCATACAATTGTAATGCTATTTAAAAAATTGAGCCAAAGATAAATTTGAGTTTATAGTAAAAATCTTAAAAATCTCAGAAGTTATGCACAAGGAAACTAGTGTATACAAATTCACATTAACACACACAATTTACATATATATATATATATATATATATATATATATATATATATATATACACCCCAAATATTTGCATATGTAAATTTCAAACAAAGAAGTGATATTTTAAAACCAATCTAAGTCTTCCATGACAACCGAATTGCTCATACCATGCTTCTAACCCAGGACCCACTATCCACATACTTTTCTGTCATCACTCATGACAAGTTCCTTACACAGTTGAGAAGCTGAAATCAGATGTTCGTATTCTTCTGAGGCTGAGGATACAGTGTAACAAGAGTGTTTGTTTCTATTTTTAAACATTTCTTCCATTTATATGACTACATTCATGCTATCATTCTAGATAATTTTATTTCATGGATTTAATATGTCGGTTAAACTCAGGGTTATCTGGCAGATCAGCACACTGAGTTTGCTCAGTTTGACAGTTATTGATAGAGAGTGAGTTAAGGATCCAGGCTTCTTTCTGAATTACTACATCTGGGAAGCATTATTCATTGAGATGGGGAGAGTCACACAACGTGGTACGCTTCTCAGTTGTGGAAACTGAGAGGAGACTCAGTGACTCCTTACAAGTGATAGACAATAGTTAAGCATTAGTTTAAAAAGGAGAACAGAAGTACTTGCATGTCAATCTCACATTTAACAAGATCAGGCATTTTAAAAAGCAGATTTCTTGTGCATCATATGTTCTTACCATTAAAATGTTACAGTAAAGCTGATGTAAAAATGCATACAACTTAAACATTAAAACTCCTTTTAATTGCTTTTCCTGAATTTCCATTATGCAAAGAACATACATGAATGGCACCTAGTTAGCAGATCACTGCCATTCTATATGAGCTGCAAGTACTCTGTTATACACAAACTAAGAGTCAGTGTAGAAATTTAATATCATGATCTCTCCAAAACAACTACAGGGCCAAAAATGGAGAAGAGCTGAAGGAAAGGAGCTTCAGAGATAGGCCCAAACTAGGATCCAGCTCAAGGGGCAGCTCCAAGGACTTACACTCTGACTGATGCTATGGTGTGCTTAGCTAAGCTGCCCTACAAGAGGTCCAACAAGCAGCTGAAAATGTCAGATGCAGATACTTACACCCAACCAATGAATAGAAGCTGGGAAACTGTGTAGTTGAATTAGGGAAAATCTGGAAAAAAAAAGCTGAGGAAGAGGGTAACCTAGGAAGACTAGCATTTTCAATTAACCCTGACCTTGGAAATCTGTCAGACACTGGACCACCAACCAGGCAGCATATACCAACTGATACAAGGCTCCCGATACATAGACAGGAGAGGACTACCTGATTTGGCCTCAGAAAGAGAAGAAGCATCTAACCATCAGGAAAATTGAGGCCCCAGGAGTGGACATGCCTGGTTGGGTAGGGGTGAGGTGGGGATGGGGTGGGGATAGGGGTGAGGTGTGGATGGGGTGGTGAAGACATCCTGTTGGAGACATGAGAGGAAGTATGGGATGAGAAACAGTCATAGGGCAGACCAGGGGATGATAAGGCCTGGACTGTAAAAATATAAAATTATAATATTATATTATTATACTATGTACACACACACACACACACACACACATACACACACATATTTTGGATATCCTCTGAAGACTTATATTTGGAAAGGATAGTTAAATGTAACATACCATTCATAGATTCACAGTATGCTATCTGTATAAAACTTGTACACATTGGCTTTTGAGCAAGCAAATCTTAAAGCACAAGCATACATTTTCAAAGTACTGATGCTAAGTAAGCGGATATTTGGGTGTTCAGAATTAAATAAGTTTATATTATGCCCTCCAAGGCCCTGAGAAACATAAGAGAAAGGATAGAGATGATTATAGCCATAAGATATGGGAGAAACCTATAAAATTCTGTCTTCTGGGTACAATATTGCCTCTGTAATCATAAATGCACTGCAACTAACTTGACCTGCACAAGACCAGCACACCACACACACACACACACACACACACACATCTTAGTCACTATTCTATTGTACTGAGATACCATGACCAAGGCAAACATTATAGAAGAAAACATTACAGTTTCAGAGGTTTGATCCACTATCATCCAGGCAGTGCCATTCTCTGGTGACTAAGCATTAAAATATGGGAGCCTATGAGGATCATTCCTATTCATATTCAAATTAAGAAACACACATTCGCACAAAATTAAACGCATATAATAAGAAATCTTTAATTATTCCTTTATCATAGTGGATGACTCTCACAGCTATTCAAGGGAGCAAAACAGAATTAATACTAAACATTACCACAGAACACCAATGGGTGCATGGCTGCATATTATCAAAGGTTGAAGTTTATAATTATTTAATGAGACTAATTAGAATCTCTCCACATATTTTGATGTTGATTCATTTTGATTGCATGTTTCCTGGATAAGCCACCCTTTCATGTGCTCTCAAGTGGCTTTTATCTATTATCCATTGAAGTTTGGGGGGGGGGGGATATTTGTGTTATATAAAATGGTTCCAAGCTTTTGGCCTAATATCCACTTACCAGTAAGTGCATACCATGTGTGTTCTTTTGTGATTGAGTTGCCTTGCTCAGGATGATATTTTCTAGTTTCATCCATTTGCCGAAGAATTTCGTGAATTCATTGTTTTTAATAGCTGAGTAGAACTCCAATGTGTACCACATTTTCTGTGTCCATTCCTCTGTTGAACGACATGGAGATTCTTTCCATCTTCTGGCTATTACAAATAAGGCTGCTATGAACATAGTGGAGAATGTGTTCTTGTTATATGTTAGAGAATCTGTTAGGTATATGCCCAGAAAAGGTATAGCTGGGTTCTCAGGTCCTATGTCCAATTTTCTGAGGACCCTCAAGACTGATTACCAGAATGGTTTTACCAGCTTGCAACCCCACCAGGAATGTAGGAGTCTTCCTCTTTCTCCACATCCTCACCAGCATGATGACCTGAGTTTTTGATCATAGTCATTCTGACTGGTGTAAGGTAGAATCTTGGGGTTGTTTGTATTTGCATTTCCCTGATAACTAAGGATGTTGAACATTTCTTTATGTACTTTTTGATAATTCAAGTTTCCTCAGTTAAGAATTCTTTGTTCAGCTCTGTACCCCACTGTTGATAGGCTTATTTTACTTTTGGGAGCCTACCTTCTTGAGTTCTTTGTATATATTGATATTAGCCCTCTATCAGATGTAGGATTGGTAAAGATATTTTCCCAGTCTATTGGTTGCCATTTTGTACTATTGACAGTGTCCTTTGCCTTACAGAAGCTTTGCAGTTTTATGTCGCTTCTTGTTGTTAGAGCATAAGCCATTGGTGTTCTGGTCAAAAAATCTTCCCCTGTGCCCATGTGTTCAAAGCTTTTGCCCACTTTCTCCTCTATAGGTTTCAGTTCATCTGGTTTTATGTGGAGGCCCTTGATTCACTTGGTATTGAGCTTTGTACAAGGAGATAAGAACGGGTTGGTTTGCATTCTTCTATATGGTAACCTCCAGTTGAATCCCAAGATACAATTCACAGACCACATGGTGTTCAAGAAGAAGGAAGACCAAAATATGGGTGCTTCAGTTCTTCTTAGAAAGGGGAACAAAATACTCACTGGAGCAAATATGGAGATGTTGTGTAGAGCAGAGAAAGACATCCAGAGACTGCCCCACCTGTGGATCCATCCCATATATAGTCACCAAACCTGACACTACTGTGGATGTCAGGAAGGGCTTGCTGAAAGGAGCCTGATATAGCTGTCTCCTGAGAGGTTTTGCCAGAGCCTGACAAATACAAAGGTGGGTGCTCTCAGCCAGCCATTGGTCTGAGCACAAACCCCCAGTGGAGAAGTAAGAGAAAGGACTTAATGAGCTGAAGGGATTTGCAACCCCATAGGAAGAACCACAATATCAACCAACCAGAACTTCCCCCCTCCCTATTCCAGAGGTCCTAGGGATTAATCCACAATCCAAGGAGTACACATGGAGCCATGGCTCTAGCCCCATATGTATCAGAGAATGACCTTGTCAGGAGAGGAGAGGACCTTCCTGTGAAAGTTAGATAGATGCCCCAGTGTAGGGTTATATGAGGATGAGGAAGCAGGAGTGAGTGGGGGGCACCCTCATAGAAGCAGTTGTAGAGAGGATGGGATAGGGGGTTTAGTAGGTGGGGTAACCTGGAAAGGGGATAACATTTGAAATGTAAATAAAGAAAATAGCTTATAATCTGGGGGACATTAGCACTTTGCTGCTTTAAACGTATTACATTTCAAATGCTTGTGACACCCATTTAAGTTATTTAAAGGCTGGTGAAACCAGATTTATATTGGGTAATAGAGTCTTTCATTTCCATTAATTTGGGGGGTGAAGTGTTTTGCTCACTTCCTGTTAGGTCATTTTGTGCACTTAACTTTCTAAAATTTAAATGTACTCAAAATTTGTATAGAGAAACAAATACGGCCATTTGCACCAGGAAGCCAGAAAAGCCAGAGTTGTATTTAAAATCATATCTCATGATGCTGATAAAGGACTTCAAGAAGGACATAAATAACTCCCTTAAAGAAATATAGGAGAACATAAATCAGCAGGTAAAAGCCCTTTAAGAGGAAACACAAAATCCCTTAAAGGAATTCAGGAGAATACAAACAAACAAGTGAAGGAACTGAACAAAACCATCCAGGATCTAAAAATGAAAGGAGAAACAATGAAGAGATCACAAAGGGAGACAACTCTGGAGATAGCAAACCTTGGAAAGGAATCAGGAATTATAGATGTAAGCATCAACAACAGAATACAAGAGATAGAAGAGAGAATCTCAGGTGCTGAGGATACCATAGAAAGCATTGACTCTACAGTCAAAGAAAATGCAAAACGCCAAAGGCTTGTAACCCAAAACATCCAGGAAACCCAGGACACAATGAGAAGATCAAACCTAAGGATTATAGGTATAGATGAGAGCAAAGATTTGCAATTTAAAGGACCAATATATATCTTCAACAAAATTATAGAAGAAAACTTCCCTAACCTAAAGAGATGCCCATGAACATACAAGAAGAGTTCAGAACTCCAAACAGACTGGATCAGATCCTAAAGTACTCCTGGCACATAATAATCAAAACACCAAATTCACTAAACAAAGAAAGAATATTAAAAGCAATAAGGGAAAAAGGTCAATTAACTTATAAAGGCAGACATATCAGAATTGCACCAGATTTCTCACTGGAGAAAATGAAAGCTAGAAGATCCTGGGCAGATCTCATACAGACGCTAAGAGAACACAAATGCAAGCCCACACTACTATACCCAGCAAAATTCTCAATTGCCATAGATGGAGAAGCCAAGATATTTCATGATAAAATCAAATTTACACTATGTCTTTCCACAAATCTAGCCCTCCCTACAAAGGATAATAGATGGAAAACTCCAACACAAGGAGGGAAACTACATCCCAGAAAAAGCAAGAAAATAATCTTCCAACAATCCCAAAAGAAAGTAACCACACAAAAATAAAAAAACACCAAAAATAACAGAAAGCAACAAACACTATTTCTTAAAATCTCTTAATATCAATGGACTCAATTACCTAATAAAAAGGCATCAACTAACAGAAGTATTTTTCATGTAAATCTTCAATTTTATCAAAAAATATTTGTAGTTCCTCTTCCAAACAGTTTAGTAATGTTTTTATTTCTACCATTTTTTCTGTATTATTTTCCATGAAATCTTCAATTTTAACATGTTTTCTATATATTTCTTCAATTTTATCAGAAATATTTTCCATGTAAATCTTCAATTTATCAGAAAATGTTTATAATTCCACTTTCAATCAACATAGAAATATTTTATGCCTATCATTTTATCTTTGTAAGTTTCCATGATAATCTTCAATTTTAACAGGTTATTCCATATTTTTCTACAATTTTATCAGAAATATTTTCCATGTAAATCTTCAATTCTATCATAAAATGTTTCTACTTCATATTTCAATTAATTTAGCAATGTTCTTTATGTCTACCATTTTCCTCTTTAATTTTCCATGAAAATTGTCAATTTTAGCTTGTTTGTCTTATATATTTTCAATTTTATCATAAAATGTTTTTATTTTCTTTTTCAATAAAAAATAAATACTCTGATGTACATGTACAAATCAATGCAAAAGACAACTGTTTCTTAAAAAAGGATAAATTATATAAAAATTACTTTCTGTCTGTTTATTAATTAGTGACTTAATCCCCTTTTCGATAGCAAATACATTGAGAGTACATAAGTTTCTCTACAGTTAATTATTAATATAGTCATAGCTTATCCACTGCATTCATTAATTCAATGATAGAGAACTAGAACCAATATTGCTATTAACATACTTTGTACAATCAGAAAATAAATGAAACAATAAAAACTGTTAAATTGCATTGGGTTGATATTACATTGATATTTTGAATTTAGCTTATTGGTAGAGGTATACCTAGCATCCATGAGGTCTTTAGTTCAATCTTAGGTATGAAAATACAAAATGAAATGCAATACCAATCAAGGAAATGTAATGGCCTGGGAGATTTCTCATTGGCAAATATTTTTCTTAGAAAGAAAACCAGATTTCATGGTTTGGATTCCCATTCCTCCACATGAATCCTGGTAGGTGTGGCCATCCACCTATACTTTCAGTCCTCAAAAAACTGACAAAAGAAATTTCTTAGGAAAGTAGTTAGTTAGACTACTAGGCTTGGCTATGTCATGATTTAGCCACAAAACAGGAGATAGAAGCAAATAAAGATGTTACTTCAAGTCTATTTGTGACTTTCACACACACAAACACACACATACACACACACACACACACACACATCATACTCCTGTATGCATTGATCTACACACATGAATATATGTAGACATATATATCATATACAAATTCCAAACTTGAAAAAAGAGTATAGATGATTAATATGTCAGTTTTATTAATAATATGCAATTATCCTTGATTCCTTTATTGTAGAGCTACAAATATAAATGAAAGGTAATGGATTTTTCTCCATTTTCAAAAGTGCAGTTTTATAACCATGAATTTCATATTCTATTGTAATGAAAAACATTAAGTTCTAAGAGTTTATTGTATGACTAATTTATTTTATTTTATCTCATCCCTTTAATTGAAAATAGCTCTTTCCCCTCACATAATATATACTGGCTATAGATTCCCTATACTTTCCTAAATCCCTCCCATATTCCCTCCCCCCTGGATCCAATCCTTTATATCTCTGTTAGAAAACAAGCAGGAATCAATGGGAGGGGAAGCCCTTGGACCTGTGAAAGCTTGAAGCCCCAGGTAGAGGATTGCGAGGGTGGGGAGGCAGGAGTGAGTGGGTGGTTGATAAGGGAACAACCTCATAGAAGCAGGGGGAGGGGTGATGGGATAGGGGGTTTGCAGAGGGGAAGCCATCGGGAAAGGGATAACATTTGAAATGTAAATAAATAAAACATCCAATATAAAAAATAGAAAACAAGCATGCTTCTAAGCGATGATATTGAAAAAATATAATATAAAAAGATCAAGTTAAAGTCAATACATTGAAATATGCCAAACCAAACAGAGCTCAAAAAAGACACAAGAAAAAGAAACAGGTTAGAGAACAACACATTGTACCCTTGGTAATCCTATACAACCCTACACTGAAAGCTGTAATATATCTCCCACAATCAGTGTTGAGGATCCATTTGTCACTTAAGAAGCTATCATGCTTCTTTTATGAGCTTGGGTGCAATCCTTATGTTTATTGCATAAACATCAGGAATTACATTTTTCTTTCCATATATTTTGCTTTTGTGATGATGCTTATCACTTCTAATTAGTTTCAATTTCAAGTGCATTTTATCAGGTATTAAGATGGTTTCATCAGCTTTCTTCTTAGGGCCATTTTCTAAAAAAAAAAAAAATAGTTTTTATATCTTTTTATCTTCAGGTGAAGTCTACCCTGACATTAAGGTATGTGTCAAGAATGCAACAGAAAGAAATATGCTTTTTCTTTTCACATCCATTCTGTTAGTCGCTTCATTTGGGGGATAATTGAAACCATTGATGTTGAGAAATATCAGTAAGTAGTGTTGGTTGATACCTATTATTTTGTTGTTCTTCTTGTAGGGGTGGTGGAGGTGGTGGAGTTGGTGGTGGTGGTGGTGGTAGTGGTGGTGGTGGAAGTGGTGGTGATGGTGCTGGTGATGGTGGAGATGGTGGTAGAGGTGTTGGTGTTGGTGGTGGAAGTGGAGGTGGTGTGTGGTGGTAGAGGTGGTGGTGGTGGTGGTGGTGGTGGCGGTGGTGATCATGGTGGTGGTAGTGGTAGAGGTGGTGGTGGAGGTGTTGGTGGTGGAGGTGGTGGTGGTGGTAGTTGTGGTGTGTCTGTGTGTACTTTTGTTGTGTTTTGATTTGCTGATCTAGAGTGATTTTTTCCCTTGTGTTTGCTTAGTATGTTTGTTTAGTCAACCTCTTTAGGTAGAATTTTTCTACTTGCATATTGTATAAGACTAGGTATATGGATAAATATTATTTACATTTGGCTTTTTGTGTTTGTTTGTTTTTGTTTTTAACCATTAAATGTGTTATTTTCTCCATGTACTGTGAATAAAAGTTTTTTCTGGGTATAATAGCAGGATTGGCATCTCTGTGAACTGAAAGTTGGTAGCACATCTGTCCAGGCCCTCTAGATTTTAGAGCTCTATTTAGAAGTTAGAACTGACTTTATATTTTATTTAGTCATTTTCCCTTGCAAGCTTTGAATTCTTTCTTTGTTATGTACACTTAGGGTATTGATTATTATACTGGGGGGATTTCTTTCTGGTTAAGTATATTTGATGTTCAGTTTGTTTCTTTGTTTCTTGTACCTTCATAGGTATTTCCTTTAGGTTAGGGACATTTTCTTCTATAATTTTCATGAAAATATTTTCCATGCATTTTTCCTTGATTTCTTCTTTTACAGATATTTCTATTATTCCTAGGCTTGACCTTTAAATGGTCACTCAGACTTCCTGGATGTTTTGTGCCATGAGTTTTTCAGATTTAACATTTTCTTTGAGCAAGGATACATTTCTTGTGTATTAAGTGCCTGGGATTCTGTCTTCTATCACTTGCATTTTGTTGGTGAGACTTTCCTCTGAGATTTCTGTTGAAGTTCCTAAATTTTTCATATCTAGATTTTTCTCAGTTCGGGTTATCTTAATTGACTCTACTTCTACTTTCAGGTTTTGAAGTGTTTTATTTTCAATGTTTGCACTTTTATGTATTACTTTAATGGAATTATTCATTTCTTCTTTAATGACCTCTATCTTGTTCACAAAGGCTATTTAACAGTCTTTGTTCTGTACTTAAGCTATGTTGAGGTTCTCAGAGACTTCTGCAGTATTGCTGCTGGGCTCTAGTGAAGACATGTTGCCCTGGTTATTATTTATTGTGATTTTATATTAGCATTTCCTCATCCTGGTTTTGTAAAATTATAGTTCTAGGTGCTGATTTCTTGCCTTATCTTTACTGTATGGTATGGCTGTTTTGCACCTTGACATCTGTTTCCTTGGTTGTTAGGAGTGTGGGTGTGAAGAGATGGCAGGAAGCCTGCCTCTGTGCCTTGCTGCCTCTCACACAGAGCTCTGCTCTCCTCCCCACTTTTTTCCAGCAGAAATTCTTCCAGCCTTTCTGGAGCAAACAGAGAGAGGCGAACTTGATTCCAGCATATTGCAATCCTCCAAACTCCCTTTTCATGGTGGCTCTCCTGAATGACCCTCTACCACTACCACCACCACCTCCAGGAGTGACAGATGCAGGCTTTGGAAATACATATCAAAGTCTCCATGTCACGAAGGCTGGCATCCTCCCTGACAGATAACTAGCACTTCCCGGGTGCAGATGGCTCCTGTCCTTGGGAAAAATGAAGACCAACCGTCCTTGAAAAGATAAGTGCCCCACTTTGGGGCCATGAGAGAAGGGCAATTAAGTGTTCCTAGTTGACTGCACCATAAAGTCACTTCCCAGGCCAGAAGAGTCCCTCTCCCACCAGCACAATTCTGACCTGCTGTCTGAACAAACAGTATGGAGTTTGAGGAATGGCTTCCCTTGTCACCTCTCAGTCATGTAACCCCAAAACCTGAGGGTCCCTGCTTATGCACATACGTGTATAAAAACTCCCAGCCCCTAGTTGCAAGTATTGCTTTCCTTACTTTCACAGTCAGGAAGGTTTGTGATCTGGGTCTGACTCGAATAAAGGCTCTTTTGTTATATTACATCAGGTAGGCAATTCTTGGAATTCTTCTGGGCCTCCAGAGGCTTGAGTATAACAGGTTGGCTCTGTGTTTATGGATGGGGAATTGTTCTTGGATCTTGCTATGTGTGTTCAGTGGGAGTTCTCAGTGAAATAGGTTTTTAGGTATTGAAAGCTTGTAATTAGAAAATGTGATTGGCTGACTGGGTGTACTAAGAAGGTCTACAGGAGGGAGGAGATGTGGGTGTTCCACCAGGATTTGCTTAGTTACTCGGGAATGGGGGCAAAGTGTGAGAAGATGCCACATCAGTCAGTCTGCTATAGAGAGCAGGATGAGAATAGAGGAGTGGGATTTGAAGAGAGGAGGGTGTAGTGAAATTATTAGCCTAGCCAGCTTGTTTTTCCTGGAACGAAGAGCCAGTGGGCTCCCAGGGACTGACTGTAAGAGGTAGGAGCTGTGATAAAGAGATAAGTGGGGACAAGAAAGTGTGTGGGGGAGGGGAAGTCAAGGTTGCAGGAGAGATCTATGTGAGCCACTGGAGGTGAGGTAAGAGAGCACAGAGGGCTGAATGCTGAAGAGCCAGGGGTGTGACCGGGGGAATGGAATTATAGGAGAGGGGAAAGAGGTGAAGAGCTTCAATTAAACTGATTAATTAACTTCATAATTAATATTATTTCAAATTAATTATAAGAACTATTTATGAGGTTAAATTGTCAGCATCATATATACTATAAAGCAATTAATTTGGTTATCAATAATATTCTAAATACACTGAACTTACTATTTTAATCTTATTTTAACATAATAAAATCATATAGAAAAGTATTAGTAAAATCCAGATGTCAGCTGTATATCTTCATGTCTTCAGAGTAAAATACATTTTTTCTTTTTTTTTTTTATTCGGTATATTTTTTATTTACATTTCAAATGATTTCCCCTTTCCTAGCCCCCCCCACTCCCAAAAAGTCCCGTAAGCCCCCTTCTCTCCCCCTGTCCTCCCACCCACCCCTTCCCACTTCCCTGTTCTGGTTTTGCCCTATACTGCTTCATTGAGTCTTTCCAGAACAAGGGGCCACTCTTCCTTTCTTCTTCTACCTCATTTGATGTGTAGATTATGTTTTGGGTAATCCAGGTTTCTAGATTAATATCCACTTATTAGTGAGTGCATACCATGATTCATCTTTAGAGTCTGGGTTACCTCACTTAGTATGATGTTCTCTAGGTCCATCCATTTGCCTAAGAATTTCATGAGTTCATTGTTTCTAATGGCTGAATAGTACTCCATTGTGTAGATATACCACATTTTTTGCATCCATTCTTAGCTAGGCAACCCATTCAACTTGAGCATTTTACAGGCTGTCAATAACATCTCAGGGTTTCTATTACTCTTTATGGGTGAGATAATTTTATTCAACTCTGGAAAACTTTTCCTGACTTGTCCATTTAATATTATACTCTGCATACTCTTAAGAATCATTTATATTTACATTTACAATAAGTTTTACATCAACTTCTACTAGGAAAAAATATCATAAAACTAACTAATTGAATTTTAAACATCTTTCGGCACTTTTGGTTTATGTTATTAGGTTTTCCTACCTAATATCTAATATGCACAAAATACCTAGGATAGTTTCAGTTTACTAAAAATTGTTTTGTTCAATTACACATGCTGTTGTGTAGTGATAGGAAAACTTCATGACAAATTATGGCTGAAAATACGAAATGCAATGGGTGACACATACACTACACCAGCATTGTTCACACAATTCTGTGTTGCATGTTATCATTATTAAACCCCACCAAAACCTGGCTGCCCATGAACCTCCACATGCTATCCCTGCCTTGCTCTTTAGGAAAGAATCACTCTGGTGGTCACTCCAGATATAAATACCAAGTTTAGTCTCCTGAGAGGCTCTGCCAGAGCCTGACAAATACAGAAGTGGGTGCTTTCAGCCAACCATTGGACACAGGGTCCCCAATGGAGGAGCTAGAGAAAGGATCCGAGGAGCTGAAGGGGTTTGCAACCCCATAGGAGGAACATCAGATGAACCAACCAGTACTCTCAGAGTTCCCAGGGACTAAACTACCAACCAAAGAGTACACATGCAGGGTCACATGGCTCTTGCTGCAAATACAGCAGAGGATGGCCTTGTTGGAAATCAGTGAGAGGAGAGGTCCTTGGTCCTAAGAAAGCTCTATGCCCCAGTATAGGGGAACGCCAGGACAGGGAATGGAGAGTGAGCACAGAGCGGGGATGGGATAGGGGATTTTCAGAGGGAAAAAGAGAAAGGGTATAACAATTGAAATCTAAATAAAGAAAATATCTAATAAAAAATAAGAGAAAAAATACCAAGTTTGATATATGATGTTTACTGAATGCATGTTGTGGTGCTGAATTTTTTTTTTGTGTGTGTGTGTGTCATGTGTGTGTGTCTGCATGTGTGTGTGTGTGATGTTTGTGAGATTCTATATGATGCAAGGTAAATGCTAACACTTTAAACACTAATTCAGATGAAATCGATTATATGTGTCTTTTGTAGTAGGCTTTTAAAAAAAATCTTATCTATGTGACTTACATTTTATGAATAGATCCTAAGTAAGCATTCTTCTCTAAAGAAATAGAAATGAGATAGTATATGTTGAAAAAAGTTTGTGGAATGGAATGATGAAAAAAGACAGATACATGCCCCAGAGCTGTTAATAAGCAGCTCAGAGTCAGGCTAGGATATCATTCTCAGATCCTTTCCAGATTTATATCAATAACATCTTCTTTATCGAGGCATTTAGCTATATGAATCTTATGTATTGTGGTAATAGAATTAATGAAAAAGAAAAAGTCATGGTTGTATCCTAGCAAACAAGAAATCACAAATAACCCATATTCAATATTTCTGATTGGTAAAATAATTACATCCTGTAAATAGAACTTCTCCTAAATTCAAATAATTAATATTATTTAAGAAAATTCTTAAAGAGCAGTCATGGTAAAGCAATTAAGTACAGGGCACAGAAGCAACGTCCACTATTTTCAAAGATTAATAATTTCTTAAATTGCACATTAAAATTCCATCACATAAATTTATTATTTAAAACTCCAGTAAATTCAGTACTATTTCTAAAGCAACTATTACAGAGACGTAATGGATTTCCTAATGGGATAGTGTGTTAGTCATTATAAACTGAGACTAATTGCACTGGAGGCTTGAGAACCAGCCAGTGTGTGAGATTATTCTAGTAATGATTTTATATATTCAAAAGAATAAAAAAATATTCAAAAGATTGAAAGAAAATGCACAAACTACAAACTTCAGTTACTACTACTCCTTTTAGTAAGTATGATATAAATGAGAATTTCATTACATGTATGTGTTGTGTCTTTTATGGTAAATTATTAATATATGGTAAATTATTAATATTTTAATTATTAAAATCAATTCAACTCATTCTTTGCACTTAATTAATATTGCTACCTTTAGAGTTGGTGTACTAGTGTATATGAAGAGCCATATTGGAATAGGTTTCCTGTGTGCAATATGGAATACAGGAATGACTGATGAACTTGTACACGGATGCTAGGACCTGACCTCAGGTTCTCAAAGTTGCACAAGTGTTCTTAAACAATGAGCCATGTCTCTTTAGCTCCTATTTTAACCTTGTAGCTATAATCTAATATGTTTTGATTTATAGTTATATTATTTTCTCAAATAAATATGTGATGTTTTTAATGATGTCAGCTAAGTTTCTTTGTAACAGAGACATATCTATCACAGAGATACCCAACCACAAAGATTTTTGATAGACATGTATCCATGCATTAAGACTTTTTTCTGTTTAAATTTGTTAGTAAAATGTTCTTTTCTGTAAAACATTGATGTTAATGAAGTATTTTAGGTAATTCTAGCTTTGAGATTAAAAAATACTAGAATATTTGAAATAACTCAATTAATAAAATTGAGCTCCAAGGAAAAATAGGCATTTATTCAGTCAAGTATTAATACATTCTCATCATTTTCAGGAGCCATTTTTTGTTACCAATTTCTTCATTTTCCTCTAGTATATAGCTGTGAAAAATAACACATCTTCATTCTGTATACTAGTTATGCTCTTTCAAGCGGCTGAACCAGCGCAATAATTCATTGAGCACAGGCTTCATTAGGGATTCCTAGAACTCAAGAGCAAAAGTGCCCCAAGACCCACATATTTGACATCTGGATCAGGAACATTGCAGGAGCCTAAGATAGTTGGAATGTCTTACTTTTACTTCCTTGTATTAGTGAAACCTCATACATTTATTAGAGTTCAGATAACCCACCACACAGTGCAACTACAAACATCATACACTTCCTTTTTTATAAATTGTAGTGGAAAGCCTAAGGCCTTGATATTGTCCAATATTTTTTAGAAAATACTGTCATATTTTTTAGTACATTCGTTGATTGAAATTTTTGTTTTTCTGCAAGTTGACTTCATTATAACTTTTCCTGTCGAGTCAATTTTCCTTTGCTTAAAAAGTTTTAACTCACAATGCATAAATATTTTCCTCCAGTATTCAAAACAAATGCGATTAAAATGGTTAATTTTCCATAACTCAAAGTTTATTGGCCAAATGACTGGGATTCAGTCATCAGCAGTGGGGGCTTTATTGGATTGTCTCCTCTAAGTGGGCAGCACCTGTGTGTGAGGAAGCTAGCTGTGGAAGGCATGAGTCCCACAGTGAAATGCTCCTCACAAACTGGAAGACAGGGACGGCACTAATGTCTCTCACAACTTCAATTATTAATAACTCTATGTTATACACCAACTTATTGTCCACAATTAATTAGTATTACTGACTTTAAAATATGTAAGATCAAAAATTAAAAGAGAATAGTATAAAATCAGATCTCCTTATTTGCTTATACTAAAAAAATACATGAATATTTTATTTTGCATATGATTACTTCTTACTCAAATTATGTTTTATAAATTTTTTTGGTAAAGAATGCAGTTATTTTAGGTGTAGCCTGGAATCAGTTTCATAATATTAAAAAATATGTAATCTGTATTTAATTTGAGAATATGTTTATTAATTCCTAAGTCTCAGAATTACTTTTCATTATAGATAGTTATGCATAATTCTAATAGAAAATATTCTCATTTCATATCTCAGTTATTAAACATTTTATTTAAAGTTTTATATCAATCAATGGTTTTTTATTGTACTCTATTTATTGAATATATTCTTCATTTACATTTCAAATGTTATATCCTTCCCAATTTTCCCTTCCCCAAAAACCCCCAACCCATCCTCCCACCCCCTACTCTATTATCCTGTAAGTCATCTGCAAAAATATGTCTAAAGAATATAGAACAATTCCAATACCTTGAATACGTGCATCAAAATTGAAATAATGATATATAATAAGACTTTCTGTAGTTAAAGATTACGGTGGTTTATCTGAACTCAGATCAAACACATGATGTTTCATCATACAATAATTTCTCTGTTATCCGCCTGTGCTTTAGAAACACAGCCACAGAATGTTCCAGGAAATACAAATCTATACTTCTCAGGGTTCTTACACTACTTATGGCCTACATGTTCTCTCTACCCCACAAAATCTGTTGTGTCTTAAGAATTACCAACATTAAAAGTTCCCTTTACCAAGCTCCTCCAAGAGCCGACCTATCTATGTTTTCAGAGTGCCATATTATTCCTGGCACACAAAAACGCTCAATAAATTACCTTCAGTAAATGGATGAGTAAGTGGATGGGGAAAGAGTAAGCTCAATTTTAAATCAGAGCAGGAATTAAATCAATCACTAGGGAAGACACTTGAGCCTCCATTTCATTAATGGGAATAATCACTTTTATAGAGTTGATCTGTGAATAAAATCGAATTATATTTCTGAACACTACGTTTCTTTTTGGCACAAGTTATTTTAGGCTCATTTTTCCGATTCCTACATCATCCCTGGATTCTTCTGTGTCTCCAAAGAGAGCTAATTCATTATAGTAGACAGAGGATTGGCTTGCTAGATTTATACTACATTTTAAAATTGAAGCTTGCAGATGAAAATCTTATCAGGTATATAAATCTTCTTACATAGCAGATGAGAGTGGTAAATAAATGATGGTGTATTTCATTAATTCTTACTTATAGTATCTATTTCACTCTGTACTTATATATAATTATTTAATATTAGCAGAAAATAGCTCAATACTACAATACGTTAAATGCCAAATTCATTTTACATGATTTACTCAAGAAAATAAAAATGAGGCGAAATTACCAGACAAGCATTACTTGTTACTACTTTTAATTGTGTGTGTGCATGTGTGAGTGTATGTATCTGAGCATGTGTGTGTGCATTTGCATGTGCAAGTGTGCATGTGAGTGTGAGTGTGTGTTTGTGTGTGTGTGTGTGTGTGTGTGTACACAGGTGTGCCCAATGCCTAGTGTCTTTGGGTATGCTAAAGCTGAAGCTATAGGCAGTTGTGAGCTGCTTAGTATAAGTGATGGAAACTGAGTTCTTCCTGGTATCCCTCCTTCCCTTCATCTCTGTGGGGAGCCTCCTTCAGTACCCTTGCATCCTGTGCATCAAGATTATACAGGATTAGACACTTCCTCCCACACTGCGGCCAGACAAGGTAGCCTTCAGTAGCCTTCGGCCTGTGAATGCTCCCAGGGGTCCCAGTTACTAGATACTTTTGGTTTTCCTATGGGATTGCTATCCCCTTCAGTTCTTTCAGTCATTCTTTTAACTCTTCCATACCTGACCTCTGTTCACTGTTTGGCTGTTGATATCTGCATATGCCTCAGTCAACTGCTTGTAAAGCCTCTCAGAGGACAGCCATGCTAGGCTCCTGTCTGGAAGCATAACAGAGTATGATTAATAGCGTTAGGGATGGATCCCAAGTTGGGTCTCTGCTCCTTAATTTCTTTTAAAGAGGAGTAATTTTGGATCAAAAGTTTTGAAGGTAGATTGGTGTCTCCATCCTTCCACTGGGAGTCCTGTCTGACTACAACCTCTCTTCACATTCTATATTGTATTGACTAGTTTCGTGTGTCAACTTGACACAGGCTGGAGTTATCACAGAGAAATGAGGAAATGCCTCCATGAGATCCAGCTGTGGGACATTTCCTCAATTAGTGAACAAGTGAGGAGGGCCCCTTGTGGGTGGTACCACCTTTGGGCTGGTGCTCTTGGGTTCTATAAGAGAGCAGGCTGAGCAAGCCAGGGGAAGCAAGCCAGTAAGAAACATCCCTCCATGGCCTCTGCATCAACTCCTGCTTCCTGACCTGCTTGAGTTCCAGTCCTGACTTCCTTTAGTGATGAACTGCAATGTGGAAGTATAAGCTGAATAAACCCTTTCCTCCCCAACTTGCTTCTTGGTCATGATGTTTGTGCAGGAATAGAAACCCTGACTAAGACAAATCTCCACTTTTGTGCATTTCCTTTAAGGTAACCTACACCAAGTCCTGTAAGCTTCGCAGATCCCAGGTCTCTTGGACTTCTTAGAGATTCCCCTCAACCCCCCCTACCCCAGGCAGCTCCATATTTCCATTCATTCACCTGGCCCTGGGTAGCTCTTCTGACTCTCCCCATACCTGAACCTGCTGCTCCTATTTTCCTGCTCCTCCCTTCTCCCACCTATGTTCCTGCCTCCCTCTGCCTCCCATGACTACTTTTACCCCTTCTAAGTGAGATTGAAGCATCCCACACAAGGACCAAGCAGCATATCTACTACATATGCAGGGGGCCTAGGTTCAGCCCTATATTGTTTTTGGTTTTGGTGGTTCAGTCTCTGAGCCTTGGGCCTTTCTTCGTGTTTACCTACTTAGGATCTGTGGGGTGGCATTATGTTTATTCTGTACTTTTGGCTAATATTCTCTTATCAGTTAGTACAAACCATGCATGTCGTTTTTGGGTCTGGTTTAATTCAATTGGGGTGATATTATCTAGTTCTATCCACTTGTCTGTAAAATTCATGATGTCCTTGTTTTTAATAGCTACATAGCATTTTATTATATCAATGAACCACATTTTCTATATCTATTCTTCAGTTAAGTGAAATCTGGGTTTCTTCCAGTTTCTGGTCCAGTTCACCAGAACAGGACTTCAAGCTCCCTCTAGATATTGTTCTCTCTTCAGTGAAATGTGGTAAACACCAATTTTCCCAAACTTTTACTAGGCAAATACAAGTATCAGGTCAGTTGGCCCAAAGTAAAAATAGAACAATATAATTGCGTGTGGGCTCTTTCTTGCTATAAAATCATAATCATGCTATTTATTTTGGAAACTCAAATATGGGCTTGAGAAACATGTATATAGAGAGACAGAAATATAACCATGTATTTCTGTTTTGTTTCTCAGTGGTTACATCTACATGATTAAGCCTTTTGAGAGCCTACTATCAGCAATCCATTTTGTTACTCTCATATCCTTTCTGTTGGATAATATTGGATATCTGGTGAAATCAGCAGTGACATATTGAATAAGTAAACTATTTTACCTAAGACCTTAAAGGTATGTGTACCATCCCTCTATTATACAAAAAGAGACTGCACGTTCTACCTGTATAAATTTTAAGGGAAATTACCATAATTTAATATAGTACTGAGTGAGTGTTCTGTTCTCTTCAATGGTTTTGCAGAAACTAACTAAAATGCTCAGAGGCTCCATCAAGCCCCTGACTGAAACACATGCAGAAGCCCACAACCAAATATCCCAAGGGTCTTGGGGGCTTCTTTGGAAGAGCTAGGGTAAGGATTGTGGCCCCGAAGTGAATAAAACTTCACAGGAAGACTAGAGTCAATGAACCTGGACTCTTGGGGGACATTTAGAGAGTGAACCACCAAAACCAAAAAGCAATATGGGGCTGAACCTATCTGCACATATGTAGCAGATACGGTGCTTGGTCTTTGTGTGGGTCTTTAATAACACGAGCAGGTTCTATCCCAAAATATGTTGCCAGTCTATGTGATATGTTCTTCTAGCTAAGCTGTCTTGTCTGGCCTCAGTGAGAGAGGATGAGTCTAGACCCACAGATACATCATGTGCCAGAATGGGGAATAACCAACAGAGACTCCACCCTATAAGAGGAGAAGGAGGATAGGAAAGAAACTGTAATAAGGGGGACAGGGAAGCAGTGATCATAATGTAAAGTAAGTAAGTAAGTAAATAAATAAATAGAAAAAGAAAAAAACCAACAAAAATAGGCATCAGTAAAATATTAAAATAAAAAAAAAGTGACAGCAACTGAACTCTGATCTACTGCAGTAGTATCAAAAGCTTTGAACCACTGAGGCATCTTTACAACTTGATTAGAAAATTGTTTTTGTTATTTGTAGTTTTAATGTTTGTATTTCTTTGTATGTGTGTATATGTGTGATGTCCACTACTCTGTAGTATTCATTAAAATAAGCATTCTTATTCTGCTTTAGAGGCGGTATATATGGAATATGTACACTAAATTAGCAAGTATAACTGAACTGAGATATTTATTATAATAGTCTAAAAATTGAAATACATGATCATCATTTAAACATTGTTTAGAGTGTTAATGAGCTTTAAATTATTATAATTGCTCAGAAAATAATCTCTATTAATTCATATTTGTATGTGTCATTGTAAGTCTCAGATGTCAACTTAGCAAAGACCTCCAGTCAATTAAAAAGAGAGAACCCCAAGATAAGAATTTCTGCCTTCAGAATGGATTTTGGCCATATGGGTGATTAATTGCTAATTGATATATTGCTAAGTGACATAGGAGAGTCTAGGCTATTTGGACAGTTTCGTGTCTCAGCATGTGCTCCTGGGCTATAGAAAAACCTCAAATTCAGCGACTTCTCTCTAATATCTCCTCATGTCCCAGCTCCAGCTCCTTCCTCTGTGTTCCTTCATGGCTTCTTTCAGTGAAGTATAATACGTAGTATATTTTATGTAGTGTAATATAAAATCTGTCATCCTATTTTGGAATGAGTAGTTAGCTAAATTGGCTAATAATATAATTAAAATAATATAACAAATCTGTTAGCATTATACTGTCTGGAATATTTGTTAATTCTGTTGTAAATTTTCTAAGGACTAGTAACTATTCTAAATTTACATAAAATGCCCTAAGAAACTTTCAGATGCAAAATGCCACAGGTTCACTTTGGGATTCATTATTTATTTGTGAGAATGATAAGCAATTGATGTATATACAAATCTCTTTTATAGGAAAGCTCGTTGTATAGAAAAATCTTATTTAACAAAAGTTAATTTATGAGTTTCCATTGTTTTCTCACATGGCTTTACATAGGTATATTACAGATAGAGATAGATTTTTAGTATTTCCTTGTATAAGCATTTTTGTATGTGTGATGAAAATTCACTGCACATGTTTTGTGAAGGCTTAAGGTGTCTTTCTCTCATACTTTCCAGCTTATCTTGTAAACCATGAATTCTCTCTGAACCTAGCATTTGTTCTTCTGGTTAGTCGGGCTAGCGACTGAGCTCCAGTCATCTGTCTATTGTGACATGCACAGCACTATGGTTGTGTGCATATTCATAGTCAAATCTGGATTGACATGAATATTAGGATCTAAATTCATGTCCTCATGCTTAACATAAATACTTTACCCTCAGATTCTTCCCTCCAATATCAGTATCTCTATATTTCATTTCTTTTTTTAAAATATAGTATCTTTATATTTTAAATCTTATTAATTAATAATTTAGAATTGTTTTCAAAGGCTGAAAATGTCATCTATATACTTGAATGTCACATATGTGTGTGATGCATGATGAGTATGTGTATATTGATGTGTGAAATATTTTTATATAACACTTGTATAGAACACATATATTATACATGTATTTATAAATACACACATATATACACATTTATGGTTTATGTTCTAGTAATTTTATACTGAGTTTTACCTACATAAGCATGTTCTTCTTTGAACAATATAAAAATTTAGATTCTGCACATGGAAAAACACTTGATTTACAGATTTTATTTATGATATCTTTTAATATTTACCCAATAATATTTCCAATAGGTTGAATCTGGGGGTAAAAAGGAGGAATAAGCCTGACCATAAGATTAGGGCTTTGAAAGATACCTGTAGCAAAATTCTAGAAACATTGTTGGAAAATGAATTGAACTAGGGTTCTAATCCTTTAGAATTTCTATGCAGAAACACTTTCTGGCCTCACAGAGCATCCCTCCTTCTGTCTTTTTCTGAGACTTTCACCCTGTCAGTACTAGTGCTCAATGCCTACTATTCTGATAGGCAGCAGTCTCTTGTCTTCCCACTGAGATTCTAATACTTCCCTCTGAAGGGCTACCAGGATGACTTTTCTTAGTGGCTCTCTGCCAGGTAAAGAGAAATCAAGTGTGCTGGAGAGATGGCTCAGCAGGTAAGAGCACTGACTGCCCATCCAGAGCTTCTGAATTCAATTCCTACCAAACACATAGTGACTCAACTCCATCTGTAATGAGATCTGAAGCCCTCTTCTGGTGTGTCTAAAGACAGCTACAATGTACCCATGTAAATAAAATAATTTTTTTTTAAAGATAAATCAAGCTGGAACTTTACTGGAAACTTCCCTTCTCCTGGTTAGCTTTCAAAGAGGGAAGTGAAAGTTATGGAGGAGAAAAAAGCATTGGGATCTTTTTTTATTTTTGATATATTTTTTATTTACATTTCAAATGATTTCCCCTTTTCTGGGTCCCCACTCCCCACAAGTCCCATAAGCCCTCTTCCCTCCCCCTGTTCCTCCATCTACCCCTTCCCGCTTCCCTGTTCTGGAATTCCCCTATACTCTTGCACTGAGTCTTTCCAGAACCAGGGGCCACTCCTCCATTCTTTTTGGCATCATTTAATATGTGGATTATGTCTTGGGTACTCAAAGTTTCTGGGCTAATATCCACTTATCATTGAGTGCATACCATGATTGATCTTTTGAGACTGGGTTACCTCACTTAGTATGATGTTCTCCAGCTCCATCCATTTGTCTAAGAATTTCATGAATTCATTGCTTCCAATGGCTGAATAGTACTCCATTGTGTATATATACCACATTTTTGGTTTCCATTCCTCCATTGAAGGACACCTGGGTTCTTTCAAGCTTCTGGCTACTACAATAGTGCTGCTATGAACATAGTGCAGCATGTGTCCTTATTGCATGCTGAAGAATCCTCTGGGTATATGCCAAGGAGTGGTATAACAGGGTCCTCAGGGAGTGCCATGCCCAGTTTTCTGAGGAACTGCCAGACTGATTTCCAAAGTGGTTGCACCATCTTGCAATCCCACCAGCAGTGGAGGAGTATTTCTCTTTCTCCACATCCTCGCCAACACCTGCTGTCTCCTGAGTTTTTGACCTTAGCCATTCTGACTGGTGTGAGGTGAAATCTCAGGGTTGTTTTGATTTACATTCCCCTAATGATTATTGATGTTGAACATTTCTTAAGGTGTTTCTCAGCCCTCTGAAGTTCTTCATGTGAAAATTCTTTGTTTAGCTCCATACCCCACTCTTTAATGGGTTTATTTGGTTCTCTGGGTTCTACCTTCTACAGTTCTTTGTACATATTAGATATTAGCCCTCTGTCAGATTTGGGGTTGGTGAAGATCCTTTCCCAATCTGTTGGTTGACATTTTGTCCTTTTGACAGTGTCCTTTGCCTTCCAAAACTTTGTAGTTTTATGAGGTCCCATTTGTCAATTCTTGATCTTAGAGCGTAAGCTATTGGTGTTCTATAGAAACAGAAAGAACACTACCCAACTCCTTCTTCGAAGCTACTATTACACTGATACCAAAACCACACAAAGATCCAACTAAGAAAGAGAATTTCAGGCCAATTTCCCTTATGAATATCGATGCAAAAATACTAAATATAATTCTTGCCCACCGAATCCAAGAACACATCAAAACGATCATCCACCATGATCAAGTAGTCTTCATCTCAGGGATGCAGGGATAGTTCAATATAAGGAAATCCATAAATGCTATTCACTACATAAATAAACTCAAAGAAAAAAAAAACACATGATCATTTCATTAGATGCTGAAAAAGCATTTGACAAAATTTAGCATCCTTCATGCTAAAAGTCTTGGAAAGGACAGGAATTCAAGGCCCATACATCAGCATAGTAAAAGCAATATACAGCATTGGGGATCTTTTTTTTTATTTTTTTTATTTTTATTCGATATAATTTATTTATATTTCAAATGATTTCCCCTTTTCTAGCCCCCCCACTCCCCGAAAGTCCCGTAAGCCCCCTTCTCTTCCCCTGTACTCCCACCCACCCCTTCCCACTTCCCCGTTCTGGTTTTGCTGAATACTGTTTCACTGAGTCTTTCCAGAACCAGGGGCCACTCCTCCTTTCTTCTTGTACCTCATTTGATGTGTGGTTATGTTTTGGGTATTCCAGTTTTCTAGGTTAATATCCACTTATTAGTGAGTGCGTACCATGATTCACCTTTTGAGTCTGGG
Organism: Apodemus sylvaticus; assembly: GCF_947179515.1. Lineage (NCBI taxonomy): Eukaryota > Metazoa > Chordata > Mammalia > Rodentia > Muridae > Apodemus > Apodemus sylvaticus. Next base: position 11,814,195 of record NC_067479.1, read on the forward strand.
TTACCTCACTTAGTATGATATTCTCTAGCTCCATCCATTTGCCTAAGAATTTCATGAATTCATTGTTTCTAATGGCTGAATAGTACTCCATTGTGCAGATATACCACATTTTTTGCATCCACTCTTCTGTTGAGGGATACCTGGGTTCTTTCCAGCATCTGGCAATTATAAATAGGGCTGCTATGAACATAGTAGAACATGTATCCTTATTACATGGTAGGGAGTCTTCTGGGTATATGCCCAGGAGTGGTATAGCAGGATCTTCTGGAAGTGAGGTGCCCAGTTTTCGCAGGAACCGCCAGACTGATTTCCAGAGTGGTTGTACCAATTTGCAACCCCACCAGCAATGGAGGAGTGTTCCTCTTTCTCCACACCCTCTCCAACACCTGCTGTCTCCTGAATTTTTAATCTTAGCCATTCTGACTGGTGTAAGATGAAATCTTAGGGTTGTTTTGATTTGCATTTCCCTAATGACTAATGAAGTTGAGCATTTTTTAAGATGCTTCTCCACCATCCGAAGTTCTTCAGGTGAGAATTCTTTGTTTTACTCTGTACCCCATTTTTAATAGGGTTGTTTGGTTTTCTGGAGTCTAACTTCTTGAGTTCTTTATATATATTGGATATTAGCCCTCTATCTGATGTAGGATTGGTGAAGATCTTTTCCCAATTTGTTGGTTGCCGATTTGTCCTCTTGATGGTGTCCTTTGCCTTACAGAAACTTTGTAATTTTATGAGGTCCCATTTGTCAATTCTTGCTCTTAGAGCATACGCTATTGGTGTTCTGTTCAGAAACTTTCTCCCTGTACCGATGTCCTCAAGGGTCTTCCCCAGTTTCTTTTCTATTAGCTTCAGAGTGTCTGGCTTTATGTGGAGGTCCTTGATCCATTTGGATTTGAGCTTAGTACAAGGAGACAAGGATGGATCAATTCGCATTCTTCTGCATGCTGACCTCCAGTTGAACCAGCACCATTTGTTGAAAAGGCTATATTTTTTCCATTGGATGTTTTCAGCCTCTTTGTCGAGGATCAAGTGGCCATAGGTGTGTGGGTTCATTTCTGGATCTTCAATCCTGTTCCATTGATCCTCCTGCCTGTCACTGTACCAATACCTTGCAGTTTTTAACACTATTACTCTGTAGTATTGCTTGAGGTCAGGGATACTGTTTCCCGCAGATTTTCTTTTGTAGCTGAGAATAGTTTTAGCTATCCTGGGTTTTTGTTGTTCCAGATGAATTTGATAATTGCTGTTTCTAACTCTGTGAAGAATTGAGTTGGGATTTTGATGGGTATTGCATTGAATCTGTATAGTGCTTTTGGCAAAATGGCCATTTTTAACTATATTGATTCTACCGATCCATGAGCATGGGAGGTTTTCCCATTTTTTGAGGTCTTCTTCCATTTCCTTCTTCAGAGTCTTGAAGTTCTTGTCATACAGATCTTTCACATGTTTGGTAAGAGTTACCCCAAAATACTTTATACTGTTTGTGGCTATTGTGAAGGGGGTCATTTCCCTAATTTCTTTCTCAGCATGCTTATCCTTTGAGTATAGGAAGGCCACTGATTTGCTTGAGTTGATTTTATAACCTGCCACTTTGCTGAAGTTGTTTATCAGCTGTAGGAGCTCTCTAGTGGAGTTCTTTGGGTCACTTAGGTAGACGATCATGTCGTCTGCAAATAATGATAGTTTGACTTCTTCCTTTCTAATTTGTATCCCTTTGACCTCCTTATGTTGTCGAATTGCCCGAGCTAGTACCTCAAGTACAATATTGAAAACATAAGGAGAAAGGGGGCAGCCTTGTCTGGTCCCTGATTGTAGTGGGATTGCTTCAAGTTTCTCTCCATTTAGTTTGATGCTGGCTACCGGTTTGCTGTATATTGCTTTTACTATGTTTAGGTATGGGCCTTGAATTCCTGTTCTCTCCAAGACTTTAAGCATGAAGGGATGCTGAATTTTGTCAAATGCTTTTTCAGCATCCAATGAAATGACCATGTGGTTTTGTTCTTTGAGTTTGTTTATGTAGTGGATTGTATTGATGGATTTCCGTATATTGAACCAACCCTGCATTCCCGGGATAAAGCCTACTTGATCATGGTGGATGATCGTTTTGATGTGTTCTTGGATTCGGTTGGCAAGGATTTTATTGAGTATTTTTGCATCGATGTTCATAAGGGAAATTGGTCTGAAGTTCTCTTTCTTTGTTGGATCTTTTTGTGGCTTTGGTATCAGCGTAATTGTGGCTTCGTAGAAGGAATTGGGTAGTGTTCCTTCTGTTTCTATTTTGTGGAATAGTTTGAAGAGTATTGGTGTTAACTCTTCTTTGAAGGTCTGGTAGAATTCTGCACTGAAGCCATCTGGTCCTCTGCTTTTTTTGGTTGGACGACTTTATATGACTCCTTCTATTTCTTTAGGCATTATGGGACTGTTTAGATGGTCTAGTTGGTCCTGATTTAATTTTGGTATTTGGTATCTGTCAAGGAAATTGTCCATTTCCTCCAGATTCTCCAGTTGTGTTGAGTAAAGGCTCTTGTAGTAGGATCTGATGATTTTTTGGATTTCCTCAGTTTCCGTTATTATATCTCCCTTTTCATTTCTAAGTTTGCTAATATGGATACTTTCTCTGTGCCCTTTGGTCAGTCTGGCTAAGGGTTTATTTATCTTGTTGATTTTCTCAAAGAACCAGCTCCTGGTTTTGTTGATTTTTTTGTATGGTTCTCTTTGTTTCTACTTGATTGATTTCGGCCCTGAGTTTGATGATTTCCTGCCTTCTACTCCTCCTGGGCGAAATAGCTTCTTTTTGTTCTAGGGCTTTCAGGTGTGTCATTAAGCTGGTAATGTATGCTCTCTCCATTTTCTTTTTGGAGGCACTCAGGGCTATGAGTTTTCCTCTTAGCACTGCTTTCATTGTGTCCCATAGATTTGGGTATGTTGTGTTTTCATTTTCATTGTGTTCTAAAAAGTCTTTAATTTCTTTCTTTATTTCTTCCTTGACCAAGGTATCATTGAGTAGAGTATTGTTCAGTTTCCACGTGTATGTGGGTTTTCTGTTGTTTCTGTTGCTATTGAAGACCACTTTTACTCCATAGTGATCAGATAGGAGGCATGGGATTAGTTCTATCTTCTTATATTTGTTGAGGTCTGTCTTGTGACCAATTATATGGTCGATTTTGGAGAAGGTACCATGAGGTGCTGAAAAAAAGGTATATTCTTTTGTTTTAGGATAGAATGTTCTATATATATCTGTTAAATCTAATTGGTCCAAAGCTTCAATTAGTTTCATTGTGTCCCTGTTTAGTTTCTGTTTTCCTTATCGGTCCATTGAGGAAAGTGCAGTGTTGAAGTCACCCACAATTATTGTGTTAGGTGCAATGTGTGCTTTGAATTTTAATAAAGTTTCTTTTGCGAAAGAGGGTGCCCTTGCATTTGGGGCATAGATGTTCAGAATTGACAGTTCTTCTTTTTGTATTTTTCCTTTGACCAGCAAGAAGTGTCCCTCAGGGTCCCTTTTGATGACTTTGGGTTGAAAGTCAATTTTATCTGATATTAAAATGGCTACTCCAGCTTGTTTCCTGAGACCATTTGCTTGTAAAATTGTCTTCCAGCCTTTTACTCTAAGGTAGTGTTTGTCTTTGACCCTGAGGTGTGTTTCCTGTAAGCAGCAAAATGTAGGGTCCTGTTTACGTATCCATTCAGTTAGTCTGTGTCTTTTTATTGGGGCATTAAGTCCATTGATGTTAAGAGATATTAAGGAATAGTGATTGTTACTTCCTATCATTTTTGACGTTATTTTTTAAATTTGAATGCTTATCTTCTTTTGGGTTTGATGAAAGGTTACTATCTTGCTTTTTCCAGGGTGAAGTTTCCCTCCTTGTATTGGTGTTGTCCTCCTATTATCCTTTTTAGGGCCGGGTTTGTGGATAGATATTGGGTAAACTTGGTTTTGTCATGAAATATCTTAGTTTCTCCATCTATGGTGATTGAGAATTTTGCTGGATATAGTAGTTTTGGTTGGCATTTGTGTTCTCTTAGAGTCTGTATGAGATCTGCCCAGGACCTTCTAGCCTTCATAGTCTCATGTGAAAAGTCTGCTGTGATTCTGATAGGTCTTCCTTTATATATTACTTGGCCTTTTTCTCTTACTGTCTTTAGTATTCTTTCTTTGTTTAGAACATTTGGTGTTTTGATTATTATGTGACGGGAAGTATTTCTGTTCTGGTCCAGTCTGTTTGGAATTCTGTAGGCTTCTTGTATATTCATGGGCATCTCTCTCTTTAGGTTAGGGAAGTTTTCTTCCATAATTTTACTGAAGATGTTTGCTGGCCCTTTAAGTTGTAAATCTTCACTCTCATCTATGCCTATATTCCTTAGGTTTGGTCTTCTCATTGTGTCCTGGATTTCCTGGATATTTTGGGTTACAAGCTTTTTGCATTTTGCATTTTCTTTAACTGTTGAGTCCATGGTTTCTATGGAATCTTCAGCATCTGAGATTCTTTCTTCTATCTCTTGTATTCTGTTGTTGATATTTGCATCTCTGTCCCCTGATTTCTTCCCAAGGCTTTCTATCTCCAAAGTTGTCTCCCTTTGAGTTTTCTTAGTTGTTTCTACTTCTGATTTTAGATCCTGGATGGTTTTGCTTAGCTCCTTCACTTGCATGTTTGTGTTTTCCTGTAATTCTTTAAGAGATTTTTGTGTTTCGTCTTTCATGACCTCAGCCTGTTGACCAAAGTTCTCCTGTATTTCTTCAAGAGATTTTTGTGTTTTGTCTTTCATGACCTCAGCCTGTTGACCAAAGTTCTCCTGTATTTCTTTAAGTGTTTTTTTGCATTTCCTCCTTGTTGGCTTTTGTATTCTCCTGGATTTCTTTCAATGATTTTTGTATTTCCCTTGCAAGGGCTTCTAACTTTTGATCCATTTTCTCCTGAATTTCTTTAAGTATGTCCTTCATGTGTTCCTGTACCAGCATCATGACCAGTGATTTTAAATCCAAATCTTGTTTTACTGGTGTCATGGGGTATCCAGGACATGTTGGTAGAGGAGAATTGGGTTCAGATGTTGCCATATTGTCTTGATTTCTGTTAGTGACGTTCCTGCGTTTGCCTTTTGCCATCTAGTTCTCACTGGTGTTAGTTTATCTTGTCAGTGCTGGACTCACCAGTGCAAGCTGCCCCTTCCCAGTTGGCCTCTGGTGCACAGCTTACCTCCTGTACTGCTTGTAGACAGGGTGCTGCTGCCCAGGGTGTTCAGATCCCAAAGCAGGCACACGAAGGCTCCTGCTGGGGCCCGCTAGATTCACTGGAGCACACTGACTTCTCCCAGCTGGCCGCCCGGAAGCCCAGCTAGCCACTTGCAGGACTTGGAGATGTGGTGCTGCCGCCCAGGCTGATCTGGATCCAGAAGCGGAGAGAGTAGAGCTGAGGGCTTCTGCCTGAGGCCTTGCCCCAGATTGTGTCTGTGGATCAGATGGAGCCCGTGTGCACAGCATTGGGGATCTTAACTAATGTCAACCATTGTGCCTAATTCCAAGATTCCAGGACATTTGTGTTCACCAGTATAATAACTGTATGACTGTTATGAAGATAAATAATTACCCCCTGATTAGATTTAAGGCCAACTCTTCAAGAGGCGACTCATATCTGGTAAGTACAACTATTCAAAAAGTTGTAACTGAAGAGGTTGTAGGCCCTAGAGCAGATCTCAGTACTGTTTTATATAAATGATCATGACTCCAAAATGCCTTAAAAATATTTGTGCTTATAACCATAGATAAATGCTACCACTTACTTTAATGTAAGAAACTTCTCCTTACAAAAAAGTGTTGTGAATATTGAGACATAAGCCTGTTTAAAGCACTGGGAATAAGTGATGTTTGCTTATTTATCCCGACAAAGAACCTTTATGACATACCAAGGCTCAGAGTACAACATGGAAGAGATGGCAGAAAGGGTAAGAACCTCAAAATATAGAGAAGGGTATAAAACCTGTCTTCCACACATCCCAAGAAAAGTGCATTCATTATCGTACACTTCCTGTGGTAAGATGTGGGCCCATATACAAGACTGTGAATTAAAAGGGAATTAAGGCTCCAGGAGAAGCTCTACCTCTCTCTGCAAAAGTTATATTTCTGGTGAATCTCAGTAGATCTAAGATGCTGTGAATTTCTTTCTCAGTACCTATATCAACAACAAATCTAGTTGCAAGTAATCTAAAACTTATTTCTGGCCTGTAGGGGCACAGTTTTTTGAGTGAACAGCCACACATGGAAACATAATAAATTGAAATAAAAATAAATAAAATAACATCATTAAAAATAAGTAAAATAAAAAACCCTGAACAATAATGTATGATTATGATTACTAGCTTTAAAATAAAATATAATATAAAACTATATATGATTTGTATTATTTGCCAAGTTTTATAATATTAAGAAATCCAAAGTATCTTTATAAAATACAAGATCAGGAATTATTCTTGGAATATGGAAGACAAATGAGTAAATATCATTATTTATTCATTATCAATTGCAACTTTCAAATATAAAGAGTGAGTATAGGAGCTAAATATCCAGGGGCTGTTTATATACATCTATATATCATTATGTTTCCAACACTAATTAGATCATATTAATTGGTTTTCTCAAAAATATTGATCGATGAGTTCATAAATAATTTCCAGATTGTATTGGCTTTACAGTATTCCTATTTGGTATATTGCTATGCATTTCTAAGGGTGCAAACCTTTATTAAAAATATATTGTCATCCTTCGTAGAGACTATGTATTCCAAAACCAGTTTTGTTCAACTGAAGAAAATGAGAATGATCTCTTTAGTGTTTGAAGGAAAAACTTTTGAGTAGAATTGACAATGAACTGAATTTCTGGGTAAGAAGAAAACCATAAGCTTCTTTTCATTAAGCACGGGGGATGACAAGTACAGCTTAAACTACCCCGTAGCTATAAACAGCGCCTTCTTGCACAGCGAGCATGACAGAATGAGAACTCTCCTTTATAACTGGAAATGGGGTGCTGAGGTTGAGACTAATACATTCTCAGACTCAGCCCATGCCAAAAAAAATCAGGAATTGAATTCAAGTGCATTCTGCTACATAGTACATGCAAAAATCAAAACATCAAAAATTATCTATCAATCTTATAATTATTAATGACCTCTATCAAAAATGCATATACAATTTTACTATCTTCAGAAGTGTATCATTCAGTACATAAGATTATTGAAAAAATATCCAATTTTTCAAAAAATCAGAGAGACATGAGAAATTCTGAAGGTTAAAAGGAAAATTTGCTGATTCTTCTAGCCAAAATTAATAAATATTATTGTGGTAAGACGGTAGATACCAGAAATATTGATAAGAATATGAATCAACTTTTATGAAGTGTTATCTTGCTCTAGTCATTTCCCTCAGTTTTTATAGATTACTTTTATATTTATAAGTTAAGACAAGCTTTCAGAGTTGATACTATCAATGTAGGAAACTTTAAAATAATTTCATAAGTACCTCATTTTAGTTACATCTTATTTATAGTTTGAAATCCTTATAATTAAAACTGTATAAGATGGCATAGTGCATAAATCTAAGAAAACACACTCAATGAGAATAGATAACCTAGAGAAATGTGTCAGTGATCATGACTTCTTGTTTTTCTTGTGGAAGAACCTGCTTTGATTCTCAACATCTACTGGGTGGCTCACACCATCCATACCTTCAAGTCCAGGGTATCCAATGTCTTCTCTTAGGCTGTGCTAGCAACAGAAATGCTTATGATACATAGACATGTATGTGAACAGAACATACATACACACATAATAAAGTGAAACAAATTTGAAATTATTTATGATGATCATTGCTTCTTACAGAAAATGGGAGACATGAAAATTTTGGTGTATGACAACAGTATTTGAGAGTGTCTCTATTTTAACTTCTTGTCTATGCTACTATTCCTGTGGATGATAACACTTACTAATAAGCCATATCTTGGACACAAAGTAAATTATGGATTGATGTACACTACTGTTTGATTATTGTAATTCAGAAGTTGAAGGAAATTATAGACAAGTATATTGTTACTCTTGTGTGACCCAATACAATAAAGGCTGAGGGTTGTAATTTCACCATATCCCAGGCTACCATGGACTCTGTATTCCATCTAAGATAAAACCAAGTGAATAAATAAATAAATATATAAATAAATAAATATTTTAATTTAAAAGATATTCACTGTGATATTAGAAATTATTTTAAAAGTCTTCCTGTTTCTTTACTATTTATTTGATTTGTTTGCTGATTTAAAAGCTGTGAAAAAAAACTATAAAAATTAGAATTTCAAATAAGACACTTGAGAGTAAAGTCCTTTAAAAATAAAATAATACATAAAACAATCTGATCCTGCAAGTCTAATATGTGGTCATCATAAAGATAAGTGGTTATAGAAGCAAATATCCCTGATACTAAATTATTCACTGTATTGCAATGCGTGTTTGAAATGAAAGACATGCTATACACACACATATGCACACATATAAACCACACAACAAAACATCTTTAACCTTTCTCCCACTGGCTCACATAATTCATAATTTCTGCCTGAACACATACTGACCAAGTTTACTCCTTACTTTGGTATTTGTATATCTATTGTCTTTCATTTCTTCTCAAATCTTATTATTTTTTTTCATTTGTGAAGGGCACAAAAATATGCCAATCTTTTGTGCTCAACTAGCACCTTCTTGATATGCCTTTCCTTGTGGTTGAATTCCTTATATTATGTATATGTAAACTGATACCAACAAATATATGTTGCCATACACAGTAAAGATACATTATCAAAGATGAAAATCATGTCGGGTTGTGAAAAAATAGCTAGGAATCTAGATAACAGTAGATTTGTGAACTGCTTTTTTAAAAGTCATTATGTATTAGAGCTGTTTTTCCCATTTAGTGTCCTTAATGTAGATATCTTACCCAGCAACAATGATCCATTTCAAACTGTGAGCATATTCGCAGATTACGCTCATGAGCAAAATGTCCTTTCTCATTTTATCACCAGAACTAGCTGCGTAGGTCCTCTTATTAGGATTATTGCCCATAGTTATGATAAAAGAAGCACAATCCTTACTCAAGCAAGTTTTTTTTTTCTTTAGAGGGGAACCACTTCTTCATTTACATGCAGCAAGACTCCGTGTTCACTTTTAGTGCCATCAAACTAGCCAAGTACTAGTTGTTATTGCTTTTCTTTCAAAATTCTGTTAACAAAGTATATTTTTTAAAAGTGCCAACCAGTGTTACAAATACATACTATTTGTATGCTATATACTAAGTTTCTCCCAAATATTTAAACTGATAACTTATATTTTTGTTGTTGTTCAGGTATTATTATGACTGATTACATTATTTTTATTGAAAGTAATTAAAGAATGCACAATGACTAAATGAGAAAGAAGTCTTGTCTATTCATGTATAGACACCTGTTAATAGCTGTTTTAATATATTTATTTATAATTGAACTTATAAAATAATTAATGATTTATATACTTGTTATATTTTCATTTATTCACATTATACTAAGATTGTGTGTGTGTGTGTGTGTGTGTGTGTGTGTGTGTGTAAACTTGACATGGGGGTGATTGTGGAGGTCAGAAAATGCATTTGAAAATGAGTTCTTCTGAACTGGCGCCCTAAGCAGTCCTGGGGCCCTGGCTCTGTACCCACTCCTATAATACCTAGAGGGAGCCAGACTCTCTTATGCTCTGAAATGCCCAGGATCACAAGATAGGCTACAACATCTGCCTCAACACTTGCAGTAACTGGGTCCCCTAGGATCTGGGAATGCAGGAAGCCCTGCCCAGATAGTTGTACATGTTCCTTCTGATCTGAACCTGTACACTGAGCAGACCATGGATTGGGCTCTGCACCCAGTCCCAGGACACTTAGAGCAGGCTTCACTCCCATGTGCTCCAATATACCCAGGATCACAGGATCACAGAGGATGCTCGACTCTAAGAAGATTGGACACACCCAGGAGCACTGGAGCTCAGACACACTCAAGATCACAGTTGAGGCTACAACATCTTTCACAACACTTAGAATAACTGGAGTGCCCGTAGGAACCAGAAAACACAAACCACTGCCCAGCCAGAGGCACAAGTTCCTTCCAGCTCACACCTGTGCCTGGAGCAAACCCAGAACTCTGGCTCCGCACACACCCCTGGAACATCCAGAGGAAGCTTGACTGCCAGGAGCTCAGACACACCCAAGATCTCAGGATTACAGGATCTAAGAATCACAGGATCACAGAGATACCTGGACTCTGAGGAGTTCTTATATAACCAGGATTATGGGGGGGGGGGGGGGGGAGGGGGGCAGGGTTCAGGCAGAGACAGTAAGGACAGGTAGCACTAGAGATAACCAGATGGTGAGAGGCAAGCACAAGAATAAAAACATTAGAAACAAAGGATACTTGGCACCATCAGAACCAAGTTCTCCCATCACAGTAAGACCTAGATATCCTAACACACCAGAAAAGCAAGTTTCAGATTTAAAATTACATCTCATGATGATGACAGAGGACTTTAAGAAGGACATAAATAACCCCTTTAAAAAAATACAGGAGAACACAAGTAAACAGCTAGAAACCCTTAAAGAGAAAATACAAAATTCCCTTAAAGACTGACACAAAACACAATTAAACAGGGGAAGGAATTGAACAAAACTATCCAGGATCTAAAAATGGAAATAGAAAGAATAAAGAACTCACAAAGGGAGATAACTCTGGAGATAGAAAACCCAGGAAAGACATCAGGAGTCATAGATGCAAACATCAACAACAGAATACAAGACATAGAAGAAAGAATCTCAGGTGCATAAGATACCATAGAAAACATCTACACAACAGTTTAAAAAAGCGAAAAGCAAAAAGCTCCTAGCCCAAAACATCCAGGAAATCCACAACACAATGAGAAACCAAACCTAAGGATAACAGGTATAGAAGAGAGTGAAGATTCCCAACTTAAAGGGCCAGTAAATATCTTCAATAAAATTACAGAACCAAACTTGCTGAACCTAAAGAAAGAGATGCTGATAAACATACAAGAAGCCTACAGAACTCCAAATAGATGGGAGCAGAAAAGAAACTACTTCTGAAACATAATAATCAAAACACCAAATGGACAAAACAAAGAAAGAATATTAAAAGCCCTAAGGGAAATAGGTCAAGTAACATACAAATGCAGACCTATTACAATTGTACCAGATTTCTCACCAGCGACTCTAAAAACCAGAAAATCCTGGACAGATGTTGTACAAATATTAAGAGAACACAAATGCCAGCCCAGGCTACTATACCCAGAAAAATACTGAATTAACATAATTGTAGAATCCAATATATTCCGTGAAAAAACAAACTTACACAAGATCTTTCACAAATCCTGCCTACAAAAGATAATAGATAGAAAACTCCAACACAAGAAGGGAAACTACACACTTGAAAAAGCAAGAAAGTAATCTTCTTTCGACAAACCCAATGGAAGTTAGCTGCACAAACATAATTCCACATCTAACAACAAAATTAGCAGGAAGCAACAAACACTTTTCTTTAATGTCTCTTAACATCAATGGACTTAATTCACCAATAAAAAGACATAGACTAACAGACTGGATATGTACAGAGGAACCAGAATTTCTCTGTATACAGGAAACCTCCCTCAGTGACAAAGGCAGACAATTCCTCAGAGTAAAAGACAGGAAAAAATTTGCCAAGCAAATGGTCCCAAGAAACAAGCTGGACTAGCCATTCTATTATTGAATAAAATAAACTTTCAACCAAAACATATCAAAAAAGGTAAGGAAGGAAACTTCATACTTGTCAAAGGAAAAATCTAGTAAGATGGACTCTCAATTCTGAATACCTATGCTTCAATTACAAGGACACCCACATTCATACATGAAATTTACTAAAGCTCCAAACACACATTGTACCTCACACAATAATAGTGGAAGACTTCAACAGTGTACTCTCATGAATGTACTGATCATGGAAACAGAAACTAAACAGAGACACATTAAAATTAACATACATTTTGGAACAAATGGATTTAACATATATCTATAGAACATTTCATTCTAAAACAGAAGGATATATCTTCTACTCAGCATCTCATGGTACTTTCTCCAAAATTGACCAAACAGTTAGTTACAAAACAGGCCTTAACAGATAAAGAAGATTGAAATAATCCCATATATATTATTATATCACCACAGATTAAGGCTGTGTTTCAATAAAACAAAAAACAACAGAAAGCCCACATGCCAATGGAAGCTGAACAATGCTCTACTTAATGATAACTTGGTCAAGAAGAAATTAAAGACTTTTTACAATTTAATGAAAATGAAGGCATAAAATTCCCAAAATTATTGGACACAATGAAAGCAGTGCTAAGAGGAAAATCATAGCTTTGAGTGAAAGAAACTGGTGAGAGCATAAACTAGAAGCTTAACAGCTCTAGGAGAAAAGGAAGTAAATATACCCAAGAGGTGTACATGGCAGGAAATGATCAAACTCAGGGCTGAAATCAACCAAGTAGGAACAAAAAGAACTATAGAAAGAATCAACCAAACCAGGAGCTAGTTCTTTGAAAAAATCAACAAGATAGATAAACCCTTAGCCAGACTAACCAGAGGGCACAGAGACAGTGTCCAAATTAACAAAATCAGAAATGAAAAGGGAGAGAAAAAAACAGAAACTGTGGAAATTCAAAAAAATCACCAGATGCTAATACAAAAGCCTATACTCAACAACATTGAAAAATCTGGATGAAATGGACGTTTTCTAGACAGATACTAGGTAGCAAAGTTAAATTAGGATCAGATAAACTCTCTGAACAGTCTGATAACTCCTAAAGGGATAGCAGCAGTCATTAAAAGTTTCTGAACCAAGAAGGCCCAGGACCAGATGGGTTTAGTGCAGAATTCTATCAGACCTTCAAAGAAGATTAATACCAGTTATCTTCAAATTATTCCACAAAATATAAACAGAAGGAACACTACATAATTTGTTATATGAAGTGACAATTGCACTTATACCTAAAACACCAACAAGGAAAGAGAACTTTAGACTAATCTCCCTTATAAATATTGATGCAAAATACTCAATAAAATTATTGCAAACTGAATAGAAGAACACATCATAACAGTCATTGATCCCAGTAGGCTTCATCCCAGGAATGCAGGGTTGGTTCAATATATGGAAATCCATCAACATAATCCAATATATAAACAAACTCACAGGAAAAAAACACATGATTATCTCATTAGATGCTGAGAAATCATTTGACAAAGTTGAATATCCCTTCATGGTAAAAGTCTTAGAAAGATCAGGAATTTAAGGCCCATACATATACATAATAAAAGCAATAGTCATCAAACTAAATGGAGAGAAACTTTAAGTAATACCACTGAAACCAGGAACTAGATAAGGCTGTCCCCTCTCTCCCTGCCTGTTAAATATAGTACTCAAATCCCAGCCAGAGCAATTAGATAAAAAATAAAAGGAGACCAAAAGGATACAAATTGGAAAGGCAGAAGTCAAAATATCACTATTTACAGATGATATGATAGTATATTTACATGACCCCCAAAATTTCACCAGAGAACCCTAAACCTTATAAACAACTTTAGCAAAATGCCTGGATATAGAATTAACTCAAACAAATAAGTAACCTCCCTCTACTCAAAGGATAACTAGGCTGAGAAAGAAATTAGTTAAATGACACCCTTTGCAATAGTCACAAATGATATAACCAAGCAAGTGAAAGATTTTTGTGACAAGAACATCAACTATCTGAAGAAAGAAGCTGAAGAAAATCTTAGCAGATAAAATGGTCTCCCATTTTCACATATTGGCAGGATTAATGTAATAATAATGGGCATCTTGGCAAATGCAATCTACAGACTCAAAGCAATCCCCATCAAAATTTCATAGAGATAGAAAAAGCAACTTGGAAGTTCATTTGGAATAGCAAAAACCAAGTTTAGCCAAACTATTCTCAATAATAAAAGAACTTCTGGGGGAATAATCATCTCTGACCTCAAGCTGTATTACAGAGCAATAGTGATGGAAAAAAACTGTATTGTATTGTCTTGGTACATAGATCAATGGAATAGATTTGGAGACCAAGAAATGAATCCACACAACTATGGTCACTTGATCTTTGACAAAGGAAGTAAAACGTTCCAGTGGAAAATACAAATAGTGCTGGTTCAACTGGAAGTTAGCATGTAGAGGAATGCATATCCATCCGTTCTTATCTCATTGTACAAATCTCAAGTCCAAGTGATCAAAGACATGCACATAAAACCAATAGAACCTAATAGATAAGAAAGTAGGGAAGAACCTCAAACACATGGGCACAGGGGAAATATCCTGAAGAGAACGCCAATGGCTTATGCTCTTAAGAACAACAACAACTTCATAAAATTGAAGAGCTTCTGGAAGGCAAAGGACACTGTCAGTAGGACATGATGGTAACCAACAGATTTTGAAAATATCTTTATCAATCCTACATCCCATGGAGCACTAATATCCAACATATAAAGAAAACCCAAGAAATTAGACTCCAGAGATCAAACAACCCTGTTAAAAATGGGGTGCAATGCTAAACAAATAGTTCTTAACTGAGGAAACTCGAATGGCATAGAACCACCTAAAGAAATGTTCAGCTTCGTTAGTCATCAGGGAAATGCAAGTCAAAATGACCCCTGAGACTCCACCTCACGCCAGTCAGAATGGCTAAAATCAAAAATTCATGTGACAGCAGATGCTGGCAAGGATGTAGAGAAAGAGAAACCCTCCATTGCTGGTGAGATTGCATGCTGGCACAACCACTTGGAAATCAGCATGGTGGCTCCTCAAAAAACTGGACATATAATACTTGAATAACCAGCTGTATGTTTACTGGACATATCTCCTAAAGGTGTTCTAACATATAACAAGGACACACGTTACATTATGTTCATAGCATCCTTATTTATAATAGCCAGAAGCTGGAAATAATCCAGATGGCCATCAACAGGGACAGAAATGTGGTATATTTACACAATGGAGTACTACTCAGCTATTAAAAACAATGATTTAATTAAATACACAGTCAAACATAGATCTTGAAAATATAATCCTGAGTGAGGTAACCCAATCACAAAAGAACATACATGGTATGTACTCACTAATTAGTGGATATTAGATCAAAAGCTCAGAATAACCAAGACATAATTCACAGACCACATGAAGAAGAAAGACAAGAGTATGGATGTTTCTGTCCTTCTTAGAAGGGTAACAAAATATTCACAGGAGTAAATCTGGAGACATGGTGTAGAGTAGTATCTGAAAGAAGGGCCATCCAGAGGTTGCCCCATGTGGGAATCCATCCCATATACAGTCACCTAACCCAGATACTATTGCAGATGCCAAGAAGTGCTTGCTGACAGGAGCCTAACGGGGTTAGGGTGAGGGTCAGGGTTAGGATTATGATTATGATTAAGGTTAGGGTTAGGGTTAGGGTTAGGGTTAGGGTTTGGGTTGGGGTTGGGGTTGGGGTTAAGGTTAGGGTTAGGTCCCCTGAAACGCTCTTCTAGAGCCTGGAAATACTGGAGTGAGCACAGGGTCCCCGATGGAGGAGTTAGAGAAAGGACTGAAGGAGCTGAAGGGGTTTTCCACCCCATAGGAAGAACAACAATATCAACCAACCAGAACCCTAGAGCACTTGGGAACTAAGCCACCAACCAAAGAGTATACTTTGGGTGACCCAGGGCTCCAGCTGCATTTGTAGCTAAGGATGGCCTTTTAGGCCATCGATGGAAGTAGAGGCCTTTGGTCCTATGGAGACGTGATGCTCCAGTGTAGGGGAATGCCAGGGCATGGTTGCAGTATATGTGGTAGGAGAACAACCTCAGAGAAGCAGGATGAGGAGAATGGGATAGGTGGTTTCTGGAGGGGAAACAGAGAAAGGGGATAACATTTGAAGTGTAAATAAAGAAAGTATCCAAGAAAATAAAATAAAATGTATTCTTTTCTTCCATATGTGTGTCCTGTGAATGAACCCAATACATCACTCTTAGTGGTAAGAGCTTTTTTTTTTTCTCAATGAGCAAAATCTCTAGCCCAATTTGTAGGATTTTTAATTTTTAATTACATTGGTTACCAAAAAAATGTGCTTGTCATAATAGAGCTAGGATATTTATAGTTTGTGTTGATTAATTAATCTTTCTCTCACATACTAAAATGTAGTACAACATAGCATTAAGATGAAAAGAATTCTGTAAACATGGCTTCATTTCTGAGATCACAAAAATTGGTAATATATAATTTTAAATGTTTCTCAAATAGATGGATAATAATGATTATAGTATCTCTGTACAGATTGAGTTCATACTCACAGGTATGAGAACTGTGTAGAAATTAATAAAAATAATATTTATTACCTCTTTTTCTGGCTGTAAGAACTAACAGGGGAGTTTCTGAGAATACACAAGCAATTGGAAAAAGACTTTGACAGGCAGCCTTTCTGAAATGAGAAGATATTCGCCTTGCTTCCTTCTTTTATTTCTGAATGTGATTCATCCTGAGAATTTAGATAACTTTGAAAAACCTATTTTGCAAATACGTGAAAGTTCTCTCCAGTTGCATACTGAGAGGAAGAATTTCATTAAATCTTTTAACGCCTCATCAATGGCAAAATTGCTTGCTGATGAGGGAGTTTGAGGCCCATCTTTCATCGATCTTTAATTACCTACTGTCTAATTTAAAGAATATGTGAGCTTAAGTATTATACATAAAAAAAGCATAAAATTCCCATGTGTCAGGTTGGTTTGAATCTTGACAGTTCATATAAATAAAAAAATACAGTATTTTTATTTTTTGTGTTTACAGAAATATGTAATTCATTATTTTTTATGTTAACACTAAAAATGGGCAACATTTTGACAAATTCTTCTTTATAAAAGATTATAAGCCATTTGTCTGCCTTATTTACCTGCGGGCTCAGCTATACCACTCCTGGGCTTATACCCAGAAGATATTCCTACATGTAATAAGGATACATGTTCCACTATGTTCATAACTGCCTTATTTATAATATCCAGAAGCTGGAAAGAACTCAGATGCCCCTCAACAGAGGAATTGATATAGAAAATGTGGTATATACACACAATGGAGTACTATTCAGCTATTTAAAACAATGAATTCATGAAATTCTTAGGCAAATGGACAGAACTAGAAAGTGTCATCCTGAGCGAGGCAACCCAATCACAAAAGAACACGCATGGTATGCACTCACTAATAAGCGGATATTAGCCCAAAAGCTCAAAATAAACAAATTTCAATTCACCCAGCACAGGAAACTCAAGAAGAAGGAGGACTTAAGTGAGGGTACTTTGGTTCCTCTAAGAAAGGGAACAAAATGCTCACACAACAATGTGTGGAGCAGAGACTGAAGTAAAGGCCACCCCGATACTGCCCTACCTGGGGATTCATCCTATAAACAGTCAACAAAACCCGACACTACTATGGACTACAAGAAGTGTATACCAAAAGCAGCATGCCATGGTTGTATCCAGAGGGGCGCTGCCAGAGCCTTACAAATACAGAGGCAGATGCTAGCAGCCAACTATTGGACTGGCCATAGAGTCCACAATGCAGGAGCTGGAGGGTGGTCCAGAGGAGCTGAAGGGGTTTACAGCCCCATGGGAAGAACAATGATTTCGGCCACCCAGATGCCCCAAGACTCCCAGGGACTGAACCATCAACCAAGGGGTACCTGTGGTTCCAGCCAAAAATGTGGCAGAGGAAGGCCTTGTTGGGCATCAGTGGGAAGAATGGTCCTTGATCAGGTAAAGGTTCAACAGAGGCCTTAACAAAGGGAAACTGAGAGGGGGGAAAGGGGAGTGTGTTGGGTGGGGGGACATATACACGGAAGCAGGAGGAGGGAGGAGGGGTTGGGAGTCTTAGGGGAGGGAGAAAATCAGGAAAGTTTTTACCATTGGCAACGTAAATGAAGATGATAAGAAAGAAAGAAAGAAAGAAAGAAAGAAAGAAAGAAAGAAAGAAAGAAAGAAAGAAAGAAAGAAAGAAAGAAAGAAAGAAAGAAAGAAAGAAAAGAAACCATTAGATTACAAGAACTCAGCCTGTGTTAAACCATCAGTACCAAAGTACCACCAAATGAGAATACAACTACTTGCTTTCCAGAATACAGTATTTCTATGAACCAGAAAATGGACCTTCACTAGACACCCAAGCAACTGATGCCATTACCTTGGACATCTAGCTTCCAATCACGAAGTATAAACTCTCCAGTTTAACTACTGTAGCTTAAAACTGTCCAGTTACTGCATTAGTTAGAACAGGCTTCCCTGATTATCATAGACAGCCTCATTATTATATGACATTGATGTCACAGATGCGAATGAATGAATTCTAGCATTATTTATCTTTTCTGTCACCACCAACACATATGGTAAAATATGTGAAGCAAAGCATTAAGAAGGCATAAGGACAGGAGTGCTTTCTTTTCAAAATATAGTTGCAAGTTGTATATATTGATTTGTTTTTAATTTATTTAGTGTGTGTGTGTGTTTGTGTGTGTGTGTGTGTGTGTGTGTGTGTGTGTGTATGTGTATGTTTGAGTGCACTTGTCACAATATGGATGAGGATACCAGTGTACAACTCATAGGAATCTGGCCTTTACTTTCAGCTTATGGGACCTGGCAATATAACTCAGATGGCCAGGTTGATAAGAACCCTCACCCTCTGAAGCATCTTCCTGGCTCTTTTTTTTTAAAATACAATTGAACACTTTATTTTTTCAGATCTTTTCCATCAGTGAGACTTGTAACCAGAAAACAATATATCTTTGGTCAAGAATTTTGTATGAGGTTAAATTTTGTATTAAATTTCCAATAGGCCTCAGTTTAAGCAAATTATCAGTTCTGTGTCCTACCCTTGGAATCATCTTTACCTATACGAGACATTTTTTATAAATGTTAATTAGTTGATTGTCATGAAACTTAGTGGGTGTATGCATACATAAATACCTGGATAGTTCTTAAAATTATATTAAACAATAAAATTGCCTCTGTCAAATATAAAGAAATTTATAACCAGTAAAAGACATGGTACATATTCAATAATGTTATAAGTTGGAAATTATCTATAATAGAAAAATCAAGAACTTTTTAAATTTTAAAGTTATTTAATATTTTAATTTATTCTTCTCTCATACACTACATTCTGATTGTAGTTTCCAGGCTCTGCATGCGTCCCAGTCCCTCTCCTCCACCTCCCCTCTACTTGGGATCTACTTCTTCTTCATTTCTCTTCAGAAAAGAGCAGGACTCTTAGGGATATCAGTCGAACATAGCATAACAAGTTATAATAAGGCTAGGAACAAACTCTCATATCAAGGCTGGACAAGGCAACCCAGTAGGCAAAAGGGTCTTAAGCAGGTAAAAGAGTAAGAGACACCCCACATTCACTATGTTAGGAGTACCAGAAGAACCAGCTCCAAAACAATAGCATATATGTTAGAGGACCTAGTGCATACCCATGCTCGTTCCATAATTGTAATTATCACTTTAACTCCTATGAGTCCAACTTAGTACATTCTCTGGGCCATGTTTTTATGATGTCTTGATTGCTTTAGCAATGAAATTAATTTTAAAATGTATTTGAATTATTCTGATATTTTCCAAGTCACATTTCTTTGACAAAAAATAAAATTGAAGACAGACAAGTTGTGAGGTAACCAAATTTTATGTACAGATTATTTGTGTATTCAAAATGTAATTAGTTGACAGAGCATTATAGTTTATGAAATGAATCCTTAATGGGTACCACATGTTTCATTGGATAGCAAAAGGGCTCATAATCTTATCCAAATGTTAATTATCTCTTTACAAAGGATGTGTCTTTGCCATATAGTTCATGACATAAAATGCAAATGAGTTTGCATTTTCTAAATCTGTGACATTGTCATGACCTTCTAGAATATATGTAGAATGAGTGACAATATAGAAAACTTAGCAAATTTTCAGCTTAATTTTACTTCTACATTTTGGAAATCAGGTCAAAAAGAAAACATGTAGAAAAGCTGTTCCATCCATAATGTGCTGCAACTGAAAATGCTGAAGAATTGCTTTGATTCTAATTTTTATGTGATTTTAATATTTTTGTGTAGGAAGATTTTCCATGCATCAAATCCTTACCCAAAACTGTAGCATATGGGTCAATTAAAAAGAAATTAAGTAACATAATAAACATCATCATCCTTTTTAATTCTGCTGAAAATGAATGAAATATTTTATCATGAAATTATATAGATTCAACTACACAGCACATGGAATTTTTCCATACTTACAGATTTCTAAAGGGAGATCAAACATGTTAAATCAAATATATAGTTTTCAAGATTAAATTTCATAGGAATATAGTAATAAAAACTCAATGAAAACCCAAAAATAACATAATTCTTTCTCATATCATACACTTTTTTAAGTAAATTCTATTTTTAAGAATCTATTTTAGAAATGTCTTCATTTCCGTAGGCTAACAATTTTTAGTATACTGAAAAGTAAGCAGTGCAGAGATAAATAGAAGAAAAAGAGAGCTGCCTGCAATAACCATAACAATAACCACCATAACAATAACAACAGCTATAACCTCAGGGGTCTGAGGCAACTGTTCAAAGGTAGAGGCCTATACTCACAATACAGAGAGGTCAAGGACATTTTATGTAACCTAGAGAGGCCTTACCTCACAATAAATATTAAAAGTGAATAGAGATCTAAATCTGAGATTAAGAAGTTGATTAACAAGTCAAAGCCTG
This sequence comes from Apodemus sylvaticus, assembly GCF_947179515.1. Lineage (NCBI taxonomy): Eukaryota > Metazoa > Chordata > Mammalia > Rodentia > Muridae > Apodemus > Apodemus sylvaticus. The sequence continues at coordinate 11,835,074 of NC_067479.1, forward strand.
AGGGATAAGTATTGTGACTTGCTTTTGCTATTTAAACCCCAAGGTCCTTTATGATTAACATTTCAGATATATAAACTCTGTAAAAGTGCTTATCAATAGTATTTGCTACTTATGTTAAATAATTATTCTACTCTTAAGTTCTCTTTGCCTTTAAAAATTCATAAGTAATATATCTTTTATAATTATTATAAACTGAAATCCTGGTACAACATTACATATCTTCTAATTTCTTCATTTTATTTTCTTTCTTTTCCTCCATTTTCAATTTTCTCCCAGTTTTAGGATAATTTTAATTTGTTCCTCATAGAAATTTCTCTGCATGTGTATGTGTGATTAGGAAAATATTTTCTATAATTTTCTATAATATTAAAAGTGAATAGAGATCTAAATCTGAGATTAAGAAGTTGATTAACAAGTCAAAGCCTGAGGGATAAGTATTGTGACTTGCTTTTGCTATTTAAACCCCAAGGTCCTTTATGATTAACATTTCAGATATATAAACTCTGTAAAAGTGCTTATCAATAGTATTTGCTACTTATGTTAAATAATTATTCTACTCTTAAGTTCTCTTTGCCTTTAAAAATTCATAAGTAATATATCTTTTATAATTATTATAAACTGAAATCCTGGTACAACATTACATATCTTCTAATTTCTTCATTTTATTTTCTTTCTTTTCCTCCATTTTCAATTTTCTCCCAGTTTTAGGATAATTTTAATTTGTTCCTCATAGAAATTTCTCTGCATGTGTATGTGTGATTAGGAAAATATTTTCTATAATTTATTTATGTAAATCTTTAAAAGATGTTATTTATAACTTATCCCAAATATATCCATCCTTAGATCTCCATCTATCAGTAGAATGTTGTAGAAACACCTAAATTATCATAAATGGTATTTTTAAAAAAATGCCCTACAGATAAATATTTTTTATACAGGCAGAAAAATATACATATGCTTTGGAAATAAATCAAAGACTAAATTTACAGTTTCCTACTTTATCTCTAATAAAGTCAGGTAATGTCTCTGTTTTTAGGCTGCTCAACTTCTTTTCTGTGTAAAAAAAATCTGTGTGAAGAAAACATCTCTCATAGAGAATAGAAATCATTTCATTTCTCATTAAGAACACTTACCAATAATCATGTGAAACTTCTACTTTTCATTTGCAAAGCCCTTAAATAATCTAAGTTGTACAAGGAAAATTGTAGATTTTTTTTAAAAATTATGAGTCTACATATTATTTATGGCATTTCCTTCCCAATGAGTCATGTGCTGAAGAGTTGGTCTCAATTTGTGGTGCTTTTAAGGGAGGCAGGACTGAAAACTTAACTGATGAAAGGAAATGTAGGACCTGCCTTTGAATATTATACCTCATCGCTGGCCCTGTCCTCTTTCCATGCATACTAACTGGATTGATACTAACAAGCTCCTTAGCAATATTATAGCCATGATGCACCTCTACACCATGACTTCTGGCTCAAAACATCTTCATTCTCAATCTAAATCCTCGAGACTATGAGCTTAAGCTGTTTCCGGTCAATTGCTGGGTATACAATGACGCAGCTACCCAAAATACCCACTCACAGATGTGGAGTCAGCAGGAACATATCAAGAACCTGTGTACAATATCTGAATTTGACAGAGATTATAAATTGCATGAAAGCATGCTTCCAATAAATGAGATCTACTACAATAGATACTGCTTTTTCTATAATTTTAAGATAATGAATATAATGTTCATCAACCTACATATTCCTTTTTTAAAGAAATGTGACTGAGAGTTAAAGTCTCTAACAACATAGGACAAGATGATTACATAATTGTCTTCTGTCAGATTCACTGAAGCTTGCTGCTTTGTCATTTGAAAAAGGACAGCCTTTTAGCATATCTAGCAATTATATCGTCATAACACATTGTGGAATATTTCAGATACCTGGGTATTAGTCTGAATATCAAATATGAAATTTCTTTTTCTCTGGGCAGAATTGTATGGTGAGAAGTGTGAAGAAGCCAGGAAATATGCCAGTTGTGTATGTATCAAAAAAGTCCGTGTATTATATCTAATATGGATCTCTGAATACTTTGAAAATAACTCACTAGCTATCTTCATTTAGACAACCTTTCAAGTGTATATTCATGAGTTATTCCTGCTTTGGACATATTACATTTTTCTTACTATTTTAAGTAATTATTAAAATACTATTTAATATATATTTGCTGTACTATTTTATTTGCTATACTATTTTAAGTTAATAAGTATTTGAGAACATATTATATATTGTTCATAACTTTTATATAACAAATTAGGATAGAAGAAATCTGATATTTTCAGTAAATTAGACAATACAGTGTAATTGTGATATTGACATTGATTAATACTTGATCATTGTCTTTACTTTAATAATTGAAAAATAGAATTAAAATCAATCTTCCAAAGGTAAAATATAAGAATAGCAAAGTGCAGTTGCATACTTGGAATAATTCTAAGGAAGTGACAGGGTAATTATTGTACTAACTTACTTACCATGTCCAATTTGAGTGTCTTAAATGTACAGAGCTAAAGTGTTGTTCCAGTCCATTTATCTTTTTTCTCAGACATTCAAATTCTCTCTAATAAGCAAAGATATCAATGTCTATATTTTATAAAAAGAATTAATTTTATTGAACATACATGTATGTTGTGAATATAAATTTTTGAAATGATGTTTAATATCTATAAGGCTCAAAGTTTTATATGGATAATCAGTAACAAATGTAAGCACAATGGTACTATATTTATAATTCTCTTTTTTGAAAGTTTAGGGTAAACCACATTAAAATATTTTTATTTATATTGTATACATAATGATATTACAATATAAAGTCAAAAGAACACAAATGATGGTGATGTTCAAACATAAAATATTAAAATTATTCATTTTAAGTATATCTCATATTTTGCTGTACATTTATTTTATACTTACAATATTCTGGTCTCCATGGCCTGCTAATATCTGTGCACTTAATACTGATATGTAAATGCTCAGTATGAATAAGAACTCATGTGCAGATATTTTAATAATATAACTTTATTAAGGATGAGATTAATTTCCAGAAAATGCTTATAACAAATTCAATTTTAAGAATAAAATAATCTTTACCAGCAATAAACACATATCTGACATTGTTCATGTTAGCATTTTGTTAAGGCTTTAATATCAAAACTGAACTCAGCCTCATGAACACTATATAATGAAGGCACTTGTTAATTTTCTCTCCAGTGACTGTGCAAGGTGGGTACAGCCAGGAGCACAGGGAGCACTGGAGTGACAGAGCAGCTGGGACAGGGTCCTTCTGGACTCCATCTGTACCCAAGAGCTGGACTGCTCCATAGCTGTCTGTGCACCAGTCCTGCCAGGGGAGAACTGGTCTCCAAAGAGTGTTTTGACTCCCAGGTTTGGAAGTGAGACAGCTATTTTCACTCTGATGACTGTACAAGGCAGGTATCACCAAGAGCACAGGGAACACAGGAGTGGCAGAGCAGCTGGGAAAGGGTCCATCTGCATGCAGGAGCTGGCTGAGCCACAGCACTCTGTGCCAGGGGAGAGCTGGTATCCCCGAGGTGATAAGACAGGCTTGCAGGCCCACTGGAGGGACAAGCTCCAGCCAGAAACAGCAAGACCAACTAACACCAGAGATAACCAGATGTGAAAAGGCAAATGCAAGAACACCATAAACCAAGGTGACATGGCACCATGAACCATGAACCAAGGTCTTCCACAACAGCAAATCCTGGATACCCCAACATACTGGGAAAGTAAGATTTGGATTTAAAATCACAATGCTTGTAGGGGACTTCAAGAAGGAAATAAATAATTCCCTTAAAGGAATACAGGAGAAAACAGGAAAACTATTAGAAGCCCTTAAAGAGGAAACACAAAAATTCCTTAAAGAATTAAAGGAAAACACAATTAAACAGGTGAAGGGAATGAATAAAATTATTCAAGGTCTAAAAATGGAAATAGAAAGAATAAAGGAATCACAAAGGGAGACAACTCTGGAAATAGAAAATTTAGGAAAGAAGTCAGGAGTCATAGATGCAAGCATCAACAACAGAATACAAGAGATAGAAGAGATAATCTCAAGTGCAGAAGATACCTAGAAAACATTGACACAACAGTCAAAGAAAATGCAAAATTCAAAAATCACCTAACCCAAAACAATGAGGAAATACAGGACACAATGAGAAAACCAAACCTAAGGATTATAAGTATATAAGAGAGTGAAGCTTTCCAGCTTAAAAGGCCAAAAGATTCTTAAACAAAATTATTAGAGAAAACTTCCCAATCCTAAAGAAAGAGATGTCTATGAATATATAAGAAGCCTCCAGAACTTCAAATAGACTGGACCAGAAAAGAAATTGCACCCATCATATAATAAGACACCAAATCACTAAACAAAGAAAGAATATTAAAAACAGGAAAGGAAAAATGTCAAGTAACATATAAAAGCAGACCTATCAGAATTACACCAGACTTCTTGTTAAAGATTATGAAAGCTAGAAGATCCTGGGCAGATGTCATACAGACAGACCCTAAATGAACGCAAATGCCAACCCAGGGTACTATACACAGCAAAACTCTCAATTATCATAGGTGGGGAAACCAATGAATTCCATGACAAAAACAAATTTACACAATAGCTTTCTACAAATCCAGCCCTTCAAAGGCTAATGAATGGAAAACACCATCAAAAGGAATGAAACTGCACACAAGAAACAGCAAGAAATTAATCTTCTTTTAACAAACTGAAAATAACTCTACCTCTAATAACAAAAATAACTGGAAGCAACAATCACTTTCCTTTATATCTTATGATATCAACAGACTAACTTCTCCAATAAAACGACATAGACTAACAGACTGAATACATAAAGAGGACCCAACATCTTGCTTCATACAGGAAACTCACCTCAGGCACAAAGTCAGACACTAGTTCAGAGTAAAAGGATGGAAAACAATTGTCCAAGAAAATGGTCCTCAGAAACAAGCTGGAGTAGCTACCCAATTAGCGAATAAAATTGACATTCAGCATACAGTAATCAAAAAAGATAAGGAAGGACACTTCATACTCATCAAAGGAAAAGTCTACCAAGATGAACTCTCAATTCTGAACAGTTATGCTCCAAATGCAAGGGCACTCACATTAATAAAGGAAATTTTACCAAAGCTCTTAGCACACATGCACCTCACACAATAATAGTGGGAGACTTCAACACCCCACTTTGATCAATGGACAGATCATGGAACCAGAAACTTAACAGAGACACAGTGAAATTAACAGAAGTTATGGACCAAATGGATCAAACAGATATCTATAGAACATTTCATCCTAAAACAAAAGGATATACTTTCTTCTCCACAACTCATGGAACCTTCTACAAAATTGACCATATAATTGGTTACAAAACAGAGCTCAGCAGATATATGAAGACTGAAACAAGCCCATGCATCCTATAAGATAATCACGGGCTGGAGAGATGGCTCAGCCATTAAAGGCTAGACTCACAACTATATGATCATCACAGAGTATGGCTGGTCTTCAATAACATCGAAAACAACAGAAAGACCACACATACATGAAAACTGAACATTCTATTCAATGATAACTTGGTCAAGGAAGAAATAAAGAAAAAAATAATGACATTTTAGAATTTAATGAAAATGAAGGCAAAACATACCCAAACTTATGGCACATAATGAAAACAGTGCTGAAAAGAAAACTCATAGCTCTGAGTGTCTCCAAAAAAGAAACTGGAAATAGCATACATGACCAGCTGAACAGCATACCTGAAATTTCTAGTAGAGAAAGAAGCAAATGCACCCAAGAGGAGTAGACAGTATGAAATAATCAAACTCAGGGCTGAAATCAACCAAGCAGAAAGAAAAAGAACTATACAAAGAATCAAACAAACCAGGAGCTGGTTCTTTGAAAAAACCAACAATATATGAAAATGCATAGTCAGAATAACCAGAGGGCACAGAGACAGTATTCAAATCAACAAAATCAGAAATGAAAAGGGAATCAAAACAACAGATACTGAGGAAATCTGAAAAATCATCTGATCCTACTACAAAAGCTTATACTCAACAAAATGAAGTGGATGATTTTCTAGACAAATACCAGGTACTAAAGTTAAATCAGGACCAAATAAATGATCTAAACAATGCCACATCCCCTAATGAAATAGAAGTAGTCATTAATAGTCTCTGAACCAGAAAATCCCAGGACCAGATAAGTTTAATGCAGAGTTCTATCAGACCTTCAAAGAAGGCCTAATACCAATACTCTTCAAACTATTCCACTAGATAGAAACAGAAGGAACACTACCCAAGTCATTCTATGAAGCCACAATTACATTGATACCTAAACCACACATATCCAACAAAGAAAAAGAACATTAGACCAATTTCCTTCATTAATGCAAAAATTTCCCTTATGAGTATGTAAAAATACTCAATAAAATTCTTCCCAACTGAATCCAAGAACATCAAAATGATCATCCAAAGTGATCAAGTAAGTGTCATCCTAGGGATGCAGATATGGTTCAATATATGGAAATCCATCAATGTAATCAACTATACAAACAAACTCAAAGAAAAAAACTGCATGATCATTTCATTAGAGGCTGAAAAAAACACTTGACAAAATCCAATACCCCTTCATGATAAGTCTTGGAAAGATCAGGAATTCAAGACCTATACTTAAACATAGTAAAAGCAATATACAGTAAACCAGTAGTCAACATCAAATTAAATGAAGAGAAACTTGAAGCAATCCCTCTGAAATCAAGGACTAGACAAGGCTGTCCACTCTCTCCCTACCTGTTCAATATAGTACTCGAAGTCCTAGCCAGAGCAATTAGAAAACAAAAGGAGGTCAAAGGGAAACAAATTGGAAAGAAAGAAGTCAAAGTATCACTATTTCCAGATGATATGATCGTTTAGTTAAGTGATTTAAAAAAATTCCACCCGAGAACTCCTAAAACTGGGAAACAACTTCAGCAAAATGGCTGGCTAAAAAGTTAACTCAAACCAATCAGTAGCCTTCCTATGCTCAAAGGATAAAGAGGCTAAGAAAGAAATTGGGGAGACAACACTCTTCACAATATTCACAAATAATATAAAAGAGTATGGTGTGACTCTAACCAAGCAATTAAAAGATCTGTATGACAAGAATTTCAAGTCGCTAAAGAAAGAAGTTGAAGATCTCAGAAGATGGAAAGATCTCCCATGCTCATGGATTGGCAGGTTTAATATAGTAAAAATGTCCATTTTGCCTAAAACAATATACAGATTCAATGCAATTCCCATTAGAATTCCAACTCAATTCTTCACAGTTATAAAGAACAATTTCCAAATTTATCTGGAATAATAAAAACCCAGGATAGTGAAAACTATTCTCAACAATAAAAAAAAAAAAAAAAAAAAAAAAAAAAAAAAAAAAAAAAAAAAACCCTGGTAGATTAACTATCCCTGACTTCAAGCTTTACTACAGAGCAATAGTCATAAAAAACCGCATGGTATTGGTACAATGACAGACAGGTAGATCAATGGAATAGAATTGTAGACCCAGAACTGATCCCACACATCTATGGTCACTTGATCTTTGAGAAAGGACCTAAAACTATCCAGTGAAAAAAGGAGAGCATTTTTAACAAGTTGTGCTGGTTCGCTTGGCAGTCAACATGTAGAAGGATGCAAACTGATCCATCTCCCTGTAAAAAACTCAAGTACAAGGGGATCAAGGACCTCCACATAAAACCAGATACACTGAATCCAATAGAAGAGAAATTGAGGAAGAACATGGAGCAGATGGGCACAGGGGAAAATTTCCTTAATAGAATTCCAGAAGCTTATATTCTAAGATCAAGAATTGACAAATTGAACCTCATAACATTGCAAAACTTCTATAAGGCAAAGGACACTGTTAATAGGACAAAACATCAACCAACATATTGGGAAGAGATCTTTACCAATCATACATCCAATAGGCTAATATCCAATATATACAAAACTCAATATAAACAAAAACAATATATATAAAAACTCAAGAAGTTAGACTTCAGAGAACCAAATAACCCTATAAAAAGAGGGTACAGGGCTATACTAAGAATTATCAACTAAGGAACACTGGATGACTGTGAAACACCTAAAGAAAATTTTGACAACCTTAATCGTCTAGGAAATGCAAGTCAAAACAACCCTGAGATTCCACTTCACACCAGTCAGAATGAGCAAGATCAAAAACTCAGGGGACAGTAGATGCTGGTGCAGATGTAGAGAAAGAGGAATACTCCTCCATTGCTGGTGGGATTACAAGCTGGTAAAAACACTCTGGAAATTAGTTTGGCAGTTCCTTAGAAAACTGGGACCTGAGGACACATCTATACCACTTCTGGGCATATACCCAGAAGATGTTCCAACATCTACTAAGTACAAATGCTCTACTATGTTCACAGCAGCATTATTTATCATAGCCAGAAGCTGAAAAGAACCCAGGTGTCACTCAACAGAGGAATGGATACAGAAAATGTGATACATTTATACAATGGAGTTACTACTCAGCTATTAAAATTAATGAATTCATGATACTCTTAGGCAAATGGATGGAACTTGAAAATATCATCCTGATTATGGTAAGCCAATCACAAAAGAACACACATGTTACGACCTGGCTGATAAGTGGATATTAGCCTGAAAGCTTGGAATACCCAAGATATAACTAACAGACCACATGAAGCTCAAGAAAGAAGACCAAACTGTGGATACTTTGATCCTTCTTAGAAAGTGGATCAAAATACCCATGCAGCCAACCAATAAACTGAGCATAGGGTCCCCAGTGGAGGAGTTACAGAAAGAACCCAAGGAACCCAACAGTTTTTCAGTCCCATACGGGCAAAAATAATATGTACCTACCAGTATCCCCAGAGCTCCCTACTACTAAACCACCAACCAGAGTACACATGGAGGGACCAATGGCTCCAGGTTTATATGAAGCAGAAGAAATAGCCTTTTCAGACATCAATGAGAGGAGAGGCCATTGGCCCTGTGACAGCTTGATGCTCCAGTATAGTGGAATGCCTGGCCAGGAAAGTGGGAGGGTGTTTGGTAAGTAGGATAGAGGGGAGGGAATAGAGGGTTTTGGGAAGGGTAATGAGTAAAGGAAATACCATTTGAAATGTAAATAAAGCAAATAACTAATAAAATAAAAAAGAAAAGAAGAAAAGCCAATTGAAGAAAAAGAAAGAAAGCAGGTGTTGCTATTTTATGCCTACAAAAATTTCACTAAAATATATTTAATGATATCAATTAATAGTCTGTCTCTTCAATATACTATGGTAACTATATTCTATCATATAAATGATTCAAGTGGTTATAGGGAAGAGTTTCAAATAAATGTCTGCACACTCAATTTCTTAGATTACTTCTCGGTCAAGATGAATGCTCCAGAAATCATTCACCATCACAATAACAAGAATAAGACAGTGTTGAATAAAATACAACCTTACCAATAGTTCAATGTATGTAAGAGATAGGGTTGTTAGAACAGTTTAAATTTTTTCAGTCATGAAAAACTAGTATTTATGTTTTTTTTCCTTTTTCCTCCCATTTTTTATTCTTTATTTAATGAAAATGGATTTTTTCTCATACAATATATCCTGATTATAATTTTTCCTCCCTCTATTCCTCCCAGTGTCTCCCCACTTTACCTCTCTCTGGATCCACTCCCTGCCTGTCTTTTATTACAGATGAACAGGCTTCTAAGAGATAACAACCCAACATGACAAAATAAAATATAATAATATGAGACAAAAACTATTAATATTGAAGTTAGACATAGCAATCCATCAGGAAACCTGAGAGTAGAAGCAACAGTCAGAGGCTCACTAATTCTCATATCCAGGACCCCCATAAAATACAAATAATTAAACTAATAACTGTAGTATCCACATGGAAGACCTGGTGCAGACCCATGCAGCCTGGATGCTTTTTATATACTTTAATTTATAATCCCCAAATTCTTCCTAGTATTTTGAGTCACATTATTTACATGGATTAAAGTATTTTTAAATATGATGGACACACAATCATAAATCAACATTGCATTAAATTTTATCACTGTTTAAGACCCTGCTTTAAATTGTTTTAAAATCTTGTATTGGTGTTCTCTCTCTCTCTCTCTCTCTCTCTCTCTCTCTCTCTCTCTCTCTCTCTCTCTATCTCTGTGTGTGTATGTGAATTATGCATAATAAACACCATTCAAAATAATTTTATATTAGCAACAAATTTTGAATTTCTAATTTTCATATAATGAAGACATGAAAAACATCATATTAAAGGAGCTACTTACTATTCCTATATGCTGTTGATTACATATAGGTACATGAATGTAAATTACAGCCCTTACCTTAATTTATCCATACTATTGGAAAATATGAGTCCAATTCACTTAATACTTCCATATTGATTGCAATTAACTTGTTATTCTAATCAAATATATAAATTTTATTTTTAGTCATACTATATGAAGCACTTTTTCTGAATTCAATACACTCCCAAAAAGACACAAAAAAGAAAGTACATTATTTAATAAGATTTTCATAAAATAAATCCAAATCATGGTACACAAACCCTTTGAATAAAGTGAAAGCTTTCCAAATACTAAGTCATATCTTAATGTATAATGAACATTTTTCTGCATAAAAACAAACGTGTTTAAGATGCACAGGAGCAATGATGGCTCAGAGTTCGAGGAAGTGGCTGAACAATGACTTTTCTAACTTGAAGCCCAGGTCACTAGAGTGAGCTCATAACCAACACTGTGTGGAAGTAAGGATCTGGAAGCTGGATGTCTCTGAGCCCTGGAATAGTACAAAACTCACAATGAGATGGCTTCTAATAACATTCTCCTGTATTTGTAGATCAGTGCCTAACGCAATCAACATCTGATAAGAGCAGATGGAGAGATCCACAGCCAAGCATGAGGCAAGCTGAGGGAACCCAGCAGAAGAGGGGGAGAATGAACTGTAGGAGCCAGAGGAGTCAAGGACACTGGAGACTAGGATCAACTAATCTAGGCTCACAGGGGATCACAGAAGTGGCAATCATGGAACTGGTAATGATCTGTAGGCAGTCTGCATATGTTGGGGTTGTTTATCTTGGCAGGTTTGCTGGACTACTAATAGTGGAATGGAGGGTGTTGGTATCTGTGACTCTATTGCCCATTATTGGGACTTTCCCCCTCTACTGGGTTGCCTTTCCAGACTTGATAAGAAGGTTTATGCCTAGTCTTACTGCATCTTGTTATGCTCTGTTCAGTTGATATCCTTGGGAGAGGCCCTCTTTTCAGAAGTGAATGGAAGAATAGTGCATCTTGGATAGAGGGTAGGGGGGGACACAGAGGAGGTATAAGAGGAGAGGTAGCAGTCTGGTTCTATTATAGAGAAAAGAACAAAATACGGATTTAAAAAAGTTTCAAAAAGGCATGAAGAATTGACTAAATGTCACTAACAAATACTGAACAAATAGAATATTCTTTTAGGGACTAATGCTAAAATTCTTAGCAATAGATGACCACCAAAAGATGAACTCAAGGTTATGTTTTGAATTCCATTTGGCCTCATAATTCTTTGTGCATTTTTTAACCTACTGAACTTTTGCTTACATATTATGGTTTTAATATATGTTTTTGAGTGCGTGGATTTGAATGTGTGAATGTGTATATATATATATATGTGTGTGTGTGTGTGTGTGTGTGTGTGTGTGTGTTTTCTTCCTTTAGTTTTGTTTGTATATTTTGTTTTATTCTTGTTTGTCTTTGTATTTTTCGGTTAATTTTCTTAAAATAAACAGAAGGCATCAAGTTGGAAGGGTAAGGATGCACAGAAGATCTGAGAGGATATGGGATAGGGGATACCATAATTAGAAAATATTTTATGAAACACAGGAGACTAAAATATATTAATGGAAAGCTTATTGAATCAAAGGCTTCATTCTTCAAGTTGTTGGAAAGGCTCTAAGGGAGCATAGTAAACCAATTTTGTTGTTGTTTGATTGTATTGTATATAAAATTACACTATGGTGCGATTACTATGGTGAAACTGAAAATGTTGGTGGTAAGTCTTGGGTATAACTAAGAAAATAGTGTGCATACTGTGATTGAACAGTACATAAAATAATTGCATGGATCTTAACCAGTGGAAGAGCAGCTCCTGCTGTGTCTCAGAATTGAGCATTTATTCCAAATTTAAGGAATTTGTTTTGAACCTTGCAAAGAGATTGAAACTTTAGGTTTGTATTCACTAAGTGCTTTTCTTCCACCTCAGACCATGTCTCAGTAAAATAGTATTGCACAACACCAATCGTGAAAGGGATGAAATTGTTTGAAAGATCAACATAGCCCCTTTCTCATTCTTTTTTCAAAAAGGCAGAATTATTTGCTGCTTTTTATGCACCTCTTACTGCAAAGCTTGGACAAATGTTGACCTTTTAGAAAACTGGCTACAGGCTACAAGTGATGCTGGTGCTGGGATTGAAATGTCTACATGCACTATGGATCCTGCTTTTTATTGAGGAGGCTATGACAATAACACAGAATTTGACCCTTCGTTTTTATCATGTCACTGAGCTTATTTTACCTATCTAAATTCTGAATTGATAATATAGAACATGGTCAGGTGAAAGTAACATATTCTTATTTATGATATAGTTACTCCTAAGGAGCACACACAGCTGAACTGTGTTGGCAGTGGGTGCCCTGTCATGAATTCCCAGGATTATCCAGATTCACCTTCTTAGTCAGAGAGATGGGGGTTGAGAAAGAATAGAGGAAACTATAAATCTTTTTACATAGAGCTGTTTGTAAGCTAATGAGGTGAAGCCACTGCTAGAGCATATATTGGTAGATAAAGTCTGAAAATATGAGAAATCATATCAGATTTTCTTTCTCAATGATGATAATGTACAATAGAACAAGAGAAAAGATTATTTCAAGGAGAGAGAAGTCTTCCATTATAAGTAGGAAATGAAGAATTTATATTATTCTCTTATCTTGCTATTTCTACGTAATTCTTTTTTAATTAGATATTTTCTTTATTTACATTTCAAATGTTATCCCCTTTCCTGGTTTCCCCTTTGAAAGTACCCTATCCCGTTGCGTACTCCTACTTCCTTGTCTTGGCATTCCCCTATACTGGGGCATCAAGGCTTCTCAGGACCAAGGACATCTCCTACCTTTGATGTCCAACAAGGCCATCCTCTGTTACATATGCAGCTGGAGCCATGGGTATCTCCACGTGTACTTTTTATTGGTGGTTTAGTCCCTGAGAGCCTGGGGGTAATGGTTGGTTCATATTGCTGTTCCTCCTATGGGGCTGTAAACTCCTTGTGTCCTTTCTCTAGGTCTTCCATTGGAGACCTTGTGCTCAGTCCAATGTTTGGCTAAGGGCATCGACCTCTGTATTTGTCAGGAACTGGGAGAGCCTCCCAGGATACTGCTATATCAGGCTACTGTCAGTAAGTGCTTGTTGGCATCCACAATAATGTCTGGGTTTGGTGACTGTGTGTGGAATGGATCCAAAAATGGGGCAGTGTCTGAATGGTCTTTCCTTCAGTCTCTGCTCCACACTTTGTCTCTCTATCTCCTCCCATGGGTGTTTTGCTTTTGCTCCTCCTTCTACAAAGGACCTTATGGTGGTCTCTGCAGTATTTTTTTACTGATACAAACATGCTGCATGAGAGGTAATGGGTATGTTTGTCTCCTTTTCCCATTGACAGTATTTTTTTCTTTTTTCTATTTTTATTTTTTGATTTGCCTTTCCTTTGCATAGGAAACTTGTTAAAAATTAAATGGCCACCTGATTATTCTCATTCAATTAATACATAGGAATAACATATTGTAATGCTTATCAGCTCTATATAATATATTCTTCTCTTCACTTTATTCTTGCCTTTCTTCTTGTTTGGATTGCTAATGCTTTTCAATTTCTTCAACTGTTTTTGATTCTAGGTTTGGTGCCAGTTAAAATGTCTGAAACTCAGGATGTGTATTTAAGACAGGAAATAGTTAACCATATTGGTTACTCTAAGTTTAACATTAAGCTTTGGAACAATGCAAAGAATCCCAATTGTTGCTTTACCTTAATATTTCAGTTTGAACAAGTTTCTCTGCCACTGGCTTAATGTAACTGAAAGACAGTACCAATATGTTTGTGTTTGTTTGTTTGCTAGTTTTCCTTTACAGTGCTTGTAAGCCTCCTTCCCCTGTTGCCTAACTTATTTTTACCACAATTATGACAGAACTAATAACAACCTAGTTGAAGGGAAACTTAGTAACAAAGAGATTAAATATACTAAGCCACGAAATTGTTTTATCATTTAGTTAATAATGTACAAAATATAACATACATTGTAAATGAGGATATGGGGAAACTGTTGTTTCTAATGCCTGGAATGATACATTCTATTGCACACTTAAAGATTATCCAATTACATGGCCTTTAAAAAATACTATTTCAAGAGTAAACTTGTTTCAGACTATTAATTTATAAATTCAAGTCTTCCACATTATTACATTTTGAAAAGTTATACATTTTCCTACATGTTCAGTACTCTTCTCCATAGTGGTTCCTAGTATCCAAGAATCAAGCTTCTAACCTGGTTGCAATGATTAGGAATATCTCTATTACTCTTTTTCTATGTCCTATTATGCCCAACTATTGTGATTCATATTCATGACTAGCTCTTCTTCTACTCAGGAGACTATATCCAAAAATCATACTCCCTTACCATGAAATGACAAGCAATTGGACTATTAATACATAAATCTTGGACCTTAAGTATACTTTGTGTATAATATAAGTTTGAAAATTACTCAGTAACTAAATTGTTTTGGAAAGAATAAATTATTTGGATTTTTTAAAATTTTGGAATGTAGAAGCCTATTTCTTAGAACCTAGAGGAAGTCAGTTTGGAGAGTGTTTTTGTCATCTATGAAATTGAATAGTTGTAGTATCCATTACAAAAGGTTTTAGGAAGGGATATTTGTATTCATATTCTTTAGAAAAGAACTTTTTATTTTCTTTCATTAATGTGCAAATAGGTTTCTTATGCTTCAGTAAGAAAGAAGATAAAGTAATGTAGAAGGAAATATCTTCGCAGTCCTCTTAGAGTGTTCCTCTGAATCTTCAACAGATAATCTAAAAGCACTTGAACTTGTTTGCACTGAAAGTCACAAGAAAAAAATGAAAAATTATGTGAATGAAATCAGATACATTCAAAATATTGCTGTTTATTTATTTTTTATTTATGTTAGTATTTACTTATACATGATTTAGATCTTATTTGATATGCCATTGTTTAAATCATCAAATTTTTGGAAGTCTTTTATAATGTTGAAACTAGTTATTTGAGAAAAATATTTTAAATGTATGAACTTGAGTAAAATGAGATTTTCATCAAGTGTCCCGCCATGATAATAAAGCCACAGACTTATTTTGAAATAATTTATACATTTTATTTATTATTCAAGTGTGCTGTCTTTTATTAGCTCATTGTCAAAGTAATTGTTTATTGCTGTAATTTCAAATAATATTAGTTTAAAATTATAATGTGGTGGATTGAATATACTTGTCCCATTGGAAGTGGCAATATTAGGAGGTGTGGCCTTGTTAGAGTAGGTGTGGTCTTACTGAAGGAAGTATATCACTGTGGGCTTGAGACTTGAGATTATGATCAAGATCTGCCCAGTGAGGATGAGATCCTCTTCCTTGCTGACTGCAGAAGTGTCTCCTCATGGCTATGTTAGGATCAATATCTAAAACTCACAGTTCTTCAAGTATTATGTCTGCCTGGATATTGCTGTTCTGCCCATCATGATGTAAATGGACCGAACCACTAAAACAATAAGTGGTCCTCAATGAAATGGTTTTCGTTTTTAGAGAATCCTTGTTCAGGGTGTCTCTTCATAGCAAATAAACCCTAATTAAGAAATATAAATTATTTTCTCCTTCTATTAAACGAAACTATGGAAAACTGTAATTTTTCAGTGTTAACTTTGTCATTCTAGGCAGTGATTTATCCTGCAGAAGTCAGAAATCCAGTTCAAAGATCAAACCTACATTGTACAGATAAACAAGCAATTAGGTTATAATGTTTGTTTCTGACCTATGCAATTGTCTTAACATTAAAAATTAAGAATGTAAGTGAAAGTCTGCTTGTATCAACAAGACTCATCACCTCAACCCAAAACACCGCAATACCACATCAATGAGAAGGCATGGATTCCCATGCATTTTAAGAGAAGAGAGTACAACACATTATGTAGAGAGATGGAAAATGAATAAATTTTAGTCTTGTCCTGCACCAAGGGAAGAAAAAAACCACTGAAATTTATAGAAGAAATTAAACAGAAAGTGATATTTGAATATGTATGTTTAGTTGTTGGCATAGTTACCAAATATCAAAACTAAGTTTTTGATGGCAGACCAAGAATCCCGAGGAGGGAAAACAAATATATAAAGAATGGTACTTCTTTCCAGTATAAATTTCCACACAAGAGGCCTTTTTACTATATTTCCAATTATTCTACTAAAAAGATAAAAGAAAATAAAAGCAAAAACCTAATGATGATAACGGAGATGCTAAGTAAACAAAGTATATGTTCTTAACATTAAAGTTTGACACATTTCATCTTTATGAAGATATCCTTTTTATTTTTATTTTATGCATATGGATATTTTGCCTGCATGTATGTTGGTGTAACACATGTGTTCTGTGTCTACAGAGTCCAGAACATGTTGAAGTTATAAATTGTTTTGATCTGCCACAATAATCCTGAGTCCTGGGAATTAAACCAGGTCTTCTGAAACAGCAGGCAATATTCTTAAATGGTAGCTCTCAAGCCTTCCCAAGACATTTGTAATTCTGATTTGATTGTTTGTTTGCTTATTTGATTGATTTTTTTTTAGGGTATCAAGGTCTCATGCTCCATGCCACGATGGCCATAAACTTGTAACAACCCTCTGGTCTTACCCTTTTGAATGCTGGAGTTGGCAGCATACTCTACAACACCTGATACCCTACCTAATACATTTGCAGTTATGTTGGTTCTATTTAGCTCTTCAATTCTTCAAACAGTAGCTATAAAATTAGGTGGTATCTGTGCTTCTGTCCCTTTGTGATAGAGGTAAATGTTATAAGTGACATTAATAGATTTACAAAATTATTCCATAGGAATAGAAATTGAATTCTATTGAATGTGTATTCTCCTATTATCACCATTTAATTGAATTTATACTCTCAATAAATGAGGTCTTTTAATGCAGGAGTTCATTGCATTTTTAAAATCATAAGTGGCCATTTTCAACAGCAAAGTGGGGTATACATGAAAGAGAAAAGGCTAAGATTTTCACCTGCTGCAAGTCAAATTCTGCACGTATATAAGTTAACTCAATGACTTCAGGACACCACTGAGAATTCCAATTTAATGTCATCTTGTGATACAGTACATTCTAGGAGGCACTTATGTAAGTTTGTGGTTAGGTCCCTTTGACAAATAATCTCAATTTTTTCTTTATAGGCTTTCCTTCTCTACTATCAGTCTGCTAGTTGTTATTATTCATTGTTACCAATGTATGTTACACTATAACCTATCATTTTCACATTTAACCTTCACATCTTCATGTTCTGGAAAAATATCTAAGATTGTTAAATCGATATCATTTCTTATCTGAGTGCTCTCCTCTGTGTGCGTGTGTGTGTGTGGGTGTGTGTGTGTGGGTGTGAGTGTATATGTGTGTGTGTGTGTGTAATTTATGATTAAAGGGCTCTGAGCAGTACATAAGGGTTAAATTAAGAAACATTTAATTTGAAAATTAAAGCCCTAAATACTCAACTCATTTATCACAATGGAAAAGTACTTCTTATAAAGATGAAGATTTAAGGTTTTTCTTATTAAATAAAAGAATGAAATGCAGGCTTTTAAAATAAAATTATCTGAGCTTACTTGTTCATTATTTTGCTAGCCTGCAAGTACAATTTACTATAAGCTAAAAGTCAAAATTAAATGTATATTAATTAAATTTTAGTGTTTCATCTCAATTAAATACTTTAATCTGTAATCTTAATTGATGCTTTTATTAGAACATGAGCAGCATCTTTTAATGAATTTATATTTATTTTATTTATAATTATAAAGGTATATTTATATAATCACAATATATAATATTATACAATACATACAATTATATATTATGTTAATATCTCATTCATAAAAATTCTAGAGATCGAAAGAAAGTATCATAAGCAAAACTATTTTTGGAAGAAAAGGAAGAAAAAGAGTAGGGAGAGAGAGAAATCAAAAGACAAAGAGAGCAAGACTCAGAGTCAGGTAGAAGTGTCTAAATTTGTCAAGTAATCAACAAGATAAATTTGTAGAATATTATCTTGGTATCTAGATCATAATAAGTTATAGTTGATAAACAAAGAGAAATAATCAAATATGATAGTGAAACTACAGATATGATGAATACATCAAATAAATATTTAATATGTGTTTTAGATGGAGGAGTAAACAGAATTAGATTTTAAATATTGATAGGCCTAATAAAAGAAAATGATACAGTTAGACATATTTGGAGACTGGTCAAGGGTAAGCACTTGAGAGCATGATTAACGAGGAGCAATTAAAGAGCAGAAATGAGCACAGTATCTCCTCAGAGAGGATCTTTCAAGATATTTTAAAGTAAATTTAACAAATTATCTACAGGAATGATCATGTGGACATAGTATCCCATGAATATAGAATTATGTATGTAAAACTGTAAATATAGCATTTACTTATCAGATGTAATTGTTATCACAGATGTAATTGTTGTCACAGATGCTTTTGATGAATAAATTTACCCCTTCTAGCTCTTTCTGAAATCTGCCTGGCTGGATCAACTCAGCTGTTCTGGCTCAAACATCTTTCTGATCAGACTGATTCATTCTGGCTTCTCTCACTTTCCGACTGAATTGCTCTGCTTTTCCTCAAACCAACTCTGGCAATCTGCTATAATCTCTCTCTGACTCCTTCTCATTATCGGGTTCATTTTGTCTTGACCTGCAATCTCTCTCTCTCTCTCTCTCTCTCTCTCTCTCTCTCTCTCTCTCTCTCTCTCTCTCTCTCTCTCTCTCTCTCTCTCTCTCTCTCTGTAGTTTCTCTTTCCTGTGCTGCTCTTTTGAGAGCTGGGCATATCCTATCTCTGACTCAGTCTGTCAAATCTTTCTCTGATTTGTCATTTTGTCCCACAATGAACAAAACTTTCAAACATGAGTTCTTTCTTCTAGAATTCAACATTTGTCTTCACTGTTTGGGATTAATGGTGTGTACTAAGGGCTTGAATGTATTGCAGCCAGAAGGATTAAAGGGTCAGGTATTCTAAAGGCTGATCAGTATTCTAGCCAGATTATATAGACATAGAAGGTCTTTGGATATGATCCCTTGCCAGAGCAGCAGCCATATTGCTGGGTTAAAATTTCTGTTCATAAAGATCCTTCACAGTGTAGAAGGGTTTTAGTTAACTATATACCAGAAAAGCAATGCATGTATCTAAATTCACAAACATAATTACATAAAAATATAAACTGTATACCATCTAAGCAAAACAAAAAACTAAAACTGGATGAACCTCAACTTTAATTACAATCATGTCGACATAAGACACAAACAGTAGTTCAGAAAACTTACCATATTAGAAGATGTTTAAAGAATGAAAACCTGATGTGAGTGTGGAGAGCCTTATTGGGGTGCTGTGCTGGCTGGCAGTAGCCTGACATTGATCAAGAACAAAGGCTTCAAGCAAGAATCTTACATTAGGGCATAAGAAGGAAGTAAGTTACAGCAGAAGCAAGCTTCAGGCAAGATTCTGGGCTTGGACAAGGAAGTAGGCTCAGGTATTTTGGTCATCCTTACACACCCTTAGAAACAATTGTCACTGAAATGATGTGGGACTTTGCTTACTGCCTTGACAATTTTGTGTTTACTGTTTTGCTTATTCCTCATTGTACTACTTTTGACCTTAATTCCTGCATGTAATTAAATCGGTATAAAAATTGAGAATTATTAAGCCTGCTCTTCAGTCTCAGAATTGACTGGGGTCATACCGCAGTTTTGTCTAATTGTCTCTTTCTTTTCAATCCTCACTCCTGTGCTGGAGAACCTGTTGACTGACTGAGGGGGCTTGGTCATGTGAGTTATCAAAATTTCTTGCCCTAAAATTAAGCAACATGGATAGTATGAAACATTACCAATGTGAAAGGTAAATAAATATCTCCTAATTATTTTGTAATAGAGGGTTTAAAGAAATTAAAGCAGTTAATTCAAATAATAGCTGAAAATCTGTATGCACCAATGTTTAAATAGCTATAAATTAATATACATGATGCTAAACTTAGAAAACAAATGAATTGAAATCTATCCAAAGGCAGAAAAATAACCTAAAAGCACAAAAATATGAAAATCCTAAAATATTTGTCATATAGAGAGTGTGAGGATGAGGCTGATAAAGATGTGTCTCCATGACCCTGGACCTTCTCAGATAGAATTTATTTTCTATATTAGTAGGAACAATAAATGAAAAAGAACCATATCCATCCAATTTTGAGAGCTACATTTGTTTTTAAACTTCCTACTGTGTGGAAAAGTTCACAGTAAAGTCTTCACATACAAAAAGGTTCTATTATAGAATGGATAGAAAATCACTCACAGGCCTAGTCCTAAAATCCAAAAGAAATCAAAACCATTTAGTTGTAATTGTTTGGTTAAATTTAAGTGTTATGGGGGTGGCTGCAGCTAGTCCAGCGGAAGGGCCATCAGCAGTGGAACCAAGGTGACAGGGTCCTGGTAGGCCTTGCACCCATTACCATGACCATCGCTGGCCAGCATGGCTGCACGCGGCTACAGATTTACAGCGCCTTTCACCGCTCTGAAGCCACATCAGAACTCTGCCTCCGGCCAGTCAGTTACAAGAGACTCTCCACCATCTTGGTTCTCAGAAGGCAGAGAGAACCTACAGCCCCAAGGTATGCAGACTTAGTCCTAAGCCAACATCCTGGGGGTCTAAGTCCTACAGGTGTTGGCCTGCATTCAGGCTCTGGGCTATTGAATGGGGCAGCATCTGTGTGCCAACCTGGCCAGGAGGTTCTTTGCCCAGCAGTGTGTCCTGGCATGCAACAACATTTTGGCTATGGGACACCAGAGAGTTCTAGCAGGCAAAGCCAGCTAATAGTCATAGCCCGAGGCTAACATAGTGGATGTCTAAGCCCACAAGGCATTGGATTGCACCCAGGCCCTGGGTTGTCCGGTGGGCCATCTGTGTGCCAAACTAGCCAGGAGGTTGTTAGCCAGGCAGACTCTCCCAGCACTTTCAGGGAGCACACACACACCACCATCTTGGCTACCAGACAGAACCAGTTAACAGTCATAGCCTGAGGTGAACACTGCTCAGGTCTAAGCCTGTCAGGCTTTTGCCTAGACTCAGGGCTCGAAAAGCTAGGCTAGCCTTATGTGCACCAACCCAACTGGGGGAGCAGCTGCCAGGAAGTGATCAGCACTCTGCTAATTCCTGCAGAAAAGGTCCCCACAACATACACGATCAGCACTCCCTGAAGAAGCAAACAGGCACCACCTGGTTCACAGACACAATCTGGAGCAAGGCACACTAGGGCTCCATGGGCACCTAAGAGGAGGGCAGCACATCAGCAATCTGTGACAGGGGAAACCCAGCCATCCAGTGTTGCAGAAATAGCCCTACAGCCTCACAGCAGGCTCAAACATCAGCCAGAGACAAGACCAACTAACTTCAGAGATAACAAGATGGCAAAGGGCAAATGTAGGAATGATGCTAACAGAAATCTAGACAATATGGTAACGTCTGAACCAAACTCTCCAACATCAGCAAGTCCAGGATACACTAACACTCCAGAAAAACAAGATTTGGATTTAAAATCACTGGTCATGATGCTGCTAGAAGAACACAAAAAGGACATGAATGAATCTCTTAAAGAAATACAGGGGAATATGAATAAGATAGAAACCTGTATAATGGAAGCACAAAAATCACTTAAAGAAATTCTGTAGAATAAGGCTCAAGAGATAGAAGCCAATAAAGAAGAAACACACACATACAAACATAAAGAAATGCAGGAGAAAGTGAGTCAAATGGCAGAAGTCATGAAAGAGGAAACACAAAAATCTCTTAAAGAATTAAAGGAAAACACAAACAAACAAATGAAGGATCTGAGCAAAACCATCCTGGATCTAAAAACAGAAGTAGAAACAACTAAGACATCACAAAAGGAGACAACTTTGGAGATAGAAAACCTTGGGGAGAAATCAGGGGCCATAGATGCAAATATCAACAACAGAATAAAAGAGACAGAAACCATTGACTCAACAGTCAAAGAAAATGCAAAATGCAAAAAGCTTGTATCCCAGAACATCCAGGAAATCCAGGACACAATGAGAAGACCAAACCTAATGATTATAGGTATAGATGAGAATGAAGATTTACACCTGAAAGGGCCAGCAAATATCTTCAACAAAATTATGGAAGAAAACTTCCCTAACTTAAAGAGAGAGATATCCATTAATATACAAGTAGCCTATACAACTCCAAACAGACTGGACCTGAGCAGAAATGGCTCCCATTACATAATAATCAAAACCCCAAATGGACTAAACAAAGAAAGAAGATTAAAGGCAGTAAGAGAAAAAGGCCAAGTAACATATAAAGGAAGACCTATCAGAATCATACCAGACTTCTCACCAGAAACCATGAAAGCTAGAAGATCCTGGGAAGATTTCATGTAGACTCTATGAGAGCACAAATGTCAGCCAAAACTGCTATATCCAGCAAAACTTTCAATCACCATAAATGGAGAAACCAAGATATTTCATGACAAAACCAAATTTACACAATATCTACAAACCAAGCTCTACAAAGAATAATAGGAGGAAAATTCTAATGCAAAGAAGGAAACTACACCCTGTAAAAAGCAAGATAGTAACCTTCTTTCATCAAACCCAAAAGAAGATTACCACTCAAATATAAAAATAATATCAAAAATGGCAGAAAGTATTAATCGCTATACCTTAATATCTTTTAACATCAATGGACTCAATTCCCAGATAAAAAGACATAGACTAACAGACTGGAAAAGGAAACAGGACCCTACATTTTGCTGCGTACAGGAACTACACCTCAGTATCAAAGACAAAAACTACCTTACCATATAATTGGTCACAAGACAGACCTCAACAAATATAAGAAGATTGAACTAATCCCATGTATGCTATCAGATCACTATGGAATAAGAGTGGTCTTCAATAGCAACAAAAACAACAGAAAGCCCACATACACACGGAGGCTCAACAATACTCTACTCAATGACACCTTGGCCAAAGAAGAAATAAAGAAAGAAATCAGAGACTTTTTAGAATCTCATGAAAATGAAGGTACAACATACGCAAATCTTTGGGAAACAATGGAAGCAGTGCTAAGAGGAAAACTAATAGCCCTGAAAGCCTACAAAAAGAAAAAGTAGAGAGCATACACTAGCAGCTTAATGGCACACGTGAAAGCTCTGGAACAAAAAGAAGCTACTTGACCCTGGAGGAGAAGACAGGAAATCATCAAACCCAGGGCTGAAATCAATCAAGTGGAAAGAAAGAGAATCATACAAAGAATCAACGAATCTAGGAGCTGGTTCTTTGAGAAAATCGACAAAATAGATAAACTGTTAGCCAGACTGACCAAAGGCCACAGAGAAAGTATCCAAATTAACAAAATTAGAAATGAAAGGGGACATATAACAACAGAAACTGAGGAAATTCAAAGAATCATAATATCCTACTACAAAAGCCTATATACAACACAGCTGGAGAATCTGGAGGAAATGGACAATTTCCTAGACAGATACCAAATACCAAAATTAAATCAGGACCAAATACATCATTTAAACAGTCCCATAATCCCTAAAGAAATAGAAAGGGTCATAGAAAGTCTTCCAACCAAAATAAGCACAGGACAAGATGGTTTCAGTGCAGAATTCTATCAGACCATCAAAGAAGACCTAACACCAATACTCTTCAAACTATTCCACAAAATAGAAACAGAAGGAACACTACCCAACTCATTCTACAAAGCCACAATTACATTGACACGAAAACCACACAAAGATCCCACAAAGAAAGAGAACTTCAGACCAATTTCCCTTATGAACATTGATGCAAAAATACTCAATAAAAGTATTGCCAACAGAATCCAAGAACACATCAAAAAGATCATCCATGATGATCAAGTAGGCTTTATCCCAGGGATGCAGGGTTGGTTCAATATACAGAAATCCATCAATGAAATCCACTACATAAACAAAGTCAAAGAAAAAAACCACATGGTCATTTCATTGGATGCTGAAAAAGCATTTGACAAAATTCAGCGTCTTTTCATGTTTAAAGTCTTGGAAAGAACAGGAATTCAAGGCCCATTCCTAAACATAGTAAAAGCAATATACAGCATCAACCGAAATGGAGAGAAACTTGAAGCAATCCCACTAAAATCAGGGACTACGCAGGGCTTCCCCCTTTCTCCTTATCGTTTCAGTATTGTACTTGAGGTACTAGCTGGAGCAATTAGACAACATAAGGAGGTCAAAGAGATAGGCAAAGGACACCATCAAAAGGACAAATCGGCAACCAACAAATTGGGAAAAGATCTTCACCAATCCTACATCAGATAGAGGGCTAATATCCAATATATATAAAGAACTCAAGAAGTTAGACTCCAGAAAACCAAGCAAACCTATTAAAAAATGAGTTACAGAGTTAAACAAAGAATTCTCACCTGAAGAACTTCAGATGGCGGAGAAACATCTTAAAAAATGCTCAACTTCATTAGTCATTAGGGAAATGCAAATCAAAACAACCCTGAGATTTCACCTTACACCAGTCAGAATGGCTAAGATTAAAAATTCAGGAGACAGCAGGTGTTGGCGAGGATGTGGAGAAAGAGGAACACTCCTCCACCACTGGTGGGGTTGCAAATTGGTACAACCACTCTGGAAATCAGTCTGGCAGTTCCTCAGAAAACTGGGCACCTCACTTCCAGAAGATCCTGCTATACCACTCTTAGGCATATACCCAGAGGATTCCCCACCATGTAATAAGGATACATGCTCCACAATGTTTGTAGCAGCCCTATTTATAATTGCCAGAAGCTGGAAAGAACCCAGGTATCCCTCAATGAAGAGTGGATGCAAAAAATGTGGTATATATACACAATGGATTACTATTCAGCCATTAGAAACAATGAATTCATGAAATTCTTAGGCAAATGGATGGAGCTGGAGAACATCATACTAAGTGAGGTAACCCAGACTCAAAAGATGAATCATGGTATGCACTCACTAATAAGTGGATATTAACCTAAAAAACTGGAATACCCAAAACATAATCCAAACATCAAATGAGGCACACGAAGAACGGAGGGGTGGCCCCTTGTTCTGGAAAGACCCAGTGAAGCAGTATAGGGCAAAACCAGAATGGGGAAGTGGGAAGGGGTGGGTGGGAGGACAGGGGGAGAGAAGGGGGCTTATGGGACTTTCGGGGAGTGGGGGCTAGAAAAGGGGAAACCATTGGAAATGTAAATAAAAAATAGATAGATTAAAAAATCAAAAAAAAATTGGAAAGGAAAAAGTCAAACTATCACTATTTACAGATGATATGATAGTCTACATAAGTGGCCCAAAAAATTCCACTAGAGAACTCCTACAGCTGATAAACAGCTTCAGCAAAGTGGCATGTTATAAAATCAACTCAAGCAAATCAGTAGCCTTCCTATACTCAAAGGATACGTAGGCTGAGAAAGAAATTAGGGAAATGACACTATTCACAATAGCCACAAACAGCATAAAGCACCTTGGGGTGACTCTTACCAAACATGAGAAATATCTGGATGACAAGAACTTCGAGACTCTGAAGAAGGAATTGGAAGAAGACCTCAAAAAATGAAAAAATCTCCCATGCTCATTGATTGGCAGGATTAATATAGTTAAAATGGCCATTTTACCAAAAGCAATATACAGATTCAACTTAATACCCATCAAAATCCCAACTCAGTTCTTCATAGAGTTAGAAAGAGTAATTCTCAAATTTATCTGGAATAACAAATAGCCCAGGATAGCTAAAACTATTCTCAAAAACAAAAGAAATTCTGGGGGTATCAGTATCCCTGACATCAAACAATACTACAGAGCAATAGTGTTAAACGCTGCCTGGTATTGGTACACTGACAGGCAGGTGGATCAGTGGAATAGCATTGAAGATCCAGAAATGAACCCACACACCTATGGGCACATGATACTCGACAAAGGAGCTGAAAACATCCAATGGAAAAAAGATAGCCTTTTCAACAAATGGTGTTGGTTCAACTGGAGGTCAGCATGCAGAAGAATGGGAATTGATCCATCCTTATTTCCTTGTACTAAGCTCAACTCCAAATGGATCAAGGACCTCCACATAAAGCCAGACACTGAAGCTAATAGAAAAGAAAATGGGGAAGACCCTTGAGGACATCAGTACAGGGGGAAAGTTCCTGAACAGAACACCAATAGCATATGCTCTAAGATCAAGAATTGACAAATGGGACTTCATAAAATTACAAAGTTTTTGTAAAGCAAAGGACACCATCAAAAGGACAAATTGGTAACCAACAAATTGGGAAAAGATCTTAACCAACCCTACGTCAGATAGAGGGCTAACATCCAATATATACAAAGAACTCAAGAAGTTAGACCCCAGGGAACCAAATAACCCTATTAAAAAATGAGGTAAAGAGCTAAACAAAGAATTTTCACCTGAAGAACTTCGGATGGCTGAGAAGCATCTTAAAAAATGCTCAACTTCATTAGTCTTTATGGAAATGTAAATCAAAACAACCCTGAGATTTCACCTTACACCAGTCAGAATGGCTAAGATTAATAATTCAGGAGACAACAGGTGTTGACGAGGATGTGGAGAAAGAGGAACACTCCTCCACTGCTGGTAGGGTTGAAAACTTCTACAACCACTCTGGAAATCAGTCTGGCAGTTCCTCAGAAAACTGGGCATGTCACTTCTGGAGGATCCTGCAATACCACTCCTGGGCATATTCCCAGAGGATTTCCCAGCATGTAATAAGGATACATGCTCCACTATGTATGTTCATAGCAGCCCTATATATAATGCCCAGAAGCTGGAAAGAACCCAGGTATCCCTCAACAGAAAAATGGGTACATATACACAATGGAATACTATTCAGCCATTAGAAACAATGAATTCATGAAATTCTTAGACAAATGGATGGAGTTGGAGAACATCATACTAATTGAGGTATCCCAGTCTCAAAAGATCAATCATGGTATGCACTCACTAATAAGTGGATATTAATTTAGAAAATTGGAATACCCAAAACATAATCCACACATCGAATTAGGTACAGGAAGAACAGAGGAGTGGCCCCTGGTTCTGGAAAGGCTCAGTGTAGCAGTATAGGCCAAAACCAGAACAGGGAAGTGAGAAGGGGTGGATGGGAGAACAGGGGGAGGGAAGGGGACTTATGTGACTTTCGGGGAGTGAGGGGGCCTGAAAAGGGGAAATTACGTGAAGTGTAAATAAAAATATATCGAATAAAAAATAATTGTTATCTTGGAACAGCTATTTTTACCTAGCCTTTCCTTTCTATTAGAAGAAAATGGGTCAGTAAAAAGTGGTATATTCTGACATGTTACATGGAGTTGCTGAAGAGTACTTACTTCTAATTCAAAGAAATAAAATTCAGTTTTGAATTTATTCTAGACTATAGTTCCAACCTGTTGGTCACAGCCACTTGAAAAGACATTTTTCCAATGGTCTTAGGAACTGGGAAAGTGCTTAGTAGCAAAATTAGTTGTATAGTAGCAACAAAGTAATTTGTGGTTGGGAGTCATCTAAACATGATCATATATATAATCATTAATATATGTAGTTATATTAATCACATATTAATTAATATACATGTATATATTAATTGTTTCCAGCATTAGAAAGGTTGCAAACAACACAGGTCTTCTCTAATAGACCAAACCGTGAAACCTTATGTGCAAAGGAAAATGCTTTGATGGTTAGGGTTTGTTGTTATAGAAACTTGGGACTGAATATATTTACAATGTAGGAGGATTTTAAAAATATTACAGAGTTTTCATTGCAGATGCAGAATATGCAAATCCTATGGAATATACTCTGTACTCCTCTTTCCTCGAATACTGAGCAAATAATTGATATGCTGTGGAAGCTAATAT
Organism: Apodemus sylvaticus; assembly: GCF_947179515.1. Taxonomy (NCBI): domain Eukaryota; kingdom Metazoa; phylum Chordata; class Mammalia; order Rodentia; family Muridae; genus Apodemus; species Apodemus sylvaticus. The sequence goes on from NC_067479.1 coordinate 11,863,471, forward strand.
ACTGGAGAGAAGCATCATGAGTTAGGTGGACTGATTTGAGATCAGAAATCAATATTTAATCAAATGAGAGATTATTTTAATACATTTGAATGGATCAAGAAAATTTCTTTTAAGTAGGACACAGGAACACACATCTTCCCTGTAGTATGATAGTAAAGTTTTATAGTTTCTTATAAAATTATCTTCCAACAAACAAGACTATCTTGGATTCACATAGCTTGAAAACCAAATTTTAAAGAACACAGTTCAACTTTCATCATAGTTATGTATTTGGTTTTTAGGGGGTATTTATTGATCTGGGGATTTAACTTGTTTTCTCTCCTACTGGGTTGTATGTCTAATGACTCAATTGACATCTTGATTAAAATAATATGACACTGAACCAACCCTTCCATATAAATGACATCAGTTGAACCAGGAAAGTAGAAACATAACTGATTAATGGATTTGATCAACTGAGTTTCTGTACCTTATTGTCCTGAAGTAGAGAATGTGCAGACTGGAGTTTCTTCTCTCTTTTCAGTTTCTTTTCTCTCATTCCACAGGTATCTTTATTATTATTATTATTATTATTATTTAATTTTTATATAACTTAAATATTTTTGTTGAGTTTGTTTTAATAATTTTTAAGTTACATTTTCAAATAAAATATAGTGACATGATTTTTCCTCTTCCATTGCTACCCTCCAACATCACCAATGTTAACCCATGCTCCCTAGTGAATTGATGACCACTTAGTCTCAAATAATTGCTGATATGTAAATGCATATATACATTTTCATATAAATGTATGTATATAATCACATAAATGTATATATATAATGATATAAAGCATATATATATATATATACATATATGTATATATATATATATTCCTATGAATGTGTAAATTCATAAAAACCTGAGTAATCTGCTTAGTGTGGATTGGGTATCATTTTAATGTTCTTTTTCCAGCATGATCCTAGCCAGTACTGGTTTATTGTTTTCCCAATCTGCTTTTATATCATTTTAATTATATGCAAGTATTAAAGGCAATAGTAGTAAAATGAGAAACAAGCAAGACAATAAACACAAAGTCCCATGAGCACTCCAGTGATCACTGTTTCTAAGAATGATCAAGGTATATGAGCTCACTTCTTTCTTCCACCCTAAAATCAGATTCTTGCCTGAACTTATTCTTTGTCCTTGGCCAATGTCAGACTCCTGCCAAGTGGTACCCCAAAAGGCTCTCTATATCTTCCCCCTTTTTATTTCACAGATAAGGCTGAGCCTATCTTAGGTTGCACTGACAAGTATGCCTTCCTTACCCACCTTTAAGGACATGCACAGCTTCTTTGTGTTTATTTGAACAAACATGGTCTTTTAGTGTTTTTTATGAACAAACATGGGCTTTCAGAACTTGCCTCTATCTTAAGTTAGTAATTTTCTGTGCAGAATCTTACCTGTCCTTGGCTTGCCAGTCTGTTAAGTTAATAGCTCTGTCCAGGGGTTCATTTTTATTCTTAATCCATGTTCTTTGGCTGCAAACACGTTGCTGTGATTAAAGGCAAGCTTTTACATGATGGGCAGGAATACAAGTATTCCTAGGACAAGAAGGGCTAGCATGATCAAGCCATATATGCCATTCTTGAAGCTTCATCAAGATGGAAATACTGAGCTCAGACCATGCATAATTTTATTAGCAATATCTGCAGCAACAAAGCTCAGCAGATTGATTTGAAAATTCTCTATGTTTGTCCACATCCACTGTATTTCACAGTGAGCATTTTAGCTACATAAATATGGTAATCTATTACCAACTAATCAATTTTAACACTTAGAAGGACATGATTTACCATGGCTTTCCACATTATTTTGTCTCCTATTTCTTCTCTGTTCACACCACAGTTATGTCCTTTGCTCAGATCCTAGTCTGGAAATCAGAAAGATATAAGCAGAGTTTTGATGTCTAGATATTCCCCATTTTTGTACTGAGGTTTCCCATCTTATAGAGTGCGTGTATTATACTGAAAGGCAGTTTTACTAGTATATAAAGACATCAGCTCCTCTATATTTTGTCTAAAAGATTATCACAAACTTGCTTTTACCTTCACATGGTCTAAAAATATTAAATATGTAAGATTTAAGATTTATAAAAAAACACCCACAACTAATTACCGTGTATATATACATTAAACTGGACAGCAAGAAAGTGGTTTTGACATTCTATTTGGAGTTTTGAACAAAGGGAGTTTCATGGAATGGTCATTTTGTATAAGGAAAACATAACCAATCAAAAGGGATTATGTTTGCACTGCATTAAATGACATTCATTACAAACTTGCATGATACTAATGGAATCATGTTAAGAGAGAAAGGATACCAACTAGGCACTTGCTTTTAAATATGTAATTAAAACAAGCTCAGATAACTTCCAGCAGAGTATTTTTATATGAAGACCAAAAAGAAACATTCCATAGAGAGTAATTTTTGATTTGCCTTGTTTTATGTTTCCATGGCTGGATGTTGGAATTCTAAAGAACAAATTAGCCATGCAAAACTTTGAGTAAGTAGAATATTTCCAGTTGGGAAAAAAACATGTTTTTTTTTCAATTACAGCAACATTTATCCACAGTATTTACCAAAATCCATAATTTTATCATTCAAATTACATTAAATTCATACAATACAATAAAACAGCCAAAACACTTGGAAATTTTTAATGATTTGATTGACGGACATTGTATTGGCATTCACAGTTGTTTCTTTAGTCTGCTATGTAAACTCTTATAGGATGTAATTTTATTCTTAAATTCAAAAGCAATCAAAAGGAGAATGTTAAAAATAGACTTTTCATATTGAAATATTAACTAATTATTGCACTAAAATAATATTTTAGTATTATCTCATGATTATTTATATAAGAAGCACTTTAAAATACAATTAATTATTGGTTAAAGTACTCAAGCTAAGAAAGAAAATTGGCAGTATGTCCTCTGTCAACAAATTTAAAGAAGTCTTATCTATCAGGTATTTTCATTCTGTTTATTTAAAAAGTTTCTAAAATTTCAGGGAGTTTCTGGTCAAGTTTCCAAGAAGTGGTCAGATGACATAATCTCTTCTTCTAAAAGTCAACTTCAAATGCACAGAAGAGCAAGATCTAGGTTCCTGCCTTGATCTTAAAACTGACTTTGGGTGCTGTGCTGTTCAATTTTCTCTGCCTTTGAGGACCTGATCTTTTAAGTACTACCCTATTTCTTTTTCTCCTGTATTGGAAAGCACAAAAGCCCAGCCAGCATTTTCTCAGAGCATTTCTCCAGAAATGAGAATCTTGTGTGGCTGACACCAAGCTCAGGGCTTGCATTACCCATCGTCCTTTTCACCTTGCTTTTGTATTCTGTCTCTGACGATGTTCTTCATTTACTGGCTATATTTCCTTGCTCTGAATATGTGCTTTTACTGGAACTCCTAGCAGCACATCTAGACTTCCTGACTTCATTTCTTTTCAGCACACATAAAGCTGAGAAGGATGCTCTCTCTCCTCCGCATGGAACACATCTCCTACTCCTACTCCTCACAATGTAGGAGAATGTAGAGATTTTTCATCAGCAAAAAATAAAGCACATTTCTTCTACAATTTCAAATAAAAAGAAAATCCCATATCTCACATGTCACTTTGTCCTTCAAATTGTAGAATAACTATTTTATTTTAAACACCCACTCACACAGAGAAAAAGAGACAGAGACACAGAGATAGACAGAGTCAGAATGACAGAGACAAAGAGAGAACTGATTTCTTGCTATTTTTTAAAGCAATTCCCTGAAATAAGTATTAAAGCACAGCAAACAAAGCTCTATAGGCTACCAAAACTCTTTCAGAGACATGAAAATCCAGTCATTGGAAGGCAATATTTAGAATATTTTTCTGTACTATTATGCTTCTATGAGTTTTAGTTTGTGTTGGGATTTCACAATTTAATAATGTGATAACAGTCATGTTATAATCTTAACAAATACATCTTTACGTATCTGAATCTTTCTAATTTTTCAAATTTAGTTTAAAATGTGATATGTATGTTTATAGTCATAATATATCCAAGATAAACAAAAGTTAATTGGAGCAGTGATCAACTTCTCAAATGACAAAGGTTTTCAAAAATCAGAAAGCTCCTGCGAGATTCTCCATTAGATGTTTTACCTGTGAGTCTTACAAAATTTACAAGGTGTGCTTTATTCTTCGCATCAGCTTAGGTGTCAGGGATGATATATGTAGTAATCAGTAGACTAGTAGATGAAACATTGATGAGCTGACAGGTATTAGATATGAGCTATCTTTTTAAAGATACTGCATTGCATGTGATTAAATTCCTATCTCTGCTTTCACAGGATATATATGCCTGTAAGCACAGCAATGGGAAATAAAATTGCTCTAATGAGGACCTAAAGTCTGTGTACCCTGAGGGTGTCATTGCTGAGATAGAGCAGGATTTGTTTAAAAATATTTTAGAGAAGTCTAAGCCTAGGATCAGCTCTGCTCTGGTTTAGAAGCTCAGTGCTGTGGTATATAAAGGGAACCATAATTAATACTACTTGCCTAGTTTTAATTGACATTCACAAGTACTATTTACCACAAGAACTCTCTTTAAATGCTGCAGGTGATTGCTGGTATGGAAAGTCCAAAGCATTGTGCAATGATGTCCTCGCTTGATGCCTCAGCCAGTGCTAGCAGAGAACCTGTTCAGGTTCCAGAGTACAATGTGCTCTATTCGTTGTCAACAATGAGTGATTTAAATGTCCTGTCGTCTAATTTATTGAAAACTTCACTCTCCAATGTGTGCACCACTTCTTTTACTAAAACTTCATGAATTAATTTACAAGACTGGGGTTCTACCCTGGTTACTGTTTCCTTCATTTAAACCCTCACCAGTTTAGCAATGAGGTAAGTTCTCTAAGAGCCATGTGCTGTACTCTACTGAAATGTACATAATCACCTCATAGTATTAAATCCCTATGATCAGTCATATTTAATGTTCAGCATACACTTTACACTTTGCTCCAAATTTCAGTAAAATTTTCTCAGAAAACTATAATTAACAGGAAATGTAATAATCTTGGTACAGTTCTAGTCTGTAATAGTTTCTTCCTTTCATGAAGTATCTGCCTACGTGGTAGCACTCAATCAGTCACACTAGTTCATGTGGTTAATAATACAAATCCTTCCATCTATTGTATTTAGTTTTTTCATTACAAGTAATTATGTCTTATATGGAAGAATTATAAATACTACCTTTTTACATGAATATCGTCTAGTAGAAAAGCGAGTTCTGCCACATGCCTAGAATCTGAGTAATGGGAAGGATGGGTCAGAATTGTGGTGAGAACTTCAGCTCAGCATGAGCTTCGTACAGAGTTCCAGGGCCACCTGAGCTGTAGGATGTGTATTAGTTCTCAACAAACAGACATATAAACAGTTTATACAAGATACTGGATTTCATTTTCATAATTAATTTATAGTAATATAATTGTTCCTGGAAAGGGTCCTTAAATTACAAAATATCTTCTGAATAAGACACTGGTAGTTTATTACTGTGAATGATAGCTAAACACTGCAATATATGTGGTGATGTATATTGAATTTTAATTAAAATATTTTAATAACCAATGCTTTAAGCTATATACATATTTTGATTTTTACAATATTACGTATATTTTAAAAATATCTGACCTCCCATAAAAGCTTTGAAAAGGACAAAGCTTACATATTTTTATAATTATATTTACAAATATTTCATAATATTAAAAATTAAAATCACATTTAGAACCTATACAAGATTGGCATTTTTATCTTAATCTGTTGTTTCTATGAAAAATATGCTTTCCTGATCATTTTATAAAATACAAAATATCTCATTTATTTTCACTATTTTTTGATATACTTTAGGTTGTATTGTCTCCTTTTTAAATATTACCTAGGTAGTAGTAATAAATCATGCATATTGATTTATTATATTGATGATACAAATTTTTCAATCTATATCATCTGTTTATTTTAAATTAGTTGTAGTTGTCCATTACCTGCAAGAATAAATAACACTTACTGTAGATGATTACCTGAGGCAAATTTGGAGTCAAGTGTGCTGACACATACAGTCACATCAATCACTCCTCCCTTCTTACATACCTCTGAGGCCTCTCAAATACCCACCCACCTTGCTCTATTTCAAGTTCATGGCCTCATATTCATTAACTGTTCATCTATCTCTTTCTCTATCTATCTATATCACCCACTTCTATATTGTGATCTACATCTATATCTAATCATCTATATCTTTTATGTATATATTTGTGTATGTCTGTATGTATATATGCATATTTATAATACAAATGTGAAACTCCTTCAACCTGCATAATGGGACATGTGTTTATATTTTCAGGAATGACCATTTGTTATAGCTGTGCACTTTCCTGGGAAGACTATTTCTGTCCCACTCTCAGCATTCTTTAATTGCCTGTGGTATTTATATGCAGAGTTGAAGCCAAATGAGTTTCCCCCACCCACTTAGTATACCTTTAGTTCCTGGTCATGTTTGCACATCCATGTTGGTGAAACTGTAAGTGTAGCTTCTGATATAACTAGGAGCACAAAATCACAAGAAAGTGAGTATTTCTTTTGTTTTTTGTTTTGTCTTGTTTTTATATATGTCTGTCTCCTCTTCTGCACTGATCTTAGAACCTTTAGTGTGAAGTTTATAGATGTATCTTTTGAGCTCGGCTCTACAACTCATTAATTTTTTATCAATTTTGGGTTTAAGTAGTGATCTCCATGTGCTGTAAAGAGACGTTTCCTTAATGAGGAATGAGGATCAAATTTATCTTATGAGTCTATGGACAGATGTTGAGAATTTAGTTAGAAATTGTGCTGGCTTTGTAAAAAGGTAGTTGTGACTTTTTATTTAAAAATCCATGTCTTCGTGATCACTGTGTGGTTGAGAAGAATGTTTCCAGTACCAGACATACTTTCCTCCCATTGAGCACGTCTTTAGTTCAATTAGAAAGCTGTTTTTCATTACTGAGGTGACAATGCTGAACAACTTGTGTTATCATGCCATGTTGGTCATTGTGGGGGTAAACAGGCATCATAGCTGGGCAAGACTGTTGGTTACCCCTCTTTCTTGGGAGCTTGCATGCCACTGGTAAAATAAACACTAGTCCTCATGCAAAAGACTTCCAACTTCAATTCAGATCAAGGACCTCGCAGTCCCACGTCTAACATGAATGGTGTCTTTAGCTACTCATTTTGAAGCACAATTTAAGCCCAATTCATAGTGTGAGTGGCCATTAGAATGCAAGAGATAGTGTGAAAATTATGTGAATGCAGCAGATCAAACGTAATTATATTAAAAAATAAAATCAGTAAGGCATATATAATCAATTTTCAATTAAAAAAGAACAGGAGAAAATAGATGCTGAATGGAAGCTCAAGTTTGTGGATCAAGATTCTGTGGCTCCAGAAGTTAATCTTTCTTGGACATACTTAAACTTTTTCATAGAAACATGATATGAGAATGAGGGCATGGAAACCAGATGCCCCTCAAAGGAGGAATGGATACAGAAAATGTGGTATATTTACACAATGGAATACTACTCAGCAATTAGAAACAATGAATTCACAAAATATTTAGGCAAATGGTTTGATCTGGAAAATATCATCCTAAGTGAGTTAACCCAATCACAAAAGAATACACATGGAATGCAATCTCTGATAAGTGGATATTAATTAGCCCAGAAGTCCTGAATATCCAAGGCACAAATTGCATAACAAATGATGCCCATGAAGAAGTATGGAGAGGGTCCTGATCCTGGAAAGGATTGATATAGCATGGGAAGGGAATATAAGGACAGAGAAAAAGGAAGGAGGTGATTGGAGAAGTGATGGAGAGAAGAAGGTTTATGGGACATACGGGGAGGGGGGATCCAGGAAAGGGGAAATCATTTGGAATGTAAACAAAGAATATAGAAAATAAAAATATGGGCATGGGAACATGATAATTAGTCTCTCTACATGGGAATAAAAATGGGGACTAAGAGGGGAAGAGCACAACAGAGGGTGCTGGTGGACTGATCATGGCCACAATACCTTATACACAGGTATGAAGTTGTCAAAAATATTTTGTAAAGATAAATCTTCATGCCATGAGCATGTGTGATGCTCAGTGAAAAGAGAAAGCAAAAGTCAACACTGGGGGAAAAGTAACAGTTTCCTCCCTACCTAAACACTTAGGTATGTGGAAAAATCTTGACTAAGTGAAAAATCCCAGAAATCCCTTTGTTTATTTACATAGTGGAAAACATTGTTATTGTTGTCAGTGGACAAAGGAACTTCGAAGTCAATCAGATTACACGAGGGTAGCCTGAACAAAACCCAATTTATCAATAAAGCTCCTGTGTCCTAAAGGTAAATGACCTGCTCACAGCAAACTCTAGGAGTTATTTTTCCCAGGTGAGAGAAGTGTCAGAATGAGATATTGAGTACCTGCCTTTTGCTGGTATACAGAAAAAGAGGCAAAACCAGAGGAAAACAGGAAAAGAAAATTTACTTTACCATTTCTTTAATCTAGTTACATAGGTTTATTGATGTACACACAGATGCAAATAAACCACGCATGCAATACATACACATACCTATTGAAATGCATTATATTTGCTAAACATAAAAACATCGAAAGAAGCAGTAAGGTATGCAAATATTTCAGAGTTTATTAGACTATCTGGAAAATTAAAATGAGAACAAGGATTATCTCTTCTAATGATATGATTCATTGTGTTTATTACTTATACTTTCATAATTATAACTGAACTCTTCAACATATTATGCTGTTGACTTTATGTTTTTGCTGCATATAAATATACAGGCAGAGTTAGGTATAGAGATGCGCTGAACAGAAACACTGTAAGTAGGAGGGAGGGTGGGAGGGAGCCCGGCAGGGTTTAACAAGCACTCTGATTATACTCACTGAAGCTTTCCTCACTCACAGCATGAGATTTTTGTTCAAGTGGAGATGCTACATCTCAGACATCACAACTGCATGGGAGGAGAGAGGCTTACTTCACCTCAGCAGGGAGCCATGTTATACGGCCTCCCACAGTGCTTCAGTATCCTCCATAAGCTCCTGGAAGCTCCCTTCCATAGATGTCACACATCTGTTTCTCCCTCGCTTGTTGAGAGTGACTGTTCCTAGGTCTTTGGTGGTGCCACCTAGGGCAACCTAGAGAATGCTTCATTCTTAGAAGGCAGTGAGCCTCACTCACATGTGAATATTAGAATTCTGGAAAACATTGTGAAGCAAATATAACAACAACAAAAAAATTAACAATGGTCTGCTGATTTGTAACTGAAAAGAATGCTTTAACGATTTTAATCCCTACTTTTGCATTTCATTTTTTCTTCAAGGTTTTAAGAAGGTAGTAAAGGAATAGTAAAATAACATTGTGTCAACTTACTGTGGTAACTAGCCTTTCAGGTAGCCAGCTTGCTGGTTATGCATGCAATGTTATGTGAGGGGCAATCATAAGTGCTATAGTAAGCAGCACTCTTCCCTACAGAATGCAACTAAAACTCTGTGTACTCTGTAGTTAAATAACCTCCATTTCTCTAAATTTTAAAGCTGTTTAATCTTGCTCAAGTTAATTTTAACATTTTCATGTTTTTGAGAATTTCATACTAATATGTATGTTAGGTTCCCTTGCCTCTTTCTCATGGCCCTCCCATTCTTTCTCAAATTCATGTTCCCTTATCCTTTAAGTGTGTGTGTGTGTGTGTTATACCAGTTGATCTCACACACAGCTTTCTAAATTCGTAAGTGTTGTTCATATGTATATATTGGATTTTGAGCTGGCTGCAGAATTGGATAACCTGTTAGATGTCTCATTTCATTAGAAGGATGATTCTTCATCTCTTGTCAGTAATTAAATGTCTATTACTCTACATCTATAGTGGAGCTTCACAAGCTTTCCTCACTGTTGAAATGTCAACTAATGGTCGTTTCTCAGGACTTGGATAGGCATATTTTTGAGATTTCATGAGTGCTGATTCCCTGTCATAATACAAGATACTATCTTGCAGTGGAATTCTTGGTCTCTTGGATATTATAATTTTTCTTAATCTTCTACTAGTGATATTCCATGAGCCTTAGGTTTTGAACTTATATGGAAAAAATATGTGTCTTTCCTCCTTATGGGGTATTTTTCTCAGAATTTTGATCGGTTTATGGATTCTTGTAATGGCCTTTTGCACTTATTTCTTTAATAAGAAGTGAGACCTATTTTTATCTGTGTGTACAAGATACATATTTAGAATACAGTTAACATCATACTGATTTGGGAGAGTAGCAGTAGTCTAATCTCATCTAGGGTCCATGACTTTAAAAGTCATGGGTAGTTGCTTTGATTTGCAATACCAGCCATGAATCTTCTTGTATTGAACTGACTTAAGTTTAATTATAAGGCTGTTAATAATCCATAGGATATGTTTCACTGTTATTCCTTTTGAAATATCTTGCATTTTCCCCAAGTCCCATAAAGACTTATTTCCTAAATATGGGAATGGTGGATGCCAACAAGTGCTTGCTGACAGGAGCCTGATATAGCTGTCTCTTGCTCTCAGCCAACCATTGGACTGAGCACAAGGTACCCAAGGGAGAACCCAAGAAAGGACTGAAGGAGCTGAAGGAGCTTGCAGCCCCATAGGAAAAACAACAATATGAACCAATCACTACCCCAAGAGCTTCAAGGGACTTAACCAGCAACCAAAGTACACATGGAGGGACCCATGGCTCCATTTGCATATATAGAAGAGGATGGCCCTGTTGGACATCAAGGGACAAGAGGCCCTTGGTTCTGAGAAGGCTTGATGTTGCAGTATAGGAGAATACCAGGACAGGGAAGCAGGGGTTGGTGGCTTGGTGAGCAGGTGGATGGGGTACTGAATAGGGTGTTTTCAGAGGGGAAACCAGTAAAGGGGATAATATTGAAATGTAAATAAAGAAAATATCTTGTTAAAAAAAGGCTTATTTCCTTAAGATTACCAACTATAAAACAAGAATATTACTAATAGATATTAATGCTTTGAAAGCATTAATAACTATTTTTGCTATACCAATTTTAAGTTCAGATATATAATAAATAACAACTATTGGATATTGTCATATTTAATATATCTATTTCACTTGTAAAACATTATTATTTATTATTCAACTTGTGCCTTCTAATCTCTATTAAATGCTTTCAGCATATCATCAACTATATCAATAGGTTAGACATTTATGCTGCTTATTCAATTAAGATTTTGAAATATCACCCTATATTCATTTTATTCTGAAATTTGTTATACAGTCTATAAAAATTAACACATAATTTTCTAGAAAATTCCATGTTTCATCAATCGGGGAAAAGAGGCATACCTCTATGCAGTTGCTATCAACTGCCTTGCAGAGTGTAATTTTTTAAGAACTTTGGCTCAGTCTAAGCTGAGATTTATGTTTGGAAAATAAAAACCCAAGACTATCTACTATGAAGATTTGAAATCTAAGACGTATAGTTATATAGATTTAAGCAGAGTATTAAGAGGAGGAAAAGTGATCAGCTACAAAGAGACGAGAGAAATGAGAGCTAATTTTCTTTTATAAAAGGCACATATAGCACTTTGATGAAATCTGAACCTGATATCGTCAGAGCATGGCTAAGGAAGCTAATAATAAAGAGTGTCTCTTAAAGACCTAGTGGCAACATCACAAAAAAAAGACACAAATCAAGGTCACAAGAATATTTGATGAATGGTATTTGTAATGTACAAAGCTAACTGAGACTATCAGAAAACATTTGAGGAAGCATGCGATGTCCTTCCTGATCTTAAAACACTAAGGCCTTAAACCTCATTCATTGCTATTTTGAGGTAACATTTTTATGTAGAAAAAAAACATTGTCTCTGTGTACAAGGATGTAGAAAAGAAATGTTAATTTTCTTGGACTCTTGCAAGATGCTTCAACCTAATTACTTGATGACGGATCATTTTCTTTCCAGTGTCCACATATATCTTTCTACTTAGTTGTTTTCCCTTATATTTATGACTGAATAAACTGTATATAACATTTTCCCAAATTGATGACATAATTTATTTGGCACAGACACAAGTGTAATAACTCCTTCATAGTTACTTGCATAATGTACAAGCTGGACAGTGGGTGTCTCCTCTATGGCTGCAGAGGATGACCAGGAAATCCAAATTATAAAATGAGATTTATTACAAAATATTCTTTGGAAGAACACTATGTGCTGGTTATCTAGGTGATATGGTAATTGGAAAAGAAATGTCCTCATCAAAATATAAAACTATGTGTATACAAATATTCAAAATAAATTAATAAACAAAACCCTAAAAAAAGAGCTTGAAGAGCCACAAAAGTGCACATATTCCACTAACAAATCTTTGTGATCCCTTTCCACTAACAAATCTTTGTGGCTCTTTATGCTTTCTAGAGTTAGATCCTTAAGTAAGGGTGCATCAATTTCTTCAAGAATTTCAACTGTGTATTTACCATAAATATAAAGCCATAGAGGTGATTATATGGATATGGCAAAAGTTGGAACAAATGCAGGTGATAACAGAAATAGAGGTAAACACTGAAAGAAATATGAAAGCAAGAGAATAAAATTTTTTAATGTGAATTCATTCCAGATTAAATAAGAAATAAATATTTCACATAAATAATATGAGATAAATAAATGCAGAATGTCTGAGGAGACAAGGATAGAAGCATTACCATCTAATAAAATTATTACCAACCAAAATTACAGAAAATAGAAATTACAGATTTTCTTGGCCTGGCTTGTGTCATATAGCATTCAGTCTCTCATATCTAACAAAAGAAAAACAGAACATCAATCCATCTTGGCTTTTCGTTTAGTGATTCTAGCTTTTTATTTGACCACTAATAAATGTAGATTTTTTTCAAAGAATTAATTGCAAAAATAAACAGAACGTTGGTATGTGAATTTTTCTTTTTCTTTATTTTTGGAAGTTTTAATTTTTTTATTCTTTTTTTAAATATTTTTATTTTCTATATTCTTTGTTTACATTCCAAATGATTTCCCCTTTCCCGGATCCCCCCTTCCTATATGTCCCATAAACCTTCTTCTCTCCATCGATTCTCCGATTACCTCCCTCCTTTTTCTCTGTCCTTATCTTCCCCTCCAATGCTAGGTCAATCCTTTCCAGGATCAGGACCCTCTCCATACTTCTTCATGGGAGTCATTTGTTATGCAATTTGTGCCTTGGGTATTCAGGGCTTCTGGGCTAATTAATATCCACTTATCAGAGATTGCATTCCATGTGCATTCTTTTGTGATTGGGTTACCTCACTTAGGATGATATTTTCCAGATCAAACCATTTGCCTAAAAATTTTGTGAATTCATTGTTTCTAATTGCTGAGTAGTATTCCATTGTGTAAATATACATTTTCTGTATCCATTTCTCCTTTGAGGGACATCTGGGTTCTTTCCAGCTTCTGGCTATTATAAATAAGGCTGCTATGAACATAATGGAGCATGTGTCTTTATTGCATGCCAGGAAATCCTTTGGGTATATGCCCAGGAGAGGTAAAGCAGGGTCCTCTGGAAGTCTCATATCCAGTTTTCTGAGGAACCTCCAGACTGATTTCCACAGTGGTTGTACCATCTTACAGCCCCACCAGCAGTGGAGGAGTGTTACTCTTTCTCCACATCCTTGCCAACACCTACTGTCTCCTGAGTTTTGACCTTAGCCATTCTGACTGGTGCAAGGTGAAATCTCAGGGTTGTTTTGATTTGCATTTCCCTAATGACTAATGATGTTGAGCACTTCTTAAGGTGCCTCTCGACCATCCGAATTTCTTCAGGTGAAAATTCTTTGTTTAGATCTGTAACCCCATTTTTGAATGGGGTTATTTGGTTCCCTGGGGTCTAACTTCTTGAGTTCTTTGTATGTATTGGATATTAGCCCTCTATCAGATGTAGGGTTGGTGAATATCCTTTCCCAACTTGATAGTTGCCGTTTTGTCCTTTTAACAGTGTCCTTTGCCTTACGGAAACCTTGTAATTTTATGAGGTCCCATTTGTCAATTCTTGATCTTAGAGCATAAGCTTTTTGTGATCTGTTCAGGAACTTTTCCCCTGGGAGGGGGTTCGAGACAGGGTTTCTCTGTATAGCCCTGTCTGTCCTGGAACTCACTCTGTAGACCAGGCTGGCGTCAAACTCAGAAATCCATCTGCCTCTGCCTCCCAGTGTGCTGGGATTACAGGCGTGCACAACCACAACCCAGCCTCAATTGTTTTTATTGTTTATATACTTTCTTTGATATGAAGACAGTACTGACTCTCTTCCTAAAGGAACAAAGTCTATTTGAAAATAATATCCTATCTCAAGGAAAAAAACACTCAGGGGAATATGATTTTGAATTAATAAACCCTTTTCTCACAGATAATTAAAATAAAGTGAAGCATATCTATATAGAATGGCCTAGTGGATCAAAAACATGGAAAACTATGATCAATGCTTTGACCCCAACTTAAAGACTATATAAAAAGACAGATTTTTCTGTGTCTCCCTAAAACCAATTCTTATTTAGGTAGCTGTTTAAATGTTTTGAAAAAACAGAGATAAAATTAAAGGCTGAAGACAACAAAATTAGTTACAAACTGGACTCTCTAATTGTTAGAGTTTTTAAGATTAGAAATATATAATCAGAACTGGTTAGAAGAAAGTTGAATGGGATTATTCTAATCTACTATAATTGGATTATACCCTCAAATTATGCCTTCTTTGCTGGCAGAAGGAAATTCTTTGCCTATGTTCCCTAAGATTCCCTCTTTTTTTGAAAAATATATGTCATAAAAAAGAAGTTTCCATTTAAAGGGCTATATTAATTTTATTGCTCTGAGATCAAAAGTCCTGTAAGCTTACAAACTTACATGACTGACAAATTTTACCTACAGAGGCCTAGGGACCATGTGAGAGACTATACATTTGAAACACAACCAGTTAATATACCTGGGCTCATTAAACCTAGAAGTTGCAACCTAAGTGTGTTTGTACTGAGTACTAACAACCTAGACAGAAAATTTCACTAGGGTGAAATCTGAATGCAATTAGTGTTTAATTTAAATTAAACTTATGCCCATCACAGGGATATTACAAATGAATATACCAAATATCTTAGGGAGACTGATTCTCTTTTAGAGTGGGTTCCTGTACGTGTTTTATCTTTTCCTCTCAATATTTTGGCTCACTGTTAAGTGCAATGAATCCTGACATTGAACTAGTCTCCAGAATTTAACATATCAAAAATTCTAAAACAAAGCAAAGACCATCATTTTAATGGACTTCACTGTCAACATGATAATCAGAATAATCTGGCCCACAGAGATCACATTTGATTGACAAGAAGAGAAATCTCCCTTGATATATTAATCCTGAAACAGGAACATATAAGAGTTGTTAGGGAAGTGTCACTTACCATATGAAGTGAACTATTCAGAAGCCTGAGAACACAAACATGTCTCCAATCTTGTTAAGTTATGATTCCTCAGTCAGTCGTCTGTCTCAAGACAGTTCACAGACCCCAAGTTTCTTAAATATGGAGGACACTGAACTTCAATGTGCAAAAAGCCCATAACAGTTCAAATGCATGTATTGTGAATATTTTAACTGTCACTCCAAAGGAACTTGTAGTGGTTCAGCAAGGATGCTAGTGGATTAATGAAAGACAAAAATCAGTTGGAAAACAGTGTCAACTCAAGAATAATGTTAATACTGAAAAAATCAACATGCGTTTATAGACTCCAAATCAGAAGCAAAATCAAGACAATTAACAGATTTTACATTTAATAGATGACAGATTCAGTCCAGTGGTTCCCCAAGATCATCTCCCAGTTTTTTTCCTCTTGAAAATGTATAACTAGATATGTGAAGACAAGCATATCCAGACAGTGTAGTAAAACATATTTGCTTAAAAAACTGACAGTGCTTAAGAAAGGGACAGGGAGCCCCTGGCTGCTTAGGAAAACAGCAAGCAAATGTTAGAAGAGATTGTTTTAATGTTACTTGAGATATCTGTGCCGCAATGACAAACTAAACAAATTTCTGTATACTGATCTGTGCTATACAACTATTTAAGTAATCTGAGTGACCTTTGTAGAAGCAGATGGATTTTGGGAAGTTATAAAGGATCATTTTCAATATAAATTGGAGACGAGCTGTGTCTGATTCTCCAATGATATTTGGAGCCCAAAGTCAGCATAACATAGCTTTTGACCCATGGTACAAAACTATGATCGAGGAAACATATTATCTCTTATCTATTAATTGGCTTATACCCATTAATGATGGTATAAACCATCATTGTATCATTAGATGAATTTATACCAGAACTGAAAATAAAAATTATTTTTATATGTGGGCATATTAAATATCTTTTCTTACATTAAATTGAAGACTTTTCTTTTACACAGAAAAGCACACCTTTCCTATGATATACATTGGAACTGCTGAGGAAGTTGAAGCAACTTCTCGAAGAATATAAGACATAAGACAGGTAAAGCAAATTCCATCAACTTTCAGAGACTTGCAAGATCACTATATTCATTTTGTTAATATGGCTGTCCTGTCTCTTAGATACTAGTTCAAGACATAATAAGCTTGCTTTGATTTTGAAAACAGTATTTTATTTAGCATACAGTTTTAATTTAACCTTTTCCTATATTTCTGTCTTATAAAAGAAATTACTTTTTGTGGTAGGCATTAGCAAAAATTTAACCTGATGGACCATATGAACAAACATATTTTCTTATAAATAGAGTCACTCCAAAGAGATATAACTGCAGCTTTAATGCACCACAACACAAATACTTAGAATGTAGTATACAAATATCTATCACTAGATATCTTCCTAAAGATCCACATAATAGAATATTTTTCTAGACTATGATTTTGGTTACCAACACAACATTGAAAGGGATTACTCTTCAAAAAACCTAAGCATTCTCTAAATAAGCACAGAAACAAGTTTACATTATCACCTGTAATCAAAAGAAAAGAGTGTGTTTGAGTGTACGTTTTCATGAGACAGAAGTACATTGTCAAATAAGAGACTTAAATATCCATGTTTTTTTCCCACACTTCTCTTTGTACTTTTTTTATCTGGAGTTGTAGACATTTTTGTTCAACATGTTGAGTAAGAACAGATGACTTTGGTTGACATATTGTTTTGCATTTTGTTTTGTTACCATTGTGAAGAAACCCATCCCAGAGTGGTTCTTAAGAATGACAGAAAGGAGAAATTTTTCTGGTGGCAGATTTTCCAAGTGTCAGAACTGATGTTTCATTTGTATTGAAGGCTCAGTCACTGATGAACACTGATAAATGAGCTGTGATGAACAGTTTGATTTACAAGAAAGATTCAAAGAACATACTTGGCAAATATACTTCATATTTATGAAGAAATATCTTGTAGATAACTTTAATTCAGGTGAGCACATAAATGTAAAGAGACTTGTATCACAAGCTTTTGCTCATCAAAGGAAAATTTAATAGTTAGAAAGTTGTGATGCCTTGAAAGAGTTTCAGTAATTCTCTCACCCAGCCATTTTTATCAATGTCTAATACTCCCAGAAAGAAAGTATCCATGGTGACAGGGATATAAATTGAACATGAGGTAAGAAACATGGGTGTCCACTTTCAAAGACAGATGTGGCTGTTGCCACTGTGGAATGTCCTGTCTGATAACGGCCAGGATCAACGCTGATCTGGAGATTCCCCTAGGGCTATCAGCCAGGTACATTTTGGCAGGCTGATAAATGCAACGAGTTCCATCATGGAAACTTTGTTCTAGCTCAATGAGAAGATTCATTGTCAGTGAAATATACAACTATTCTTGAAAGGGATTTGTCTTCTTTCTGTCAATAGGTCTTTCAAATAACTGTCTGTGGACATAGACAGTCACTTATCATCTCTCATGCTGTTCTATGCTGCGTTACTTCTGACCATGGAACTCATTTTCCAGCAAATGGATGGTAGAAATGATCTCATACCCATTGCTTTTACTATTTTCTCCACCATCCTGAAGCAATTTTTTTAATAGTATTTTGAAATGGGCCTTAGAAAAAAAATTGGTAAATGTGACAACTTGAGCCAAAAGCTTGGAAAACTGGTTCTGTGTTGCTCAAGATTTGAAATACACTCTAAACCCTAACAATATATACTCTGCTGTCTCTCATGGTTAGTTTTCACCAATGTGGAAATTGAGTAGTAGAGATAGGTTAGATTTTATTTTCTATTATTCTGAGTGAACAAGAAGAAAATATTGGTTTCAAAATTCCGAAATATTGAGCTTTCAGGGCATGAAATAGTTCTTGTTCTCAAACTGATAGTCCCTCATTTTAGGCCCTAAAATTAATTTTATTAGCATAGAAATTGAAACTGAAATGTAGAGTGCTTAGATTATCCATGGCCATGAGTCAACCAACAAAAATGGAGTTAATCTACTGGCAAAGGATCTTGACATCTGAGGTATAACTGGACTTATTGCCAAGCAAATGGAGTACGGAGAATGTCTATCACATAGACAGTCCCTGTGTCTTATTTCACGCCACTACAGGAGAGTAGGAAGTGTAGAACATAGTATGAAAAAAATCACCTGAAATCATGAATATAGCTTCAAAAACAAAATTGAAATAGTTATAAGTAGTCTGTAAATATTTTATAAAAATGCATGTTTATATATAAATATATTTCACCTTTAATTCCGTGAATCAGGAAAAAGAGAAAAAAATAATAGCAGTCACTTTATATCTTAACATTCAAGTTATAATTTATGTGATGTAACTCATGTAGTAAAACCTCAAACAATCAAAGGAAAATAAATTAATTATTTTATCTCAGGAAAATAAATGTGCCTCCATGTGCATGTGTTTTACCTATAACATGTCTGTTCTAAGCCTGACTCCAAAACTCTCTTCATTTCTATCTTCCTATGTAACCAATTATCCATCTACATATTACGTATGTATGTATATATGTATGTATGTATTTATCTATTTTCTATCTCTCTGCCTATTATCTAGCTAGCTAGCTAGCTAGCTACTATCTATCTAGAAGTAACTTTTAATATTTAACAATTTCTTACTTATATACAATATATTATGATGATTTGTTTCCAAAAATCATCCTGCATTACTCCATTACTACACCTTACCACTTTTCTGACCCTCAACTGTCATTTTTTTCTTATTTTTTTCTATATGTATAGGTCTTGTGCAACAGATATGGCTATTGTCTGTTTTAATTGTCACATCTATGTTAATTCCCATTGAATATATGTGCTGTACAAAATAATAAATATTGTTATGATGCCTTCATATGTGTCTCCACTGCACATTTATCCACCATTACTCTTTTCCTTTCTCTGCCTATATTTTTCCCAAATAATTTATATGGTCTTTCATGAAATGGAGAAAGCAGGTAATATTTGTGTCAGTCAGGATTTCTTAGTTTAACATGATCATGTGTAGTTTCATATGCCTGAAAATGACTTGGTTTCATTCTTTGTTTTGCTCTTGGGTTTGGGTCTAGGTTTTATGAGAGTTGTTCTGAGCTGACAACTCTCAAGCTGGCCTCCTAAATTATGTTCCCTAATATTTCCCTTCCCAGACTTTTATGCCTGAGGAAAACCATAAGAGATGTTTTGTAAGATTTAGATGGTGGAAATGAAGCAATCCTCACATTAATTTCTCCATCTGAATGCTGCAGTAGACAGATGCTACTTTGGCTCATGTGTGCTACCCACAGGTATGGAGTTGTCACATCATATCAGGGAGTAGGGTAGCATACGTGAGCCTAAGCAGCTCTTGACTACTGAAGCCTCCTGATCCTGAAATCAGCATGAGTGCTGTGCCAGCTCAGGTGACCTGAGCTCTCACTGATAAATATTAGTGTCAAATTTTCCACTTATTTTTAGTATATGATTTCACATATCTTACATATATGTTCCTTTTTCACAGCCTGATCTTCCACTTCAAGATTTTCATTAATTGAAAAAGAGAAAAAATATGAAAAGAATAAAGTGTGACAGATTTTTCACAAAATTTCAATTATTATTATTATTATTATTTGGTTTTTTGGATTTGGTTTTTCAAGACAGGGTTTCTCTGTATAGCCCTGGCGGCCATGGAACTCACTCTGTAGAACAGGCTGGCCTTGAACTCAGAAATCCACCTGTCTCTGCCTCCCAGAGTTCTGGGAAAACAAGTGTGCACCACCACTACCCAGCATAAATATTTTAATTATTTATCATCAAATCTTCACAACATGGCACATGGCCATTTTGGCTTTTAGTATGAATTTCATCTTATTCACACAGTGGCAGTTATTAAGCCTTATGATAAAAATATCTAAGGTTTATAAAATTACAGGATTCTGAGTAGATATAGTAGTTCATATGGAAATTTAACATTGTATGGTGTGACATCTTATATTGGTAGCAAAATGGTGAACTAAATATATGTGTTGTTATTCCTGGTAGGCTATTACAGAAAAATATAAGTTGTATACATTTTTCATGCTGCACACAAACTGTACACCCAACAGTAGTGAATCAATTGCTAATGCTATGCTAAACTGTATGCTGATGTTTCTTTGTATGGGAATGTTCATGTAAGTGCAGGTGTGCACAGAATAGAGAGGAATTTTATTCTATGGCCAAGTAAGCTATCTGACCCAGTGGCTGAGAACTAAACTCTGCTTCTCGGCAAGAGCAGTGAACACTCCTAACCTCTCAGTCATTTCTCACCTCTCTTCTTTCCTCTTAGTTATGGTGACTTTATCTACAGCATAATTAGGGAAAAAACACCAGCATCATATTAAACTTTAAGCAATTTTGATCTGAAAACTTTGACACTGTAAGAGTTTCACCTTCTGATTCACATCACTCTATAATACTTGTATGTATCTAGTACTTTATCTTGATTACAACTAAATAATATTTGTAAATACCTAGTACTTTACCATGATCATAACTAAATATAGTATAAGTAGCCATGTGCTTTATTCATATAATCTGAAGGTAATTTTACAATCTTTTTAGATCATCACCATTGTGACCTTGACCAATCACATGATGTTATGTGTGGATATTTCATTGCTGTCACAGCAAAGCTTTAGATTTTAGAGTATTTAGGATTTCATGTGGGAATTAAGATTTCAAAAAGACTTTAGTCTGAAGAGAATTGAGAAAGGTGACTGTGAGTGTGTAGAAAGCAAAAACAAACATATAGAAAAAGAAAAAAAACAAAGAAACAAACACTAAATAAAACACAGCTTACAACCCATACATGTGAATCTCATAAATATGATTGGTCAAAAATTACTGGTATTTGATGAATCACAATTAATTGCTACCATTCCAAAGATTTAAAAGTAACCATCATATCATTTTGAAAGATGCATTAAACAGTTTTGGAAATGGTTAATTAATGTCACTCTTAATGAAAGTCCTCAAATTAAAAGAATTATTTTACAGAATATCAACTAGTAATAGCACAGACACTAATTACATTACCACTGATATGAATGTAACTTCTCTGTTGATTCTCTTGTCTGAAAGACACTGTTTTCTCTCCTAATTATAATTTCTTACATCTATCAAATATCAAATTAAGCAATACAGCTCTTCTTCCTATTTTAAAAATAAGTCTACAATTTGAAGCTACTATATTTTCTCAGCGATTTTTAATGAAGCTATGTTGCTGCTAATCTCAAAGATGCCATCTTCCACAATTTAAGATTGTATTAAAGACATGAGGATCTTTGATTTAGTACCTGTCCAGCTTCAGAGTGTTCCTCCTATGTATGCCAATGAATATCTGAAAATTAACATCTTTCTTACATTAGAGACTTACTAAAATATAAATATTAATTAATAATAGAACAATATAAAGGAAACTATAATTTACAGTAAACTTTAAAAGTTAGTAAAACAATTAAAATTCTAATTAAACAAAAACTCTGATATACTGTAGTGAACAGCATGATGCCATACCACAATAAAGGTGACTATTATTTTAAAGGTGTCACTTAAAGTCTTAATTTCCATGCTAACTATAAAACAAATAATTTTCTAGAATACTCATCTATTGCAAGAATTAAACATAGTAGGAAGATACTACAACATATCAAGCATCTCTGGGGTTGTGTGGTAGGTAACTGTTAATATAAATTCATTACCTAAGTAATACCTTGCTGAGTGGGACCAGGGAAGCAGTGGAGGTTGGGAAATGAGTTCCTGAGATTTGGGCTCAAAGCCATTGTTCAAGTGTCACTTACAGCATGACATATTACAGAATATTTTGGAATATAGTGAAGTTAATTTTATTTTATGTAATTTAAAAAGTATAATGTCAGTATACATTTCGTGTGAATGGTGTAAAGTCATAAATGTTATATTTATGTTTTAACTATTCATCAATTAACTTTGTCCAGGATATTCTAAAGGTCTTATTTATATATGAGTATGTATATGTCAAATAATTTCAAAAGAATGATTTTTTTGTCTGTTTGTTTTGTTTTGAGTTGTTTTATACTTTTATTTTTTAATGGGGAATTTCACAGGAACTCCAAGTACCTCATTTCCTGGTCCTCCATGATCTGTTTGGTTTTTTTTAATATTTTTATTTTCTATATTCTTTGTTTACATTCCAAATGATTTCCCCTTTCCCGGATCATGATCTGTTTTTTAACCTTTAGACTTCAGAGAAGAAAAAATGGGGAAAAGGAAACCAAGCCTGATTTTTGTTACCCATATACTCATTGGTGCATGGTCAAACCCCAGTGACCAGCCCCCTAAAGAAGACTGAGTCCTTCCCAACTACATCCTCAACAGAAGTCATCAATTGCAAAGAGCTACACATTAGCATCTTTACCACAATTTTGCAGAGTTCTCTTTTTTGGCTTTCTGTTTTGGATGGTGCATATTTTAGGAAGGGAGAAGGGAAGGACCAGCGCTATCAATATGACCCTCTGCCACTGCATGGGCTCGGGACACTATCAGAGTCCTGATGACATCATGGACCAAGAATAATATCACCATGGCCGCAAATGGCATTATGGCCATTCACATTAATATGGCTCTTGGAGGCAGCACTGCCCATGAACATTAACCTGGCTTTGGAGTTTGTTTATTTGCTTGTTTTTTAAATATGGTCTTTTTTTTAAATTTTATTCGATATATTTTTTATTTACATTTCAAATGATTTCCCCTTTTCTGGTTCCCCACTCCCCAAAAGTCACATAAGCCCCCTTCCCTCCCTCTGTTCTCCCACCCATCCCTTCCCACTTCCCTGTTCTGGTTTTGTCTTATAATGCTACACTGGGTCTTTCCAGAACTAGGGGCCACTCCTCCGTTCTTCCTGTACCTCATTTGAAGTGTGGATTATGTTTTGCATATTCCAGTATTCCAAGCTAATATCCACTTATTAGTGAGTGCATACCATGATTGATCTTTTAAGACTGGGTTACCTTGCTTAGTATGATGTTCTCCAGTTCCATCCATTTGCCTAAGAATTTCATGAATTCATTGTTTCTAATGGCTGAATAGTACTCCATTGTGTAGATATACCACATTTTTTGCATCCATTCTTCTGTTGAGGGATACCTGTGTTCTTTCCAGCTTCTGGCTATTATAAATAGGGCTGCTATGAACATAGTGGAACATATATCCTTATTACACGCTGGGGAATCCTCTGGGTATATGCCCAGGAGTGGTATAGCAGGATCTTTAGGAAGTGACATGCCCATTTTCTGAGGGACTGCCAGACTGATTTCCAGAGTGGTTGTACTAATTTGCAACCCCACAAGCAGTGGAGGAGTGTTCCTCTTTCTCCACATCCTCGCCAACATCTGCTGTCTCCTGAGTTTTTAATCTTAGCCATTCTGACTGGTGTAAGGTAAAATTTCAGGGTTGTTTTGATTTGCATTTCCCTGATGACTAGTGAAATTGAGCATTTTTTAAGGTGTTTCTCCACCATCCGAAGTTCTTCAGGTGAGAACTGTTTGTTTAACTCTGTACCCTATCTTTTAATAGGGTTATCTGGTTTTCTGGGGTCTAACTTCTTGAGTTCTTTGTATATATTGGATATTAGCCCTCTATCTGATGTAGGGTTGGTGAAGATTTTTCTCAATTTGTTGGTTGCCGATTTGTCCTTTTGATGGTGTCCTTTGCTTTACAGAAACTTTGTAATTTTATGAGTTCCCATTTGTCAATTCTTGACCTTAGAGCATAAGCTATTGGAGTTCTGTTCAGGAAATTTCCCCCTGTACCGATGTCTTCAAGGGTCTTCCCCAGTTTCTTTTCTATTAGCTTCAGAGTGTCTGGCTTTATGTGGAGGTCTTTGATCTATTTGGAGTTGAGCATAGTACAAGGAGATAAGGATGGATTAATTCACATTCTTCTGCATGCTGACCTGCAGTTGAACCAGCATCATTTGTTGTAAAGGCTATCTTTTTTCCATTGGATGTTTTCCGCACATTTATCGGGGATCAAGTGGCCATAGGTGTGTGGGTTCATTTCTGGAACTTCAATCCTATTACATTTATCTGCCTGCCTGTCACTGTACCAATACCATGCAGTTTTTAACACTATTGCTCTGTAGTATTGCTTGAGGTCAGGGATGCTGATTGCCCTAGAATTTCTTTTGTTATTGAGAATAGTTTTAGCTATCCTGGGTTTTTTGTTATTCCAGATGAATTTGAGAATTGCTCTTTCTAACTCTATGAAGAATAGAGTTGGCATTTTGATGGGTATTGTGTTGAATCTGTATATTGCTTTTGGCAAAATGGCCATTTTAACTATATTAATCCTGCCGATCCTTGAGCATGGGAGGTTTTTCCATTTTTTGAGGTCTTCCTCTATTTCCTTCTTCAGAGTCTTGAAGTTGTTGTCATATAGATCTTTCACATGTTTGGTAAGAGTCACCCCAAGGTACTTTATACTGTTTGAGGCTATTGTGAAGGGGGTCATTTCCCTAATTTCTTTCTCAGCCTGCTTATCTTTTGAGTATAGGAAGGCTACTGATTTGCTTGAGTTGATTTTATAACCTGCCACTTTGCTGAAGTTGTTTATCAGCTGTAGGAGTTCTCTAGTGGAGTTTTTGGGGTCACTTAGGTAGCCGATCATATCATCTTCAAATAATGATAGTTTGACTTCTTCCTTTCCAATTTGTATCCCTTCGACCTCCTTATGTTGACTAATTGCCTGAGCTAGTACCTCAAGTACAATATTGAAAAGATAAGGAGAAAGTGGGCAGCCCTGTCTAATCCCTGATTTTAGTGGGATTGCTTCAACTTTCTCTCCATTTAGTTTGATGGTGGCTACCGGTTTGCTGTATATTGCTTTTACTATGTTTAGGTATGGGCCTTGAATTCCTGTTCTTTCCAAGACTTTAAGCATAAAACGATGCTGAATTTTGTCAAATGCTTTTTCAGCATCCAATGAAATGACCATGTGGTTTTTTTCTTAGAGTTTGTTTATGTAGTGGATTACATTGATGGATTTCTGTATATTGAACCAACCCTGCATCCCTGGGATAAAGCCTACTTGATCATGGTGGATGATCGTTTTGATGTGTTCTTGGATTCGGTTGGCAAGAATTTTATTGAGTATTTTTGCATCGATATTCATAAGGGAAATTGGTCTGAAGTTCTCTTTCTGTTTTGGATCTTTGTATGGTTTTGGTATCAGCGTAATTGTTGCTTCATAGAAGGAATTCAGTAGTGTTTCTTCTGTTTCTATTTTGTGGAATAGTTTGAAGAGTATTAGTGTTAGGTCTTCTTTGAAGGTCTGATAGAATTCTACACTGAAGCCATCTGGTCCTGGGCTTTTTCTGGTTGGAAGTTTTTCCATGACCCCCTTCTATTTCTTTAGGGGTTATGGGACTGTTTAGATGATCTATTTGGTCCTGATTTAATTTTGGTACTTGGTATCTGTCTAGGAAATTGTCCATTTCCTCCAGATTTTCCAGTTGTGTTGAGTATAGACTTTTGTAGTAGGATCTGATGATTTTTTTAATTTCCTAAGTTTCTGTTGTTATATCCCCCTTTGCATTTCTAATTTTGTTAATTTGGATACTTTCTCTCTGCCCTTTGGTCAGTCTGGCTAAGGGTCTATCTATCTTGTTGATTTTCTCAAAAAAACAGCTTCTGGATTCATTGATTCTTTGTATGGTTCTCTTTGTTTCCACTTGACTGATTTCAGCCCTGAGTTTGATGATTTCCTTTCTTTGACTCCTCCTGGGTGAATTAGCTTCTTTTTGTTCCAGGGCTTTCAGGTGTGTCCTTAAGCTGCTAATGTATGCACTCTCCATTTTCTTTTTGGAGACACTCAGGGCTATGAGTTTTCCTCTTAGCACTGCTTTCATTGTGTCCCAAAGATTTGAGTATGTTTTGCCTTCATTTTCATTAAATTCTTAAAAATCTCTGATTTCTTTCTTTATTTCTTCTTTGGCCAAGGTGTCAATGAGTGGATTATTGTTCAGCCTCCATGTGTATGTGGGCTTTCTGTCGTTTTTGTTGCCATTGAAGACCACTCTTATACCATAGTGGTCCGATAGGAGGCATTGAATTAGTTCGATCTTTTTATATTTGTTGAGGACTGTCTTGTGACCAATTATATGGTCGATTTTGGAGAAGGTACCATGAGGTGCTAAGAAAAAGGTATATTCTTTTGTTTTAGGGTGGAATGCTCTATAAATATCAGTCAAGTCCAATTGGTCCAAAGCTTCAATTAGTTTTATTGTGTCCCTGTTTAGTTTCTGTTTTCCTGATCGGTCCATTGAGGAGAGTGGAGTGTTGAAGTCACACACAATAATTGTGTTGGGTGAAATGTGTGCTTTGAGCTTTAGTAAAATTTCTTTTACGAATGAGGGTGCATTTGGCGCATAGATGTTCAGAATTGAAAGTTCTTCTTGGTGGATTTTTCCTTTGACCAGCAAGAAGTGCCCTTCTGTATCTCTTTTGATGACTTTAGGTTGAAAATCAATTCTATCTGATATTAGAATGGCTACTCCGGCTTGTTTCCTGAGACCATAGGCTTGTAAAATTGTCTTCCAGCCTTTTACTCTAAGGTGGTTTTTGTCTTTGACAATGAGGTGTGTTTCCTGTATGCAGCAAAATGTAGGGTCTTGTTTCCTTATCCAGTCTGTTAGTCTATGTCTTTTTATTGGGGAGTCAAGTCCATTGACATTAAGAGATAATAAGGAGTAGTGATTATTACTTCCTGTCATTTTCGATGTTATTTTTATATTTGAGTGGTTATCTTCTTTTGGGTTTGATGAAAGAAGGTAACTATCTTACTTCTTCCAGGGTGTCGTTTGCCTCCTTGGATTGGAGTTTTCCTACTATTATTCTTTATAGAGCTGGGTTTGTAGGAAGATATTGTGTAAATTTGGTTTTGTCATGGAATATCTTGGTTTCTCCATCTATTGTGATTGAGAGTTTTGGTGGGTATAGTAGTCTTGGCTGACATTTGTGTTCTCTTAGAGTCTGCATGAGATCTGCCCAGGATCTTCTAGCTTTCATGGTCTCTGGTGAAAAGTCTGGTGTAATTCTGATAGGTCTTCCTTTATATGTTACTTGGCCTTTCTCTCTTACTGCCTTTAATATTCTTTCTTTGTTTAGTATAGTTGGGGTTTTGATTATTATGTGACGGGAGGTATTTCTGCTCAGGTCCAATCTGTTTGGAGTTCTGTAGGCTTCTTGTATATTCATGGGCATCTCTCTCTTTAAGTTGGGAAAGTTTTCTTCCATAATTTTGTTGAAGATATTTGCTGGCCCTTTCTGTTGTAAATCTTCATTCTCATCTATACCTATAATCCTTAGGTTTGGTCTTCTCATTGTGTCCTGGATTTCCTGGATGTTCTGGGATACAAGCTTTTTGCATTTTGGATTTTCTTTGACTGTTGAGTCAATGGTTTCTATGCTATCTTTGGCATCTGAGATTCTTTCTTTCATCTCTTGTATTCTGTTGTTGATATTTGCATCTATGGCCCCTGATTTCTTCACAAGGTTTTCTATCTCCAAAGTTGTCTCCCTTTGTGATTTCTTAGTTGTTTCTACTTCTGTTTTTAGATCCAGGATGGTTATGCTCAGTTCCATCATTTGTTTGTCTGTGTTTTCCTGTAATTCTTTAAGAGATTTCTGTGTTTCCTCTTTCATGACTTCTGCCTCTTGACTCAAGTTCTCCTGGATTTCTTTAAGTTTTTTTTTTGTGTTTCTTCTTTATTGGCTTCTGTCTCTTGAGCCTTATTCTCCTGCATTTCTTTAAGTGATTTTTCTGTTTCCATTATACGAGTTTCTAGCTTATTCATGTTCCCCTGTATTTCTTTAAGAGATTCATTTATGTCTTTTTTGTGTTCTTCTAGCAGCATCATGATCAGTGATTTTAAATCCAAATCTTGTTTCTCTGGTGTGTTGGCATAACCAGGACTTGCTGATGTTGGAGAGTTTGGTTCAGATGCTGCCATATTGCCTAGATTTCTGTTAGTAGCGTTCCTGCGTTTTCCCTTTGCCATCTTGTTCTTTGGAGTTAGTTAGTCTTGTCCCTGGCTGGTGTTTGGGCCTCCTGAGGTGCTCTGGGGCTATTACTGCAACCCTATATGGCTGGGTTACCCCTGTAGCTGACTGCTGATATGCTGTCTTCCTCTTGGGTGCCCTTGCAGCGCTAGTGTGCTTTGCCCCAGATTGTGTCTGTGAACCAGATGGAGCCCGTTTGCACCTTCAGGGAGTGCTGATGGTGTATGCTGCTGGGACCTTTTCTGCCTGCTGATCACTCTGCTGGGCAGCCGATCTCCCAACCGGGTTGGTGCACAAAAGGCTAGCCTGGCTGCTCAGGCCCTGGGTCCAGGTAGGAGCCTGGGAAGCCAAGGTCCGAGCAAAGTTCCCCTCGGGCTATGACTGTTAATTGGGTCTGTCAGGTGGCTATGGCGGCATGTGCACTCGCACTCCCTGAAAGTGCCGGGAGAGTCTGCTGGGCTAACAACCTCCTGGGCGGGTTGACACACAGATGGCCCACCAAGCCGCCCAGTTCTTGAGGTCAGTCCAGGGCCTATTGGGGCCTAGACTCCCGCTTTGTTAGCCTCAGGCTATGCCTGTTACGGCTTTGCCTGCTAGAGCTCTCTGGCATCCTGTAGGCAAAACTGCGGTGTGCGTGCTGGCGTGGGCAAAAAAACCTCCTGGCTGGGTTGGCACCTCGATGGCCCCCTGAACAGCCTCGGGCCTGGGTGCAGGCCAACACCCGTCGGACTTAGACCCCCCCGCGATGTTGGCCTCGGGCTATGTTTGTGTACCTCAGTCTGTCCGATCTCTCTGGAGTCTGAATCCAAGATGGAGGCGAGTCTCTCGTGACTGGTAGGAAGCAGAGTTCTGATGTGGCTTCTGGGTGGTGAAAGGCACCGTAAATCCGCAGTTGCTTGCCACCCAGTTGGCCAGCGAAAGTCAGTGGTCGTGGGCGCAGGGCCTAACTGGACCCTGTGTCACCTTGGTTCCACTGCTGATGGTCCTTCGGCTGGACCAGCCACTGCTGTACTGCCGCCACCGGTGCCGTCGCCGCTGCTGCTCTCAGATACTTTCATATACACAAATAGCAAAACAAACCTTTACCAAAACTGATGGAGATCAGCTTTGGAAGCTGACTGCTAATACTAACCCAATGGCTATGGTAGAATCACTCCAGACCCCAGAAAATTGTGTTTTATGTAGTTATGGTGGCTTGGTATATGTAGGGTTTTCCTTTTAAAGAATGAGCTATGAAATGTTTCATTTGTACAATGATATGATAAAATGCCCATAACATTCATTTTGTTCCTTGTGGTGTTATCCATATTTGAAAATTCTTATTTTAGAGATAAGCATGGCATCATTCCATTAAAGCAGGCAAATGGTACTTTGATTATAAAAGTCGGTGCTATTTTTTTCCTTGAGCTGTTCAAAAAGAAGTAATGGAAGCACTTTATTGAGGTTGCCAGTGAGTGGGTTTTTAATGAGTTAATTTCAGAGTCTATTAACGTCCACACAGGACAAATATAAGAACTGTACAAGACTGGACAGCTTCACATTAATACATGCATACATCTGTTTTCTTCTAGTAGAATTGGTTAAATGGAGTGAAAAAAGTCATCATGGCAGGAGAAACCTTCCCAGTGTTGAACTAAGGTAGTCCCGTATAGAAGGGAATTGTGCAGATCTGTGGAGTCAGCAGAGATGTAAACCAACATGTTTATTATCTTATTTTATTCCAAGGAAATGTGTGTAGGAAGGATGCTCTTCCTTTTCATTTTTATAGTTTACCGGTTTGGTAATTACATTTTTTTTTTTTTTTTTGGTAATTTATTGTTCTGGAACACTTTATCCTGTTTCCACATGTAGTTCATCTTTCTTTGGTTTCAAGTTACTCGTTGGCCTTTCCTGTAACTTTTCTTCCAATACATCATTCCAGGTTACCTTTGATTCTACTGGGCACTTGTTTCATTTTCTAGGCTGGAGGCAGGAAGTCATTGCACTGGTGCCTTGTTCCCCTCTCCCAGCATTTGAGCTGCACTTTCAAATCTTTGCTGTAATCATTAGTTCTCAGCCCATGAAATTCCTGTCCTTTGTTCTTAGTAGAACAATACAGCTTCCTGCTTTCACCTGAGAGCTACTGCTAGCCACCACCTGGATATGCCAGGCTTGCAGTTTCCTGATTCCAGCAGGCCACCTGCTGACAGTGGAGCCAAGGAAATACCAGGTCACTTCCCCGGAGTCTCGGGGGAGGGGCTTGCCCAAGCTGTTATATGGCCTAACTTACATTAAAAATTTCGGCCTTGATCAGTAAACTATCCTGGCTCTGATTTCTTTTTGCCACTTCCCCATCCATACCTCAGCTTCTCTTCCAGGCACCAG
Source organism: Apodemus sylvaticus (assembly GCF_947179515.1). Lineage (NCBI taxonomy): Eukaryota > Metazoa > Chordata > Mammalia > Rodentia > Muridae > Apodemus > Apodemus sylvaticus. The sequence continues at coordinate 11,894,464 of NC_067479.1, forward strand.
TTCACAGTAGCTGCTTGTCCCGACCTGTGGGACCTAGTATTTGGGGAGCCGAGGGGAACCCAAGCCTAAAAGAGAGAAACAGGCGGGAAAAGGGAGGGAGGCCAAGCAAAAGGGGGTGTCTTGTCAAAGCCTCTTTAATGAAAAGCAAAACGCCTGGTTTTGAACACTCCATAAGAGGAAGTAGGGAGGGGCTAAGGGGGATGCTAAAAGCACAGAAGGAGGAAAGGTCATCTGGGATGGAAACTGGCTGTGGCTTCCAGCAGCCTTTCTGGAAGGCTGGTTTCGCCTAGACAACCCAAGGTGTTTGGCCAGGATGAGAACCAGTTGATCAGCCTTGTGTGAAGAAGGGGGTGGTTCAGCTGTAAACTGCAAGGTCAGTGAACTCTCAAGGTGAGAGCTGTTGAGGGTCTGGTTTCCCAGAGTTTGGTCTCCAACATATCCCCCTTTTTTCTTTCTTAAAGTTGGGGGGTAGCTATGGAAAGAGGGTCGGTGGAGAGCCTGTTTAAGGCTATGTGGCTTGCCCTCACCTCCAGCACTGCAGTAACTAGACCTTTTTAAGTCCTAGTAGGGCAGGGCCTCTGTCTTAGTCTATGTGAGTGGCACCTACTCCTGGCATCACGTCCCACTCCAATGACTTAATCAGGCCCTTGGTGGTCGTGATGGGCACCAAGGTAGTGGACTCACAATAATCCCATCATGGAGTCACCCTTCAGCCATCTGGCTCGTGACACCACATTATTCCCGTCTTTGGCAACTCCACAGCTTATGGCCCTCAGCCACTATTAGGAGCCAGAGGTCACCCCCCACCCCATCACTGACGTCTCCACAGCTTATGGAACCAAGAAGGCTCCGTGTCTGCAGCAAGGATGAGGAAATGAAGGCCAACAGTTGCTGTCTCCGTATCGGTAGAAGAGAGGTCTTTGGCTGAGCCTCAGATGTCTAGCCGATGGTAGTGGACTACAACTGGTTTGTTTAAGGCAGAATCAATCTGTGATTTAATGAAACTGGTTAATCTGTTAAAAGTCCAGGAGCCAAATGACAAAAGCAACAAAAGACCCATGAGGGGCCCCAAAAGGCTGCGGAGCAAGGTAGAGAGCCAGGGAGAAGTCTTAGCATCAGCATACTCTGGCAGCTAGCATGTTCCTTTGGCATCCTGTATAAAGAACATAAACATGCCCTCTTCTCTACACTCAGAGTTCCCTGGCATTAAAATTTAAAATTTTTTGTGGTATATAGAGATGTGATTCCCCCTCTTTTATTATAAAAATATTGCTGTAAAGTTTTATGGGCCTGTTCCATAATAGCTTGCCTCTGATAATTATGAGGAACCTCAGTAACATGACTAATATCAAATTGTTAATAAAACATCTCAAATGACTGAATATAATAATCAGTTATAATATTTGTCTTAAACTGATTTGGAACATTCAATATAAAAAAATAACATGTAAAAGCAGTTATAACTAGAAAACTTGAAAGGCAGTTAATGGTCACATGTATTTTTTTATTAATTTTTTGAATTGCATTTGTATAAATAATTGTAAAGGTTAAGAATTAGTAGCATTAAAAAAGAAACAATTTCAAGCAAACTTTGATTTTTAACATTTTAAAAAGAATAGCTACAGCACCCAATTCAATTATCTGTGCTGAAGCAAAGGGACACTCAAAAGAATCAACATGTGATCTAATTATATGAGCTTTACTTCCATAGTAGATGTATTTTTATAGGATGCATGTATAAATCTATAACAATATAAAAACATGTATAGAAGCAAATTTGTAACAATTTATCTTTTAGGTAACAATTATTAATTTTGCCTAAAAAGGCTTGCCATGTAATAGACCAACCATCAATGTTTTGTAATAACCAATTTGATTGCTGTTTGAAACAGGAACAAATGTTTTCTACCTTGAAAACAGAGGTTTAGGTCTTCCCAGGGCAAGCTTAAGGTGAGGTTAATATAAGATAAAGCCAATTAGTATATCCTAACAACCTCTAAAAATTATTTACGTAAAAATTCTAAAAGTCCATAGTTAGGAGCAAAGGCCTGTAACAACATTCTATGAACATTATACACTGAAATATTTAAGATCCTAGCTTCTTGTATTGAAAGAGAGACAAAACATTTTTTCTCACATAAGATAAGGCTTATTAGCCATTCCTTGAGGGGGAAAAAAAATCTTCTAATCAAATTGCTTTATTGCTTCTTTAAAGTTAGAAGCAAATGCTTTTATAATTATCAGAATGTAAAGCAAAAACCAACTCTTTAAATCTATAGTAATTTATTTTATTTTATTTTAAATTTTTTTAATTCGATATAATTTATTTACATTTCAAATCATCTTCCCTTTTCTAGCCCCCCACTCCCTGAAAGTCCCGTAAGCTCCCTTCTCTTCCCCTGTTCTCCCACCCACCCCTTCCCACTTCCCCGTTCTGGTTTTGCAGAATACTGCTTTACTGAGTCTTTCCAGAACCAGAGGCCATTCCTCCTTTCTTCTTGTACCTCATTTGATGTGTGGATTATGTTTTGGGTATTCCAGTTTTCTAGGTTAATATCCACTTATTAGTGAGTGCATACCATGATTCACCTTTTGAGTCTGGGTTACCTCACTTAGTATGATGTTCTCTAGCTCCATCCATTTGCCTAAGAATTTCATGAATTCATTGTTTCTAATGGCTGAATAGTACTCCACTATAGTCATTTTGTATGGAGTAAACAGGCCAAATTTCAATGCCTTTATAAGTTCTACATAGCCTTATTGACCTTTCATAGATTTAAACTGCATTTTAAACCACACCTGGATAGGTTGGTCAAGAATGTCTTTTGTAGTCAAACACTCCCTAGGTGGAGCCTGTAAGGCAGAAACAATTTCTCACAAGCTTCCTCACTAGCTTCCCCTGAGGCAGCTCTATTTTTTTTTTTTTTTTTTTTTTTTTTTTTGTCCCCAAGGACCCACCTTGAGTCCTTGGCAAGGACTTTACTTGCAGTTCTTCAAACATAACCACCTTCGAATCTTAGCCTTTATCTAAGACCAGACCCAAACCCACCTGTACTGCAAGGACATTTTGAGGATTGAATAACAAAAGGAACCTGCAATTTCAGGATTCCCAGAAAAATTCTACTGTAGTTTCATAGTAGTCAAAGGAGCCTGTTTGATATCAAATAAATTTCCATTGAGATCTCCTTTTTAATCTTGGAGGGTTAAATTTTGCTTCTACCATTGTAGTCAATAAACTTGTGGAAAAGTAGCAATAGGCCTATAATGGCCACAGCTGTATCACTCCTAAAATTATCTTAATTACAAAATATGTTAAGAATCGTGAACCTTTAACCAGACTGCAAACTGAAAACTGCAGCCAATGACACACTGGCAATTTTTAATGTCACTCAATTTTTCTTGCAATATCAGAGCACAACTACAACTTGGGAAGCAAATTCCATTTTTAAACAATCTATTTTCTTTAAAGTCAATGGCAAATGCTTTATTTTTATAGCACAAGGTTTGTCTGCCAGTTCTTATGTTCAAGTGTATGACAATGTGACTTATTAAAGAGACATTACTTTAAATCGTATTTCTTATAAGTCCAATCTCCAGGCCAAGATTTGCACAAAACACCATGCCAATTTAGAAGCATCTTAGAAGCCTGTATTTCCTGGGTTGCATCATGCCACATGTAGTTAGTTAAGACAGCTCTGACACTGAATCACCAGTTTTAAACAAACCTTTTCTTAATAGCACTATACCTTTTAAATCATAACCAATTAATTTATAACTCTATAGTCAAGATATGTAAAGCCTTATACCATTAAAACCAATTAAAAACAAGAATAAAGCGATTACACGAGTTTCATAAGTTAAACCAAAGTTTTTCCAAACCTTGAGGCTGGTGGCTTTTTTTAAAAGTGGCTTTTTCTCCAGCTGTGTTTGACTCCTACTTAAGAATGAGAGGCACCTTAAATTAGCTTCCTCTGTAAACTGCAGAATGGCAGGACTGCCAGCAGATAAAACTTTTTTACCATTTTTTTCTTTTTAATATAAAACATAAAAACAACGATCATTCAGTCAATCAAAACAATAGACAACATAAATTGACACATATATGGACAGGTTTTGGTGCACCAAAGACAGACAACAGACAGAGAAGGAACCTGATGTCCCAAAGAGGTCCAAATATCTTAACCAGAACTAAGGAGATCTCCAGTAGGTTTCAGAGAGGAAACAGGACATCTCCCATTTTTCTCTCCTCTCCAGGAGAGTTTTGAAATAGCTTTCAACCATTTTTTTTTTTTGATACCACATCTTACACATGGAAAAACTGCTTTTCTGAAACCTGATTTTTCTCTTGTTTAAGATTTAACAAGGGGGAAGAGGGTTGCCTAGGTGAACACACACATAGACATGGTATAGAATAAAGTTTATTCAGAACAGATGATGAAAGTTAATGGGTTAGTGGAGACAGAAAGGCAGAGAGAGAGTATAGATAAGTAGAGACTGGCCACGACCACGTGGAGGGGCTAGAGCAAGTGGCAGTCGGTTGGAATTATGGTAACAAGCCACCTCCTCCTCCTCCATGGTGGCCATATTCTCGAGACCTAAAGGCTCTTTATCGTGGGGTCTCTTAAAAGACTGGATTAATTAATGGCATATCAGAGGGGGATGGATCCCTCGGGAGCAGAGGATAAAGAGAAGTCACAGGAGCAGATGGCGGGGACTCAGACATGTCTATAATGACCAAGGAAGGTTTCGAAGAATACTTTTTAGGGGAAAGCGAGGTCATTGAAGCTGCCCAAGACAAAGGGCGGAGGCAATATTCAGCGACCAACAAAAGCTGCTGTCTATCAGGGTCTTCATTCATACTCTGTATTACATCACAAATGACCCCACAGTAAGAAAAAAAAAGGTGGCAGAAACAGTGTCAGGGCCCTTCCTGGTCACTTTTTCATTTAGTTCTTGACCCACTTTTTGCAATTTTTTATAGTGAATCTCTGGTCCATCTATGATGAACCAGGGGCATGTCTGATCTATAATTGATAAAAAATTTTATCAAATCCTTCTTTTTAACTTGAACTCCCCTTTCCCTGAGAGAAGTTTTCAGGTCTCTAATGAAGAACACTTCTTTAAACAATGGCCTATTTCTTATGCTTATTCTCTCACAAGCAGTGAGAGTGCTTCCTCCAAATGACTTCTTTGCCGCAGTGGCCGAAGGTTCATACCTCGAGCCCCACATGGGGTGCCACTTGTCCCGGGACCTAGTTATTCAGGGACCCAAGGGAAATCCAAGCCTGAAAGAGAGATACAGGTGGGAAAAGGGAGCAAGGCCAAGCAAAAGGGGGTGTCTTGTCAAAGCCTCTTTAATGAAAAGCAAAATGCCTGGTTTTGAATACTCAGTAAGAGGAAGTAGGGAGGTGCTGAGAGGGATGCTAAAAGCACAGAAGGAGGAAAGGTCATCTGGGATGGATGTTGACTGTGGCTTCCAACAGCTTTTCTGGAATGCTGGTTCCGTCTAGACAACCCCAGATGTTCGGCCAGGATGAGAACCAGTTGATCAGCCTTGTGTGAAGAAGGGGGTGGTTCAGAGGTAAACTGTAAGGTCAGTGAACTCTCAAGGTGAGAGCTGTTGAAGGCCTGGTTTCCCAGAGTTTGCTGTTGTTGTTGCTGGCAGCAACAGTGACTGAATGAGACCTTTGCAAGTTTCAAGTCACAGAGTTCCTTTTCATAATGGTGACACTGAATCTTGAGCTGGGAAATTGGATTCTGTGAATACAATGGCCTTTTGTAATTGGGTACAACTTTGATTTTGAAAATCAATTATCTTTTTTTCAGGACCAGTCTTTAAAAAGTCATTTGATTCACACACACTAATATCCCTGAAGTTTGAAGTGCATATCAGACTCACCCTTCTCTTATCGGTAATCCTCTCCTCCTTAAATGCCTTGTCCAGATATTATCTACAGTAGATCTGAAATCTATCCCTGTGTTATCATTCTATCTAAAATTTCTAAATTTTCTATAAAACTAATTTTGTTATGATTCACTTAAGATATTAAAAGCAAAATAAAAAGTAACTCCAAAAAAAACCCAACCAAAAGTTTACATTAATTTTAAATAGTATTTCCTCAACAGTGCATAATAATTATTATCAATATGTGTGTATTTAATGTGAAAGGAGAATTATATAAGATTCCTTTAAAAGTTGCTAAAAATCAGTTATTGTTGTAATATCATGAGTGAGGATACTTCCGGTTTCCATCTATGCCCTGAGTTGATCCTGCGCAACCCCAAAAACCTTCACGAGAGACCTGACTTCCCAAGTAAGACCACCACTACTGCTCAGAGGTACATAAGCAACAGAAACCAAGGTTTCTTAGCATTATTAGAACCCAGTTCTCCCATAACAATGAGCTCTGGATAGCCCAACAGAGCAGAAAAGCAATTTAAAATCACATTTCATGATGATGATAGAGGATTTTTAAGAAGGACATAGATAACTCCCTTGAAGAAATACAGGAAAACACGGGTAAACAGCTAGAAGCACTTAAAGACGAAACACAAAAATCCCTTAAAGAATTACAGGAAAACCAAACCTAACAGGTGAAGGAACTGAACAAAATCATCCAGGATCTAAAAAATGGAAATAGAAACAATAAAGAAATTGCAAAGGGAGATAACCCTGGATATAGAATACCTAGGAAACAGATCAGGAGACATAGATGCAAGCATCACCAATAGAATACAAGAGACATAGATGCAAGCATCAGCAACAGAATACAAGAGAAAGAAGAAAGAATCTCAGGTGCAGAAGATACCATAGAAAACATTGGCATAACGGTCAAAGAAAATGCAAAAGGCAAAAAGCTCCTAACCCAAAATATCCTGGAAATTTAGGACACAATGAGAAGACCAAGGTTAATAGATATAGAAGAGAGTGAATATTCCCAACTTAGAGGGCTGGGAAATATCTTCAACAAAATTATAGAAGAAAACTTCCCTAATCTAAAGATGCCTATATACATACAAGAAGCCTACAGAAATCCAAATAGATTGGACCAAAAAAGGAATTCCTCCTGTCATATAATATTCAAAACAGCACATGCACAAAAAATAAGAAAGAATATTAAAAGGAGTAAGGGAAAAAGGTCAAGTAACATATAAAGACAGGCTTATCAGAATTACACTAGACTTCTCACCAGAGTCTATGAAAGCTGGAAGATCCTGGGTACATGTCAAATTGACTCTAAGAAATCACAAATGCCAGCCTAGGCTGCTATACCCAGCAAAACACTCAATTAACAGAGATGGAGAAATCAAGTTATTCGTTGACAAAACCAAATCCACACAATATCTTTCCACAAATCCAGTGCTACAAAGGATAATAGATGGAAAACTGCAGCATGAGGGAAACTACACCCTAGAAAAAGCAAGAAAGTAATCTTCTTTCAACAAGCCCAAAAGAGGACAGCTGCACAAGCATAATTCCACCTCTAACAACAAAAATAACAGGAAGCATCAATTACTATTATGTAATATCTCTTAACGTCAATGGGCTCAATTCCCCTATTAAAAGATATAAACTAACAGACTGGATATGTAAAAAGGACCTAGTGCTTTGCCAAATACAAGAAATGTACCTCAGTGTCAAAGACAGACACAACCTTAGAGTAAAGGGCTGGAGAATAATTTTCCAAGAAAATCATCCCAAGAAACAACATGTAGTAGCCATTAGTGTATTGAACAAAATCGACTTTTAACCCAAGTTATAAAAAAGGTAAAGAAGGACACTTCATACTCATCAAAGAAAAAGTCTATAAAGAAGGACTCTTTTTTTTTTAAGAAGGAATCTTAATACTGAACATTTGTGCTCCAAATGCAAGAGCACCCAAAGTCAGAAAAACTTACTAAAACTCAAAGCACACATTGCCCCTCACACAACAATAGTGGGGGACATCAATACCACACTGTCATGAATGGACAGATCAGGGAAACAGAAACTATACAGAAACACATTGAAATTATCATGAGCAAGGAATGTGAGGAGTGGCAAGAACTCATGACAATTTGGATATTAGTATCTAGAGATTTCAACTGACACATATTTGATATTTGAAGAGCTGTGTGCTACATGCATTCTTTTTCTGAGTATTGAAAGTATGGGAAGAAAGTAATTTTAACTAATATAAATTCAACCTGAGTTTTAGAGTAAATTATGTGCAGAAAACATACATGTGTATGTACAATACACTAAATGGTATATGGCAATTTGATTTACCAAAGGGAAAACACATGTCCAGTTCGATAGTCCTCACCAATCTGAGGGAATATTTTGTTTCCCCAACTGAAGAAAGAAAAACAGAAGATATAAACAAAGAAAGAAAAAAGAAGAAAAAAAGAAAAAGCAGAAGTAGAAACAACTAAGAAATCACAAAGCAAGACAACGTTGGAGAAAGAAAACCTAGGGAAGAAATCAGGGGCCATAGATGCAAATATCAACAACAGAATACAGAGATGGAAGAAAGAATCTCAGATGCCAAAGATACCATAGAAACCATTGACTCAACAGTCAAAGAAAATGCAAAATGCAAAAAGCTTGTATCCCAGAACATCCAGGAAATCCAGGACACAATGAGAAGACCAAACCTAAGGATTATGGGTATAGATGAGAGTGAAGATTTACAAATGAAAGGGCCAGCAAATATCTTCAACAAAATTATGGAAGAAAACTTCTCTAACCTAAAGAGAGAGATGCACATGAATATGCAAGAAGCCTACAGAACTCCAAACAGACTGGACCTACACAGAAATACGTCCCGTCAATTAATAATCAAAACCCCAAATGTACTAAACAAAGAATAATATTAAAGGCAGTAAGAGAAAAAGGTCAAGTAACATGTAAAGGAAGACAGAATCATAACAGACTTCTCACCAGAGACCATGAAAGTTAGAAGATCCTGGGCAGATCTCATGCAGACTCTAAGAGAACACAAATGTCAGCGAAGACTACTATACCCATCAAAACTCTCAATCACCATAGATGGAGAAACCAAGATATTCCATGACAAAACCAAATTTATACAATATCTTTCCACAAACCCAGCTCTACAAAGAATAATAGGAGGAAAACCCCAATACAAGGAGGGAAACTACACCCTGGAAAAAGTAAGATAGTAACCTTCTTTCATTGAACCCAAAAGAAGATAATCACTCAAATATAAAAACAACATCAAAATGACAGGAAGTATTAATCACTATGACTTAATATCTCTTAACATCAATGGACTCAATTCCCCAATAAAAAGACATTGACTAACAGACTGGATAAGGAAACAGGACCCTACATTTTGCTGCAAACAGGAACTACACCTCAGTGTCAAAGACAAAAACTACCTTAGAGAAAAAGGCTGGAAGACAATTTTACAAGCCAATGGTCTCAAGAAATGAGTCGGAGTAGCCATTCTAATATCAGATAAAATCGACTTTCAACGTAAAGTCATCAAAAGAGACAAGGAAGGACACTTCTTGCTGGTCAAAGGAAAAATACACGAAGAAGAACTTTCAATTCTGAACATCTATGCTTCAAATGCAAGGGTACCCTCATTCGTAAAAGAAACTTTACTAAAGCTCAAAGCACACATTGCACCTAACACAATAATTGTGGGGGACTTCAACACTCCACTCTCCTCAATGGACCGATCAGGAAAACAGAAACTAAACAGGGACACAGTAAAACTAATTGAAACTTTAGACAAATTGGATTTGACGGATATTTAGAGAACATATAGAACCCTAAAGCAAAAGAATATACTTTCTTCTCAGCACCTCATGGTACCTTCTCCAAAATCGACCATATAATTGGTCACAAGAAAGACCTCAACAAATACAAGAAGATCGAACTAATCCCACGCCTCCTATCAGATCACTATGGTGTAAGAGTGGTTTTCAATAGTAACAAAAACAACAGAAAGCCCACATACACATGGAGGCTGAACAATACTCTACTCAATGACACCTTGTCCAAAGAAGAAATAAAGAAAGAAATCAGAGACTTTTTAGAATTTAACGAAAATGAAGGCACAACATACCCAAATCTTTAGGGACAGAATGAAAGCAGTGCTAAGAAGAAAACTCATAGCCCTGAGTGCCTCCAAAAAGAAAATGGAGAGAGCATATACTAGCAACTTAGTGACACACCTGAAATCCCTGGAACAAAAAGAAGCTATTTCACCCAGGAGAAGTAGAAGACAGGAAATAATCAAACTCAGGGCTGAAATCAATCAAGTGGAAACAAAGAGAACCATACAAAGAATCAACGAGTCCAGGAGCTGGTTCTTTGACAAAATCAAAAAGATAGATAAACCCTTAGCCAGACTGACCAAAGGGCACAGAGAAAGTATCCAAATCAACAAACTTAGAAATGAAAAGGGAGATATTACAACAGAAACTGAGGAAATCCAAAAAATCATCAGATCCTACTACAAAAGCCTATACTCACCACAACTGGAGAATCTGGAGGAAATGGACAATTTCCTAGACAGATACCAAATACCAAAATTAAATCAGGACCAAACAGATCATCTAAACAGTCCCATAACCCCTAGAGAAATAGAAGGGGTCATAGAAAGTCCTTCAACCAAAAAAAAAAAAAGCACAGGACCAGATGGTTTCAGTGCAGAATTCTATCAGACCTTCAAAGAAGACCTAACACCAATACTCTTCAAACTATTCCACAAAATAGAAACGGAAGGAACCCTACCCAATTCCTTCTACGAAGCCACAATTACTCTGATACCAAAACCACACAAAGATCCAACAAAGAAAGAAAAGTTCAGACCAATCTCCCTTATGAACATCGATGCAAAAATACTCAATAAAATTCTTGCCAACCGAATCCAAGAACACATCAAAACGATCATCCACCATGATCAAGTAGGTTTTATCCCAGAGATGCAGGGTTGGTTCAATATAAGGAAATCCATCAATGCAATCCACTACATAAACAAACTCAAAGAAAAAAACCACATGGTCATTTCATTGGATGCTGAAAAAGCATTTGACAAAATTCAGCATCCTTTCATGCTTAAAGTCTTGGAAAGAACAGGAATTCAAGGCCCATACCTAAACATCGTTAAAGCAATATACAGCCAACCAGTAGCCAGCATCAAACTAAATGGAGAGAAACTGGAAGCAATCCCTCTAAAATCAGGGTCTAGACAGGGCTGCCCCCTTTCTCCTTATCTTTTCAATACTGTACTTGAGGTACTAGTTCGGGCAATTCGACAACATAAGGAGGTCAAAGGGAGACAAATTGGAAAGGAAGAAGTCAAAATATCATTATTTGCAGATGACATGATAGTCTACCTAAGTGACCCAAAAAACTCCACTAGAGAACTCCTACAGCTGATAAACAACTTCAGCAAAGTGGCAGGTTATAAAATCAACTCAAGCAAATCAGTGGCCTTCCTATACTCAAAGGATAAGCAGGCTGAGACAGAAATTAGGGAAATGACACCCCTCACAATAGCCATAACCAGTATAAAGTATCTTGGGGTGACTCTTATCAAACATGTGAAAGATCTGTATGACAAGAACTTCAAAACTCTGAAGAAGGAAATGGAAGAAGACCTCAAAAAATGGGAAAACCTCCCATGCTCATGGATTGGCAGGATCAATATAGTTAAAATGGCCATTTTGCCAAAAGCAATATACAGATTCAATGCAATACCCATCAAAATCCCAATTCAATTCTTCACAGAGTTAGAAAGATCAATTATCAAATTCATCTGGAACAACAAAAAACCCAGGATAGCTAAAACTATTCTCAGCAACAAAAGAAAGTCTGGGGGAATCAGTATCCCTGACCTCAAGCAATACTACAGAGCAATAGTGTTAAAAATTGCATGGTATTGGTACAGTGACAGGCAGGAGGATCAATGGAACAGGATTGAAGATCCAGAAATTAACCCACACACCTATGGGCACGTGATCCTCGACAAAGGAGCTGAAAACATCCAATGGAAAAAAGAGAGCCTTTTCAACAAATGGTGCTGGTTCAACTGGAGGTCAGCATGCAGAAGAATGTGAATTGATCCATCCTTGTCTCCTTGTACTAAGCTCAAATCCAAATGGATCAAGGACCTCCACATAAAGCCAGACACTCTGAAGCTAATAGAAAAGAAACTGGGGAAGACCCTTGGGGACATCAGTACAGGGAGAAAGTTTCTGAACAGAACACCAATAGCGTATGCTCTAAGAGCAAGAATTGACAAATGGGACCTCATAAAATTACAAAGTTTCTGTAAGGCAAAGGACACCATCAAGAGGACAAATCGGCAACCAACAAATTGGGAAAAGATCTTCACCAATCCTACATCAGATAGAGGGCTAATATCCAATATATATAAAGAACTCAAGAAGTTAGAATCCAGAAAACCAAACAACCCTATTAAAAAATGGGGTACAGAGTTAAACAAAGAATTCTCACGTGAAGAACTTCAGATGGTAGAGAAGCATCTTAAAAAATGCTCAACTTCATTAGTCATTAGGGAAATGCAAATCAAAACAACCCTGAGATTTCATCTTACACCAGTCAGAATGGCTAAGATTAAAAATTCAGGAGACAGCAGGTGTTGGAGAGGGTATGCAGAAAGAGGAACACTCCTCCACTGCTGGTGGGGTTGCAAATTGGTACAACCACTCTTTAAATCAGTCTGAGGGTTCCTCCGAAAATTGGGCACTTCACTTCCAGAAGATCCTGCTATACCACTCCTGGGCTTATACCCAAAAGATTCCCCAGCATGTAATAAGGATACATGTTCTACTATGTTCATAGCAGCCCTATTTATAATTGCCAGAAGTTGGAACAAACCCAGGTATTCCTCAATAGAAGAATGGATGCAAAAAATGTGGTATATCTACACAATGGAGTACTATTCAGCCATTAGAAACAATGAATTCACGAAATTCTTAGGCAAATGGATGGAGCTGGAGAACATCATACTAAGTGAGGTAACCCAGACTCAAAAGATGAATCATGGTATGCACTCACTAATAAGTGGATATTAACCTAGAAAACTGGAATACCCAAAACATAATCCACACATCAAATGAGGTACAAGAAGAACGGAGGAGTGGCCCCTTGTTCTGGAAGGACTCAGTGAAGCAGTATAGAACAAAATCAGAACAGGGAAGTGGGAAGGGTTGGGTGGGAAAACAGGGGGAGGGAAGGGGACTGATAGGACTTTCAGGGAGTGGGGGTCCAGAAAAGGGGAAATCATTTGAAATGTAAATAAATATATCAATAAATTAAAAAAAAAAAAGAATCCCAAGAACATAGGGGCTTCCCGGGGATGTGCTTATAAAAGATAAAGAGAGGGGAGATATGTTCTATGGAGGTGTGAGGTATAAGAAAAAAAAAAGAAAAAAAGAAAGTATCTGAGTATGTGTCTGTAAACATCCATACATGTGTCTGCAGAAGCGAAGAGGGCATCTGACAGGTATCCTTCCCCTGCTGGCCAAACTGGAATTCTCTGTAAGAGAGGCAAATTCTCAGTCATTGAGCAATCGTTCCAGCCATCCAGCAGTTTGTTGTCAAGATTTTTTTTCTCCTAGTTCCAGAAACCTTAAATTACTGATGTACAGTGCGAATATATCTTTTTAAGTTTTAAAAAAAAAAAAACAACTCCTGGGCATTTACCCAAATGATATTCCAACATACAAGAAGGACACATGCTCCACTATGTTCATAGCAGCCATAATTATAATAGCCAGAATCTGGAAACAAACCAGATGTTCCTCAACAGAGGAATGAAAACAGAAAATGTGATACATTTATACAATGGAGTACTGCACGGCTATTAAAAAATATGACTTCATGAAATTTTCAGGCAGATGAATGGAACTAGAAAATATCATCCTGAGTGAGATAATCCAGTCACAAAAGAACACACATGGTATGCACTCACTGATAGTGGATATTAGGCTAAAAGCTCGGAATACACATGATACTACTCACAGATCATATGAAGCACAAGAAGGAAGACCTAAGTACAGATGCTTCAGTCCTTTTTAGAAGAGGGAACAAAATACTCACTGGAGGTAGAGTGTGGGAGGGACTTGGGAGGAAGAGAGGAGGAACAAGGGGGCCAGGATCAGATATTGGAGGAGAAATAGATGAGATACAGAGGATCAGGAAATTGATCAGAGGGTTGTAGCAATGGGGAATGGGGAACTTGAGGTAGCCATCAGAACGTCCCAGATGCCAGAGAGGCAAGAGGCTCCCAGGAATCAATGAGGGTGTCATTAGATGAAATACCCAACAAAGGGGAGGGAAAACCCTTAGAGGCCATATCCAAAGGTTAGGCATGACTGCCAGGTTAGAAATGGGGTCACCCTCTTATCTCCAAATATTTTAGCCCAGAATTGTTCATGTCTAAAAGAAATGCAGGAAGAAAGTATGGAGCAGACACTAAATGAAAGGCCATCCAGTGACTCTCTCTCCTGGGAATCCATCCCATATCCAGACACCAATCCAGTCACTATTGAGGATGCCAAGAAGTGCTTGTTGACAGGCACCTGATATAGCTGTTTCCTGAGAAGCTCTGGGAGAGCTTGACAAATATAGATGCTGATGCTCACAGTCAAACATTGGACTGAGCCTGGGGACCCCAAAAGAGGAGTTGGAGAAGGGACTGAAGTAGCTGAAGTGATTTTCAACGCCATAGGAAGAACAACAATAACAAACAACCAGTATCCCCAAAGCTCCCGGGGACTAAAACGACAACTAAGGAGTACTCATGGAGAGACCCATGGCTCCAGCCGCATGTGTAGCAGAGGATGGTTTTGTTGGACATCAATGGGAAGAGAGGCCTTTGGTCCTGTGAAGGCTCGATGCCACATTGTAGGGGAATGCCAGGGCAGTGAGGTGGGAATGGGTTGGAAAGGGTGGGGGAGCCCTCATAGAAGCAAGGGGAGGGAGGCTAGGATAGGGGGTTTGGGGAGGGGAAACAGGGAAAGGAGACAGCATTTGAAATGTAAACAAATAAAATATCCAATACAAAAAGAAAAATATTTTAAAAATATGAACAAGTAGTACAAATGATAAATTCATGAATAATGTGCTCAGGGTTTAAGGAGTAATCCAAACAATGTTTTAAAATAAATATAATTCTACAAAGAATTCTTGTGCGATACTATATATACACACTGAAGTGGAATTTCTTTTCTAACCTGTATTACTTTATCTTCCTTCTATCTCATTCATTTCTTCTTTCTCTGTCTCTCTCTCTCTTTTACTCTCTCTCTCTTTGTTCTCTCTCTCAATCACTCTGTCAAACATACACACACACACAAACATATACACACACACACACACAGAAAGAGAGAGAGAGAGAGAAAGAGGGAGAGAGAGAGAGAGAGAGAGAGACTATTGTATCACAGAAAAGTCCATCATGAAAAATTATGAACTTCGAGCCACCCCTTATTGAGAAAATGGCTATCTTTGTGAAATTACAATTAGAAAAACAAATCAATCCATTTTTGATAGCTTTACCCTTTATATTGTGACTAGATAATGATCTTTGCTTATAATATGTCTCCACTAGAATTTTTATCCTTGTACTCGTAAGAGAACCTAAAGAACATAAAAAACCTCTAACAAAAATGATAAGATTGATATAGTTTGCCCCAGGACTCAGAGAATAATTATGTTCCACAAAGCAGACAGCCTGCACACAGGACAGGAGAGGAATACAATCCTTTTACTATAAAAACATTAAGAGAAACTGATCTTAAGGTTTTAAGCATACACACACTGAAAATTCAAATTGAAAATCAGAAAATAAATCTAAAAATTCATCTTAGAATATGGAAATATGAATAAATCTGTCTTGGTACTTGCAGGGCAAACACAGTATATTGTCTTTCTTTCTTATTCTTTGAATCACAAAATACAAAAGAAACCTGTGTAGTCTGTTTTAATCAATACAGGAAAACCTGTGTAGTCTGTTTTAATCAATAGAAAGAAGGACACTCCAGGCAATATTACAAGATTCTTGGACTTAAATGTTGTATATCATATGTAATATGAAATAAAGAGATGAGAAAGATATAGGGCAGACAACTGTGTTTTACATTTATACACAGACCATTGTACTGTAGACATTTTTCTGGGTTCTTCCCAGTGCTATCCACAATAATCATGTTGTGTAGCAATTTTCTTCAAATTGAAACATTTCTTCCTAGAGCAAAGTTCAGGAGTCTTGGGAAGTAAAATTAAAAAAAAAAAGAAAAGAAAGAAAGAAAGAAAAGAAAGAAAGGCAGAAAAGAAAAGAAAAAGGGAAAAAAAGCAGCAAACAGCAAGATTTACTAGGTTGGTCCTCCAGATGATAAAGTAGAAAACGTGGGTGAAAAAAAAACAACAAACAAACAAAAACCAACCAAACAAACAAACAAACAAAAACCTCCCACTCCCTGAGATACCTGAAGGAGGTTTTCTGGCCTCATAGCCTCCATTGCTAGTACTGCAGACAAGTTACAGGGTTGTTTCCATACTCGGGGTGAATAGATGATCATGTCTTGTTTCCTCAGAAAAGGCTTTACACAACATCCATTACAATTCTCAGTAAACAGTTGATAATTGAAATCATACTTCCATGAAAGGTGTACAGTTTCATTTTGATTTGCATTTGCAGGCATTCCATATTCATTTTCTTTCTTTCATCTTACTTGCTAACTACAATAATAAAAACATCTCTCTTTCCTTTCATGATTCCTTCACCTTGACGGAGACCCCTGCATGACCTGGATTCCCTCCTGGACCATAGACTAGGCACAAACCACATCCACACGCAAGTTTTCATGGAGAGATGTTGTAAACTAATCTTCCTGGCAGCTTTCTGACTCTGGCTGAGAAACAACAGCCAATGACTTTGTAGGTGTGCTTTTGAAGACTAGAAAAGGGGGAGTTCTGTGTTAGAATTGGTGAGGATGTCGTGGTACTTTGAGCCAATTGTTAATTAGGTGAACATACTGGGATGGCTTTTGATTGCTGAATTTCAACAGTTTGATAGCTGTACCTTGTTATTCAGCCTCAGGAGGAGGAAGTGGACAAATAAGGGAATAAACCTTGGTGCATAGCTTGAGGAATTTAAAGTATTGTAAGGGTTTGTAGTAAGGCAGAAGGAATGGGGATGCAGGGCTAAGGCCTGCCAGAGCCGTGTATACCAGGCCTGGGCCAGCTAGGGTCCCATTACCCTTACTCAACTGTTCTCCACCCTGCCTGCAAATGACCATTCACTGTATTTAATATACACATTCAAACAGGCTCTCTCCTCTGAAGAGAGGAAATTAGGGTTGGGTTAAGATTGCTGCCTGTGAGCTCCATGTTCTCCACTGTTGAGAGAATTCACCATAGAGGTTATCATGTAGGAATTATTAAATGTCGAGATTGGTAGACTTTTTCTTGCCAAATGGAAGAAGTGAAGAAAAACTCTAGTATATGCAACCTAGTGGATGCCAATATCCACTAAAATTTGGGAGCGTTTGGAATCATGTATAACCAGAAAAGATCATGTAACCTCTCTATTTGGCTACCTCTTTCTCTGACAGAAGCACGAGGGCAAGGAAATTTGTAAGGTTCTGTCACCAGCTTCTAACTGGGCATCTGTTATCAGGGATGATGCTGAAACCACAGTTATATTTTCTGCCTGAAAGTTATTAATTCTATTGTTATTTTTTCATGGTCTTTGTGAGAGATGACACAATTTTGCCTCATCTCAGGTTTTATTATGCTTATGTGAACATTTGTATTTATCCATGTCTTCTTCAACCCATGGCTACAATGCATGTAGCAAATCAAGAGGTTTGCCATTTTGCTCTTCACCACAGACCCCATATTCTCCAGAAACTCATTTCTTCCAGCCTTATTGTTTTACATAGAGCCAGGGTTTTGTTTATACTATCCTGATTCTTGCTCTAAAAATTTTCCATGTGAAGAGAGGTCAGAAAATAACATATAAATTTACTAGACACATCATTAGATACAGACACAGACTCATCATTAGATACAGACATACTGTTCTACATTTGAAAAAGAAAAGCAGATGTGTAAAGTTCTTTATTAGGTTTTTTAATAATATTTCCACTTATATTACTATATTCTTTGGTCCATAATGCTATGTGTTAATACAAGATATTACTATAAAACTCTACAAATTGTAGTACAATTATTTTTGTACATAAAACATATAGTCAGGAACATTTTCCCTATATTCAAAAAAGAAATATGTACTGAAATAAATGCATAAATAATTTTGTTTCAATATAAGAAGCCTACCATTTAAATATCTTGCTTGACTTCCTGAACTGTGTATTTGTATGTCCCAAATGCAGCTTTTTGTTTTTCATAAGGCTTTCCATTCCAATAAGAACAGCTGGTGAAACCCACAGCACCATCCTAAATTTCAATTAGAAGCCATTGGTGTAATGCTATTTTCAGGATCATTTACTTGGCTATTAAATAAACTCCTTTTGTTAGAGCTGCATTCTTACTTTGCTACTCTATTCAGTTAAGAGAAGTGTCTTCTTAGCCCTGAAAAGTGAGTTTACGTGCAATGTGTTTAGTAAACTAACTTGATCAACACAAAATGTTAATGTGTTGATTTTGGTTTTGCTACCAATTAAAGGCCAGTCACAGGTTTTGTATTTATCATTTTTGTTTGCTTTATGGAACTTTTAGGGAGGGATTTGATTTATTTTACTTTTTGTTTTAAGAAAGGGTTTTCATTGAGATTTTTACCAGACTTCAATCATCACACACATTATTGTCAACTCAAGTAAACAAAATCAATTTACAAAGGAAGTCACTAAAGAATGTAATAATTAGAAGATACCGAGAATTCATACCAACTGGCAACACTTCAAGGGGACAGAGAACACACTAGAAGAAAAGCTTTTAATTTTCAAGGGGGGGTTCCTTTTTAACTAGTGAAATACTCCTTTGAAACTTGAAGTTATACTTGCAAGTCTGTGGGAACGACTTCTTCAGTAAATCACTTACTTGCCTTTCAAGCACAGGACCTATATATGGCCATGAGAACACATACAAAATGTCAGCTTGGTGCTAAGTATCTGCAATTCCAGTGGCAGTGGGGGCATCCCTGGGGTTTACTGTATTCTGTAGAACTACAGATAAATAAACACTATCTCAATGGAGGTAGAAGGCATTCCTAGGGATGTCAGAGTTGTCCTCTAACCTTCATATATGCACATGTATAAAGAAAACTGCATATACATGTACACACACATGTAAAAATTAAAAAAGAAACTATATCCATAGGTGTGTATATATTACACATGTATATATAAAGTAATTTTTATCATACTTGAAAACAATAAGAACATTCACACATAAATCCTCCCCAAATATAATTTTTCATTTTCCAAGATTGTAAGACATGGGATTTTTTTCAGACATGGTTGGAATTAAGCTATAATTAATAATGTGGCACTATGAAAAAGCAATTTAATAAGGGATTCTAATTAGCATCATATACATATATGACTTATTTGAAAATATACTCTTCTTTCATATATTATATCCTACATGCAGTTTCCTCTCCCTACTTCCCTGCCAATCTCCTCCCTTCCCCACCCATCTACTCCTCTTCCATTTCTCTTCAGAAAAGGGCAGACTTCCCATAGATGTCAACCAAACAGTGCATTTGAAATTGTGAAGCTATTATTTTAAATTGAAACATACTCCAAAAAGTTACATTGTGGAGTTATTCTAACATCCATTACATAAATAAAATTAGAAACACAATATTATCTTGTTCTTTGAATACCGAATATACAAGAAAAAATTCCCTTAATCGCTGTCAAGTTTAAGTAACAATTCTAAACTCTCAAAACAAAATTTTCTCTTTCTAAAAGTAATTTGAAACAATGTAACAAATACTGATTGCTTCTTGAACTAGCCAGCATAGCTACTTTCATATTAAATGTCACACAAACTTTATTTTGAATAATTCCATAGAATTTCTCTCTGTAAACCATGGATTTCAAAGATTGTCGTGTTTGTGTGTGTGTGTGTGTGTGTGTGTGTGTGTGTGTGTGAGAGAGAGAGAGAGAGAGAGAGAGAGAGAGAGAGAGAGAGAGCGCATGCACATGGAGGTCAGAATACAATTGCTGGGGTCATCCTTAGAAATACCATCCACCTCTTTTATCAGGGTTTCTCACTGACATGAAACTCAACATTAGACTAGCTAACTGGCCAGGAGTACCAGAGATCCTACTCTGTCCACTTGCCCAGTGACAGGATAATAATCATGGCCACTATACCTGGCATTTGACACCACTTTTGGAGATTAAGTCAAACACTTTACATATTTAACTTGCCTTCTAACCCCAGTAATACAGTTGATGTATTGTTCACAAATACTTTTCACTTTTTTTTTTTTTTTTTTTTTTGGTTTTCAGCCTAACTTTTAAAAGCTGAGCCATTTTTCCAGCCCATGAATATTTGCCTAAATTATTGATGCTTAATGATTTAAGTTGTAATATTTTTTACCGTAGGCTTATATTTTTCAAATCCTACTTTAATACGTGTACTTAATTTCTTTAACCTCCCTTCTAGCCCACCACTTACCAGAGGTAGCAGAAAGGCAAGGTTGATAGAGCAAAGGAGGATGTACACCTTATTCAAAATGGTTTTTTGGGGTAAATCCAGTTTACCTTGTCAGGATATCAGCAGTTCAGCTCACAGAAATCAGCAGTAGTAGTTTCATCCACTAGCAAATACCTTTCATGAATTAGCAAGTGTAGTTTTATCCAGAAGAACCTGAGAGGCTCTGCCATTAGGTTCCAGTGGGTGGAAGGGTCGGGAAGTCTCCAAAATATCCCAGAAAGTTCTTTGGTGCAATTCTCTCTTAAGTAGAAACAACAAACAATTGTCAGCAAAGAAAGCAAGGGTAACTAAAGTGTCATCATCAGCGAAGAACTACAGAGTCAGCAAAGCCAGAAAGCTCTATGTATCTCCTTCAATACTAACTATACTAAAAGAATGAAACCATACTAAAGAATAAAACAAGTTTTCTATCCTTCAGAAGGTATTTACTGCCTATTATTCTTCATCTAGGGCATGAGTCTTGCAAAATTGTCTTCCAGGTGTTTTGGAGTATGATCCTTGAAAGCCTTCTGCTGGTAACCATATTGTTGTACATTTGTGAATATAATAAGATTTTTCTGTCAAAACAGTCGCTCAGCAATCATGCCTATCATTAACCTGTTTCAGTCTTTCTCTATCCTCTTCTGGAATGACCTCTGAGCTTCAAACTTAGAACTTAAGTTATTGATGAGCACTCAGAACTGAGAAACCCTGACCCTTATTCTCTGCATTTTGAAGGGCTGTGACCTTTTTGTTTTTAAATTCAATAATTGAATAGTATATTTGTAATATTTTAAATCTATTGTTTTAATTATAAACTTGTTTTATTATCTATTCTTCTGTTGATGGATAACTACGTTTTATTATGTCTTTTTCCGGGTATGAATAGAGTAACAATAAACATGGATATGCATGTATCAACATATAGGTTATAGAATCACTTAGCTACATGTTCAGGATTGGTATAGCTGGATCTTATAGTAATTCTATTTTTACTTTTTTGAAAAATCTGTATGTAGCTGCCAGCAGCTACTTCAAACTGGGTCCCTGGAAGAGAAGCTGAGGATAGATGTGGGGGGCAGTGAAAAGAACAAAGGCCAGGACAACCTAATTGATGATCAAGGCCCCAAGTTTAATGGAAGTCTGACAAGGTTTGGGCAAGTTCCTGCAAGAGTTCCAGGGAAGTGGTCAGGCTGTTCCTTGGGTGTTGGCTCAACTGCTCAGACAGCTGGGCGGGTTACCTGCTTAATTACGGAATTCGTAGACCTGGAGGAACAATAAACTTCACCTTCACTTTGAGCACTCCACCCTAGGTCAAGCAGGATCCTGAATAGCACAGGAATCCCTACTCAACAAAGGCTGGGAGAAGAAGTTCACCTCCATCAATGTCGAGTTCCTACCAAGTGGCATGACATCCAATATGGTGTCTGTACATCTGTATACTGATTGCCATGGTGACAGAGACTGTCAGATGTAGAATGAAGTTTCTTGGATCTGAGTTGAGACCCTCAATTACCTCTGTGGTAAGGGTGAATATTTAAAAGGCAACTAGAAACATATTAATTTACATTCTCCACTAGAGGCTATGCCCTCTCAAATCATGGCTTTTGGGCTAGGTTTTAAACTCTATTAATATACATCACTCCTTTGGCCTTTAATATCAGAACTCAGGATGCCAAGGCTGTGAGTCCAAGTGCAGCCTCGTCTCTAGAGCAAGTTTCTGGTCAGCAAAAACTATATAATGAGGCCTTTTCTCAAAGCCAACAAATGAAATGTTTCTTGTCCATTTCCACTATTTTGCCAATTGTAAAATTCTCTTAATAACTAAACATTTTCCAGGCACTTACTTTCTGAATTAGTATAATCTGGATGATCTATTTTCACTCTTCATAACCTCTTTCCCCTTTGTGCTAAGTGTAAATTTTCTAATAGCCTAGTATGATCAAGTTATGCTCATATTTGTAAAGCCCTCAATGACTTGAAACAAGTTTCATGATATTATTTACCATTTGAATCACACATATTTGTATACATCTGATCTCATTAAAATGTAAGGCCCCCAAAACCGAGGGTGCCCCAGCACCCCACACCCCGGAAGGCGACACCCAAATCACTCGCGAGAAATGGTCTTAATGCAATAGCATGAGGATTTCTTTATTTCCCGAATTCTGGGTTCCACAGCCATACCCCATGCAGGGGTAGAGGACTGAGGACCCCGTCCATGCAACTGAAGTCAGGGTATTTAAAGGGGAAAAAATCACAAGACAAGGGTTGGAGGCAACAATTCACAAGGCAAGGCGTGGAGGACAAAACACGCATGGAATGGGGAAGTACAGAATGAGGAAGTAAGGAAGGTTAGAGATTATCTGGAGTAAACGTCCTTGGGGCATTGTACAGTTAAACATTGGAACTAGAACAGGGTGGGCTATCTTTCTCAAGCTGAAAGCAGAAAAACAAGTTACTCTGTGATGGGCTAGTTGCTTAGAGGTCTAAAAACATTGAGTTGGGGGGGGTCTCTTATTCCCCACTCCTCTTGATAATAGTTCTAATCTTAGAACTATAGAACTAAATCTCTGACTCTATATATTCTGGATTGTCCTGCCCTAATTTCTGATATTGTTGGCGTAGCATAAGAATCTGCACAGCACTTATACGTTTCCCTAATAAAAGCTATTAACCGGTTAGTCACACAGGTTCCAATTGTAAGCAAAAGGAGTAAAATTACAAAGGGTCTCATCAAAGCAGAAAGCAGGGTGGTCAAGAGTACAAGATAAGGGCTTTTCCACCGAGACTCAAGATTTTCTGCGCGGTGGCTCTAACATAGACCGAATCTCCAAATTGGAAGCGATGTGGAACTTCTCTTGAGTAGGCCTCCCGGAGCTGCTTCCACACTTGCTGTCTCACCCACTCGAGGGCCTTGAGCCTAGAGAACAGAAGCCTGAAGCAAAAAGGGTAGGAGAGCTATCTAATCATTAATACCAGTCTCTGTGGTCAATTTGGTGAGGGTTTCTTTCATCAGGGTTCCAGCAACAGTTCCTGAAGCCTTCTTATACAGATCCAGTCACCTATCTGGAAGCAGCGAAGAGTCTCTGGCATGCCTGGAGCATTTAAGGCAAATCATATATAGTGGGACACATCCTGGGAGGGCCCCATGGACACCAAAGGAGTTGGGGTATCAAAGAGGATCTCTAGGGGGGTCAGGTTAAAATGGTAGGGGCTCTTCAGAAACAAGGGGAGAGGCACCACCCAGCCTGAGCCAGTCTCCAAGGTCAATTTAGTTAAGGTCTCTCATAGCATTTTGTTTATTCTCTCTACCTGCCTTGAGCCCTGGGGACAGTACATCCAATAATGTTTCCAATTAGTCCCCAATATCTCTGTCAATTTCTGACTTACCTTAGAAACAAAAACAGAACCATTATCTGATCCAATTACCTTGGGTACTCTGAAACTTGGGAAAATTTCTTCTAACCTTGGCAGCTGTTTCCTTCTTCAACCCATCTAGAGCAAAGTATCTATACATGCTGGGAGATATTTTATAACCATATTCTCCTGCCTTTTTATAAAATCTCTTAATATATTCCAGGCTGTTTTCTTCTAGGTCTTTTGCTCTGTTTACACTTTACTACATAAGCATTTACTTGCTGGCATATCTTACACTGTCCTATTATCTCTCTAGCCTAAAATATGAGTCATAAATATATACGTTTAGTCCCCTAACTGCCAGGACAGTTTTTTTTTAATCCCCTAAATAAGTCCATCTGTGCATTTGGCCTAGTGAGTCCTTGGCTTAATTTCTGGGGAGTATAGTTCTCCCTTCTTGTGTGCACCCTCTCTTGGTAATAGTTGGTAGGGTGGCTAGCAATCTCAGTCCTTTTTTAAGTGAGGCTGTTCCTTAATTTTGTCCCATTTCCCAATGGGTGTCTCTTACAGACCCATAATCAGTATAGGCTCCTGCATATCCATTCCTGGAGCCACTTGCTCTGCCTGGCTATTGCCCATTGATTCTTTTCCCTTTGCACGTCCTGGGCAGTGAATACTCACAGTGGCTGACTTCATTAGGACATCTAAGAGGTCCTGTTGGTTTCCTCTAATGTGAGCAGTCCTCTTGGCATATATCCCTGTGGACATGGGCTGTGGCAAAGGCATACCTGTTATCTGTGTGGATGTTGATTTTCTTGCTGGTTCCAAGTTTCAAGGTCTTGGTGAGGGCAACGAGCTCCACTTTCTGCATTGACATGACAGGGGTAAAGATTCTTCTACCCAGATGACATTTGTGCCGTCCACCATAGCAGCACCTGCTTCCATCATGGAGAAAACTGCTCCAGTCTGTAGCAACTTTCAGCAGGGGTCAGTCTCTCTTTTGGGGCAAGTAAACTGCAGCCCGTTGGGCAGGAAGCATATCTGCCCCCCTCTCCCCATTTTGGAGAATATGTCTTACTCTAATAGAGAGTAGGAACAGTCTGGGGTGACCCTAAATGGATGGGCTACCCATCCCATCCCTAGGTCTGCTGTTCTTCGGATAATCCATGAATACATTTTGGTGCCAGGGGCTTCTCAGATCCAAGATCTTTTCTTGGAAACAGCACCATTGGTTTTGAAGACCGAATGTTGAGCCCCTGTGTCCACCAAGAACTGAGTGGGTTTCTCTTTCACTCCCTCAGTTATCCTGGGTTGGGAGAGGTGGTCAGAAAACCCATCACCCCTAGTCGCTGTCTTCGCCCAGGGCTAACACCTGGGTTTGCCATTTGGGGGCACTTTTCCCAAGACCTGGGAATTCCTGCTCCCGACTTCTATTTCGTCGGGTACACTCTGGCTCAGTGGCCTCTTTCTTTATAGTATGCACATTGGTCCTTTTCTGTTTCCCTTTTCTGCTTTTTTTTAACTATTATATCCAGGATTCTCTGTAGCTTCCTTGCTTCTCTGTCATTTTCTTTCTTTTTCTCCGTTTCTTCTCCTCCTCTGTCTCCCTGGCTCAGCAAATTATTAAATCTCTCTACAGACTTTCTCAATAACCTACACTACTAAATCCTTCTACAGACCTTCTCAGCAACCTGCACCAAATCCCTCTAGCCTCTGAAGCTCTTTCCTGATATCTCTACTAGCACTGTCTATAAGAGCCATTGTCATAGTAGCTTTATATTCCAAGCCCTTGGATTCATAGCATGTATACTGGCAGAATTCCTCTATGAGCTGCTCTAAAAAAAAGCTGCAGGTGACTGATCTAGTCTCTGCTTAACCTTACATAGCTTGGTCAAATTCATGGGCTGTCATGCCCTCGAGACCTGCCAATGGAGTCTGGTGTTGGTCTGTCAGATGTCTCTTACCTTTTGTCTGAGGGTAATCTTTTTGGCTCCCTGTATTACAAATAAAACCGTCTCAAAGAAATTAGTCTCTTGGGAAATATACCCTTAGTGAGAGAGCTACGATGGTATCAGGATAGGTGGTCTCAGGTCCTCTCTAAATATCAATTGAGCATAATTATTACCATCTTGTAAACTATAAAGTATAAGATAGACATAACACATAGTTTATAATCCCTGTCAATTAAACAGAACCCTTTTCATCTGTATTATATTAAAAGACTGTCAGAATTAACACTTAATGTTGCATTCCATAGCCTGCCACTACTATGAACTGGGTTGCTAGAACTTTAATGTCAGTCAGAACTTTTAGCAGTTTGGGCACGCCCTTCCCCCCAGACCCTAGACTGAGTTCCAGTGACGTCATCTTTGACTCTAAGGCTGGGTGGGTCACCTGCTTAATTCAGGAATTTGTAGACCAAGAAGAACAATGAACTCAACCTTCATTGAGCTTCTCCACCCTAGGTGGAGCAGGATCCTGACTAGCACAGGAATCCATGCTCAACAAAGGCTGGGAGAAGTTCACCTTGACCAATGTCAAGTACACTCTTAGCACTCCACCCTAGGATAAAAATTTTTACTGTAACCTTCTTCCCTATTATGCCCTAAAGTCAGATTTCTGCCCAAAGCCAGGGATTATCCTAGCTTTAAATTTTATGTCACCTGAAAATTATTTAAATTTATATCAGCTTTCTCAGGATTAAACAGCTTGGGCTGTCTATGAGTCTTCAATACCATCAGAAATCTAAGAGTGACCAATATTAACTGAAAATATAGAGAAAGCTTAACATAGCTTTTAAGACTTAAACATCATTTACTATGGATTTTTGATGTTTTGAAATCCAACTATCTATGTAATGTGGACTGTTGTCTATTAAACTATCTTCAGCTATTTCTGATTAAAATCTAGAAAACACCCTAACAATAAACTCAGAACCTTATATTTATATTTAGCCCTAAACTCATAGACTTAAACACATCTCAGATCAGTAATAACAAAGAACTGGGTGTAGATCCTGTACTTTCAAATTTAATATTTATACCAATGAAAGCCTTGATTTTGTATCAAAATAAAACCTGTATCAAATAAGAACTTATGCATTGAACTTAATAACAATTATAAAAGCTTTAGTATCATAAAGACAGATTTTTTTCACTTAATATTTTAGAATCTAGTCTCCTGGAGGCCTCCCTTATTTTGACCTTTCTCCCAGAGGAGCAAAATAACCACAAAGTTTAACATCACATCAATCATAACAATTTGAACAAGTTAAAATAAAAGAAATAAACCATTTGTACCGACTTAAACCCAAAATTCTAGCAGCTGCCACATTGCATGTCTTGTCAAGACTTATTTTCCCCACCAGGGGGCGTCAGAGTCCAAGTATTTTGTCTCTCCTTTTGTTCTAAGTTGGCGTGCTTGAGTCACATGACCTGATTTTGGTGCCACAGACAGAGTTGCTTTTCAGTCAAAGTCAAAATAATATCGTCCGTCTAAGTCCTAGAACACAAAACACAATACAAAACAACACCACATAGACAGCCTGACCCTGCCACCATCAGGCCTCTAGATTCAAGAATACAGAGCAAAGCCGGGCATGGTGGCGCACGCCTGTAATCCCAGCACTTGGGAGGCAGAGGCAGGTGGATTTCTGAGTTCGAGGCCAGCCTGGTCTACAGAGTGAGTTCCAGGACACCCAGGACTACACAGAGAAACCCTGTCTCAAAAAACAAAAAAACAAAAACAACAACAACAACAAAAAGAACACAGAGCAAGGAAAATCAGGCAAATTCGCCCTAGAGGACACCAGATACCAGATTCCAGCAGAACATGGCTTCAGCCATTACTGACTTGCTGTTTACAGATGGAGGAGAGCCTTATTCAGCTCTCCTGGGTCTAAAGCTTCCTCTAGACCCCCACGGTCTCAACTCTAGCCACAGCCAGTAGAACACACTGCACCAGGCAGACTCTCCAAGCCTCCAGAAGCTTATAAGCAAAAACAAAAAGCTTTCAGACACAGTGAGACAGACAGAAAACAAACCCGCAGTGCCGTCTAATGGTCAAACAGTAGATAAAGACACACAAAACTAACAAGTGTTCCAAACACACTCGTCCGCGTCTGCACTTAAACAAACAGCTGCCAAACGCAACCTCGGACCCCATGGGATTCCACATATACTTTTTTTTTCAGTAGAAGGAGCACTCTGTCCCCTTCATTCCAAAACACCACAATCAGGCTCACCTGACTGTTTCACACCCTCGAAAGCGTCCTTTGGGGGTTACAGCCTGTGGCCCTAGGGCATCCCCTTCTACTGCCACTGGGTTCTTACGACCCACAGTGGCAGCTGTGAACTAACCATGGAACAGGATTCCACTTCTGCTCTGTTAATCCAACAAACAGAAACCAAGGCACATACACAGCAGCGCTGCACTTGAAACACTCAGGACACTTAGAACAAGAACATTACAAAAACATTGCCGGCACACACACATTCCAGAGGGATCCCCTTTACCTCCGAGTTGGTTCTTGAGTGTAAAGGGAAATCGCACTTCCCAGCCCATGCACCAAAAAATGTAAGACCCCAAAAACTGAGGGTGCCCCAGCACCCCACACCCTGGAAGGCGACACCCAAATCACTCACGAGAAATGGTCTCGATACAATAGCATGAGGATTTCTTTATTTCCAGAATTCTGGGTTCCACAGCCATACCCCATGCAGGGGTGAGGACTGAGGACCCCCGTGCAACTGAAGTCAGGGGTATTTAAAGGGGAAAAATCACAAGACAAGGGTTGGAGGCCACAATTCACAAGGCAAGGGGTGGAGGACAAAACATGCATGGAATGGGGAAGTACAGAATGAGGAAGTAAGGAAGGTTAGAGATTATCTGGAACAAATGTCCTTGGGGCATTGTATAGTTAAACATTGGATCTAGAACTGGGTAGGCTATCTTTCTCAAGCTGAAAGCAGAAAAACAAGTTACTCTGTGATGGGCTAGTTGCTTAGAGGTGTAAAAACATTGAATTGGGGGTCTCTCAGGACCTTATTAGAAATGTTGATGTACTCTGATGTGATGATTCATGCCACCATAGTCTATACTTTGTCACCTTCCTAAGCCAACTCTTAACATACTCTCTTCATGTTTAATTCTGTTGAAAGTCCATTGTTCCTTAATGATTATGTGTAACACACACAGACATACATGGATTGATTCCTACCACACAGTCACATCTAACTTAAATGTGTTCCTTTTATGATTTAATATTTGCTTGACTCTCACCCTCACATTAATTTTACATTTCATGCTGACCTGGAAAGTCCATCAGGTGGGTGTGTTATGTGCACTGTCTCCATTTCCTAAAGATGACATCCCCAAAGACATGCAAAAGTCTTTATTCATTTTTTTTTAACATTCTCAATACTAGTATCTAGGTCTGTCATGTTTACAGATTTCTTTATCTCTTTTCAAGGACAGTAAACATTATATCTTTATTTTCATAGGCTTGTGTTATATTAGATTTGTCATGCTGCGCAACTCAAACCTTTTTTCTTGCCTCCAAAGAATTTAAATATGAAATTTTAATTTCTATATTAAATAAAAATACATTTCAAAGTACTGTTATCAGAAATGTAACTTTAAGTAACATTGATGATTTTCATTAAAAGAAGGAACTTTTACATAATTCTTAAACTTTTCTGGTTTGCTTCCCTTGGAACTACCATAATATATTTCTTTCTTACTCTACATCTTTCTAGAGATGTGAAAGCAGGAAATTCAATATTTTTCTAATTAAATATTTATTCCTGGATTTATTATTTATGAATTTTACCCACTTATATGCATTGGTTAAAATCAAATAGAGGAATTAAATCTTCAAAACTCTCATCTACCCAAAATTCTCACATTCAAACTCTATGTTAATGAAACTACTGCATCCAGCATTTCAGAAGAGAGTTAAGACAGAGATGCAGAGATTTCAGAATCTATTTCTTAAAGTGTATCACTTAAATAAAATTTAACTCTCCACATAAACAAACTATTTGCAATCTTCTTAATTGTGTCCACTAACTTTATTAGTATTAATGATTTGCCAGGGTACATAAGAATTTTCTCTTTCACATGTAATTTACAAAGACCATATTTGATATAGGCACTGTGTATTTTACTGAATCAGAAACTAAGTCAGAGAACTCAAAAATATATGTTAGAAGACAGATTAAGGTCTTCTAGTATTCATTATTTCAATCCAGGTCAAATTTTTACAAGACTTCCATGAAAGTATTGTTTGCTGTGTAATATGTATTTGTAATTAGCAATACAACATGTAGAATGTGTTTAAAGCAACAGCAACAGAAAAATTATCCCTGATTTATTAATCTTGCATATATGAACATGTCTTAATGTTTTGTTTGGAGTTGTATATTTCAATAATAAATCATTTTATGGTCACAGATGTTATTATAGATATATAATTTAAAAGCTGTGTAAATATTTATGTATAATGAGTTCTCCCCAACTGAATTGCCCAAGGAGATTTTTATAATGTGATTTGAACCTTTAAAAGAGAAGACATACGTCAATTCAATTTCTGGCCAGATGAACTTGTAAAAATAATGCAATGCTATATTCACAATTTCCCATACACTTTCTGCTTTATCTGTAGTTACTCCTGATGTTACCACACACTAGAAGTCACAATGACTAATGCAGCCAGATGTAACTAATGGCAACTTAATGCCCAGGCCTGAGAAATTAGAGATGTGGTGCTGTCCTAATCATTTAATGTGAGGACTTACTGCAAAATGAACAGCATTCTCCTCGTTGTATATTAATAGACCACTACATCTATTTACTCATTTATTTTACTGTATGAGTTTTGAACCTACTTCTTCCATGTATGACAAGAAGAAAAGGAACTAAACTAAATGAATTAAACTCCACCTCCATAGATTCATTTTTAAGAATACAACTCCTTTTTCTGAGTACATTTTCAATAGTTAAATAATAACTATTTTATTATTCCATTTTCTTATGCACTGAAATAAATTACTAGAGGAATGTCTCCATGGTTATGATTATTGCTGCTTTTGCAGAGGCCCAGGATTTCGTTCCTATCAACAACATAGAAGTTAACTAACCATCTGTGAGTCAAGTACCAAGGGTTCCCAATGCCTGTTTTTGGCCTCTACATGCATGCACAATACTCATTCACATAAAATTAAAAGGTAAAAAAAACAGGATAGTTAAAAATAGAACTGTATTAAAAATATTGTTTCACAGTCATTTAATTATCTTAATATAGTACATATCCAATCAAATAATTTTAAATGTATATTAAAATATAATATTTTGGCATGTTAATTATTAATAAAGTGCATTCCTTTAGAGTTAACATATATTAATATGTATTCATATATTTTCAGAGTCGTTTTTCGCATAGATGCATTGTGTTATTGCTTTTCTGGTAATTTTTGAGAAAACTTTGTTTTTGTGGTTTGCTTTTGTTTTGTTTTGTTTTTGAGACAGGGTCTTCCTAGTTTCAGTCTATCTCTGGCTCTTATGGAACTTACTATATAGACCAGGCTAGCCTCACACTCATACAAATCTGTCTGCTTCTTTCTCCAAAATGATGTTATTAAAGGTTTGTGTCAATATACCTGGCTGAGAAAGGTTTTCATATTATAGACTTCGTTACTCCAAACTCAAGGAACCCAGAGTTAGGTATGGCTGATGACTTTGGTTCAGTTTTGCCTTTATCATTACCTATCTTATGCCTAGTGATTATCATCCTGTAGTGGATATTGATCTAACATGCTCTAATTTTCCTTGGCATGTAGGACAGTTTGAAGTTATGTTAGAGCACACTATGAAATATGGCAATGCTGTTTTTCCCCCTTATTTTGGAAATTTTCTTTATTTAAATTTCAAATGTTGTCCCCTTTCATGGTATCCTCCCAGAATCTCTGTTACATCTTCCGTCCCCCTGCTTCTATGAGAGTGTTACCCCACCCACCCTCCCACTCCTGCCTCCCTGCCCTCAATTCCCATACTCTGGAGCATAAAGCCTTTACAGGACCAAAGTAATCTTCTCCCACTGATGCCCAACAAGGCTATCCTTGGCTACATATGCAAATGGAGACATGGGTCACCCCCCATGTGTACTCTTTTGTGTGTGGTTTAATCCCTGGGAGCTCTGAGGGTTGACCTCTGATGGAGGTCTGGTTAGTTGATATTGTTCTTCCTATGGGGTTGCAAACTCCTTTAGCTCCTTCAGTCCTTTCTCTAACTTCTCCATTAGAGGCCCTGTGTTCACCAATGTTGGCTGCAAGTATACACCTCTGTGCTTGTCAGGTACTGGCAGAGACTCTCAGGAGACAGCTATAACAGGCTCCTGTCAGCATGCAATTCTTGGCATCCACATAGTGTCTGGGGTTGGTGACTATTTATCAGAGGGATACACGGGTGGGGCAGTCTCTGATTGGCCTTTCCTCAGTCTCTGCTCCACACTTTGTCTCTGTATTTGTTCCCATGAGCATTTTGTTCCCCCTTCTAAGAAGGACTGAAGCATCCAAACTTTGGTCTTCCTTCTTGAACTTCATGTGGTCTGTGAATTGTATTTTGGGTATTCTGAGCTTCCAAACTAATATCCACTTATTAGTGAGTACATACCATGTGTGTTCTATTGTGATTGAGTTACCTCACTCAGGATGATATTTTCTAGTTCTATCCATTTGCCTGCAAATTCCATAAAGTCATTGTTTTTAATAGCTTAGTAGTACTCCATTGTGTATACGTAGCACATTTTCTATATCTATTCCTCTGGGGAGGAACATCAGGTTCTTGCCAGCTTCCATGTATTATAAATAAGGCTGCTATGAACATAGTGGAACATGTGTCCTTATTACATGTTGGAGCATCTCCTGGGTATATGCCAAGGATTGGTATAGCTGGGTCATCAGGCAGTACTATGTCCAATTTTCAGAGGAACCACCAGACTGGTAATGCTTTTTAAAAAGTTGTGCCTTTCCGTCACTTCCGAAAGATCCTGCTATACCACTCCTGTGCATATACCCAGAGGATTCCCCAGCATGCAATAAGGACACATGCTCCACTATGTTCATAGCAGCCCTATCTATAATAGCCAGAAACTGGAAAGAACCCAGGTATCCCTCAACAGAAGAAAGGATGCAAAAAAAATGTGGTATATATACACAATGGAGTCCTATTCAGCCATTAGAAACAATGAATTCATGAAATTCTTAGGCAAATGGATGAAGCTGGAGAACATCATACTAAGTGAGGTAACCCAGTCTCAAAAGATCAATCATGGTATGCACTCACTAATAAATGGATATTAGCCTGGAAAACTGGAATACCCAAAACATAATCCACACATCAAATGAGGTACAAGAGGAATGGAGGAGTAGCCCCTGGTTCTGGAAAGACTCAGTGTAGTAGTATAAGGCAAAACCAGAATAGGGAAGTGGGAAGGGGTGGGTGGGAGAACAGGGGGAGGGAAGGGGTCTTTTGTGACTTTCAGGGAGTGGGGGACCAGAAAAGGGGAAATCATTTGAAATGTAAATAAAAAATATATCGATTAAAATAAAAGAAAAAAAAGAAAAAAAAAGGAAAAAAAGTTGTGCCTTTTAAATATTTCTTTTTCTTTGAACTCGAAGACAAGGTCATTGATACTGGCACATTCATAAAATGGACAGTCTTAGTGTCTGAGTGCTAATGGGAAAATCTGACAGAGACCCCTTAACAGTATGGTTATCAGTGGGGAAACTACATACCACTGTGCTTATTCCTTCTGTAAATAATGCTTATTTGTTACTTCAGAGTACTCCAGGTTTATCCACTCACACACTCACACAGACACACAGAGCGAGACAGACAGACAGAGACAGAGACAGAGAGACAGAGAGAGATAGAGAGATAGACAGAGAGACAGAAAGGCAGAGAGATAAACACAGACTCTTCAATACTGAAGTGCATTTAATCAAAGAAAATGAACCAGGTATGTTTTCTGAGATAAAGAATACATGATTAAGGTAAATGATAAAAAGAATTCTAGTGTTATAGTGTAAAATATAGGTGATATAAAGTTAACAGCATAAACATTAGTATATATATATATATACACATATATATATATTTACAACCTT
This sequence comes from Apodemus sylvaticus, assembly GCF_947179515.1. Classification (NCBI taxonomy): domain Eukaryota; kingdom Metazoa; phylum Chordata; class Mammalia; order Rodentia; family Muridae; genus Apodemus; species Apodemus sylvaticus. The sequence goes on from NC_067479.1 coordinate 11,928,649, forward strand.
AATTAACATGAGCAATGTATATGTACGATTTTAAGCTTTTCTATTATATATAAGATATAAAGTTTAAAATCTTTAACAAATATTTTAAGATACCTAAAGTATAATACAAATTGTTTATGATTTGTCTTGCGATTTTTCAATAATGAATAATGCAAATATCCAAAAACCTAAAAAGAATACAACTAATTTTTAGCAGAGATGATTTCCAAGTGAATTCTTTTGGCAGTCAACAGTTCAAAATAGGACAGTTAATTGGGGGTCAGAGGAGATGGTACAAAGAGTAACATTTAGCTGGCAGAGTGGGAGGTTCTGAGTTCAGAGTAATAGAACCAACCCAGAGTCAGGATAGGAAGTACTCGTCTACATTCCCAGTGGTTCTATACTGAAATTGAAGATGGAAACAAAGCACCAAAAAGCTTATAGTCCAGTTACCCTTGCATATGTGCTTATGGGCCTCTAAAAGAGATATCCAAGTCAAATAGAAGGCAAAATTTCAGCATTGTGTCTAATTAATATAAAACTACAGAGTATAGTTTGTGGTAGGAAAGACTTGGTGCTGAACAGTGAGCCACACTACATAGGGTCAGGATGGCCACAGAACACGGGGTGCTTATAACTTTCACTGCTTTTCAGACTAGGATCCCAGTACACAAAATGGTGCCACCCACATTCAGAGGTTGTTTCCCTATCTTGCTCATGCCTCTCTGAAAAAATCCTTTTTTTCTATCTTTAGAGGTGATTGTAATCACATCAAATGACAATCATAACAAACGTCTCAAATAGCAGAGACTGAATATTTTGAGAAACACTATAGTAGGATACAACAACAAAATATAAGACAAATATGTAAATACACATGTTAGGTAGAGCAAGATGCAGAGTTTGTAGTGAAAGGAAAAATGTTCCTTAGAGAAAAACTCAAAGAATACAATCTGATACTTTCTTCAGAATATGGAGTTGAACTCTCTCTTCTTATTAAGGGGCTGGACTTAATATCTCACATAAAAGATCATCATTTAAGGGGGGAACTGACACCTTTCAAAAACCAGCAATTTGACAAATATTGGCAGAATAAATCGATCCAGGCCTGAGTCACAATTGATATCCTATAGAAGCCGTACATTAAATGATATGCTGAGGAAGGCATTTCTCCATTAACATCTACTTCCTAAAAACATGTTCTCTAAGTGTTCACTGCTGATATATCCTGCTTAAATATGTATACTTTTTTTTCAGGTGTCCTTCCCCAAATTGTTTGTGCTCATGGACTGCCTCAGGATCTATAGAGAATAAATTACAGTGCCTAACAATCTGATGCTTCTTCTAGGAGACAACTCAAATTTATCCCACTTGTGAAACCCCTTGCCTCAATAATCACTGTGCAGGTATGGAACCTAGGACATCCTGTTTTTATTTTAAGGGGGAAAAAAATCTTTCTAAAGCATTCAAGTTGCTAAAGCACTCTACTGTGTGAATCATATGAATATAGAACCACATGGACACCCCACTTGTCCCTGGTAGACTTCTCCTCTCTCACTCTGAGAATCTTCAGCCATGAAGAACATGACCTGAGGACTCACAGAAAGTTCTAACATCTTATCTGTGATGTTCGATTCACATTTTCCAAACCTTAGAAACATTGTTGTATCCCAAATCCCAACTTCTTTATCTTCAAGGTACTTCTCTAATACTGGGCATGTATTGATTCAGATTTCTATGCAAATCTGAAATATTATTTTTCTGAAAGTACTGAGGCATATTCAGCTCTATAAGTAAAGTCAATATGTAAAGCATACAGGCCTATGTATAAACACTGCAAAAAAAAAAAAAGCTCTGTTACTTGTATTGAAAATATAACTTGTGAATTCAAATCACACACTATCTCATTCTCTAGATGCTGGAGAAAAAAAAAGGGGGGGGGGTCACTTCAAACTTGCACCAGAAGTGAGCTTTAATATTACTTAGGGAATCTTTGAGGAAGGTTCTCCTTAATGACAGTATACATTATCTATAAATGTTATCTTTCTCGTACAACTTATAACAAGTTAAAGCAACTTTGTACAAATCATTAAAAAGAACTACATTGCTTAGATAAGGCTACTCAAAAGCATAGGCTATAAGTTCAACTAAAATGTATATAGTTTCTAAGTATACAACTTTTATGGTTTCATAAAGCAATCAAATACTTATATTCATAAAAGTAATGAATTAATTTTTACTTATATTATGGAAACCACTTTATGTAGTATCTGTCTTAATTTACTGTCAAATAAAATGTGCTCAAGAGGAATTGAGAGTTTACTAAAAATACATATTACATAGATTTCATGAAGACTTGGACAAGGTAAATGACTACAATGTGAGTGCCATTTTTACATCAAATAAGTAACATTAATTTTGCTACTTAAGATAGCAAAATGTATTTATATCATGTATAGGTGATTAAACTTTGATAATACTACATAATATTTTTGATTAAGTGTTGTTTGATAGCCCATATACATTCTTTCTTTCTGAAAAGACACATGATTTAGCTAGTTACTTAACAAACAGCTCCTGTTAGCTTCTTTTATTTGTTTATTTGTTTTTTTTTTTTATTTTCAGTTCATGACAGCTTGAATCTTTACAGCACCTAGGGATTCCATTTAGGAAAGGATCTAATTTTTAATTGCCTGAGCTAATTTAATGGCACGGAGAACAGGTGAGAGAGGTATTTGGTTCCTGTCTGGGACCAGGGGGATTCAATGTAAGCAATGCCTGTGTGTGGCTGTGGATTGCAAGTGACACACCCGCTTCCCTTCCTGACCAGGATGACTTCTGAACACAAGAAGTAAAAAGGCTGTCCACTGGGGTGGCCAATGGAGAGCATCTGGGTGGTGCAGAGCCAAAGGAGAAGAGAGCTCACTAATGCTTTCCTCTGCAACTACGAGCACTGGTCTCCATAGCCTGACTTTACTATTTCATGGTGCAGTATCTCCTTCTTTCATGAAGGGCATCATTGTTAAATCAGCATTTCTGCCATTTTTACTTATGCTGAAATATCTGTTATTTCAAGTTTATGTTGTTTACAGGTGAGACAGGAAAGTACTGAGTGTCAGTGCTAGGCTCCTGGTGACAGCCAAGGAGTTTCTTTACTGCAGCTCAGCAGGGATTTAGAGTCCTGACAACACAAGTTAAAGAATACAAAGTTAATGAACTGGCACTGTGGAATGTCCTTTGCGTTCCACATACATTCATGGACGAGTTAACTAAATGGTATATAAAACAAATCAAATTAGGGGCAACATTCAAAATAGGTATAATCATTAATCTGCACAGTTATTTTTTAAAAAGAAATTAGCAAAAGAAAACATTAGATTTTACACTCTAAGAATATCTACTTATATTTAAGTAAATAGGATTTTCCCTTTCACTACATTGGTGATTATCTTGGTATTTGGTATCACATGCTGAAATGTATGTATATAAATAGTCTCATAAGATAATTCATATTACATGTTCAACTCTTGAAAAATGTCATCCTTTGTTTTAGCATTAAATGTGTGTATGGTGTGTGAAATGGTGGTGGTACTGAAATGTTTTCTTTGGTCCAGTTTTTACTTTGTGTTTCTTATTACTTCGTACATAAAATTCTGAATCTAGAAATAACTTTCACTTTCTTACCATTTAAGAAGAAATTTGATTTTTAATAGCACTATACAATTATCTAACACAATATATCTGAAAGAGTTACACCTTGACTGAGGCAATTGTCTGACCAGAACAAGTTCCCAGGAAGTCCTCAGCTATGAATCATTTGGTCATTTGAGTTTACACTTAGCATCTGAGGCATGGCCACAACACATATGGGATCTGTGTCGACCTCAATACATGTAACTGTCATCTCTACTTTTTTTCAATACATATTCATTTTCTAGCTACCATCTGTGGATAGCATTCTATGAGAAGGATGCTATTCCTTATCAACTTTGTTCATCATGTGTTCTACATTTCCCTCCTTTTCACAGCAACTGAAGAGTTCTAGGGGAACTGTCACTGAGAGGACTTAGGCACACAACAGTGATTCTTTCTGGAGCATGACAACTTTCAACTGTTATTGGCACCATTGTTATATCTATGTGAACCTCTTTTAACAATTTATCTTATTTTTATAAATGGGTATCTACATGAGTATTGGTCAGGCATGTGGAGGTCCTGTAGTGACAAAACAAAGCATCAGGTTCCCTAGGGATGGAGTCAAATATTGTGAGCATGATTACAGGGGATGTCACTCATTTCTCAAATCCCCAAACTACGATTTTAAATAAAAGATGTGATCTCTTAAAAGCCCACTTTTAAGGAATATACAGTTGATAGTTGGCCATCCACATGCACATCAAAATAGCTATGCATCTGACCCAAAACAAAACTATAAACTATTTGAAATATTGAGAGTTCAGAACCATCCTGATACACATAATGAGTTTCAGCATAGCTAGAGATATACAATGAAAACCTTTGTTAAAAAAATATGTGATTGTTTTGATGTACTTTTTGTTACTAGGTTATGTAGTTTTTGAAAATGAACTTTTTTTTTTATATTTTTTTTTATTCGATATAATTTATTTACATTTCAAATGATTTCCCCTTTTCTAGCCCCTCCCCACTCCCCGAAAGTCCCATAAGCCCCCTTCTCTTCCCCTGTCCTCCCTCCCACCCCTTCCCAGTTCCCCGTTCTGGTTTTGCCAAATACTGTTTCACTGAGTCTTTCCAGAACCAGGGACCACTCCTGCTTTCTTCTTGTATCTCATTTGATGTGTGGATTAAGTTTTGGGTATTCCAGTTTTCTAGGTTAATAACCACTTATTAGTGAGTGCATACCATGATTCACCTTTTGAGTCTGGGTTACCTCACTTAGTATGATGTTCTCTAGCTCCATCCATTTGCCTAAGAATTTCATGAATTCATTGTTTCTAATGGCTGAATAGTACTCCATTGTGTAGATATACCACATTTTTTGTATCCACTCTTCTGTTGAGGGATACCTGGGTTCTTTCCAGCATCTGGCAATTATAAATAGGGCTGCTATGAACATAGTAGAGCATGTATCCTTATTACATGGTGGGGAATCCTCTAGTGATACCATGTCCCAAGTCAGAAGAGTATTCTAACATGCCTGCAAATCCAAATAATTTGCTTGTACTGATATTGTGTAGGAGCAGCCCAGGCCTTCTCTGATGATGAGAGTCATCACATCATCATATATTGGTGACTCCATTTCTTACATGAACCAATGGAAGGAGACTAGTATGTGCATTTCATTGTTAGCACAAAATTTGTACTTGTAAAAAGACTTTCAGTCAAATAAATCAACTTTGGGAAGTAGAACGTGTAGACATTATGCTAGCAGGTCATGACAATGTGAAAGATAATGGCTCAAGGAGTCACAAGAAGGAGGGTGGATTTGATGTCAATCCCGCCTCACCAATTTCTGTGTTCATGCTCATGATTTAAGGGCAGGTAAGATTCAGGGTGTGGGGGGGAGGATAAAGACTTAGCTTTAACCTGTCACTTCTGAGATGACCCAACTTATATTAAGGAAAAATTTATTCCTTTGAAACTATACATCAAATAGTCATTGTCCTTTTCTAACCCCTGAAGTTCCAAGATGAAAGTGTCAGTTCTCAGGATTTCTGACTGGTGCACCACGATATGTTCTGTGGCATTTAATTTCAAATTTTAAAACACCATTTTTATATATAGATGAAATGCTAATTTCTTATAAAAAATAGGTTGACTTTTTAAAGATTTTTTTTTATTTTATATGTGAGGATACTATTGCTATATTCAGACACACCAAAAGTGGGCATTGGATCCCTTTACAGATGATTGTGAGCCACTATGTGGTTGCTTGGAATTGAACTCGGGACCTATGGAAGAGCAGGCAGTGCTCTTAATCACTGAGCCATCTCTCCAGCCCATAAGTTGACTCTTAATGTTCTGCAAAATGTAATTATTTTTCCATGCTTTCTTATTAAAGTACAAAAAAGATTAACTATAACTACTGATTTGTTCTTTATTTTTTAATTCCATTATATTTTTCTTTGCATGATTATAAACAATGTTTTAAGTGCAAACTCCATCTGGGTTTTAAATTTCTTAAACACACACACACACAATGGGAATTATTTATCATATGGTTCTATCATAAATATGTATAGAGGACAGGAAGTTTCATGTTAATTGGACAAGAAGCTACAATTTTAGTAGTGTGGATATAGGTCTTGTATTTAGGTAAAACAAAGGTGGTGCTATGTAGACCAATGAGGAAATAAACCAAAGAGCAGAGGCAAAAATACAGATTCCAAAGTTAAATTTCAGTCATGCAAGAAATAAATAAATAAACTCTCCCTCCCAAAAAAAGCTCTGTCCTCAATCTTGCCAGCAGCTGAGTCTTCAGAAACTGCTACTAGGTTTTTCGCAAACAAAAACACCACACACACACACACACACACACACACACACACACACTGGAAAGAGGGAGAGAGGGAGAGAAATTAAAAATTACAAAATCTAGATCTTAATAACAAAGCACTTCAATTAATTTGCTTAGAATCTTAGCTCAAACTTGTGTGTGAATCATTGCCTGGGAATTACTGTCAAGCTAACTTAATTTCGTATATTCACCTCAAGTAACATGTAAATACATTTGCTGAATCCTAAACCTGCATTTCTGTCTTCTGAGGCATAAAGAAAGATTTTAAAAGATACCAAACACTTTACACTGCTATACTTAATGCATTATCAGTCCATAATTTTTTAAGCATTTCTTGAAATGAACTGTGGCAGAAACTGGAGGTAACACTACCCAGTTTTCTACTGCAGAGGACTGCTTTTGTAGAGCAGAAGTGCCCGTTAGCCTCAGGAGTTGAAGCTATCCCAAAGGCTGTGCCTGGACAAGCTGGGCTGCCTTGTTTGGCCTCAGTGTGAGAGGAAGTGTCCAGGTGTGGAGAGATTTAAAGTGCCAGGGTGGGGGAAATACCCAGGGGTACTCCACCCACTCAGAGGAGAAGGGGAGGGGTAGGGGGAGAAGAGAAAACTGTGGGGGGGGGGCAGTGATCAGGATGTAAAGTGAATAAGAAAAAATTTAAAAAGAAGGAAACAAAAGAATAGGTTAATTGATCCTTGGGAAGTTACAAAATATTTTAAAATTGTATTTATACTATTTCACACCTCCACTGTAACTATCATACCTGGTAAAACAAAAACAAGAACAACAGAAAGATTCTCTGTAAGATGTATGTTACATGGCTCCTGATTTGCACCATGACAGTGACTGGGAACACTGTGTACACTAGAGCAGACCCGGTCTTGGGACTCTGCTATCAGGTGATGTGCATTTTGAATTTTCTCATAGGGTTGGCCAAATATCTTCAGCAATCTGAGGCTTCACTATCTTTTCTTAGAGTTCAGACCTGAATCTTCTGCACAAGTTCTCCCTTTTTCAACTTTTACTCATTGGATGATTAAAAGGAATCCCCAATAAGCCATTACACTTCTGATTCACTCTAGGTATCACTATCTAGGAGAATTCAAAATGATCTAATTAAATTTATATATTAAGATAAAATGAGACAGAATACCATTTCTGAATTTTTTTGATCACAAATTAATTAATGAATTGGGCATCATACTGGGTGTAGGGGCTCAGTCTGAAGAACACAGGAAAACTGTAGTAAGGCAGTGGTAACAAATAATGTACTCAATTACAGGAAGACAATAGCCTTGTGATGGCTTGTTGGAAATTTCTTCCTTAAACTGGAAGAAAAACAGAATATTCAGATCCATTAGTCCATAATTTATTTTTTCTTTAATAGTTGGCTTTAAAAATATAAATCAAGCTTAATGTTGCATTTTTCCTTCAAATCACATATAGTTATCTAACTAGGGAGAACTAAACACATACATTCTGCATATGTAGTCTTTATTCTTGGTTGTTTTAAAATTGTATTTCTATTATTCTATTTTGTATATGTGGAGTATATACATAGTTAGCAGTTGCAGTGGAGGCTAGTGATGAGCTGAGATCTAGAATCTTCTCTAAAACTAGAAATATCTACAGTGGTTAATTGTAGCAAGTCCACTCTTGGGTTTATATCACCAGGTAACATTTATACAAGGCTTCACAGGAAAATAAAGATATCCTAGAAGAAACAAATATCACTAAGTAGCCAAATGTGTCCCTGGTTTGTAATTAGATGATATAATCCTCATGTTCCAACCTAAGGCACATGTAATAATAATACATGAGACTCCAAGGAATGTAAGAGGAGACTCCATATATTGTGAACAAAGATAAAAATGACATTCATATTAAAATATACTCAGTCAATTCATTGACAATTTGCCCAAGTACCCAACCTACTACTGTGCCCCTCCTGTATGTGAGCTGGCTACAGATGTTATGAAGTTGTACATATCCAAGGCTCTGTCAGAACAGGTGAAAAAAGGAACAGTTTGTTGGCTGCTATAGTTGGATGCCCAGGTGTTGCTATAGTGGGATGCCCAGGTGCTGCTATAGTGGGATGCCCAGGTGCTGCTTCTGTCACCTGTGTTTTGCTATCTTGCTTATAACCTATCACATTTTCATGGACTTATCCTTGTTTTTCCTAAGATAAAAAAATCCAATAAATTCCAAGCTTCAGAACAGCATACATCGTATTACATGAGGTTTAAATGACATAATCCAGTACATAATTTGAATATTGTAAATATTAAATTATTGATAATTAGCTAGTAAAATAGGCATGAGGTTAAGCTGATATTAGTCTTGATTCATGAGTCACTAATAGAAAGAAACTAAAGTTCCTGAAGACAAGTAGTCAATTAGTCAATTAGTCAATGAACACACATTAACATATATATAACATATATAATATATATGTTTTACATAATACTATACATAGTGTGTGTATGTATGTATATATATATATATGACTAAGCTTATCTATCTAGGAAACTAAGTGGCAATGTTCCCATTGTCTTGAAGAGCGGACACCTTGTTTTGAAACTGGCCCAGTCAAATTAATGTCTAGGAATATGATCAGAATATGCAGGAAAACAACTGTCAGATTTATTTGATTAGTCAAGTCCCAGTGAAATGAATGGATACAATTTAAAAATGGTGCACACAATTTGTGTCTATTAAAATAAAGCATAAACAAATAAGTTAACTAGACAAAAGAAATCCTCTAGGGCAAGAACAGTATGACAGGACTCCTTTCATGCATACTGGTGTCTCACAAAAGAGTGTTATGTGTCATAATTCAAAAGAATCAGAAAATAAACGTCCTTGTCCAATTATCTTATATAACCCTTCATATTTGGTGACACTGCAACATACTTTACATTGTGCCATATCTTTATAGGATAGGAAAATAGCAACCAATTATTTACCTATACAATTATTAACCTATGTTTTTCATTCTGACAAAGTTTCTATGTGAGCTAGACTCTCCACCCATCTTTTAAGTTATATAAAAATGAGCAAAATGCCTAAGTGTCTATTTATGTGTTAATGCTCTCAAGTGGGAACTGATTTCTTCAGTTTTGATTGTTTCCCTTCATGTGGAGAGAGAATACTCCAGAGAAATGAAAAGACTTCTAACACAAAGCAAACAGCATGAGTGCATTCAGCTGACCGCAGGATGCTGCCTCATCTCTGCTGGACTAAAACTTCAAACCCATTAAACAGGGCGGAGGCATTCCAGCTTCCTGAGTCAAAAGTTCAGCAGCGCATGTTACAGGATGCGCCCCACCTCTAATGTTCTCTAATACCCAGAAGTCATTTCCATTCTCAGGGCACAGTGGTCAATAACTGCCTTGATTCTGAGCACATGCACTGTCGCAGAAGAGCCTGTTTGCCCCATTAATTGGAAAAGCAGCAGTGATTCTTAGGGAAAAATAAATAAATAAATACTGTTTTGAAATCTAAAGAGATGTGTTTTCTGTTTGAAGTTGAGAAAGATTGCAGTGAGGAATTGGAGGTGACTGTTAGTGTGGCCTTTAATCCTTCTGTTTCCCATTTCATTATGAAGAGCTCTGAAGTAGGCCAAATTAGTTATATCAAAGTATGAGATTGCCACTTTTTTGTTATATTTGTAAAAACTGCAGGAGCATCTAGGGAAGACTTCCTGGTCTAACTGCACTTAACGAACAATTTTCCAAATGCCATTCTCCTTAACAAAATGACCACATATTCTGAATAATCATTGCAGACATAAATGTCTAGAGAGAAATAGCTTTTCGTCTCTTGTTATCTATTATCAATTTTATCATCTGTTTATTCCAATTTGTGCTTATAAATACATATATTTTCATATGTTTTAAGCATGTTACATTTCAATTTACACACTGATCATTAAGAAAAACAAACATACCTCTAGATTTCTATGGTTGATTTATTAAAGTGGGTCAACATTGCCAATATTCTTCAGTGATATTTCTGTAGAAAGACAATGTAAATATATACTTTAAATGGATATACATGTATGTGTGTGTGTATATACATATATACATATGTGTATATATATATACATATATATTATATCCTTCAAAAATTTGAAAATGATTGCTTGTTCTGATTTTTGTAGTACATAAAATATACCTGTTCTTTAAAAAATAACTTCAGAGGTGATATCTGATCACATCTATATTTTTCCAATTATATTACAGTCTCAACTTTTGTGAAAAAATATGTAATATTACATTATGTACAAGTGAGGCAGCTGACAATAGTCCTTATGTCATATTATCCTTATTCCAATTTATTATTATGTTCATAAGTATTTCAGCGACAAAAGACTCAGAAAAGGTAGCTATGTCATTTTGGATAGCCATCTTATCTTGATTAATTGGTTGTTGAATAGTATGTATTAACAAGACATTTTAAAACAAAATGTATTTATCTCACTAAATATGTTTATAAATATTTGGAAATAAAATATTATACTATATAATTATATACCCTTGAGTTTTATACTTAATTCAAAATAAAGGCTTGATGTTGGTGTTGGTATGCGTTTAATCTCACCACAAATAAGATAGAACCAGGGGGACCTCTGTTATTCATAGCTAGCTGGGTCTATAGAGAATTTCTGGTAAGTAAAGCCTACATAATAAGGTCCTGTCTCAAAAAAGAAAATTAGAAGATTTTCTTCAATTCAAGTAACACAGAAAGGAACCAGGTAAAATTCAAAGTTACTAATAAAAAAAGATTAATTTCATTGACATTATCACTAAAATATATTCCACATTAAAATAATGCAAGTTTTGTTTTTGTTATTCCTAAATATACATACAAGAACATCAGAAATGTTCATCACTTTTATAATTTTACTGTTAAAAATATCTAAAAGTGAAATATTGTCTCTGTTGTATCCACTCTAGTTACTTACAATGGCAGTTTTCAAGAGAAAAAATGAATATTACTCACTAACTTAATTCAGAGTAGTGAATGAGGAAGTAAGAATTAATATTTAATGTTCAATAATTCCCAATATTGAATGTTATAAATTAAAATTTTTATAATCAGTATATGCAATTATTATATAGGTCCTAAAAAAGCTAATATTTCAGTTCATGGGGACAAAAATATTTCATAATACTTGCATCTCTTATATAGTTTTCCAACAAAGACACATTCCGGAGTTTTCTGATTTTCTGCCCTAAAGCTTGCTTGCTTTGACTTTTTTTTATCAAATAATTGTTCTGGTATTTCATTTTATGAAACAACCATGATATTTCACCTCCTTAGATATAATACTTATTGCTACAGGGCACTCACAGGCTGTACAGACATGATTTAATTATTTTGTGGTGAAAAAAATGCCGCATACTGATTTGGAGCACTTTGCATTTGGCCTCCCAAATGCAAGGACATCAGGAGTGGGATGCCATCACCAGTTCCCCATTTCCAGGTTGCACTTCTTCATGTCCACTTGATGCTAATCCTAATCATTTCTCTAATGTTGTACTAGACCCTTATTGGCTTATCTCTTCAAAGATTGCAGTTGAATGCTTTTCTTAAATCAGAAAACAAAGTCAGGAGGGAAACACCCATTCACAAGTGCTGTAGCTCATTTCATTATGGGATCTCAGCCATTAATATCCTCAATGCTAGAAATGATTTCACACACATACACACACACACACACACACACACACACACACGAGCATGCATGTATATGTTTGTATCATATGTCTGTATATGTATATTATACATACATACATGCATACTTCCTAGATATGTTATGCTATGAACTATTTGGTATATGTGACCCCGGTATACATCACAATAGTGAACTTGTTTTAGAGTGGGTTATAAAATGAAATATGATCTTTTTGGTGGCTCAAAGATGTACATTTTATATTCAACTAAATACAGTTCAAAAATACAAAAAAAAAACCCACTAAAGACACTCAGAATATTTCATTATACTCTCAACAGTATTGTACAACATCTGTTTTAAGGAATTGTCATGACATGAAGCTGTATAAATTACATAACAATGATTTGAAGTATTCAGAAGGATATGTACAGGTTATAGACAAACACTTCCCTATTTTACAAAAGGACTTAAACATCTAATTATTGTCCTGTTTCAAGCACTTCTTGGAACCTTTCCCCAGAATATGTGAAAGACAACTGTACATGCAGATGGTCTGGACGAAAATGTGAGGTTACATATGAAGTTGTCTTTAGTTGTGTTTAATAATCCTATACTTCTAAACATTACTGCTTAGCAACAAAATCCAGATGTATCCAGACTGTGAATATTTAGCATAAGGTTATCAAATTTACCAAACGGTGAAAGTTATATTTAATAGAAATGGCTTTTTAAGGGCTGATCTCTGACCTTTGGCATACAGTGTGACACTGTGTAGGGATCACACTGTAACAAGAGACTCCCTGAGTCTAGCAACATCTGTGCATTGCACATAAACTACTGTTCTCCATTTAAGTCAATGATTCACTGGGAGCTGCTGCTTGTTGTTAGAACCCAACTCCAGAATGAGCATCTCTAGTCCTGAAAAGAAAAATAATTCAAAATTAAAGTATAACTTTTATCTGAGTCTGTGTGTGTGCTACCTATGTGTATAGCATGTATGTGTATAGTTGTTCTTATGTGTGAAGAAACTGCAGAAGCATCAGCTTGCATACACGTGTGTAATCCACAGATCAGTGGAAGGAGATGCTCTGCTCAGGTAGATGCTTTTATCTCATCTTCAGAGACATTGATCACTGAACCTGTAGACTATACTTTGTGATAAGTTAATACCTAGTGACCTCTTGGCATCTGTGTCTCTGCCTCTCTGTATCAAGTGTACAGCTGCTTGTGGCTATAAGAAAACAGTAGTTACTGTCCACTGTCAATAGGAAATGCTCTTAGAGTTTATACAAACAAGTGGGAGTCACTCGGCTTTCCCTCTCCTAGATGGAAAGAGGAGCCAACTCTTCAAGACTTTGAAAGGGAAGACCTTATAGGTGGCATCCTCACCAAGGGATCAGGAAAGGAGGGACAGTCTTGGGTACCAAACTGTTCCTTGGATGAACCATTGTGTCTTAGGAACCCCAGACTGGAGAGGCAGTCCTGTTCTACAGGCAAGAGGACAGAAATATTTCCAAATTAAAGGCCAAATCAGCCCAATGGCCATTTTTGCTTTTTCCCTATGCTAAGTCCCTTTCTGCATAACTGTGCTTTCGTTTGAGTAATATTAATTGTTTAATTTCCAATACAACCCTAATCAGTGTTTTTGTGTGTGTGTGTGTGTGTGTGTGTGTTTGTGTGTATGTAGCAAGCATTTAGAACTCAGGTTTCCTTGTTTCTATGGCAAACACATCACCCGCTGATCTCATCTGTGGCTCAATATATGAACCATTATTTAATAATGTCTGTCATTTTTATATTGTCCTTAAGCCTAGCAATCATGAGTTGGACATTCTAATTCCGAGACCTTCTGTATTTAACTTTAAATGTTTCATTTGTGATTAGGGGAAGAGTTTCTGTCTAAGAAAGATTAAGAAAAAAAAGGAATCAGTATGTTGTAAACATTTTAAAACGAAAGAAAAATATGTAAACTTGGTTTTTGGAAAGTAAGTATGCTCATAGAAAATGTACATTTTTTTATCCTGAATAAAGATAAAATGTTGTCAAAGACTGCATCATACAGTTACAAAAAACTGTCAGTGTGATAACTGCTTAGCCAGGCTTAATAACTAGCATATTTATTTTGAAATATAATTACGCTCTTAATGTGTTCCATTGACATAAAATATTTCTGAATCCTTTCAGTGAAAACATATACATATTGATGCAATAGTTCATTAAAACTATGTTATATTTTGTGATACAATAAACATTAATAGGGAAAACAAATCAATGATTATGGCTATTCTTTTGAATGAATCCCTCTTTCATTGAAGTCTATTTTATACTCTTTTTATTTATTATTGCTTTGTCTTGTTCTGTTTGGTTTTGTGAAATATGTTCTCACTATGTAGCTCTATCTCACATGAAGTTTGCTCTGTAGTCTGGACTAGCCTTACAACTTTCCTTTATTCCTAGCCTTTGCCTCCTAAAGCTAACATGGGCCATAACCTCCGTACTTCATATATTCATTCTTTAACTTTTATTCTTCTCTCATCCATTCTACACTACATTCTATTTGCAATTTGCCCTCCTTCCACTCCTCCCAGTTACCCAGTCCCTCTCCCTTCTCCCCTCTCCCCTAAATTAACTCCTGTTGTTTCTTTTCGAAAAAGCAAAGGCAAAAAAAGAAAGAAAGAAGGAAAAAGAAAAAAGAGAACAAGAAAGAAAAAAAGAAAAAAAGAGAAAATAATGAGACTTTCAAAAATATTCAGGGAACATTTCCTGTCTTAGTCAGGGTTTCTATTCCTGCATAAACACCATGACCAAGAAGCAAGTTGGGGAGGAAAGGGTTTATTGAGCTTACACTTCCACATTGCAGTTCATCACTAAAGGAAGTCAGGACTGGAACTCAAGCAGGTCAGGAAGCAGGAGCTGATGCAGAGGCCATGGAGGGATGTTTCTTACTGGCTTGCTTCCCCTGGCTTGCTCAGCCTGCTTTCTTATAGAACCCAAGAGCACCAGCCCAAAGGTGGTACCATCCACAAGGGGCTCTCCCCCCCCCCCCCACCCCCGTGATCACTAATTGAGAAAATGCCCCACAGCTGGATCTCATGGAAGCACTTCCCCAACTAAAGCTCCTTTCTCTGTGATAACTCCAGCCTGTGTCAAGTTGACGCACAAAACTAGCCAGTACATTGCCTAACCTGGTACATTAATACTGGTTTTATCATGGATTCAGGTGGCAACCCAGTAAGAGGAAGAGTCCATGCAGAGGCAAGAGAGTCGGAGACACCTCCTACAACCACTGTTGGGAGTCCCACAAGAACACCGAGCTAAAATCCATAAGGTACATGCAGAGGACATGGCTCAGACCCCACAGAACTATATTTGTCCCTCAGTTTCTTTGAGCCCCTTTGAGCCCTGTTTAGTTTATTCTTTGTGACATCTTTTTTGAAAATTTATTTATTTATCTATTTATTTATTTATTATGTACATACACTGTAGCTGTCTTCAGACATGCTAGAAGAGGCCATCAGATCTCACTACAGATGGTTGTGAGCCATCATATGGTTGCTGGGATTTGAACTCATGACCTTCGGAAGAGCAGTCGGCATTCTGAGCCATCTCTCCAGCCCTCTGTGTGCCATCTTGATCCTTTTGGCTCCTACAGTCCTCCCTCCCTCTCTTCTGTGGGGCTCTCCTTGCTGTGATTAGTATTTGGCTGTTTGTCTCTGCACTTGATTCCTAATAACAGATTTTAAATTTGTCAAGTTTTAAGACAGATGATGGGAAACATACCATTTAAATCAAGGAAAAACTTCTGTTATTTTTGTTGATTTTTATTTGGCACAAGTACTAAAGATACATGATATGCAGATTGTTCATCCATGTGTGTGATATTTGAGGACTATATTCATGTTTATGATATACAATTGGATTCAAACTATTGGATTGTACCAACACAGGGTATTTTTAATGAGGTTCCAAATTTGGATTCAATAGCTCTGGTAATATACAGGAGTCAGTTACAGTGAGATTCAGCTTGTTTCTCTGCTTTTAAGAATAAGGATTCGATTGGTTATAGGAAATCAGGTCTGTAGCCTCGAAAAACTAGTGTGCATATATAAATAAACACACACATATATACCCAAGTATAATATTTTTCTATATAGAAATAAACATCCTTTCAGAGGATACACAACAGGCTATTTTATAATCGGCTCTGTTTCCTCAGCCCGTGCTGGTCAAGTAAGTGGAACATGCTGTTTGCAAAGGCCTATTCACTCACAGGGAGGGGCAGTTTCCAGTTGATGCCTTTGATTGCTTTTCTGTATACAATTTAAACCCTGGAATTGTGTAGCTTTTAGAGGACAGCCTAAGGTAGATTATGTCTTCCTCAGTAAGCCTGCCAATTTCAGACTTTTTGAGAGGATAAGAGATAAGACTGGGGTGCGAACCAAGGGAAATCATCAAAGGGGTGTGAAGAGAGCCAGGGTAGAGGAAGAGGAGTGGTGAAGAGAGACCACAGGAGAGTGTACTCATTGTGCATCAGCCCTTCCAGAGTGGGTAAGTGTGTTTTCAACCTCAAATCCTGGGTTGAATCAAACACTCCTCCCAGCACTTGGTCTCCTGCTGATGACACTCTTGTGCCACAGGTCTGCTCCTGATGACTGAGTTTTGCATTTTTATAAGGTCTGATTATAAAATGAATGACTCTAAAGCCAGCAACACAGGGGAGTACTGGTAATGGCTTTAGTCTGAATTATAGTAGTAGTAAGACAAATAGATCCACCCAACCATGACTCTATACTCCATTTCATTTTAAAATCTTATCAACAAAATTGATTTAAATGGTCAGGATTCTCTGCAAGTCACCTGGCATACTTTCTTCATAGTTGTTTAAGGATTTTTTTTTTTTGTACTCCAATATTAAAATGCTTAATGTTTCTCAAACATGCCAGTTTCTTTCTTTTTTTTTTTTTAAGATTTATTTCTTTATTATGTGTATGTACACTGGAGCTGTCTGTCTTTAGACACTCCAAAAGAGGGCATCAGATATAATTACAGATGGTTGTGAGCCACCATGTGGCTGCTAGGATTTAAACTCAGGACCTTGGGAAGAACAGTCAGTGCTCTTTAACCGCTGAGCCATCTCTCCAGCTCCCCAGCTTCCTTCTCTAACCAAGTGAAAATATGTTCAGCACTGAGGGTATTTTAGAAAATGTGAAAGAAGTGTTTTATCTTCTTAAAATGTAATTTTAATTTATTTATCTTTGTTTAAAGTAAGGCCCCAATCCTCTGGGAAATGTCATTTTATCAATGTTCTATCTTTGCTGAAATAAATAAGTAAATGACTCAAACTCTGAAGATAACATTTTATTACATGGTATTCCATAGACTAGGTGGGTTTTAAGATAGGTAATGATCACTCGGTAGATTAATTTTTAAATAGTGACCACATACCTGAATGTATCCAAGGAATGGATACTGGTAATAAGAGCACACTTACATTTGATTTGTAGTGATAAGCATAGTTTTGTTTTAGATATGGGTAATAGTTTCAACATTATTCAATTTTCCATGGGTAGGTAGTTAGCCAGAAACGTAGATAAAAACAACGCAACTCTAAGTTAGTCATAATACAAACAATAAAAAAGATCATCCGAACATTTTTGTCTCTTTTTTGTCTTTCAAAATAAGGTAAAAAAACAAAAACTCATGTTGAACAGACAGAGTTAAGTATCTTTATTTTATATTTTTCAAAAACTGTAATTATAAAAGGAATGTCAATTTCTTACAATATAATAGTAATTTATACTCTAGTCATATTTTTATCACTTAGAATGAGACAGCATTCATAGTTTTCTTTGTATACTTTTTTCTCTGGAGCCACTGTCTACAAACTCTACTATCTGGATTACAGCTGAAAATATTCCCAGTTATCCATGGTTTTGAATTTGGTACATTCCATAGTTACTTCTTGATCCCAGACACTAACAATATGTAAAGAATACTTTCAAATACACCCTCCCATGAAAAGAAAGCCCAAACATTTTTGTTTTGGGTTTTGTTTTGTTTTTTGTTTTTGTTTGTTGTTTATCTATTTACTATTTCTTGTCATATGCTATGCTATCATTTCTCCAAGGGTGCCTTTAGTCTACTATACTTCCACCTTTGACATAAACCAACTGTGCACAGAATTGCTAAGATGCTTCTTACATATAGTGTTCAAACACTTTATTTGATAGGGCATTTTATGAATAAACATGGATATGCGAAGTAGCATTTTCAAGAAGAACAATTTCACTACTTTATTTTACTTGGGATTTTCATGGCTTTTCCTGGCTGTCAGACCCTTTGCAAGCTTTTTTTTTTCCCAAAATTTCAGTATCTGTTTAGACCATTGTTATCCTGGCACATTAGGTCAATTTAATGAAATTTATTGGGATGATTGCCTTTTAAAAATATTTTACTTTGAGATCATAACATAACTGCAAAATTTCTCCCCTCACTTTTCTCCCTCTGAACCTTCTTCAATTTCCTTTGAATTCAAATATAATGTTCTAAAATATGCCCTGTTTAGTGCATACATGATACCTGTATGAGTATCTTGGACTGAATGTTTTGCACTGAACAGCTCTTTCCCGGGAAGATCATTTCTGTCAATGTAAGACTCTGGTGAGCCTTAGCTTAAGTCCCCAGAGCTGGGAATTGATGGTAAAAACAAAAGGAATTTGTTGTTCTGACATGTTGAGGTCGGTTGCCCTGCACATGGAGAGAACAGCCACAAGCAGTCCATTTAGGGGGACTTTATTCAGTTCTCAGAGCAGCCACCACGAGGCACAACATGATGGGCAGAACAGTGTGACTTTTAAATCGATTGCTCTTTAGGAAATGAGGTAGGATCAATGGTCAGCCATGGGAAGGTGGGTGGTGGTAGGGATATAATTTAGCCTCTCCTTTCTGGAAGGGAGGGGTGCCTATGTTCTTTATAATCTTTCTCTTCCAGAAGGAGAGAGATCTGGTGGAATTTTCCAAAGTTTCTGAGCTGACCAATTCACCAAGGACCAGCTTCAGCTTGGAGAAGGTTTCCTTAAAGAAGTGGTGTCTGAGAGAGGTAAAACAAAGAACTCCAAGTCACACTGTGGATGACAACCTGAGGGCCTATATTGTGCTTGACCCAGCTTTCCCAACAGCTCTCTGCTTGAGACAGCTTTCACTTGCTATTCTAAAAAGGTATCTGGATAGCTCTTCTCTTACAGATGAAAAGCCCAGCATTTTATTTACATATCAATTCAGTCATTACCCCAGGTTGCCTTTTGATTATACCATGAATCAGCATCCCTTGACCCCATTCCCTTAGCTGGGTGGAACCCTGCCATGAAATTACCATTCCTACCCTGCATGGGTCCAGACATAAACTCCTGTCCTAGACAGAACTTAGGAATCTGCCTGCCTTTGTAACCATATACAAACAAACAAACACAAACAAGCAAACAATAAAACTTAGTTGGATGGTTACTCTGAAATCACCACTCCCTAAATCTCTTTGTTTATTTCTTTAGTATCTCTCAGACAAGCTGGCTCATAGTGCAGCTGCCTCTGTTCCTTTAGATCTGTGAAACTTCTTATACAATTCACAGTACATCCTTATAGTTTGCATAGTTGAGGAAATATGTTTTTGAACTCATGTTTTTAGTGTTCTTTCCCACAGTCTTAAGGGCTGTTTTGGAGGTCAAAGCGTTCTACCAAAGTTGTTGAGACATTTGAGGTACCCTTGCCTCTGAGACTAGTACTTTCTGTGATTATCATGGAGTCATTAACCATGGCAGAAAGGATATTCCTCGAAGGAGAACCATGAAAATACATACATTTTTATACAAACAAGCCTTATACCCATGGCACATCAACACTTGTGGGGACCCACACCCTCCTGGCTCTGTTCCAGGGTTGTGAAGCATGTCACCCCATACCTCTGTACCAAAACCAGTGTCACACTTCTGGTTCAAGTTCTCCTCAGTTGCCTGCAGCCAGTCCCCTGCCCTTCCCACACACACACACACATGTCCTCATACTTAATAAGTCATGCTGGTGGGACTTTGTGAACCTTGTGATAGTAACAGGAGCTACACTATTACATTTTCTATGTTGCTAATTTGGAAAAGCAGCCTACTATTTCTCTTAAAATTGCATAGATTTCTGCCACATTTTATGATTTTATTGTATCATCTGTGTTCCATGCCTTAAGCCTTGTCTTACAATACTGTATATTAATCAACTTGGATTGCATACATGATAGGACTTTTCAGTGAAGTGCCACTCAAGCATATGGATTTTTAAATTTAGAATAGGCTTCTTATGAGTGGAAAGCATTTGACTTCATTTTTTTTAAATGTTAATCTTTATGGTTTGAAACACAGGGTATGTGGTGGGATTCCTAGTAGGCCCATGCTAAAATGTCCCGTGAGAAATGATGCCATGCTACAGAACTGGTATACAGGAGGTTTATTTGGGAAAAGACGAAGGCTTCTCAAAAAAGGGACGCCCTTCCCCAAAAAGGGCTAGAGTCAGATGTGAGCAAAGCCATGAAGGTAGAGAAGTATCTAGCAGGGAAGTACAGAAAGCAGGACAGAAAGGAGGAGAGAAAGCCATTTGGAAAAGAGAGGAGGAGAGAGAGAGAGAGAGAGATAGATAGAGAGAGAGATAGAGAGAGAGAGAGAGAGAGAGAGAGAAGAAGAAGGAGGAGGAGGAGGAGGAGGAGGAGGAGGAGGAAGAAGAAGAAGAAGAAGAAGAAGAAGAAGAAGAAGAAGAAGAAGAAGAAGAAGAAGAAGAAGAAGAAGAAGAAGACAGAGAAAGAGAGAGGAAGAAGAAGAATACAGAGAAAGAGAGAGCTAGGGTGTAAAGAAGTCCTCTTATATGCATCTTGCACCTGGTGTTGGTATTAGCTAATGGCAGCAGGTAATGGGTAAGCCTTTGCTAGATCCCTGGGAGAAGCCTAGTGAAATCGCCTATGAGGTAACATTTTCTATATCAGTCTGAACTTTACATTACACATCCATTAGTTTGATTTGCCAATTTTGTTTTTCTGTTCTACTATGCATATTATTTTATTTCTTATATTCTCCTAGTTGCATCATTTTATGTTTACATTTCCTCCAAATATTTTTTTAGTTTAATAACCTTTTTTGAATATCATTTACTTGCTTTATATAAAGGTAGTAAAATTTTCTAATTTGTTTTTTGACCATTTCAAACTTTTCTAATATTTTTTACCTCTAAGTACACCCTCCACTTACTTCTTATTTTACAAGTATTTTATATCTATAGTGTAAAAATATAATGTGAATTATATTTTGAATTAGTATACTGTTTTATTTTCCTGAAAATTTCCTTCAATCAGCATGTTTTAAGAATGCCTATTTATTTACTATTCTGCCTTACATTTCGGATATGTACAATTCTACGTTATTTGCCTTGTTATTGAAAAGCCATTCTAGGATAGATGTTCCACTATGTTCATAGCAGCCCTATTTATAATTGCCAGAAACTGGAAGGAACCCAGATATCCCTCAACAGAAGAACAGATGCAAAAAATATGGTATATATACACAATGGAGTACTATTCAGCCACTAGAAACAATGAATTCATGAAATTCTTAGGCAAAGGGATGGAGCTGGAGAACATCATACTAAGTAAGGTAACCCAGACTCAAAAGATGAATCATGGTATGCACTCACTAATAAGTGGGTGTTAACCTAGAAAACTGGAATACCCAAAACATAATCAACACATCAAATGAGGTACAAGAAGAACAGTGGAGTGGCCCCTTGTTCTGGAAAGACTCAGTGAAGCAGTATAGGGCAAAACCAAAACAGGGAAGTGGGAAGGGTTGGGAGGGAAAACAGGGGGAGGGAAGGGGGCTGATGGGACTTTCGGGGAGTGGGGGTCCAGAAAAGGGGAAATCATTTGAAATGTAAATAAAAAATATATCGAATTAAAAAAAAAACATTCTGTGTCATTTTCCATAGATTTGCTGAAAAAAAATTTCAGTCTTTTCATTTGCTTGATATTTTTTTTTAAATTTTATTTATCTTAAACATGTTTTCTCAGGATAGCAAATTCCAGCTTATTTTCTTTCAGTCTAGTAAACTATGAATTATTTTTCTATGGTCTATCAAGTAAACTGAGTAACATTGATATCAGGTCTGCTATTTTGTACTGGCTTTTCTAAAGTATCTGTGAAACCAAACTATGCTAAATATTTGTCTAGATTTTCATTTCATTTCATTCTTCTTTAACAATGTTTTCAACATGATATGCCAAGGTGTAGCTACACTTAAGAATTTATTTATGTCTAATTTATATGGCTACACTGCTGGTTGTCTTAAAATACTGTAGGTGTTTTGCTCCTCTGTTTATTTGGTTTTTTTTAAAACTCTTTTTCTTATTCTCTGTCACTTCTACAAGTTTCCTTAAGATAACACAATTTTTGGTGTGCTATGTTTAACTGTAGTGCCTGTGATTCTGAACAAAAACGTTTCATTTTAACATTTTCTCCTTACCTCAGCAGATTTAAGTGCATGTGCCCTGTTTGCCTTTTTATCAATTCATGATGCCTAGCAGAGTTATGAGTTCAATTTCTTTATTATTTCTAACTTTACCAAAATGCTATCCTGGTCCTTATTTTCTTCAATATATTAATATTAATACATAATAATAAAATATATATATCATATATTTTTTCTATGAGGGTGCTTATATATATATGTATATATATATATAGTATTTATTTTACACAGTTCATTAATACACTATTATTGCTCAAATATACTTATATCTGGACACTATCAGATAGCTATAATGATATATTATGTAGAGTCTTAGACTCAGCCTTCTAAAAAGATTTTGTTTCAATTTTAAGAAATAATCTGAAGGGATTTGCAACCCTACAGGAAAAATAACAATATCAACCAAACAGAACCCCCCAGAGCTCCCAGGGACTAAATCACCAATCAAAGAGTACACATGGCTTCAGCTGAATATGTGTCCTTGTCAGGAATCACTGGGAGGAGAGCTCCTTGGACCTGTGGAGGGTTGATGATCCAAGGTAGGGGAATGCCAGGGTGCTGAGGCTGGAGTGTGTGGGCGGGTGGAGGCGTGCCCTCATAGAAGCAGTGAGAGAGAAGAGGGGATGGGGTTTGTAGAGATACTGGGAAAGGGTATAACATTTGAAATATAAATAAACAAAATAACCAATAAGAAAGAAAAGAGAGAGAGAGAGGAAGAGAGAGAGGGAGAGAGAGAGAGAGAGAGAGAGAGAGAGAGAGAGAGAGAGAGAGAGAAAGAAAGAAAGAAAGAAAGAAAGAAAGAAAGAAAGAAAGAAAGAAAGAAAGAAAGAAAGAAAGAAAGAATTTGGACCACAGTTGGCTGAATTTCAAAGAGCAAATGATTGAACATTTTTTGGTCTCTTTATAGTTCTTCTCATTATTAGGTTATACCCCTTCTAATAAAAGATACAGAATCTAATAAATGACTCCCTTTTCCAGAAATGTCCAAATTTCTGTGTATTATATTATTTTTCATTCCATGAATCTAATGAACTGTAACTTAATTTCTAGAAATCCAACCTTAAAACAGGATACATTAAGTGGAAGAAAATAGATCTCTCAGCTTCTTACTGATAATACACATTCAACTTCTGGATCTGAACCCCTCAAATTCCCTCTGCTTTGGTATTCTAATTATATCTCTTTAAATGGACACACACATACACACAAAAACACGCACACACATATGCACACACAGACAAACATGCACACACACATACACACACACTCATGCCCACATATACACACATACACTCACTCACTCATGCCCACATATACTGGCTTTTTTCCTGTTTGTTTTATTTTCTTAAGCTTGATAGAATTTATTATTAAAGTTAATTATAGAGTTACTACACTTTTTTTTGCTGAAATCTATTAATGGTACACAAAGTTTTAAATCAAATTTTTTTTACTTCTTTTATAGTTAGCTGATATTCAGATCCAATCTCTTGGGCAGAAAAAATTAAGAAGGGTATCATATATTTCATAATTTTTAAAATGTCACTTATATTTTGCCATATTTTAAAAATGTAGGCATTTTTTCATTTTATATTTTTTATGGTTGTGAGCCTAGCCTATAATAGCTGAGACATCTCGCCAGCCCCATTTTTCATTTAAATGAATTTTTATGTTTACTTCTGTCTCATGGACTCATACTCCTGGAAATAATTTAAATAGTAAAGTAAACAGAAGTTTGCAATTCTGCTTGGTTAGTAGGTAAAGCCTAGAAGCTATCTTTTCTGGTACAATAGTACCACAAAAGTTATCAGAGTAGCCAAACACTCTCTGACTAGTTTTAAAATCCATTCCACAAGACTGAACCCATTCTAGGCACTGCTACCAAGCCAATGACTGGCTACAAGAGAGATCATAAGTCCCAGGGGTGACACTATTACTATTAAGATGCTAAATGGATATATTTTTAAATTTATTCCTAATGAGTTATCACCGTACTCATAAATTGTTGCATCTGTCAATGTGCATCAGAAAAACATCTGTTTACAGTACAGAGTCATCAACACAGAGACTACATTTAGTGAACATTCTGAGAATAAAAGATTGTAGAATGCTCAGTCATAAATCAAGCATTAGTGTTATACTGTATCTCTGCTCAAAGCTTAGGATTCATTTCAGAAGAGCAAAAGAATGATTGTTAGAGCTGGAGGCAGTGGATGACTACAGCCTAGCAGAGGTTTTTGGACACAATAGGGTAGTTGCACAAATGACTTCATATCTGTTGTCATAGCACATCTGAGATCTGTAAAAATTCAAGCTAGACAAATTCCTAACATAGACCATTAAAGTGATCGTGAAATTTCACCCCTAAAGGAGGAGCTGTTAGCTGGTGATAAATTATGAGGAAGGCAATCTCTTTACTTCAAGGATGTGGTATATAAAGGCTATCTATGCTCTAACAGATAGTCCGACTGTAAAGTGCATAGAAAAATTACGACGTGGACTCAGGTTTTTAAAACACATATCACATGAAGTTGGAGAGGAAATGGTGGGGGAGGGTGACAAACAAGAGAGTTCAGATGAGGTTATGGCAGTGGGTTTGATCAAAACACACTGTGTGCCTGTATGAAATTCCCAAATCATACTTTAAAAATGAGGAAAATGATCTTTGCTGCCTGCCAGAGCAGAAAGGCAACACCAGGTACTGAGATATCCCAAGTTTAAGATCTCTGGGGGTGCAAACCGCCAGGGGTCTGCCTGCAACCAGGGCCTGGGCAGATAGGCAGTTGTCTGTGTGCCAACCTGTCATGGGGCCTGTACCTATGGGGTCATCAGCATTTGGAGGGACCTCATGCCACCATCTTTGTTCCATACCAGAGTGTTGTATTCTGTAGCTGCCTGCAGCTACTAACAACTGGCTTCCTGGAACAGAAGCTGAGGGATGGATGGGAAGGGGCAAAAAGAACGAGGCCAGGATGATAGTTTACTGATTGAGGCCCCAATTTTAATGGCATCAGACAATTTAACAGTTTGGGTAAGCCCCTCCCCCCAGACTCTGGCCTGAGTTCCAGGGAAGTCATCTGGAGGTCCTTGGTTCTACTGCTCAGGCAGCTGGGTGGGTCACCTGCTTAATTCAGAGGAGGAACAAAGAACTCAACCTTCATTCGGAGCAGGCCACCCTAGGTGGAGCAGAATCCTGACTATCACAGGAATCCTTGCTCAACAAGGGCTGGGGGAAGTTAACCTTGACCAATGTCAAGTACACTCTGAGCAATCCACCCTAGGATAAAATTCTTGCTGTAACCTACTTCCCTATTATGCCCTAACTTCAGATTCCTGCCCTAAGTGCTTGTCCTTGGCCAATGTCAAGTTCCTACAAGGAGGCATGATACCCCAATATCATTCTATACAACAGAGCAGTCAGGGAGCACCAGGTTCACTGAGACAACACAAGAATAACATTGCTTGGAGCAAGACACAGCAGGGCTCCAACGACACACAAGAGGAAGGCAGCACATCAGCAATCTGTGCCAGGGGAAATCCAGTCATACAGTGTCACTGAAATTGCCTTACTGGCTCATAGGAGGTTGAAGCACCAGCCAGTGACAACAAGACCAACTAACACCAGTGAGAACTAGATGGCTAAAGGCAAACCTAGGAATGTTACTAAAAGAAACCAAGGCAATATGGCAGCATCTGAACACAATTATCCTAAAATAGCAAGTCCTGGATATACTAACACACCAGAAAAACAAGATTTGGATTTAAAATCACTGGTCATGATGCTGTTAGAGGAACACATGAAGGACATAAATAAATCTCTTCAAGAAATTCAGGAGAAAAATGATCAAAAGTTAGAAACCCTTACAAGGGAAACACAAAAATCATTGAAAGAAATTCAGGAGAATATGGGTCAAAAGATAGAAGCCAATAAGGAGGAAATGCAAAAGTCACATAAAGAAATACAGGAGAACTTTGATCAATAGGCAGAAGTCATGAAAGAGGAAACACAAAAATCTGTTAAAGAATTACAGGAAAACACAAACAAACAAGTGAAGGAGCTGAGCAAAATCTCCCAGGATCTAAAAACAGAAATAGAAACAACTAAGAAATCACAATGGGAAACAACTTTGGAGATAGAAAACCTTTGGAAGAAATCAGGGGCCACAGATGCAAATATCAACAAGAGAATACAAGAGATAGAAGAAAGAATCTCAGATGCCAAAGATACCATAGAAACCATGGACTCAACAGCCAAAGAAAATGCAAAATTCAAAAAGCTTTTAACCCAAAACATTCAGGAAATCCAGGACACAATGAGAAGACCAAACCTAAGGATTATAGGCATAGATGAGATTGAAGATTTACAATTTAAAGGGCCAGCAAATATGTTCAACAAAATTATGGAAGAAAACATCCCTAACCTAAAGAGAGAGATGCCCATGAATATATAAGAACCCTACAGAACTCCAAACAGACTGGACCAGAACAGAAATACCTCCCGTCATATAATAATCAAAACCCCAAATGTACTAAACAAAGAAAGAATATTAAAGGCAGTAAGAGAAAAAGGCCAAGTAACATATAAAGGAAGACCTATCAGAATCACACCAGACTTCTCACCAGAGACGATGAAAACTAGAAGATCCTGGGCAGATCTCATGCAGACTCTAAGAGAACACAAATGCCAGCCAAGACTGTATCTACATCTATCTATCTCTATCTCTATCTCTATCTCTATATCTATATCTATCTATCTATCTATCTATAGATAGATATATATATATAGAACATTTAATCCCAAAGCACAAGAATATACCATTTTTCTCAGCATCTCATGGTACATTCTCCAAAGTCAATCATATAATTCTTCACAAGACAGACCTCAGCAAATAAGAAGATTGAAATAATCCTATGCCTCCTATCAGATCACTATGGAATAGAAGTTGTCTTCAATAGCAACAAAAATAACAGAAAGCTCCCATACACATGGAAACTGAACAATACTCTACTCGATGATACCTTGGTCAAGGAAGAAATAAAGAAAAAAATCAAAGACTTTTTAGAATTTAACAAAAATGAAGGCAAAACATACCCAAATCTATGGGACACAATGAAAGCAGTGATATGAGGAAAACTCATAGCCCTGAGTGCCACCAAAAGGAAAATGGAGAGAGCATACACTAGAAACTTAATGGCACAACTGAAAGACCTGGAACAAAAAGAAGCTAATTCACTCAGGAGGAGGAGAAGACAGGAGGATATCATCAAACACAGGGCTGAAATCAGTCAAGTAGAAACAAAGAGAACTATACAAAGAATCAACAAAACCAGGAGCTAGTTCTTTGAAAAAATCAACAAGATATGTAAATCCTTAGCCAGACTAACCAAAGGGCAAAGAGACAATATCCAGATTAACAAAATTAGAAATGAAAAGGGAGATATAACAACAGATACTGAGGAAATGAGGTCCCATTTGTCAATTCTTGATCTTAGAGCATAAGCTATTGGTGTTCTGTTCAGGAACTTTCCCCCTGTACTGATGTACTCAAGGGTCTTCTCCAGTTTCTTTTCTGTTAGCTTCAGAGTGTCTGGCTTTATGTGGAAGTCCTTGATCCAATTGGAGTTGAGCTTAGTACAAGGAGACAAGGATGGATCAATTCACATTCTTCTGCATGCTGACCTCCAGTTGAACCAGCACCATTTATTGAAAATGCTATATTTTTTCCATTGTATGTTTTCAGCCACTTTGTGTGAGTTCATTTCTGGATCTTCAGTCCTGCTCAATTGATCCGCCTGCCTGTCACTGTACCAATACCATGCAGTTTTTTTTTTTTTTTTTAACACTATTGCTCTGTAGTATTGCTTGAGGTAAGGGATACTGATTCACCCAGAATTTCTTTTGTTGTTGAGAATAGTTTTAGCTATCGTGGTTTTTTTTTATTCCAAATGAATTTGAGAATTGCTCTTTCTAACTCTATGAAGAATTGAGTTGGGATTTTGATGGGTATTGTGTTGAATCTGTATATTGCTTTTGGTAAAATGGCCATTTTAACTATATTAATCCTGCCGATCCATGAGCATGGAAGGTTTTTCCATTTTTTGAGGTCTTTTTCTATTTCCTTCTTCAGAGTCTTGAAGTTCTTGTCATACAGATCTTTCACATGTTTGGTAAGAGTCACCCCAAGGTACTTTATTTTTTGTGGCTATTGTGAAGGGTGTCATTTCCCTAATTTCTTTCTCAGCCTGCTTATCCTTTGAGTATAGGAAGGCTACTGATTTGCTTGAGTTGATTTTATAACCTGCCACTTTGCTGAAGTTGTTTATCAGCTGTAAGAGTTCTCTAGTGGAGATTTTTGGGTCACTTAGGTAGACTATCATATCATCTTCAAATAATGATAGTTTGACTTCTTCCTTTCCAATTTGAATCCCTTTGACCTCCTTATGTTGTCTAATTGCCCGAGCTAGTACCTCAAGTACAATATTGAAAAGATAAGGAGAAAGGGGGCAACCCTGTCTAGTCCTTGATTTTAGTGGGATTGCTTCAAGTTTCTCTCCATTTAGTTTGATGCTGGGTACCGGTTTGCTGTATATTGCTTTTACTATGTTTAGACATGGGCCTTGAATCCCTGTTCTTTCCAAGACTTTAAGCAGAAAAGGATGCTAAATTTTGTCAAATACTTTTTCAGCATCCAATGAAATGACTATATGGTTTTTTCTTTAAGTTTGTTTATGTAGTGGATTGCACCCCTAGTTTGACTTCTTCCTTTCCAATTTGTATCCCTTTGACCTCCTTACGTTGTCTAATTGCCCAAGCTAGTACTTCAAGTACAAAGTTTCTGTAAGGCCAAGGACACCATCAAAAGGACAAATTGGTAAACAACAAATTGGAAAAAGATCTTCACCAACCCTACATCAGATAGAGGGCTAATATCCAATATATACAAAGAACTCAAGAAGTTAGACCCCAGAAAACAAAATAACCCTATTAAAAATGGGGTACAAAGCTAAACAAAGAATTTTCACCTGAAGAAATTCAAATGACTGAGAAGCATCTTAAAATATCCTCAACTTCATTAGTCATTAGGGAAATGCAAATCAAAACAACCCTGAGATTTCACCTTATACCAGTCAGAATGGCTAAGATTAAAAAATTCAGGAGACATCAGGTGTTGTTGAGGATGTGAAGAAAGAGGAACACTCTTCCACTACTGGTGGTTTTGCAAACTGGTATAACCACTCTGGAAATCAGTTTGGCGATTCCTCAGAAAACTGGGCACTTTACTTTCAGAGGATCCTGCTATACCACTCCTGGGCATATACCCAGAGGATTCCCCAATATGTAATAAGGATACGTGCTCCACTATGTTTGTAGCAGCCCTATTTATAATAGCCAGAAGCTGGAAAGAACCCAGGTATCCTTCAACAGGAGAATGGGTGCAAAAAATGTGGTATATATACACATTGGAGTACTATTCAGCCATTAGAAACAATGAATTCATGAAATTCTTAAACAAATGGAAGGAGTTGGAGAAGATCATACTGAGTGAGGTAACCCAGTCTTAAAACATCAATCATGGTATGCACTCACTAATAAGTGGATATTAGCCTAGGTAATTGGAATACCCAAAACAAAATCCACACATCAAATGAGGTACAAGAAGAATGGAGGTGTGGCCCCCGGTTCTGGAAAGACTCATTGTAGCAGTATAGAGCAAAAACCAGAACAGGGAAGTAGGAAAGGGTGGATGGGTGAACAGGGGGAGGGAAGGGTATTGATGTGACTTTCGGGGAGAGGAAGGGGGGCTGAAAAGGGGAAATAATTTGCTATGTAAATAAAAATATATCGAATAAAAAAACACAAATCGCTAAAAAAAAAAGTAAACTGAGGAAATTCAAAAAGTTATCAGATTCTACTATACAAGCCTGTTCTCAGCACAACTGGAGAATCTGGAGGAAATGGACAATTTCATAGAAAGATACCAAATACCAAAATTAAATCAGGATCAAATAGATCATCTAAACAGTCCCATAACCCCTAACGGAATAGAATGGGTCATAGAAAGCCTTCCAACCAAAAAAAGCACAGGACTGGATGGTTTTAGTTCAGAAATCTATCAGAACTTCAAAAAGACTTAATACCAATACTCCTCAAACTACTCCACAAAATAGAAACAAAAGGAACACTATCCAACTTGTTATATGAAGCCACAATTAAGCTGATACCAAAACCACACAAAAATCCAACAAAGAAAGAGTACATCAGGACAATTTCCCTTATGAATATCGATGCCAAAATACTCAATAAAATCCTTGCCAATCGAATTCAAGAACACATCAAAATGATCATCCACCATGATCAAGTAGGCTACATCCCAGGGATGCAGGGATGGTTCAATATATGGAAATCCATCAATGCTATCCACTACATGAACAATTTCAAAGAAAAAAAAAACCCTATGATCATTTCATTAGATTCTGAAAAAGCATTTGACAAAATTCAGCATCCTTTCATGATAAATGTCTTAGAAAGAACAGGAATTCAAGGCCAATATATAAACAGAGTAAAAGCAATATATAGCAAACCTGTAGCCAACATCAAATTAAATGGAGAAAAACATGAAGCAATCCCACTAAAATCAGGGACTAGACAAGGCTGCCTCCTCTCTCCATATCTTTTCAATAAAGTTCTTGAAGTCCTAGCTAGAGCAATTAGACAACATAAGGAGTCAAAGGGATACAAATTGGAAAGTAAGAAGTCAAACTATCAGTATTAGCAGATGATATGATAGTATACTTAAGTGCCCCCAAAAAAACTCTACAAGAGAACTCCTACAGCTGGTAAACAACTTCAGCATAGTGGCTGGTTACAAAATCAACTCAAGCAAATCAGTATCCTTTCTATACCCAAAGGATAAGCAGACTGAGAAAGAAATTAGGGAAATGACTCCCTTCACAATAGCCACAAACAGCATTAAGTATCTTGGGGTGACTCTAATCAAACAAGTAAAAGACCTATACTACAAAAACTTCAGATTTCTGAAGAAGGAAATTGAAGAAGACCTTAGAAAATGGAAAACATCTTCCATGCTGGTGGATTGGCAGGATTAATATAGTTAAAATGGCCATCTTGCCAAAAGCAATCTACAGATTCAACACAATACCCATCAAAATCCCAACTCAGTTCTTCAGAGAGTTAGAAAGAGCAATTCTCAAATTCATCTGGAATAACAAAAAACCCAGGATAGCTAAAACTGTTCTCAAGAGTAAAAGAACTTCTGGGGGAATTAGTTCTTTAATTCAAACATTACTACAGAGCAATAGTTATAAAAACTACATGGTATTGGTACATTACTACAGAGCAATAGTTATAAAAACTGCATGGTATTGGTACAATGTCAGGCAAGTGGATCAATGGAATAGGATTGACCCAGAAATGAACCCACACACCCATGGTCACTTGATCTTATACAAAGGAGCTGAAAACATCCCGTGGGAAAAAGATAGCCTTTTCAACAAATGGTGCTGGTTCAATTGGAGATCAGCATGCAGAAGAAAGCGAATTGATCCATTCTTATCTCCTTGTACGAATCTCAACTCCAAGTGGATCAAGGACTTCCACGTAAAACCTGACACACTGAAACCAATAGAAAAGAAATGTAGGAAGACCCTTGAGGATATGAGCACAAGGGCAAAGATCCTGAACAGAACATCAATAGCTTATGCTCTAAGATCAAGAATTGACAAATGGGACCGCATAAAACTACAAAGTTTCTGTAAGTCAAAGGACACTGTCAAAAATCCAAACGTCAACCAACAGATTGGGAAAGGATCTTCACCAATCCTACATCCGACAGAGGACTAATATCCAGTATATACAAAGAACTCAAGAAGTTAGACACCAGAGAATCAAATAACCCTATTAAAAATGGGGTACAGAGCTACACAAAGAATTTTCTCCTGAAGAAATTCAAATGTCTGAGAAGCTCTGTAAGAAATGTTCAACATCATTAATCATTAGGGAAATGCAAGTCAAAACAACCCTGAGATTTCACCTTACACCAGTCAGAATGGCTAATGTTAAAACTCAGGAGACAGCAGGTGTTGGCGAGGTTGTGGAGAAAGAGGAACGCTCCTCCACTGCTGGTGGGATTGCAAGAAGGTACAACTTCTTTGGAAATCAGTCTGGTGGTTCCTCAGAAATCTGGACATGACACTTCCTGAGGACCCTGCTATACCTCTCCTGGACATATACCCAGAGGATTCTCCAGCATGCAATAAGGACACATACTCTATGTTCATAAAAGCCTTATTTATAATAGCCAGAAGCTGGAAAGAACCCAGATGTCCCTCAATGATGGAATGTATACAGAAAATGTGGTGTATTTACACAATGGAATACTGCTCAGCAATTAAAAACAATGAATTCAGGAAATTCTTAGGCAAATTGTTGGAATTGGAAAATATCATCCTAAGTGAGGTAACCCAATCACCAAAGAATACACCTGGAATGCAATCACTCATAAGTGGATCTTAATTAGCCCAGAAGCTCTGAATTCTCAAGACACAGTTAGCATATCAAATAATACCCAAGAAGAGGTAAAGAGAGGGCCTTGGCTCTGAAAAGAGTTGATCCAGCATTGTAGGCAAATACCAAGACAGGGAAATGGGAAGGGGCTGATTGGGACTTGGGCAGAAGGAAGAGGGCCTATGAGACCGATGGAGAGGGGGGAACCAGGAAAGGGGAAATCATTTGGAATGTAAACAAAAAAATACAGAAAATAAATAAATAAATAAATAAATAAATAAATAAATAAATAAATAAAAATGAGGAAAACAACATATAAAACCAAACTCATTTTCTTTGCATTTTCAGAGACCATGGAAGAATTTTTGTAATCTTTCAAAATTAAAGAGATTTCTGAGTTAGTCAGTTCTCTCAAGGGTCTACTTTTACTCTCTACAGAATTTGCACAATTTGATCAGTGTTGTGATGAGGAATGGAGAGTCTCTAATAATTTGACCATGAGTCAGGCTTCATAGTTCTGTTTTTGACAAATGATTTCCTATTCCATTCCAGTGGTCCAGAGTCCCTCACCTGTGAAGCTAAAACTTAACTGATAAATAAACATTTGCAAACAAACAACTGTTATCCTGCTTAACAAGTTTTGCTGTTATAGCACAGTGACTGTGTGTTTAGTACATACATGACAGTGGTTTAGCTCACATCATGTGAATATGAACAGGAAGAAAAAGAAAATAAAGTACTTTTGCATGCAGTCTTTTAAGTGGTTAGTTTATGCAGCAATTACTGATACCTTGTGAACAGGAAGAATGATCTCTGTATAGTTTCTATTTCATTTTGAACACTTGAATATGACAGTTAATTTTATGTTTTCTAACTATTTTGAACTTTCCAGTCCTGTAATTTTTACATAGCAAACATTTCCGAATAAATAGACTTATTGATGGTTAGTTAATATTAACCATCAACTTCTTATCTAGGAGGCAGGATGCCTTACCTATGTGTAAAATCTTGTCAAGTTAAGGGGGTGCCTCTGGACAAGTCTACACAGGATTACCTTGATTATCTTGATTAAAGTACAAAGATAAGCCAGCTGGAGCTGATAACATTCTTTGCACAGGAGATCTCGAGCTATACACGAATAGAAAATGTTACCTAAGAACTCTCATGCATGTATTTATTGGTTTCTGTTCCCAATTTTCTTTGTCATAAGGTCAATTCCCTTAAGCTTATGTGCTTGTCACTTCTCTACAGTGTTGTGGAATAACTTGAACTGTAAGTGAACTTAACTCATTACTCCTTCAAGGAGTAAGACTAAGATAAGGCTGTTTGTCCTTTTTAAAAAGATGCACGTGTTTATTTTATGTATATGAGTACACTATAGCTGCACAGATGGTTGTGAGCCTTCATGTGGTCCCTGGGAATTGAACTTAGGACCTC
This sequence comes from Apodemus sylvaticus, assembly GCF_947179515.1. NCBI lineage: Eukaryota > Metazoa > Chordata > Mammalia > Rodentia > Muridae > Apodemus > Apodemus sylvaticus. Next base: position 11,963,308 of record NC_067479.1, read on the forward strand.
TGTTAGATCTGGTCAACCCTGCTGGCTCTTGTCAGGCCCTACTTGCTCCAGGATAGCCTTGCTCGCTCAGTCCCTGCTCACTCAGGCCCAATTATTTTTATAAATAAGTACACTGCAGCTGTCTTCAGACACACTACAAGAGAATGTCAGATCTCATTATGGATGGTGGTGAGGCACCATGTGGTTGCTGGGATTTGAACTCAGGACCTTTGGAAGAGTACTCAGTACTCTTAACTGCTGATCCATCTCTCCAGCTCGACTCCTTGTCTTAAGATGTGTTGTTTTGCTGTGAAAAGATAACCTGATCCTGGAGATTCCTTACAGTTTCATGAGTTTAGTCCATTACTGGTATGTCGGGAAGCAGGTGACACACAGATAGTCATAGAGAGGTAGTGCTCTATATCCAGATTTGCAGGTGGCAAGAGGAGAGATCGCCACTGTGTTGGGTTTAGGCTTCTAAAATGTCAACACCCAGTTCCAATCGCACACCTCCTCCAACAAGGCCTCAACTCTTAATAAGTTCAAATAGTGTCATTTCCAAAGAATTTAAATATATGAACTAATGGGGACCATTTTTATTCAAACCGCAATGGCTCTTTTGTCATAGTATTTTATGACAGCAATAAAAACAAAAACAAATGCAAAACAAAAACAACTAAAGCGTAGACTCTTTAATGAAAAATTTCGATATTTGACACATTCTTAACTCTGTATCCATCTTATAAAGATAATGAATGTAATAGAATTTCTTTCATATATCACACATTCTCTCTTAAAAGAACTCCAGATTTAAAAAAAAAACAGTTATATTTATGTCTATGTATTGTTGCTCTCCTTATTTTATGTCTACATTATTTCAGCCAAGTAGAATCTGGTTTTCCTCACATCAATAAGCTAGGTATAGCTGCAACTGAAATATCATTGTCTTTCTTATTTATATCCATGTAACTATGATTTCCCCTGGGCTTTTAAATATTTTGAATAACTAAGTATTCCCTTCTGCCAACAATGTCTCTTCTTCATGTGGGAAAGATGTTTATATCTGAATTAAAATGCTGGTCAGTCAGTTCTACACGAGATACACAATGAAGCAGAAGTGTCCTTGGAAAAACAAATCCAATACACTTCACCAGTTCAAAGCCATTATTTTTTAAATCTAGTGTAAGACAAACTTGGTTTTATTCCAAAACTGTTCCCTCAATCCCGATAAAACCAGCTCTAGTCAATCTATATTGCCCAATAGCCCTATAAACACCTGTGTGCTTGCTGGCCTTGAACAAGATCAATTATAGTGTCCTAGAAGATATTGCCTTACAAATGCCAGTTCATTTTTTTTAATTATTAAAAGCTTGGTTTTCTACCAAAACAACAAAATGTGAACACAAGAGTGACTTCTAGAAAAGATATTTACATCAAAATTATAAAATTTTAATTAGTTTTGCCAATTAGCAATACAAGTAAAACAGCAAAACAGAAAAATAGACAACACTGATGAAATCTAAATGCAATCTGAAATAAAAAATATATTTTAAATATAGGCTTCTTAGATTTAGAGGTTTCATATTTTAAACCTTATATATCTCAACTTTGAGGAACAATAAATTAATTTTCTATAAATATTTTATTTGCTTCTTTATGTTATATTTTTGTACATCTTTTATTTTAATATACTGAATATTTTGTTTGTCTGTATTTATTCTCTCTCTCTCTCTCTCTCTCTCTCTCTCTCTCTCTCGTACTTGTGTATGTTTTGTGTGGAAGCAAGAAGACAATTTAAAGGAGTTGGTTGCATCTTTCTATCATGTGTTCTGGGATTGACCTGGAATAATAATGCTCAGGTAGTTCACAGTTTACTTTACCCACTGAGTCATACTGCAAATTCACTTTATGTATGTCCACAAAAATACATGTAATGTGTTAAATGAGCAGTTACTTAAAAACATTCTACAGAGCTGGTTTATTAGAATTTAAAATTTGTTGTTTCTGTAATTTATAGTTTCTCTTTCACTGCATGTTGTGATAATAAGAATATGTTGCTTCAAGCAAGGCTCCTCCTTCATTGCAATCTTGGAAACAAGGGTAATAGTAGATTTTTGCTTCGTGAATCAACTTTTCATACTCTGCTGATTTTATGTGCATCTGGAGTGGTTGGTACATGCTATATCTTGTTTCACATACAGGTTGAAAAATTGCTTAGCAGAAATGGGCCTCTACTTGCTGAAAATGCTTGTTTAATTTACACCGTAAAACATGGCCTATTTGGTGGAAGGTGCTTCATTTAATTTTCTTGTAAGGAGAATCTTGTGAGAATCTGAATTTACTGGCACCATATATGCAAATTATTCCAGTGATATATGGATTGTACTTTAGATAGCAGCCTGGCTGGCTGTCCTGAAATCTACACAGCTATCTTCACACTGCTTTCTCTGCCGGTCTTCAGGCTAGACCACTCAATATTAATAGCTCAACATTTCAACCAATCTGTATTTGATTTCCTGCCTCACAAGCCCAGCTGGTTGTTAAAAGTTGAGATAAATCATTTTGCTTAAATTAACAGTGTTCTTGACAATCTGTTTTATTATATTTACCTTTGAATCCTACTATGCCTTGTAAATTGGAGATGGCTGATTTACTCTGACAGGAGGAAGGGAAAGAGGAGGTGGGGAAGAGACAGCTCCCTTTCTCCCAGTAAAGTAGAGTTTCTAATCTGAGACATAAGCTTCTGCTGCTGGTCAGATATTCAGAATGGTTAGCTAGTTTTCTCAATATTTCTCACATTATATGCTTTTCTGTGCACACTGAGGAGAATGCTAATGTGTGCTGACATAAAGGAGAGGTCCAATAAACTGAAAGAATGACATAAAAAAGCCAAGAGTAGCTATTGGTCTTAATAGTTGTATTCTTTTTAGATAGCAATTAGTGCTAAAATTAATTAATGATATCCGAGAAAATGTCAAATATACAATTACCATAAAATTATAGTGTTTAAAAGGAATTTGAGCGTGTCAAAAATATATCTTCAACACCCAGGATTAGTTGAAAGTGGGGTGTTCTATCTGAGGATATCTTCAAAATATTCAGTTTAGTAAAGATTTTTCTGGAGGGGATTGGTGGGTGTTTTCATTGGAGGTGACACTAGCATAGAACATGAGAAACATGGTACAAAAGGGTGTGATGGCTATAGAAATAATTTTCATGTGAGACGGACTCCAACAATATAAAAGAGAAGGAGAATTTGAAAACCTGCACATTTGTATTCAGGAAATATATTTATCCCATCACTGGTATAATAAATATGTGTAGGGATTAAAGAATTTATCTTTATCAATTTTGGGCTAATGATCAGCAGGTCGTGTACTCAATTTTTGTAATTCCAAAGGCAAAACAGAGGTAGCTTTTCACCACTTTCTCTGATCCAGATACAAGAAGACGAAATTTGAAGTCACGGTGTGTGAGAAGACTTTTGCAGAAATTAAGCAGGAAGTCACATAGCTGTAAAGCACAGCTTTAAATGTGGAACTAATGTGAATCACAGGGACTAGATAAAGGACAATGATATCACCACCCTTTTTTCCTAGCATTCACCTGCTTTTGCAACTCTACCTACTTGAAAGTTGCCTGGAGATGTTCCTTATTTCTAGCAAATGGAATAATGCAGAAGTGATAATCCCATAAATCTGAGTATCACATGATAGCTTTTGTGTTCTTTACCATTAATGTGGCTATCTTTGGAAAGCATGAGAAACCAATTTCCATTCTGCCTGCATCCCTATGCTGGTGATAATGGGGAGAAAAGAGAATCATCTCCCATGGGTAAGCATGAATGTAGATACCCTCCAAACACACAATGTGGTTGGTTTCTTAAATGGGACATCATGCATACTTATTATCAGGTTGACAAAAGTCTCATGAGAAATCTGGATTCAGAAGCACCCAGCTAAGCCAATCCTAATCCCTGTTTCAGAAAGTGAGATTTAAATGTTCTCATTTTCCTCCACAATGTTTAGGAAAAGTTATTTTCAGCATAATTACATGAATTTATTTGTTCATCCTTATAATTTTAACTATGTAACATTCATATGCAGATATAAGTATAAACATACCCAGAATCAATAACATTAGAGTAATAGTAGTTTCTGAGTATTAGTTACTAATATGTATCATTTCTTCTGCTACCAATTATCATAGATTACACCTAAGAGACTGTTAGATTGGTGCAATTATCTGTTCTTTTATTCCTGTATGATAATATATATTAGACAAAAAAAATAGAGAAAAAAGGACCAAAATAACAGCAGAAAGGAGACAAATCTCTTCAATGGATAATTATTATAAAATTGAAATAAACCTAGTGATGATAGGATACACATATACATAATAATATGAGTAATTAACACATAATTATTCATGTTAAATTTCTGACCAATAATATTTAACCCTGTCATTATAGGCATACAACCTTAAATTGTATACAATATCATTAAAAATTACTTTTAAAGAATTGTGAGTAAAAGAACCCTAAAAGTTACGTGTAATCAGAATAGAGAATTTTAAAAAAGGGCTAAAGTCATTTTAGTAAAAATGAATAAAGTTAAAAGAATCATATCACAGTACCTTATTTCTAGTTTTGTTATATTAGCATCCCTTTACAAAAGTAATAAGTCCTAAACTTGACTATAAATGGAACCATAATTAGTCTTTCTGTCATTTATGCAGCAATGCTTTAATCTAGCCTGTAAAATATGTGAAATGATTGTGATGGTTTGTATATGATTGGTTCAGGGAATAATATTAGGAGGTGTGGCCTTGTTGGAGTAGGTGTGTCACTGTGGTTGTAGGCTTAAGGCCCTCACTCTAGTTGCCTGGAAGTCAGTCTTCTACTAGCAACCTTCAGATGAAGATGTAAAACGCTCAGCTCCTCCTGCACCATATCTGCCTGGATGCTGCCATGTTTCTGCCTTGATGACAATGGACTGAACCTGTGAGCCTATAAGTCAATTAAATGTTGTCTTTTATAAAACTTGCATTGGTCATGGTGTCTGTACATAGCAGTAAAACACTAACTAAGACAGTGATAAAAGAGGGTTTACCATAAATTCAAAAGATAAGGTCACATGAGGATTGATTGATCTAAACTCAAAACAGACATGGTGAAATTGATGTTACAGGTAAATGTATGAGATCAGGGCTGTAAATGCAACTTGAACATTCTAATCTTTGGGCATTTGTTTGCCTGAAATTATTTTTTTTCTCTCAAAGACAAAACAACTCATAAACAACATTATTTTATTGTTTTGTAAAACAGCAACGGTTCTCAAGGAACTCATTTTTATATACATAGAATTGTGTTGTTGCTATCCAAATTCCTGGCTATCTATCTGTCTTAGGGTTTACTGCTGTGAACAGATACCATGATCAATGCAAGTTTTACAAAAGACAACATTTAATCGGGGCTGGATTATAGGCTCAGAGGTTCAGTCCATTGTCATCAAGGCAGAAACATGGCAGTATCCAGGCAGATATGCTGCAGGAGTAGCTGAGAGTTCTACATCTTCATCTGAAGGCTGCTAGTGGAAGACTGACTTCCAGGCAACTAGGATGAGGGTCTTAAGCCTACAACCACAGTGACACACCTACTCCAACAAGACCACACTTCCTAATAGGGTCACTCCCTGGGCCAATCATATACAAGCCACCATATTCCACTCCCTGGCCCCCATAGGCTTGTTCAAACATGAGTCTATGGGGGCCATACTTAAACATAGCATAATGCAAAATACATTTAGTCCAACTTCAAATGTCATTGTAGTCTATAGCAGTCTTAACAGTGTTAAAAGTCCAAAGTTCAAGGTCTTTTCTGAGATTCATCCAATCACTTAATTGTAATCTCCCAAGCAAGACAGGAAACCAGCTGGGCAAAGTCCAAACTCTGCATCTCCATGTCTGATGGCAAAGCAGTCTTCAGATATCCAACACCTTTTTCATCCTTGTTGACTACAACAAGGTTCTTTCTCCTGGGCTTGCTCCACTCCCTGTTAGCAGCTTTCCTTGGCAGGTATCCTGTGGCTCTGGCATCTTTAACATCTTGGGGTCCCTAAGTCAATTTCAGCTTCACAGCTTCTTGTTCTAATGTCTGAGATCCACACATGATCTTCTGTGCATTTCCAAAGAGCTGATCTGCTCCTGCTCTGCCCTCTGTAGCACTCTAAGCTCAGGTTGATCCACTACAGTGCCACTGCTGTTCTTGGTGATCATCCCATGGTATTGGCATCTCCAATATGCTAGGGACTTACACTGAAACTATGCTTTACCAAAGCCTCTCCTAGGCTCTCTTCATGGTTCCAAGCAAAGGAGTTGTCCTTTGCATGACCCCTTCAGTGCTGGGCTGTCAATTACAACTGAGGGTGCACGTTCACCAATGGCCTTCCATGCCATCACAGAGTGCCAAACCTCAGCTGCTCTTCATGATGCCTTCATGCCTTCAAAACCAGTACCACCTGGATGATTCTTATATGTTACCAAGTACAGCTGCAGCATGAAGTACAACCTTGGCTATCTCTGGAATACAGCGTCTTTGTGCTCTCAGAAACCACTTCCCAGAAGATTTCACCTCAGTGATGCTGGTCTTTTCTTATTCACCACTAATTTCTTAACTCCAGCTAACTAGCATTAATTGTCCCAGTAGTGTCCTTCTCCTCTTGAATATAAAGCCAGAGACATACAGCTAAAGCTGCGGAGTTCAGCTGCTTGCAGGAGCTGGAAGATTGCCCCTCCCCTCCGTGTTCTATTACATTATTACTAGCTTCCTTTTCCCCAGCTCTTTCACTGCCTAAGTTGACTGTTCTGGATCTTGCTTCATAGACTGATTTTGAATTTAGATATCTTCATGCCTGTCTCCTAAGCACAGGGATTAAAGGCGTGGTCCACCAAGCCTGGATTTAAGTTTTTCTTCACCTAGAATTTGTTCTGTTCCAGGCTGGCATTGAACACTGAAATCTGTTTATCTTTGCCTCCTGGGATTAAAGGCTTGCACTACCAAGCCTGGACCTAAACTTAGCTGGGTGGAATCTTGCCCCAAGGTCACCACTCCCTTAATTCAATTTAATATGATTGAATTCAGCTCCATTTCACTTCCTGGTGTCCCTTTAATACTCAAACTATATATTTTGTACTTTCCCTTTCTCAGCTGTCTATGTTTGTTCAAAATTCTCTTCATCAGACTTAACCAGAGAACAAAGTCTTTGTTGGGCTTTTTTGAGACTTCTTTGCAGATGCAATTAGTATAAATCTCTTTAGCTTAGCCCTAGGCAATCTCTTCAGGCAATGGCAAAAAGCAGCTATGTTCTTCACCAAAATATCACAAAAACAGTCTCTCAGCCACATATTAAAGTTCTTTTCCACTGAAACCTCTTGGGTCATCAGGCCTACACAGTTCAAATGACCCTCAGCAACACTGTCTTCCATATTCCTACTAGGCTGGCCCATTAAGCCCCACTTTAAGCATTTCATGGCTTTCCCAATCCAAAGTCCCAAAATCCACATTCTTCCAAACAAAAGCATCGTCATGCTTATCACAGCAATACCCTAGTCCCTGGTACCAAATTCTGTCTTAGTGTTTTACTGCTCTGAACAGACACCATGACCAATGCAAGTTTTATGAAAGACATTTAATTGGGGTTTGTTTACAGGCTCAGAGCTTCAGTCCATTCTCATCAAGGCAGAAACATGGCAGTATCCAGGCAGCATCCAGACACAAATATGGTGCAGGAGGAACTGAGAGTTCTACATCATCTGAAGGCTGCTAGTGGAAGACTGACTTACAGGCAACTAGGGTGAGGGTCTTAAAGCCCACACCCACAGTGACACACCTACTCCAAAAAGGCTGCACTTCCTAATAGGATCAATCCCTGGGCCAATCATATACAAACCACCACACTATCCATTTGAAATAAAATAATCTTGAAAAAAAGCTACCTACATTTAAAGCAAGAGAATAAATACCACTACAAATCAAATTCAAGTGTACTCTTATTACCAGTATTCATCCCTTGAATAAATTTGTATATGTGGTTACTATTTAAAAATTAATCTACAGGGTGATCATTACCTATCTTAAAACCCACCTAGTCTATGGGGTACCCTATAATTAAATGCTTTCTTCAAACTAATTTATTTACATATTTATTTTAATAAAGGTACAACACTGATAAAATGACATTTCCCTAAGGACTGGGGACTTACTTAAAGGATCTACATTTCCAAAGTGAAATACTGTTTTTTTTTTTTAATTTATTTTTAATTTTTTTATTCTTTAATCCTTTTTTATAGTCCAGACATCATCACCCTCCTGGTCTGAATCCCCCAGATGACTCCCCATCTCATGCCACCTTACCCACTCCCCCATCTCTCCAGGAGGATGTCCCCATCCCCCCCTAATCCCCACCCTACCAGGCCTCACTACTCCCTGGTGCTCTCCAGGGTTAGCTGCATCTTCTCTCACTGAGGCCAGCCTATGTAGTCCTCTGCCGTGTGTGTGTGTGTGTGTGTGTGTGTGTGTGTGTGTGTTTGTGTGTTTGTGTGCATGTGTGTGTGTGTGTGTGTGTGTGTCTGTGTGTCTGTGTGTCTGTGTGTGTGTGGTGGGGGGAGGGGGAATCCTATCAGCTGATATATGCTGCCTGATGGGTGGGTTTGGGTCTGGGAGACCTCAGGAGTCTAGGTCATTTGTGACTGCTGGTCAACTTAACAGCACACCTGAGAGTTCTAAAGAAGAAATAAACACAACCAAGAGGAGTAGATAGCAGGAAATAGTCAAACTCAGAGCTGAAATCAACCAAATAGAAACAAAGAGAACTATATAAAGAAGCAACAAAAACAAAAGCCTTTTTTTTTTTAAGAAAGTCACCAAGATAGATAAACAGTAGCCAAATTAACTAAAGGGTCCAGAGAGAGTATCCAAATCAACAAAAATCAGAAATGAAGAGGAGGATATAGCAACAGAAACCGAACCAGGCAGTGGTGGCACATGCCTTTAATCCCAGCACTTGGGAGACAGAGGCAGGTGGATTTCTGAGTTGGAGAAATCCTGTCTCGAAAACCAGAAAACAAAAAGCAAAGCAAAACAAACAAAGAAAAAACAGAAACAGAGGAAATTCAAATAATCATCAGATCCTACTACAAAAGCCTATACTCAACAAAAGTGGAAAATATAGAGAAAATGGATGTTTTCTAGACAGATACCATACACCAAAGCTAAGTCAAGATCAGGTAAACTATCTAAACAGTCCCATATCCCCTAAGGAAATTGAAAACCTCCCAATAATAATAATAATAATAATAATAATAATAATAATAATAAAAAAAAGCCCAGAGCCAGACAACTTTAGTGCAGAATTCTACCAGACTTTCAAAGAAGAGGTAATACCAATATTCCACAAACCATTCTTTAAAATAGAAACAGAAGAAACACTACCTAATTCATTCTTTGAAGCCAGGTTATTCTGATATCTAAACCACACAAGGACCCAACCCAAAATAGAACTTCAGACCAATTTCCCTTATGAATATTCATGCACAAATACTCAAGAAAAATTTGGCTAACCAAATTGAGAACACATCCAAATCTTCATCCACCAAGATGAGGTAGGTTTCAACCCAGGGATGCAAGGTTGGTTCAATATATGAAAATGCATTAACCTAATGTATTCTGTTTTGCTGGTTTTTCTTATATACTGTTATTTTGTTTGTATTAATTCTACTAAAAGAAACAACTCAAAGATATTCTTCTGCTAAAAAGTCTTCAAGATATCTTTTTTCCTTTTAAAAATGTTATTTTAAAACACTTGTGTTTTACTGTTTAAATCATTCTTTGACTTTCTTTTTATTTCATGGGTTTCTAATTTTTTTCATAGAATATATTGATCATGTTATTTTCATTCTCACAGTGCCTGTACCTTTCTTTTCTACCTAACTTTCTTTTTATTTAAAAATAAAAATAATAACAAAACCACACAAAAACCACAGAATCTGCTTTCTGGTTGTCAATTACTTCAGATCAGGAGACCTTCTTGGAATGTTCTTGGTAATTGCAGTGCCAATCCATTTGAGAAACCAACTTTCCCTCTCCCAAAAGGTACCAATTGAAAATAGTATATTGCTTAGGGATACGATTTGTCTCCATGGGATTTTGTCTGTCTTGAACTTGTGTGGACATTGTACATGCTATCACAGTGTCTGAATTCATATATGTATCAGCCTTGCTGTGTTGGGGTTTTCACCATGATAACATCTTCCTGCCTCCTTTACAGGTTATTGAGCCTTGAAGGGAGGGGTGTGATAAAGACTGTATGTTTATGGTTGAATGCTCTCCAAAGGCTCTCACTGTCTGTCCATTTTCCAGTAGTGAATTACCCTCCACTGAGAGATGAAGCTTTCCTTGTGAGGGTTAAGTAATCTATGGGTATAACAATATACAATTATGAGTGTTTTTACTGCTAAGGTCACTAATAGAATAATAATATTTCCCCTGGAGTCTATTGGTCTCAGTAACACTAACAGGTATGAGTTGTAACTCATACCTGATTTTAGATCAATTCTAAAAACTGGTTGATTGCTCATATACTAATTGTGTTATTATTGCCCCAGTATTGGCACAAATCTTATCCCTAATCAAGAAACTATTTGCAATTGATACCTTTTGGGAGAGGGAAAGTCAGTTTTCTCCAATGGAATGACACTGCGATTACCAAGCACATTTTTGTAGAAGGTTGATATTGTAGCTCATAGAGTCCCTAGCTGAGTGAGATTTATGGTTACATTTTTCTTCTGATAATGTGGATAGTACCTTCCATGACTGTGAACAGTATGCTATAGAAGTGAAGCTTCTAGCTGAACCCTAACTATATTTCTCCAAATTCCATGACATACAAATGAAGTAAATTCATCAAAAAAATTTAACTATCACTTTCATTTATCAATTAAGTGATTATCCTACAAATGACTATACATTGAAGATACACAGTAAGTATTCTCCTTTTAAATGTAAACTTATAAGGCTCTTCTTTATCATATAATCACGGTGGAAATTAATTTTACCCATGCAAAGAGCAGTCATCTTTGTTTGTCCGTGTATGTACATATGGTACAGGTTGTTTAGCTTGTTTTTAGTTTCCAATTGTGTTTTACATACACAGTAGGAAATTTTGTTGAATTTGATGTTTTACTACCATTGAGAATCAAAGAAGTTATATGTACCATGGCTTTTTATGTCTTTGAATTGATAGAGTATTAGAGGAAATATGGAAAGTATTAGTATAAAGTACAGTGCATTAAATGCAGCAATAAGCATGATTTAAATTCTAGTAAAGTTTTTTTATATGTCCCCTTTATTAGTTAAAAGACTCATGAGATTATTATCTTTTGACATCAATGTGATTTTGTGCTATTATCTCTCAGTAACATGGTAAAATCAGTCCCTGATGATGACATTTCTTTGTGGTATGCGTAAGATAACTAATTAAGTGCAGATTTTTCTCACTTTATTTCAATATTTAAATTATTCCATAGTACCAGAAAAGTTATTTCTAGGAGGTATATGGGATTGCCCATCTTTTTTTTTTTAGACACTAATGAGTTATTAAGCAGGAGATTTTGTCTTCTTTTTCTGTAGAACTCTCCCGATGCTGTGATTATATTGACTTGAATGAAATATAAGTATGACTACTTATACTTCCTGTGAAAGGGATTGGGCTTGTTATTGTTTGAGTGTATGTTCTCTGACTTTACATTGTTAACTTTGAATAAGTTTGTGAAGTCAAGGTGGAAGATAACTAAACTGCACAGAAAAACACTTTGATTCATAATGATAGATGACCCCACGGACTCTGGGAATCTTAACAGAATCAAGTCTCATCTCAGTGAACTTTGGATAATATTGGAAGAATAGTAAGTGACAAAATATTAGGCCTAGATATCTGGACCCTTTTAAACCAGTCACTATCTTGAATTTGAAATGATATATGGTTTCCATAACCAATGGCTGTTTTCTTTCTGGTGAATTATACTAAGATAAATCTTTATGACCTTACTGATGCACTTAGAGATACCTTAAATATATATTCTTTACAACACACACACACACACAAACACCATTTATGGAATTTGGAATGTTCTTTTATCTGTTTTTATTATCAAGAAATCTACATAAGGAAAATATGTGACTATTTACTATGCTTTTTAGAAACAAATAAGAGGACTGCTTAAAAAACTGAAAACCTCTACTTTGTATGCCAAAGAAAGCAGTTTTCTTTTAGATTTAAATATGTATATGTAAGGCAGCTTTTATAAGATTGTGAAGATTTTATGAGGCATTTTGGATTACTCAGATCATATTTCTATTAGAAAAAAAAAAAAACACACTATAATGGATTCTCTGAAAGTCATGACGCATCTCAGATGAACACTGCAAGGCATTGCTGTTCTTTCTCCCTGAGACAGTCTCGATTGAAATCTCACTGAGATATTCTATTGGTGTCTCTACAAAACTTGGCAGGGGTTACAGCTAACAGTCAGTGAGAGCAGAAGTCATTTCTCTTTGACAGGATCCATAAAGCCAAAGGCTGTAATAACTCCTCTGATGGAATTTTAGTGGGGATACTTTTTGTTCTGTCACCATTGCCTTTTGCACTCAATGGGTCCTTCACCTGTGGGGAATGATTGTGCCTCTCTGAGGTCCGTGTTCTACCTGTGACCTCTGATCAGGCAAAGTGGCAATTTTTCCTCAAAATGAATTTGCTATCGGGCAATACATGCTGTTTTAGTGAGTTCTCTTTCTCCAAGGACCTCTCCTAGCGGCTTCAGTGACTCCCAAGGTAACAAGAGGCGAGCTCATAACTTACTAGGTGCTTGTTCTTTCTGTTCTGTTTTCAAGTGGTCAGACAGAAGGCATTACCTATAATGATGATGTAGAATTGCAGACAGACAGTGGGAGGAGAAAGCATACAATATATTAATAATAATGAGTATTCTCCCTCATCCATAGGCTTAATTTACTTTTATATACAGCCTTATGGGCAAAGTACAGTGGTGAATGAGCTGATTAAGTCTAAAACTTTGAACGTACCAGCAAGTTCTTTGAACTTACTAGCAAAGCTCCTTAAAGTATAAGTTTGGACTACTCCCATTTCAATAACTGACAGTTCCAAGTTCATAGGCATACTATTTTGAAACTTCAGAGAAAATATTACTGAGTTCTCAAGGTTGTGCTGCATCTTAGCACCCTGTATAATACAGCAGAAAAGCTCAAGTCTAGTAATGAAACCATATGACCTTTATGATGATACTCAAGAGACATGGAGAAAGTAGAGGAAGGATTTTTTAAGGGATTACAGAGAATGTTTTTGCATGAATTGAATGTATATGTATTCAAATATATAAAATCTTATACAGTGAGATGCTGAGATAAAAACCTAACATCAATTCTTCTCTTTCCTATAACTTTGGTACTGCTACTTGAACATTTTTACCTATCTATAAATATGAATCATATATATATATATATATATATATATATACACATAATGACATGTAAACTCATGTACAATGAAAATATTTATAAAATTAAAATATGAATAAATATTTTAATATTTGCTCCTAGTGACCAAAATAGCAATTTAAATTTGGAGCTGTTTGAGAAAGGAGTATGTAATGAGAAAATTTTAAACCTGAAAATATTCTGCTTTGATAAATCATGACTATGGTTTTTAATTTAATTTGTATCCCACTTACATAAAAGGGACTTAAACTCTACATTTTGACATTTGTAAAATGACCACAGATAAAAATACAATTTTATAAAATTAAATAATTTTATTGGTGGCTGGTAGATAAAGCTTCTAAATCTCAGTGAAGTTGATCAAACTAATGCTCCATCTGATCAGTATTCTGTTTATTAAAATAAATATAACAGAAGATATACTGGTACTGCCAGTGTAAGATGAAACAATCATCTGAGCGGGGAGTGAGGATCGTCATAGGAAAGATGGAAAGAAGACTAGAAACAAGAAACAGGAGACAAAGGTTACAAATCAGGAGGGCTGTCGAGACAATATGTACTATTGGGCTTTATATACTTTACAGCATCATGGGAAACAAAGTCTCAAGCTAGCATAGACAATGGCTAACATGCATTCCAAATCTGTACCCATCGAGAGGCCTCCTTATTCCTCCCTGTTTCTTCCTCCAAGACTAACAGAACATTCAGCCCCTAGCCTTAAACTTTAAATATATCTCCTCTTATCATTCCATGTGTCAACAGGCTGAAGAGAATCTGTCAATAGACCCTGGCCTGCCTTGACTCTGCTTGACAGACAGGCTTTCACCAAAACAGACAAAATGGCTCCCAACAAGAAACATTGATGACATTATGACCTTGCAGAGAAATATATAATACATGACACAATTAAGAGAGGGCAAACAGAGCTAAAAACGTCCTGTTGTGTCACAGCCATTGGAGAAGTGTTAAGTGAGCCAGTGAAAATGTCTTTGATAACAGGAGCTCAGCAGTATCAGGGGTTTCAGCTTTGATAGCTGGTTAATTGTGAAAGCTTGGATGATAGATAGGTTTTACACAATGCACAGAATCAAAAACATTTTGTTTCCATTTTAAATGTGATATTCTTCAAATATTGACATACTTTTTAGGAAGTAAATTTAGAGTGTATATAGTGACATTATTAGAATCAAATCCGCTTTGAGCTTAAATTATGTCTAATCACAATATCATAGTCTTGAAATGATTCTTGGTCTACAAAATGAAAACAAATTCAGAGTTAAGTGTGATTTATTGTTGTGAAATAATTACTTCTAGATAAATAATTAGGTTAAAAAATAAGGAAATCCTCCTGCTTTGAACGTTGCTCTTCATATTTTTAGCACACTATGTAAAGTTACGTTGGAAGAAAGAGACCAAAAGTAATGTCATTGGCATAACTGTAACATTTGTGAATATAATCATCATTGCTTCATATTTTTTTCTTATGACCTCCAGCCACATTCTCGAAACTCACAGAAAATTCTCTTTTTACAAAATGATACTTCTCTTCTTTAGAATGTTGAAAAGTTTAATCCTGTGCTTTCCCCTATAGTATCAAAGTCATACTGTATATTCATATATATATATTTAGCAACTACATACTAAAGTCCTACTTTGTGCAATCATGGTGTATAGACTCTGAAACTCATTGAAGTTTGCTCTATACTTCGAATTTTTTGACTTAGGGAAAAATGGAGGTTATGAACTTGCCCCTCTGGCCATAGAATTTTTTCCCTTCACCTTGGACTGCTGATTTGGAAAAATGTTGAATTATTGGTTTGGGGAAGATGTTGAAAGACCCAAACAAACAAACAAACAAGTGAAGGAACAATAACAACAAAAAAGCCAAACAAAACCCATAAAACCAAGTACAAGGGTATATTTTTCTCTGGCTTCATTAATGATTATGTTTAAACATATTTAGATTTTAATTTAGCATTTTGGAGCTTTTCTTGGCTTCTTAAACCTATGGATTTGAGTGACAGCTCAATTTGGAAAAAAATCAGCTATTTTATTGAAACATTTTCTATTTATGTTTCTTCCTACTACCTTAACTGTGTGCATATTCTATATTTAGATGTTTTCTTAATATTTCTAAGAATTCAGAGAACTATTTCTCATTCATTAATTTCTCCTGTTCTTTCATGGTTGCTATTATCAGTTCATTTTTCAAAGAATGCATCTTCTTTAGCCATAAGCTTATTTTCCTCTTGAAACATCAGGTGTTAAACATTCAGGGGTATAAAATATTTAATTTAATTTGTGTCAATATGTGAGCTTTTTTATTCTGCCTTTTCTCATTCAATGTGAAAGTATATTACTGTACCTCATGGAATATATCTGCTTTATAATTCATTACATTTCTCAAGGAGAGTTGGTCATATTTTTGTGGTTCTTCACATTTGGTGCAACTTCAGCCTTGAACCTAAACACTTTGACATGCAGGCACTGTACTATCTATTAGTTAAAACTGTGCAGATTTTATTTGTGCTGTCATCAGGTTACCATGGTTAGAGCTCCTTGGAACCTACTCTATCTGTGCTTACCCCAGCACTGCTCTTCTGCCTTAGCTCCTAGTGCCTGCTTTCCCAATCCATACTGATTGGGAACAAATGAGATGGGATCCATCCCTATACTTATGCTGATAAGATTCTTTTATCTTCTCATAACCTACTTCATATACTTGCTCCTTTCCCCTAGCTCCATGCCTTTGCATACCATAGAGGGCAAACAAAGGAGTAGATACTGCAAAGAGAACACATACCAACCTGAAATCTTTATTATTATTATTATTATTATTATTATTAGGTATATTCTTTTTTATTTTTTATTCAATATATTTTTTATTTAAATTTCAAATGATTTCCACTTTTCTAGCCCCCCACTCCCCGAAAGTCCTATATGCCCCCTTCCCTCTCCCTGTTCTCCCACTTCCCACTTCCTTGTTCTGGTTTTGCCCTATACTGCTTCACTGAGTCTTTCCAGGACAAGGGGCCACTCCTCCATTCTTCTTGTACCTCATTTGATGTGTGGATTATGTTTTGGGTATTTCCAGTTTTCTAGGTTAATATCCACTTATTCTATTATTGATTCCAACTTTCTCCTGCTCCCAAACCTTATATTTACTCTTGTCTTCTTTATTTCATAGCAATGGGGCATATTCTTTGGTCATGGTTTTGATATGTGTCTGTCATCCTTTAAATCATTCTCAGCAAGCCGAGTTGAAGAAATAATGTCTTTCTGACTCTCTTTCCATTTATTTTATTCCTACATAGAACTCCTATAATCTCTTATGTGTAATCTAAATTGCTTTTCTGATTTTCTCTAGTGTTCTTCAGTTATTCACATAATATTTTCTTGATCTCACTTCCTATAAGGTGGTAGTCTGAATTTCAGAGATGAAATGGATGAAAGTTTTTCTTAAAATTTCAAGTTAATATGTCCTATCTTTGCAGTGACTATTTTGTTTGTGTAGTATAAATTGTTCTCCTAATTGGTTTACATAGCTTTCATGTAAAGTGTAGGGAGATTTACATACCTATTTACTCATCTGGCATTTTCTTAGTTATTTTTATGGATTTAAATTAGTACAATTACATATATATTTTTATATTTTTACATAGTGACACATGCATGGAAACATACACACATACATATATCATTTATTTTAAACAGTAAATGAACCTAGAGAATCAACACAATAAAGTAGAGGGAGCAAAAACAAGTTAATAAAAACAGATATTACAGAGTGTAATTTCTTTTAATACACTATTTAATTGGCATAAAGTCAATTAGGAAAAAAAATCAATGACATTTTCCAGTAAAGTGAACAACTGATATTCACAGAGTCTAATGGGATAAGTACAATCTGTTATAACATATTGCATGGTGGGCATGCCAGTCTTTACAATGATTGTAATTTTAGCTTTGTGCCTGCAACCGTTGATGATACACATTGCTGATAAACTGCCTCTCTGTAAGCTTCAGAACATAAGTGATATGTTCCTAGTCAGAGCTCCATACTTCACAACTGCTTCTGAGAAATGTGTAGGATGTAATCACTTATTTCTGAAGGGAGGGTATGGGGCCTGGGTAAGCTGTGAAACACTTAAAACAGAAATTATGCTAAGCTCTATGTGAGAATATTTTAACTTTTGTATTTTATGAGAAAACATTTTTTCCTAACCTCCCAGAAAATACAATTGAATAGTCTGATTTTCAAAAATTCTTATTGCTTGATTTCACACTTTGTTCTTGGTGCTTGTTTTAACAGCATATGCAGTACAGCTCAGGAATGCTAAACAAGGACTTGTTTGCTGTTTGGTTTATGATAGACTACAATGCCACAGAAAATAACTTTCTTTACTCAGAGTGTGAGCTGAATATTTTCCTGATTCCAGAAGGTGTTTACTTCAATAGTTGTGCAGTATAATGAAATCAAAGTGCATTGCCATGGTCATTGAATACTAAATAATCACAGTTCCAATATGTGATATGTCATGCAAGGTATTTAACATATACATTTAATTATCAATGGCATTTATTGTATAAAATGTTCTAACATGTTTAGATTTTTGGCTTTAAAATTTAAAGTATACATAATAAAAGTAATAATAAAATTTGGTAATATATATCGTGAGGCACATTCATAAATGTTAAACAAATATGTGATAAGAACTAAGGTCAGACTGAGTAGTAAAATCCTTATTCTGCAAGATCTAGATTCTTAAAATCTACTTTCTGAGGAATACGACTTTTATGTCTTTTGATCTCCTTTGAAGACTTGAAAGTTTCTTTCTTTTGTGGAGTTTCTGCATGTATTAGAATAAGACATTAAGAGTTCTTTTCTATTCATGTTCACTTAGAGTCTTGAAATCTTTCTGTATCTACATGTCTATAGAAATTTCAATATTAAGTCTGTATTCTGATATTATGAAAGGAGTGTTTTTTCTTTATTTTCTTGTACCTTTCCTCCTTATTGTATCTCCACCCATCATAAGACTGGCGTTATTTTTTACTTTATGTAAAAAATCATGTTTATGATGTAGTACAGAATCCATGTGTAATATAAAGCTGCATATAATAATCAATCTGGAAGCTGGGAAACCCAGTGATTTCTAATCAAAGGCTGATATTTGCATCAGAAATTCTCTTTGAGGTAAAATTATGTTTGTTTCTCCAGTACATAAGATAATTTTACCCTTCCTTAAATTACCTTGATAGGTGATCAATAAGTATTAGTTAGGAATATCCTGCATTTTCTGCATCATATATTAATTTAACTAAACTGCCCTTTTTAATCAATGGCAGAATTTTACAACTGATACTGAGTCACTAAATAAAGGTCATTTTCTGATAACTAAATTTCTTTAAAACTAACATTTTCGTGATCTTTCTTATTATATTTATCTGAAATGTGAAAAAAATATGCAATGTCAAAAACTGACACCTGATGCCTGGATCCTCTACAAGGGTCAAGGCCAAGTCAATATGAGCTCTGACTACCAAGCCATCTATATCTCTTGCCTCCCACATATATATTCTTTAAGGATGTATTACAAACAAAAACAGAAAGCTAATTGTTGCATGGCTTGATTTAATGAGCCTCTATTAGTAACCCGGAGAAGATAAAGAAAAGTGAAGCTTCGAGAGGAAGTAACATGTTTAGTAACATGGAAATAAACAGGTAAATGGACGCTGATGATCATGTTGGACAAAAATCTTGGAGTGAGAAAATTATGTAAAACATAAAAGTGCTGTCAACATAGCCCAAATGGGGTGTGGCTGCAACATAGAGAGGAGGTCAAAGCAGGGTCTCTGTTAGACACACACAGGTTCATGAGGAGGACATCTTATGCCATAGATAATAAATAGTAAGCTAAATTGCTTATATAATTTATCCTTAAAAATGAATAGGCAATGACAGTAGTTCCCTCACTTCCAAACTTAACAGTCTCCACTCTGCATCTAACAAGAAAAGTAATATCAGATATCAAAACATCCTAGCTTCTTTTTATTGAAGCCCGTACTAAGTAAGAAATTACAGTTACAAATTAATAAATGAGTAAATATAATAATCATGTTTATAATGTATCACTATTATATCCATCCGGGACTGCTTCCCTCAAGTTACACCCAGGTTTCCAAACATCCCTGCTAGTTTCTGTCCTCTGAACTTCATGAGATTTTTAATAACTTAACAAGTCTAATTAGTGCTCCCCCTTGCACATGAAGGTGGTGTCCATTGGGTGGACCTTCAAGTTGTCACCCCTTCCTTCCTTAGTAGGCATTAGATGCTAATCTGGGGGTAGGCTATAGTGAGTCCCTCTTCAGTTCATCTAGGATATATTAATGTCTTGGTTTTGTGAACTTCCTGTGTGGATAACTACTGCTGTTATCAGTCATTGTGTATTATAACTATACCATATCAGGATACCAGTCTTTAAAGGCACTAAATAAGACAACATAATATCACTCCAAAGATAATTTTGAAAATACCCTGTGAATAAAATTTTCTTATAAATTCTATTATAATAAAATATAGTCACAGTTGCTAGTATCATAGACCATATATCTAATATAAATTCAAATCTTTAATTCAAGAAAATTGATTTGGACTTCGTAATTTTTCACATATTCTTTGCATGATATAAAGAAATCAAACTCCAATAATTAGCCTGACTCTATGCTTTTCTAAGTAATAGTAGTAATAGTCTTTTATAATAAAAGAAATTTTGATGTAGTGTTCATATAAAAGAATATGTAAATTAGAATGAAGAAACAGGTAACTTTTTATTATGTTTAAACCATGTGTGAGAAGTTATGAATAACTGAATAAATTATATATTCATGTGATAATATCATGGCCAACAATAATGAACTCCCAACAGATGGAGATATTCTCCAAAACAACATCTCCTATTAATATGAATATCTAATGAAACCTTAGAAATCAACAGGTTCCTTATTTATTTAATATATTATGGGTAGAGTTGTTTTAAATAAATGTATGAGATATTTCCTGCTGTAAAAATTATAGATAAAACAGAATAAAATATCATTTTAATACACTGAGATAAAGAAAAGCATAATTTTATATCTAAGTTATTTTTAAAAGTACTTTTGATTTAATCTATTTAAAAATAGTTTGCTGTGTGACTAAAATAGGTTTCATTAGCATAGCATTAATATTTACTAACACACAGAAAACTTCTTCCTTAGGGATCATACCTTCTCATGCTGTGATATGAGCTATTTCGTGCTTTAGTGCTTGTGTTTGGAGATCCCTTTA
The DNA here is from genome assembly GCF_947179515.1 of Apodemus sylvaticus. Lineage (NCBI taxonomy): Eukaryota > Metazoa > Chordata > Mammalia > Rodentia > Muridae > Apodemus > Apodemus sylvaticus. Next base: position 11,984,187 of record NC_067479.1, read on the forward strand.
GCCTTGTTGAGGCTCCCTCATTCCTTAGTACTTTATATATTAGGCTGCCTCCAGCAGGCATTCTTATTCATTTAAATATTAAACTACTCTAAAAACTTTATATTTTCACACAGTATCGTAAAGTAACCTTATTAAATGTACATATCTCGTTTTTCCCTGTTTCTCTAGATGCAGTATGTTCTAGACTTTGTCTTCAGAAAGGTCATATGTAAGATAATGGAATAGCTTTGTTGTAGACTGTATCCCACCTCTTATTTATTCTTATACATAAACTGAATATATGTGATTTACAGTTTATTGAGGTGTAATTTTATTTCGGAGCATTTTCTTTCTGCAGCATTTTTTTCTGAATAAATATCTCCCTGTACTTAAGAATGTTATATTATTTCATTTAGTAAAATAAAACCCATTTGTTATGTGGAACCATTTTTATATCATGCAATATCATCTGACAGCACAGGTGTATGATTCATTAAAGGATCCTGAAGGAAAGGCCATTTACAGATTGCTCCACCGAGGGATCCATCCCATATACAGTTACCAAACCCAGACACTATTGTGGAAGCCAACAAGTGCTTGCTGACAGGAGCCTGATATAGGTGTCTCCTGAGAGGCTCTGTCGGTGCCTGAAAATACAGAAGTAGATGCTCATACCCCACTAATGGACTGAGCACAGGGTCTCTGATGGAAGAGCTAGAGAAAGGACTCAAGGAGCTGAAGGGATTTGCAGCCCCAAGGAAGAGCAACAATATGGACCAACCAGTACCCACAGAGATCCCAGAGACTAAACCACCAACCAAAGAGTACACATGGAGGGACCCATGGCTCCAGCTGCATATGTAGCAGAGGATGGCCTTGTCTGACATCAATGAGAGGAGAGGCTCTTGGTCCTGTGAAGGCTTGATGCCCCAGTGTAGGGGATTCCAGGACAGGGAAAGGGTTGGTGAGCAGGGGGAGGGGCGATGGATGAGGGATTTCAAAGGGATACCAGAATAGGGGCTAACATTTAAATGTAAGTAAAGAAAATATCTAATAAAAATTGCATATAATATATAAAATTATATATATAATTATAATATATATTATATAATGCAAGAGAGAATAGTAGCCATATTTTACGTTTTAAAATTTGCATTGGTACCTGCATTAATAAATGAACTTCTAATATTTAAAAAAAATTGATCATAAAATTCTGTTATCTTCCCTTTTCTCTCTGAAATCTTCCCCATACACCACTTCTTTGATCTCTCTAAAAATAGTCTTTTTTTAAATAATTGTTACAAACACACATGCACACACACACCTAAATATGTAATTAAAATCTGATCTTTTCAATTAGTGATACTTGTACAAATGCATTTGATTTCATGGTTGAACACTTAATATTGGATATACAAAAAGCAGGGTATACCCATGCTGTTATCTCTCAAGCTCACAGAATTCATTAATTGCCTATATTCCTTCATCTGGGTCCAGCCCCATGATATTTCCTCTTTCCACATTAATATGTCTATGGTCCTTGTTTAGGTCTTGATTGGGTAGCCATAATTTTGAAGAATCATAGGAGATAGTCCCTGTAACTTCTAATACATAATCCCAATAAATTAGAATAGATACATTATTTTATACAATTAATCAAGACTATGAGTCACATATCCCCATAGGATGTTACATCTTTTAGTGTGTTTTTGACACTAGAACCTATATATAGTGCCTCCCTAAGGGGGACAATCATCCTTAAATGTGCTTAAAATGTGAACTAAATATTGCATATGACTTTCATGCATCTGTATCTAAAATGGAGCCAATGAAGAGTAAAGTGAAAATAGTGAATGAAGTGGTACTGTTTCCTTGGCAACCTACAGGGTAGAGTGTAATTTTTCTTGTACACCACCATAGCTAAACACGTTCCTGGCTTATCGGAGAAGATGTGAATGTCTCTGCATACATTATCCACTCACATTTAATTGTGTCTCTGACACTGGGCCACAAGCCATATCGTAGATCTCTGTGGAATTCTACCATTACCCTAACAAAATCCTACAAATCATATATATATATGTATGTATGTATATATATGTATATATGTATGTATATGTCTTCATTATATATATTATATAAAATAAAGAAATTAAAAATTGTGTTATTGTTTCAGATATGAATCATTATCTTACAAGAAGAATCCGAGGATAAATGAAAGAGCAGAATAATTTTAATCCCACCTTCAAAGATTCAGTGTTCTAGGTTGGAGAACATGTTTTTCAAAAGAAGCAAACTCATTTGCTATGTTGTCACTATTTCCCAATAAATCTCTACAGCAGTAATAGTGAAGCATTGATTTACATGACACTTTGTTACTATGTCTGTTCAGCAACAATAATAGCAAATGTTCAGGCCCGGGGCTTATTAAAGGCCCAGATATGGGTTATTGACTAAATGTTCAATAATAAGCGTGAGTTTTGCATTGCAGAAGGAGTCTGAATTCTTCCAGAAAGTGGTTATCCCAACTATGCCATTATCATACAAAGGACATCTGTTGCTAGCTTGGTTGTCATAGCAGCTTACAGAGTTCATAGATCTTCAAGCACATTGCTAATTTTCTTCCCCAGATATTAGCATAGCACTCTCTTACAACGAAAATATCAAATCTGTCTAGAAGTTTCCACATGGAAGGGTTTTTTTTTTTTAATTTACTTCCACACATTTCATTTATTTTGGTATTTTTATAGTTTTTTAAATTGTTTCTATTTTTGTAGATGATATAAAATCATTGCTATGTTAAGGTTTGTTATATTTTTATTTCTCTATCTGAACCTCCCTATGTGTATGTTCCTTTGAGTAGTGCCTACAGAAGCTAGAAAAAGCTACAGGGTTCTGTGGAGCCTAAGGTGACGGCAGTGATGAGCTTCCTTTTAGAGGTTGAGTGAGCACCCTCTCAGAAGCCAAGAGTAGTTAGGGTAAAGAACTCTGGGAGGAGGGTCCTGGAATGGGCAATATTTAGATGTAAATAAATAAAATAATTTAAAAATATAAAATAAATGAATGGCTGCACATTGTTGCTGAGCTAATGACTGAAAAAATGCAACATTTTCTAATGGCTTCCTGTTTGCTGGAAGTCTTTTCACCCACCATAAGTACCACACATCCATATCTCTCCAAACCACCCAATAGTCTGTTAATTTCTGTTAAATTAATCTCTCCAAACCACCCAATAGTCTGTTAATTTGATGTCAAATAGGAATGACCTTTAGAAACTATGCATACAAATACCTATTCTTTGTAAGTCAGGGACTAACGATAGGTCTTACATGAGTGCAACTCATACAAAGACAGGGATTTTTTTTTTAATTTTTTTTTAATTTTTTTATTCGATATATTTTTATTTAAATTTCAAGTGATTTCCCCTTTCCTAGTCCCCCCCCACTCCCAGAAAGTCCCGTAAGCCCCCTTCTCTCCCCCTGTCCTCCCACCCACCCCTTCCCACTTCCCCGTTCTGGTTTTGCTGAATACTGCTTCACTGAGTCTTTCCAGAACAAGAGGCCACTCCTCCTTTCTTCTTGTACCTCATTTGATGTGTGTATTATGTTTTGGGTATTCCAGGTTTCTAGGTTAATATCCACTTATTAGTGAGTGCATACCATGATTCATCTTTTGAGTCTGGGTTACCTCACTTAGTATGATGTTCTCTAGCTCCATCCATTTGCCTAAGAATTTCATGAATTCATTGTTTCTAATGGCTGAATAGTACTCCATTGTGTATATTAATACAAATACTTCCATAGTATCAGTAATGATGTATATAATCAGCATTGTAGAGGTACTAGCCAGTATGTAGCTGTCTCCACTAAAGTCTTTCTCTCCCTAGCAATGGAATACTGCTATTATAATTTTGACAAGAGGTCACATGAATCTCATGCTTTCCTGAGGATGTCTAATTTTGTGAGTTTTATGAGCTCCCTGAGGCTTATAATATACAATATTAAGGTATCTTAATTTTTGCAGTATCATGAGCCCCTGTTATCCCCCTAGTAAAAAATGATTTACTTTGGAAGAAACATAATAGGTTCTTCATTTTCAGAATTATTATTTTCAGATATTTAAATATAAACTATAAATGGGAACCTTTTTTCCATAAAAAGACATGCATTTCCAGTTATCAGCTTTTCCTTGAAAATTGTTGGCAATTTTGATTAATAGATTTGCTCTTTTATTGATGTGTCTGTAAAGATTGCTTTAAAAAATAAATGCAGTTATTTTCTTGAATTAATATTTATGAAATATCAACCTTCACATTTCTTCTTTCAGTTATTATACAATACATATTTAGACATTTAACGTAAAGGTAGACAGCATATAAATATTTCCCATAAGTGGTGATGGTAGGATGTTATGCAAAATGTGCTTTCCAAAAACAGAGCAAAAGTTTGGACTGTTTGTAAAGCATCTCATAATGTGATAAACATCTTGAATGGTGGCATATATCTGAAAATGAAAGAATAAACTATTGCAAATATTGTTTCAGTAAAATGGTGTGTTTATACTGCCAGTAGTTTTATTTTTTTTTAATATTTTTCATGTGTGATGTTCTTGTTCCAAGGAAGTTTGATAATTTTACTGGCAAGTAGATGTATAGATATATGATGGATAAGGTGATTTATTCATAGAAATGATCACCACTTAGAGTTAACTTAACCTGATGTTAATCATTTAAAATTTAACTATCTTCATGTAAAAAATGTCCTGTCTTGTATAGTACTTAAATTTAGTTCTGTCTTTAATAGAAATATGTTAAAATACCTTATACTTTCATATGATAATATTAAACATTTTAAGAATAATCTTTTATTGTATGGTCATAGTTTTTTCTTAGAGATCTTATATTTATTTTTTTAATTTTTATTTTCTATATTCTTTTTTTACATTCCAAATGCTTTCCCCTTTCCCAGTACCCCCTCCCCTTATGTCCCATAAATCCTCTTCTCTCCACCCATTCTCCAGTCACCCAATACGAGAAAGGCCTGATCTTATATTTATGCTAGTAGCTTTTCAATTTTCTAGTTTAGTTTTACACTTTCTAATATATATATATATATATATATATATATATATATATATATATATATATATATATACATATCTGGTAGGTAAATGTAATTGATTTCTAGTCTTTGCTGTAGTTAATACACTATCTAGTACTATTCATATCTGAACAACATATTTGTAAGAATATAGGTCTCAAATTCTCTCTCTCTTATGTTAAATTTTAAGTTATTTGTAACATTTCTCAGGAATGTGGATTTATGAAAGAAAAAGGAGCTAACTATTGAAAAATGTATGTTTTTACTGAACAACACACCAATACTCCCCTGAAAATAAATTTTATTTCATATATTTCCAAAGCAAGGTATGCAGCACAGTCTATGCCTCAATATGTCCAACTTTATTTTGATTTTACCTACAGTAGTATGTGGCTTCTACTTAGGTTTAGACAGAGATGATGCTATTGAAAAATATCTATGAGTTGGGTTGTTGTTTTGCTTTGTTTTCCAAGGATTCGGGGTCATAAGGCTATTCTTTGATAGTCTATTGAAATCTTTCTAACAGGTTGAGAGTTATAAATATACTACATCTGTACAAGGCTTCAAAGACATACACAGTGACACAGCCTTGTTATGTTTAAAATAAATATAGTGTTAAAACAGAAAAGACATGGTCTAAGGAATGTCTGAAATAGCCTGCATCACCATGTAATAAAGCTGAAGCAATCTGGTTCCATGAAAATGATTGGAGCAGTTGAGTGATCTAATGCATGAAGTGATACTCTTTTATTTAATACTTTCATACCTATTCTTATGTAACTTAATACATGCAAGAAAATATGAATAGTATGATGTTATGATGTATGAATAGAATATGTGTGATGTTCACAGTTCAGTGTAACACAGGTGAAGATTATGAATGATATATTACAGGCAGAGAAGTTGGTCAGGGCAAGCGTTATCTCAAGTGGTTGATGTGCTAGGTGCTTGGTCTTAAAAACAGTGTTGTTAAAGTGGTGAAACTGCAGGGTAATTAAGTTAGAGACTTCAATTCCTATGAATAAACTAATGATAGACTTATGAATAGACTAATGCCTAATAGGAGAGGGTCTACTTGCTGGAGATTTTCCTCATACTCATGAACATAGCTTACAATATATTCAAGGCACGCACAACTTTCCTCTTCTCTGTATACCTGATTCTCTGTTTTTATACCTAGTGTGACACACCAAAGCTTCATTGTCCAGGACCCAGTAGTTTTCTATTCAGATATTCTTTTTTTTTAAAAATATTTTTATTTTCTATATTCTTTGTTTACATTCCGAATGATTTCCCCTTTCCCAGATCCCCCTTCCCCATATGTCCCATAAACCTTCTTCTCTCCATCCCTTCTCCAATCACCTCCCTCCTTTTTCTCTGTCCTTATATTCCCTTCCCATGCTAGATCAATCCTTTCCAGGATCAGGACCTTCTCCATACTTCTTCATGGGAGTCATTTGTTATGCAATTTGTGCCTTGGGTATTCAGGGCTTCTGGGCTAATTAATATCCACTTATCAGAGATTGCATTCCATGTGTATTCTTTTGTGATTGGGTTACCTCACTTAGGATGATATTTTCCAGATCAAACCATTTGCCTAAAAATTTTGTGAATTCATTGTTTCTAATTGCTGAGTAGTTTTCCATTGTGTACCACAATGGAATTGTATACCACATTTTTTGTATCCATTCCTCCTTTGAGGGGCATCTGGGTTCTTTCCAGCTTCTGGCTATTATAAATAAGGCTGCTATGAACATAATGGAGCATGTGTCTTTATTGCATGCTGGGGAATCCTTTGGGTATATGCCCAGGAGAGGTACAGCAGGGTCCTCTGGAAGTCTCATGTCCAGTTTTCTGAGGAACCTCCAGACTGATTTCCACAATGGTTGTACCATCTTACAGCCCCACCAACAGTGGAGGAGTGTTCCTCTTTCTCCACATCCTTGCCAACACCTGCTGTCTCCTGAGTTTTTGAATTTAGCCATTCTGACTGGTGTAAGGTGAAATCTCAGGGTTGTTTTGATCTGCATTTCCCTAATGACTAATGATGTTGACACTTCTTAAGGTGCCTCTCTGCAAACTGAATTTCTTCAGGTGAAAATTCTTTGTTAAGATCTGTACCCCCATTTTTAATAGGGTTATTTGGTTCCCTGGGGTCTAACTTCTTGAGTTCTTTGTAAATATTGGATATTAGCCCTCTATCAGATGTGGGGTTGGTGAATATCCTTTCCCAATTTGATGGTTGCCATTTTGTCCTTTTAACAGTGTCCTTTGCCTTACAGAAACTTTGTAATTTTATGAGGTCCCATTTGGCAATTCTTGATCTTAAAGCATAAGCTATTGGTGATCTGTTAAGGAACTTTTCCCCTGTGCCCATGTTCTCAAGGGTCTTCCCCAGTTTCTTTTCTATTAGTTTCAGTGTGTCTGGTTTTACATGGAGGTCCTTGATCCACTTGGAGTGAAGTTAAGTATATGGAGATAAGAATGGATAAATTAGCATTCTTCTGCATGCCGACCTCCAGTTGATCCAGCACCATTTGTTGAAAAGGCTATCTTTTTTCCACTGGATGTTTTTGGCTCCTTTGTCAAAGATCAAGTGACCATAGGTGTGTGGATTCATTTCTGGATCTTCAATTCTATTCCATTGGTCCACTTGTCTGTCACTGTGCCAATACCATGCAGTTTTTAACAATATTGCTCGAAGTCAGGGATACTGATTCCCCCAGAATTTCTTTTGTTGTTGAGAATAGTTTTAGCTATCCTGGGTTTCTTGTTATTCCAGATGAATTTGAGAATTGCTTTTTCTAACTCGGTGAAGAACTGAGTTGGGATTTTGATGGGGATTGCATTGAACCTGTAGATCGCTTTTGGCAAGATGGCAATTTTAACTATATTAATCCTGCCTATCCACGAGCATGACAGATTTTTCCATTTTCTGAGGTCTTCTTTGATTTCCTTCTTCAGAGATCTGAAGTTCTTATCATATAGATCTTTCACTTGTTTGGTTAGAGTCACATCAAGATACTTTATATTGTTTGTGGCTATTTTGAAGGGTGTCATTTCCCTAACTTCTTTCTCAGCCTGCTTATCCTTGAGTATAGGAAGGCAACTGATTTGCTTGAGTTGATTTTATAACCAGTCACTTTGCTGAAGTTGTTTATCAGCTGTAGGAGTTCTCTGGTGGAGGTTTTCGGGTCACTTAAGTAGACTATCATGTCATCTGCAAATAGTGATAATTTGACTTCTTCCTTTCCAATTTGTATCCCCTTGACCTCCTTATGTTGTCTAATTGCTCTAGCTAGAACTTCAAGTACTATATTGAAAAGATATGGAGAGAGAGGACAGACTTGTCTAGTCCCTGATTTTAGTGGGATTGCTTCAAGTTTCTCTTCATTTAGTTGGACGTTGGCTACAGGTTTGCTGTATATTGCTTTAAGGATGTTTAGGTGTGGGCCTTGAATTCCTGTTCTTTCCAATACTTTTAGCATGAAAGGTTGCTGAATTTTGTCAAATGCTTTTTCTGCATCTAATGAGATGATCGTATGGTTTTTATCTTTGAGTTTGTTTATGTAGTGGATAGCATTGATGGATTTCCTTATATTGAACCATCCCGGCATCCCTGGGATGAAGCCTACTTGATCATGGTGGATGATTGTTTTGATGTGTTCTTGAATTCTGTTGGCAAGAATTTTATTAAGTATTTTTGCATCAATATTCATAAGAGAAATTGGCCTGAAGTTCTCTTTCTTTGTTGGATCTTTGTGTGGTTTTGGTATCAGCGTAATTGTGGCTTCATAGAAGGAGTTGGGTAAAGTTCCTTCTTTTTCTATTTTGTGGAATAGTTTGAAGAGTATTGGTGTTAGGTCTTCTATGAAGGTCTGATAGAACTCTGCACTGAAGCCATCTGGTCCCATGCTTTTTTTGGTTGGGAGACTTTCTATGACCCTTTTTATTTCTTCAGGTGTTATAGAACTGGTTAGTTGATCTATTTGATCCTGATTTAGTTTTGGTGTTGGATATCTGTCTAGGAAACTGTCCATTTCCTCCAGATTCTCCAGTTGTGTTGAGTATAGGCTTTTGTAGTAGGATCTAATGAATTTTTGAATTTCCTCAGTTTCTGTTTTTATATCTCCCTTTTCATTTCTAAGTTTGTTAATCTGGATACTGTCTCTGTGCCCTTTGGTCAGTCTGGTTAAGGGTTTATCTATCTTGTTGATTTTCTTGAAGAACCAGCTCCTGGTTTTGTTGATTCTTTGTATGGTTCTCTTTGTTTCTACTTGATTGATTTTGGCCCCGAGTTTGATGATTTCCTGCCTCCTGGGTGAAATAGATTCTTTTTGTTCCAGGGCTTTCCGGTGTGTCATTAAGCTGGTAATGTATGCTCTCTCCATTTTCTTTTTGGAGGCACTCAGGGTTATGAGTTTTCCTCTTAGCACTGCTTTCATTGTGTCCCATAGATTTGGGTATGTTGTGTCTTTATTTTCATTGTGTTCTAAAAAGTCTTTAATTTCTTTCTTTATTTTTTCCTTGACCAAGGTATCATTGAGTAGAATATTGTTCAGTTTCCACTTGTATGTGGGTTTTCTGTTGTTTTTGTTGCTATTGAAGACCACTTTTACTCCATAGTGATCTGATAGGAGGCATGGAATTAGTTTGATCTTCTTATATTTGTTGAGGTCTGTCTTGTGACCAATTATATGGTCGATTTTGGAGAAGGTACCATGAGGTGCTGAGAAAAAAGTATATTCTTTTGCTTTAAGATAGAATGTTATATATATATATATATATATATATATATATATATATATATATATATATATATATATATATTAAATCTAATTGGCCCAAAGCTTCAATTAGTTTCATTGTGTCCCTGTTTAGTTTCTGTTTTCCTGATCGGTCCATTGAGGAAAGTGCAGTGTTGAAGTCACCCACAATTATTGTGTTAGGTGCAATGTGTGCTTTGAGCTTTAATAAAGTTTCTTTTACGAAAGAGGGTGCCCTTGCATTTGGAGCATAGATGTTCAGGATTGAGAGTTCTTCTTGTTGTATTTTTCCTTTGCCCAGCAAGAAGTGTCCCTCAGAGTCTCTTTTGATGACTTTGGTTTGAAAGTCAATTTTATCTGATATTAAAATGGCTACTCCAGCTTGTTTCCTGAGACCATTTGCTTGTAAAATTGTCTTCCAGCCTTTTATTCTAAGGTAGTGTTTGTCTTTGATCCTGAGGTGTGTTTCCTGTAAGCAGCAAAATGTAGGGTCCTGTTTATGCATCCAGTCGATTAGTCTATGTCTTTTTATTGGGGCATTGAGTCCATTGATGTTAAGAGATATTAAGGAATAGTGATTGTTACTTCCTGTCATTTTTGACGTTATTTTTTCCAGGATGAAGTTTCCCTCCTTGTATTGTTCTGTGGGCCTCTTGTATATTCATGGGCATCTTTCTCTTTAGGTTAGGGAAGTTTTCTTCCATAATTTTATTGAAGATATTTGCTGGCCCTTGCATTTTCCAGGATGAAGTTTCCCTCCTTGTATTGGTGTTTTTCTCCTATTATCCTTTGTAGGGCTGGGTTTGTGGATAGATATTGGGTAAACTTGGTTTTTACATGGAATATCTTAATTTCTCTATCTATGGTGATTGAGAGTTTTGCTGGATATCATAGTTTTGGCTGGCATTTGTGTTCTCTTAGAGTCTGCATGCGATCTGCCCAGGATCTTCTAGCCTCCATAGTCTCAGGTGAAACTTCTGCTGTGATTCTGATAGGTCTTCCTTTATATGTTACTTGGCCTTTTTCTCTTACTGCCTTTAATATTCTTTCTTTGTTTAGTACATTTGGTGTTTTGATTATTATGTGACAGGAAGTATTTCTGTTCTGGTCCAGTCTGTTTGGAGTTCTGTAGGCTTCTTGTATATTCATGGGCATCTCTCTCTTTAGGCTAGGGAAGTTTTCTTCGATAATTTTATTGAAGATATTTGCTCGCCCTTTAAGTTTAAATCTTCACTCTCATCTATGCCTATAATCCTTAGGTTTGGTCTTCTCATTGTGTCCTGGATTTCCTGGATATTTTGGGTTACAAGCTTTTTGCATTTTGCATTTTCTTTTACTGTTGAGTCCATGGTTTCTATGGTATCTTCAGCATCTGAGATTCTTTCTTCTATCTCTTGTATTCTGTTGTTGATATTTGCATCTTTGTCCCCTGATTTCTTCCCAAGGCTTTCTATCTCCAAAGTTGTCTCCCTTTGAGTTTTCTTAGTTGTTTCTACTTCTGATTTTAGATCCTGGATGGTTTTGCTTAGCTCCTTCACTTGCTTGTTTGTGCTTTCCTATAATTCTTTAAGAGATTTTTGTGTTTCCTCTTTCATGACCTCAGCCTGTTGAACAAAGTTCTCCTGTATTTCTTTAAGTGATTTTTTGGGTTTCCTCATTATTGGCTTTTGTATTCTCCTGGATTTCTTTCAATGATTTTTGTGTTTCCCTTGTAAGGGCTTCTAACTTTTGATCCATTTTCTCCTGAATTTCTTTAAGTATGTCCTTCATGTGTTCCTGTACCAGCATCATGACCAGTGATTTTAAATCCAAATATTGTTTTACTGGTATGATGGGGTATTCCGGACATGCTGGTAAAGGAGAATTGGGTTCAGATGTTGCCATATTGCCTTGATTTCTGTTAGTGATGTTCCTGCATTTGCCTTTTGCCATCTAGTTCTCACTGGTGTTAGTTGGTCTTGTCAATGCTGGACTCACCAGTGCAAGCTGCTCCTTCCCAGGTGGCCTCTGGTACACAGCTTACCTCCTGCACTGCCTGGAGACAGGGTGCTGCTGCCCAGGCTGTTCAGATCCCAAAGCAGACACCTGGAGGCTCCTTCCAGGGCCTGCTAGATTCACCAGAGCACACTCACTCCTCCCAGCAGGCCTCCTGGAAGCCCTTCTTGCCTCTTGCAGGACCTGGAGATGTGGTGCTGCTGCCCAGGCTGATCTGGATCCAGAACTGGAGAGATCTGAGGGCTCCCTCCAGAGGCCTCAGGACTGGAACCTAAGCTCAGTGCCACCGGAGCAACCTATTCAGATATTCTTATCACCATAAATGTGAGAAAAAGAAACCTCGTTTATTCTATAGTAGCTCACCTCAGACATTTCCCTTGAGCAGCAATAACAAAATGAGACTTTAGGTTGAAACTTGAAAATACAGTTTGTGTTTCTATTATCTCACTAATTAAGACAGAACTGATAGTCTCTAGATAAAGACTTTGTAGTTATTCATGAAATATACATTGATGATATCCTAAAGAAGATGATTTATTTAATGTTTTATAAACTTGTTAGTACTTTCTTCAAAAAAATCATTCCAAAGTCAAAACATTGCAAATGTACATCAGTTTGTTTAGATTAAAATTTAATATGTACTTATGGATGATGTATTAAAATTAAGAGCAAATCAGAAGCTTGAGTGACAGAATAAAAAGCAGGTAGCTACAGAAAACTACAATGTAAAAATGAGTGTATGTATCCACATACCATTTTAGAAAAATAACTAATTATGTATTTTATGTACAAATATAGATTATAGAAAATATTTCTGACATAGGTTATTATGTATTTTGAATTTACTCATGAAAATTTTATTATAGTACAATTAAAACTTGAATATTATTAATTAAAATTCATTCCCAACTTCAAGAATGGCAAGCTGCTTCTAGATTCTAAGCATAGCAATATGTACCAAGGTCTCACTTCATTCAATACTTTGGTGATCTGGTCAAATGTTGTATTTAAGAAGAGCAACTGGCATTTGACAACAGGTAGAGAGAAGAGTCTTGAGAACATCTGTAGATGCTTGAGAGTGTCACAGCACTTATGGAAAACTCTGCCTGGAACTGATGATCTTGGAACTTTGATTTTATTCACAGTGGATGGTGGACTGATACTTTTTTGGACAGATGAAAGTGTCCACTGGCTTCTCTGATCAACACAACACGGCAGGGTCACAGTTTCTTCTGAGTGTACTGTATAGTTAGGCTTCACTGAGGGGAAGGAGTTTCAGAGAGCTGCCCTTAGATAGGAATTTCCAGAAAATTGCTGGCTACTGATTCCAACTGTGCTGCATGCTAGTTGTAACGATAACACTTAAATGACCCTGTGTGGTTTGGGGTCCCTGTGAAGCTCATAGTCTCAGGACCCATTGAAGCCACCAGCTGGCCACCCAAAAGGCCCATTCCCTCCTCAATCTCCTGAAAACTAGGATCACACAATGGAGAATCTCATCAGGATGGGGATGGCTGCCATGGTCCTCCTAGTCCTTTGGATTCTAGCCACTGAGGACCAGTGAAGCCATAGACAGACCCACAATGGAAATAATCTAGAAAGAAGGAAGTACATCTTTCAATGTTCTACATTCTGGGGAATGAATATGATGACCCAAAGTTTTCTGTCAGAAAGGTCCTGTTGTGATAGAATGTGCGGGGTGTTTGGGTTTCAAGAGAAAGTGAAAGTTCTGGGTTGAGGCATTTCCTCTGTAAACAAATTTCTGTCCCTCCACATGAAGGACCTTGGCTTCATGAAGCAACACTTTCCTGAAAACCATACAGTGATAGATTATGCTGTCCCATCTACCTGCATTTTCTTTCATGTGTTGATTGTATTTCTCTGTATTTCTTTTTTTATTATTTGATATATTTTTTTATTTACATTTCAAATGATTTCCCATTCTCTGGCTTCCCACTCCCCGAAAGTCCCATAAGCCCTCTTCCCTCCCCCCCATTTCCCCATCCACTCCTTCCCACTTCCCTGTTCTGGTATTGCCCTATTTTGTTACACTGAGTCTTTCCATAAACAGTGGCCACTCCTCCATTCTTCTTGGACATCATTTGATGTGTGGATTATGTTTTGGGTATTCCAATTTTCTAGGTTAATATCCACTTATTAGTGGGTGCATGTCATGATTGATCTTTTGAGACTGGGTTACCTCACTTAGTATGATGTTCTCCAGCTCCATCCATTTGTCTAAGAATTTCATGAATTCATTGTATTGTTTCTAATGGCTGAATAGTACTCCATTATGTATATTTACCACATTTTTTTTGTATCCATTCCTCCTTTGAGGGATACCTGGGTTCTTTCCAGCTTCTGGCTATTATAAATAGGGCTGCTATGAACATAGTGGAGCACATATCCTTATTACATGTTGGGGGAATCCTCTGGGTATATGCCCAGGAGTGGTATAGCAGGATCCTCTGCAAGTGATGTGCCCAGTTTTCTGAGGAATCGCCAGACTGATTTCCAGAGTGGTTGTATCAATTTGCAACCCCACCAGCAGTGGAGGAGTGTTCCTCTTTCTCCACATCCTCACCAACACCTTCTGTCTCTTGAGGTTTTAAACTTAGTCAGTCTCACTGGTGTAAGGTGAAATCTCAGGGTTGTTTTGATTTGCATTTCCCTAATGACTAATGATGTTGAGCATTTTTTAAGATGCTTACAGCCATCCAAAGTTCTTCAGGTGAAAATTCTTTGTTTAGCTCTGTACCCCATTTTTAAGAGGATTATTTCGTTTTCTGGGGTCCAACTTCTTGACTTCTTTATATATATTGGATATTTGCTCTCTGTTGGATGTAGGGTTGGTGAAGATCTTTTCCCAATTTGTTGGTTGCTGATTTGTCATTTTGATGGTGTCCTTTGCCTTATAGAAACTTTGTCATTTTATGAGGTCCCATTTGTCAATTCTTGATCCTAGAGCATAGGCTATTGCTGTTCTGTTCAGGAACTTTCCCCCTGTACTTATGTCCTCAAGGGTCTTCCCCAGTTTCTTTTCTATTAGCTTCAGAGTGTCTGGCTTTATGTGGAGGTCCTTGATCCATTTGGAGTTGAGCTTAGTACAAGGAGATAAGAATGGGTCAATTCGCATTCTTCTGCATGGTGACCTCCAATTGAACAAGCACCACTTTTTCTAAAGGCTATCTTTTTTCCACTGGAGGTTTTTAGCCCCTTTGTCAAGGATCAAGTGGCCATAGATGTATGGGTCCATTTCTGGATATTCAATCCTATTCCATAGATGTACCTGCCTGTCACTGTACCAATACCATGCATTCTTTTTTTTTTTTAACACGATTGCTCTGTAGTATTGCTTGAGGTCAGGGATACTGATTTCCCCAGAATTTCTTTTGTTGTTGAGAATAGTTTTAGCTATCCTGGGTTTTTTGATATTCCAGATGAATTTGAGAATTGCTCTTTCTAACTCTATGAAGAAATGATTTGGGATTCTAAGAACACATCAAAATGACCATACACCATGATCAACTAGGCTCTATCCCTGGGATGCAGGGATGGTTGAATATATGGAAGTACATCAATGCAATCTACTACATAAACAAACTCAAAGAAAAAAAACCACATGGTCGTTTCATTAGATGCTGAAAAAGCATTTGACAAAATTCAGCATCCTAGTCAAGGCTGCCCCCTCTCTCCTTATCTTTTCAATATTGTACTTGAGGTACTAGCTCAGGCAATTAGACAGCAAAATTACACAGCAAAGGGATACAAATTGGAAAGGAAGAAATCAAACTATCACTATTTGCAGATGATATGATAGTGACCCAAAAAACTCCACCAGAGAACTCCTACAGCTGATAAACAACTTCAGCAAAGTGGCAGGTTATAAAATCAACTCAAGCAAATCAGTTGCCTTCCTATACTCAAAGGATAAGCAGGCTGAGAAAGAAATGACTGAAATGACACCCTTCACAATAGCCACAAACAATATAAAGTACCTTGGTGTGACTCTGACCAAACAAGTGAAAGACCTGTATGACAAGAACTTCAAGTCTCTGAAGAAGGAAATGTAAGAAGACCTCAAAAAATGGGAAAATCTCCCATTCTTGTGGATTGGCAGGATTAATATAGTTAAAATGACCATTTTGCCAAAAGCAATATACAGATTCAACGCTATACCCATCAATATTCTCTGTATTTCTTTAAGAGACTTATTCATTCACCTTTACCTTTAAAGTCCTCTGTCATATTTATAAATTGCAAAGAAGGAGAAGAAGAAGAAGAAGAAGAAGAAGAAGAAGAAGAAGAAGAAGAAGAAGAAGAAGAAGAAGAAGAAGAAGAAGGAGGAGGAGGAGGAGGAGGAGGAGGAGGAGGAGGAGGAGGAGGAGGAGGAGGAGGAGAAGAAGAAGAAGAAGAAGAAGAAGAAGAAGAAGAAGAAGAAGAAGAAGAAGAAGAAGAAGAAGAAGAAGAAGAAGAAGAAGAAGGAGAAGAAGAAGCAGCAACTATATTAAAACAGCAAGAACCATATGCCATGCCTGCCAGAAAACCAGCTGTGCTGACCGCAGACATGTTCACTCTCTCTTGTCCCAGACTCAATCCCTAAGAATGATCCTTAGAGATGCAAGAGAACTATAGCCACAAACTCCCCACTCCTGCCCAGTTTCCTGTGGATCTCGGGGACTATCCTCTCCTGACAGGTATGCCCTATGAGCATACCAGCTGAGACAAGCTCTAAAACAAGCAACAATACAGCGCAATAAAAAACAAAAAACAAAAAACAAAAAAAAAGAACCCAACAACAACAACAACAAAAACAACCGCCAACCAACAAATACAAACACAGAAAATAGATGCACCTAGATGTAAAATCACATTAGCTTAAACCTTAAACACCTAAAGATCAAGATAAGGTCATGATTAATAATAGCCAGGAAAATACACTAGAGTTCAGCTATTATATAGCATTGGAACCTAAATATTCCAACAGAGCTGCAGCACAAGAAAAATACCTTAAATCTAACTATATAAAGATAATAGAGGTCCTTAAAATTAAATGAAAAAAATCACATAAAGTGATCCAGAAAACCACAAGCAAACATTTGGAGGAAATAAATAAATCCTTTTTAAAAAGCCAAAGCAAAGGACAAAAACAACAAACAAACAAGCAAATAACAAAAAAAAAAGTCAGGAATAAAACCATTTAATACCTAAAAATAGAACAAGAAGCCATAAAGAAAGCAAAAACTAAGAGAAATCAGGACATGATTTTAGGAATTAGAGCAGAGTCAAACTTCAAGAAAATATGGATGGAAGAAAGAATTTCAGGTGTTGAAGATACCATAGAAGCAATGCATATGAACATCAAAGAAAATGTTAAATCTAAAACATTCCTGATACAAAACATCCAGGAAATCTGGAATACTATGTAAAGACCAAAAAACTAAGAATAAAGTGAATAAAGAAAGCTCAAAAGCCCTGAAACTATTTTCAATATAATATTAGATCACTTAAAGGAGATGCTCATAAAGGTAGAAGAAGCATACAGAAGTACACAAGGAATGGATTAGAAAAAAAATTTCCTCACAACAAAATAATCAAAATACTAAATATACAGAACAAAGAAAGAATATTAAAAGTTGCAAGGAGAAAAAAAACAAACAAAAGTAACATATAAAGGCATAACTAGTAGAATTATATCTGATTTGTTAATGGAGACTTGTAAAGCCAAAAGGGTCTGAAGAGAGGTGCTGCAGATGCTACGAGACCACAGATGCAAAACCACACTGCTATACCCAGAAAAACTTTCAATCACCATAGCTGGAGAAATTGAGATATCTCATAATAAAGTCAAATGTAAACACTATGTTTCTAGAAATCTAACCCTTCAGAAGAAGCTAGAGTGAAAACTACAACCTCAGGGGGTTAACTACACCAATAAAAAACACAGGAAATAATCTTATGATAGCAAAAGCAAAACAATACAAAGAATCAGTGAAACAAAGTACTGGATCTTTGAGAAAATCAACAGGACAAACAAACACTTTGGAAGCTATCTAAAAGACTAAGAGGAGTATGCAAATTAACAAAATCAGAAATGAAAACCAGGCATAACCACACCAAGGAAATCCAAAGAATCCTTAAGTCATACTTACAAAATCTCTACTATAGAAAATTGGAAATTCAGAAAGAAATTAATAATTTTCTCAACAGGTATGACTTACCAAGATTAAATCAAGATCAGATAAACAATTTCAATTGACCTGATACCACTATTAAAATAGAAGTAGTTATTAAAATTCTCCTAAACAAAATAGTCCAAGGCCAGAAGGTAGTAGCACAGACTTCTACAAGACTTTCGAGGAATGGCTTAAACCAACACCCCTTAAACTATTCTACAAAATAGAAAGAGTAGGAACATTGCCAAATTTATTTCATAAATGTTAGAGTTACTCTGATACTCAAACCATATAAAAATGCAGAGATTCACAGACCAATTTCAATTATGAACATAAAAGTAAAAGTACTCAATAAAATACCTGGAAACCAAATCCCAGAACATATGCAAATGATCAGCTACCATGAATAAGCTGACTTTATCACAGAGATTCAGGGATGGTTCTCTATATGAAAAATAGTGTAATTCACCATATAAACAAATCGAAAGAAAAAAACTGCATGATTACTTCATTTGATGCAGAAGACATGTAATGAAGTCCAACCGCCATTTATGATAAAGTCCTGGAGAGATGAGTTATACGTGATATATACCTAAACATAGGAAAGGCAATCCACAACAATCCTCTGTCCAGTATCATCTTAAATGAAGAGAAACTCAAAATAATTCCACTAATGTCAGGAACATGATACCGGTGTTCACCCTATCCACCTTTATTCAATAATAGTACTGGAAGTATTAGCCACTGCAACAAGACAACTGAAGGAGATCAAGGGAATACTAATTGGACAGGAAGAACTCAAAGTATTTAATGCAGATTATATAATAATATACATAAGTTACACTCAAATTTCCACCAAGAAAGTTTCTCTTTCTTTCTTTCTTTCTTTCTTTCTTTCTTTCTTTCTTTCTTTCTTTCTTTCTTTCTTTCTTTCTTTCTTTCTTTCTTTCTTTCTTTGTTTCTTTCCTTGTTTCTTTGTTTCTTTCTTCTTTCTTTCTCTCTCTCTCTCTCTCTCTCTCCCTCTCTCTCAACCAGGAAACTCCTAGAGCTGATATAGGACTTCATATAAGGCAAAGGACTATTTCATAGGACAAAAACAGCAGTCCACAGAATACGAAAATATTTTTATTGGATATTTTCCTTATTAACATTTGAAATATTATCCCCTTTCCAAGTCTCCCCTCAGGAAACCCCCTATCTTACCCCTTTCCTCCTGCTTCTATGAGGGTATTCCCCCACTCACCCACACACTCCTGTTTCCACACCCTGGTTTTCCCCACACTGGGTCCCCTTCCCAGGGCCACGGGCCTCTCTTCCCCTTTGATGCCAGACAAGGCCATCCTCTGCTACATATGTAGCTAGAGCTATGAGTCCCTCCATGTGTACAGACCCATAGTGGTAGGTAATGCGGAGACTCTGGGTGCGTACCTGTTTCTTTTCAGGAGGGGAAACTCAAATAGATTTTGCACATAGACTTTGGGTATGTGGAGACAGGAGCAAGAACAATCTCATATGTGGTGGAAGGTGGGATAGAGGGAGAGAGTAGGGGGAGAGGCGACTGGAACTGAGGGATATTTGGGTATTTGGGGGAAATTCTGGAAACCAAGTGTTTTGGTGACTTCTTGAATTTATGAGTGTGATTATGACCAGGACTCCCAGAGACAGGGAATACATGGAACTAAATTAGCAATCTGTTTTTATTAGAAATTTTTTAATTTACATTTCAAATGCTATCACCCTTCTTGATTTCCCCTCCAAAACCCCCCTATCCAATTTCCCCTCCTGTTCCTCACCAATCTACCCACTTCTGTTTCGCTCTCCTGGCATTCTCCTATACTGGGGCATTGAGCCTTCTTGAGACCAAGGGCTTTTCCTCCCTTTGATGTCCAACAAGCCCATTTCTGCTACATATGCAGCTGGAACCATGGGTCCCTCCATGTGTACTCTTTGGTTGGTGGTTTAGTCCCTGGGAGCCCTGGGGATACTGGTTGGTTCATATTGTTGTTCCTCCTATGGGGCTACAATCTCCTTCAGCTTCTCCAGTCCTTTCTCTAGCTTCTCCATTAAGGACTTTGTGCTCAGTCCCTTAGTTTGCTAAGAGTATCCACTTCTGTACTTGTCAGGCAATGACAGAGCCTCTCAGGAAACAGTTATATCAGGCTCCTCTCAGCAAGTACTTGTTGGCATCCACAGTAGGGTCTGGATGTGGGATGGATCCCTAGGAAGGGCAGTTTCTGGATGGTCTTTCCTTCAGTCTGTGCTCTACAATTTTTCTGTGTATCTCCTCACATAGGTATTTTGTTCCCCCTTCCAAGATGGAACAAATTATCCATACTTTGGTCTTCCTTCTTCTTGAGCTTCATTTGGTCTGTGTATTGTATCTTGGGTATTCTGAGCTTCTGGGCTAATATCCACTTATCAGTGAGTGAGTACCAGGTGTGTTCTTTTGTGACTGGTTTACTGCACTCAGGTTGATATTTTCTAGTTGCATCCATTTGCCTAAGAATTTCATGACTTCATTGTATTTAATAGCAGAGTAATATTCCTTTGTGTAAATGTACCACATTGTCTTTATCCATTCCTCTGTTGAGGAACATCTAGGTTCTTTCTAGCTTCTATCAAATATATACAAAGAACTCAAAAAGTTAGATTCCAGAGAACTAAATAACCCTATTAAAAATGGGGTACAGAGCTAAGCAAAGAATTCTCAAGTAAGGAAAACCAAATGACTGAGAAGCACTTAAAGAATTGTTAACATCCTTAATCATCAGGGAAATGCAAATCAAAACAACCCTGAGATTTCACCTCATACCAGTCAGAATGGCTAAGATCAAAAACTCAGGTGATGAGAGGTGCTGGTGAGGATGTGGAGAAAGGGGAACACTCCCCCACTACCAGTGGGATTGCAAGTTGTTATAACCACTCCGGAAATCAGTTTGGCGGTTCCTCAGAAAACTGAATACAGTGCTACCTGAGGACCCAGATATAGTGCTCCTAGGCACATACCCAGAAAATCCTCAAATATGTAATAAATACACATGCTCCATATATTCATACCAGCCTTATTTATAAATTAGCAATCTCTTGAACCACACAAACCTCCCAGTGGTAGAACTCTTTGAGTAGTTGGCCAAGGGGGGGGGGCTCTATGTAAATGCCAAATACTCTAGGCTGATGCTAGGTGTGTCCCTTTTATTTCCTCAGATTAAAAAAAAATCAGATGACAGATATACTGAAGGTATGCAAACACATGGCTTGGCCTGAACCCAGAGCCTTTCTTTTTTTTTTTTCTTTTTTTTTTTTTTAATATTTTTATTTTCTATATTCTTTGTTTACATTCGAAATGATTTCCCCTTTCCTGGATCTCCCCTCCCCATATGTCCTATAAACCTTCTTCTCTCCATCCATTCTCTGATCACCTCCCTCCTTTTTCTCTGTCCTTATATTCCCCTCCAATGCTAGGTCAATCCTTTCCAGGATCAGGAGCCTCTCCATACTTCTTCATGGGAGTCATTTGTTATGCGATTTGTGCCTTGGGTATTCAGGGCTTCCGGGCTAATTAATTTCCACTTATCAGAGATTGCATTCCATGTGTATTCTTTTGTGATTGGGTTACCTCACTTAGGATGATATTTTCCAGATCAAACCATTTGCCTAAAAATTTTGTGAATTCATTGTTTCTAATTGCTGCGTAGTATTCCATTATGTAAATATACCGCATTTTCTGTATCCATTCCTTCTTTGAGTGGCATCTGGGTTCTTTCCAGCTTCTGGCTACTATAAATAAGGCTGCTATGAACATAATGGAGCATGTGTCTTTATTGCATGCCGGGGAATGCTTTGGGTATATGCCCAGGAGAGGTATAGCAGGGTCCTCCGGAAGTGTCATGTCCAGTTTTCTGAGGAACCTCCAGACTGATTTCCAAAGTGGTTGTACCATCTTACAGCCCCACCAACAGTGGAGGAGTGTTCCTCTTTTTCCCTCCTCGCCAACACCTGCTGTCTCCTGAGTTTTTGACCTTAGCCATTCTGACTGGTGTGAGGTGAAATCTCTATGCACAGAATTCTGTCAGCTACTGACTGAATTGTTCTACTTGACTTCATACTCACTCTGGCAGTGTGCTCTAATCTTCTGGCATCTTCTCTTTTTCTGGCTCATTCTATCTTTATCTGTTGTCTAGCTTATTCTCTTTGCAACCTGTCTCAGTAAAAGCCTCCTGGTAAACTGTCAAACATACACACCATACCACCTTTTCTCTCTCTCTGTTTTTAGGTAGCCTCTCTTTCCTATGTGGTTGTCTTGAAAATTGAGGATATCTTCTCTGACTCATTCTATTACATTTCACTGAGTCTTGTCTTTTTCCGTTCTTCAAGCAGACTTCTCTTTGAAACATGGTTGCTTCGTACTGTAAACTTGTTTTACATGCATTGTCAGTGAGTAAAGATATGAACTAAGGGTATGCCTGTATTCAAGCCAGATTATATAGACCTAGAAGGTCTTTGGATGTGATTTCTTGCCAGAGCAGCCATGTTGCTGAATTAAACTTCTTAGGACAGAGGGTTTCTCTTTACAAACTGATAGTAGATTAAATTGCCTATGACAACATTCATTCAGATCAGTGGAACAAGGAACAAGTTTGAGCTGCTACCTACATGGAGCCTTCACCCCAAGGTTCTGGGTTCTTTTGTGTAGGTACACTGAAGGCTGCAGAAAGAAAGGTGACCACCAACTCATTACAAAACCTTTGACTTACAATCAGCCTTGGCTGTAAGCTGTGCTGGGACAATGGTGGCATAGAGCTTGTGGCAGTGGCCAACCAAAGTCTGGTTTAACTTGAGGCTCACCTGTCAGAGAGAGCCCAGGGATGACACTGTTTAGATGGTCAGGAACCAGTGACTGTATATCTCAGAGGCCTAGGGTAGAACCCAACAAAACTGGAAAAACAAACAAACAAGCAAACAAACAATACCTACAATTCCTAATGGCACGCTTTTTTATTTCTAGAGGAGTCTCTGTCCAGTTGTCATTGAAGAGGCCTTTCTGACATCAGATTGAGTGGGTGCAGAGATCCATATAGACATTATGCAGAGGGAGAGTCTAAATCGGAAGTCCCCATCAGGTCCCTCTTAGAGTTCCAGGAATGCTGCAGAATGGAGGAAGTGTGTGAAAGGTAGCAGAAGTCAGAGCAGATGGAGTACACCAGGAGAATATATCCTACTTAATCAACTCAACAGAACTCATATGAGCTCACTTAGAACAAATCAGCACAAATGGGACGTGCCTGGTTGCACCAGGTTCTCTATATTTATGTTGTTGTTGTAATCCTAATTTTAGGAGCGGGTGTGTCTCTGACTCATTTGCCTGCTTTTTGAACTCTTTTTCCTCTTGGGTTGCCTTGTCCAGTCAGATTCAGTGAGGGCTTTTTTGTGTGTCTTATTGTATTTTGTTGTTGTGTTTTGATGTTGTATCTTAGAAACCTGCTGTTTTCCAATGGGGGAGAGAGGAGAGGTGGATTAGGTATAGACTGGAGGGGTAGAGGTAGGGGAAACTGTGGCCTATAAATATTGTGAAAGATAATCTATTTTAAATATTTTAACAAGAAAAAACAAACAATAAGATTTTCAGAAAACTTTGCCTAGCGTTTATTTTATATTTTGTTTTTGTCAAGGTACCTACACTAATCACACACAGCAGCATCTCAGAGGCAACACAATCACATACAAAACTCACTTACTGTGACCCATATGGTTCCTTTACCCCCTGCATGCATAATTGTCTTCCCCACTTTGCAAAACTAATCATTAATCAGCATGGATCTTTTCAAAATTACCTGTTTACACCAGTGGCTATTGAGCTACAGAGTGCACATTCCATTAAGGTGACCTGAAGTTCTCACAGCAAAAAAAGAAAAATCAGTGTGAGATTGCATGAAGGGAATTGATGAATGCTTGTACAGACACCCTGGGAACATCAGCATCAGGATAATACTTATTAGGTAGACCCCACAGCATCAATAATAGCTCTAATAATAGCCTTGACCTATATAGAGCTTTGTCTCTTCAAAGGTGATATGAATACATTATACAAAGAATGGCCAGCTTCCTGTGGGGTTTAACTTCAACTATGTTAGGAAAAATTAATCTGTAATTGTCTTCTTCCCCTTTCCTCTATAGCTCTGCTTTCACTCTTTCGCGTACTGTCACATATTCCTGTCTGAACCTAGGCTCAAATTTCCGGGTAAAACTCAGACCAGAGTTAAATAAAATTTGATATTTAAATGGTTTACACTTGCGAAAAAGTATATTTTTTCTCTGGATTCACCACTTTCTTACAGCAGTAAAGGAGAGTATTAACAGCCAAAAACAAGATTTTAATCAATTCTATCCCCATAAATTGAAATAAGTAGCCAAAAAGAAATAATGAGGATATCTGAATATCAAAGGAAAGAACCACATTAGTATGGTGGATGTATGAATTGTAGGCCTCTATGTGTTCCTCATTAACCACCTTGTTAGGCAAATATGTATGAATGTATGGTTACCAGAAGATAAGCATGTGTTTAAAAAATAATTTTTCAACTACCAACTGAAATGTCAACAAATTTTCATCTAAAATCTTTAGAAAAATAATTAATTGCTATTTTGAGACAGGGTCTCATGTAGCCCAGATTGGTTCCAAATTGTTCTGATGAAATTTATATAGCCTTGAATTCCAGATTTTGCCTTTACCTCGTAGGTCCTGGATTTCAGGTGTATGTCCTCAAGCACAGTTTCAAATCTTGATTTTTAAATAGATACTGTATTCCAAAGAAAGAATACCATTCTATAAATGAGTGATGGTTGAATACGCTTACCTCAGGACCTTTGAGGTAAAGACAAAGATGAGGAGAGAAATCCAGATGCATTCCCATATGTATCTGTATAAAAAAATAACAGCAAGTATTATATATCATCAATATGAAACAACTTTATATTACTTGGAGGAAAAAAAATTCCTCATTGAGAGCAAGGAAAACAACATTTAGTCCATGTAATACTGAAATCAATGAGCTTTAAAAGAGGAAAGTATAAAAAGATATTGTTTTGAGTTACTTCTGTCTGGATATAATTACACGTTATATCATCAGTACACAGACTATTTGTACTAAGCTGACCATGTCAGATTTGGATGATTTGAATGAAATTCAAAGTCTTACAAAATTAAATAAAAACAATGTTATTAGTCACTTTTTCTCTTGTTGAGGTAAAATAACACTATATCCAAAATAACTTAAGGAGGAAAGTGTTAATTTTTCCTTCGGTTTCTAGGATAGGGTCTACAGATGGAGGGAAGTACTGGAATAGCATGAAAAAGAAGCTAGCTGGTCACATATTTAACAATACAGAGAGTGCAGGAAGTTGAATAAACCCTCAAATCATTCCCTCAGTGACTTACTTTCTCCAGCAAGGAACTATCTCCTAAAGGAATCACCACCTCTCTAAAGAGGGCCACAAACTGGGGGTTAAGTGTCTAAATACATGAGGCTATGTGCTAGAGTATTGATTTACCACAACCTGACACTCTACTTACTGTTACTTTGCCTTCTCACATTTGAAATTTATTTGCCCCCTACAGTGCTGTGATTCTATGTAACTATGCAAAATAGGTTTAAAAATTATAACACAGCTCTAAAAATATCTGTAATTGTCTACAAAATCATATCTATTGTGGTCTATCTACTAGTGAGTATGTTTTTAATATTAATTCATATGGAACCATTTTAGGGTTCGTTACAGCAAAACTGCAAATTAATTTTCAATATTTGACCAGAATCAGAATATTCTGTTAACAATGGGTAGAGGAATAATTTCCATGACAACAAAGGCAAATAAAAAAATCACTTATAAACTGTTATACTTCCTCTCTGCTCAATAATTAGGATGCTTGGGGTTCTATTAAAATATATACCCTCTCTCATCTCATACAATAATTAAAATTCAAGTTCTTTTATACATGTTTATTGCAAAGAAGTTAGATTTCAGTAAAACATTTACAAAGCTTAAAAGACAGAGCAATAGAGTATGAAATGCAAACTATCCTATTCACAATTTTCTGTTCCATATACACCTCTCAATCTTAGAAAGAATTTTTTTTATGTTCTAGCATGATATTTCAATAAAGCCTTTTAAAAATAAACTTCATCTAGGGGTCTTGTGTCTGTTATAGTGTCTTCATCAATAAAGACTTACCTTCTACCTCTGGAGAACAAGCAGGGTTCTATATCAGTAGTCTATAATGTCTTGGGAGTCTCTTGGACAATCTAGACCCTAAAGCTCAAAAGACAGCATCATGCCTGGTGCCAGTCAAGCTTTTTGTTGGAAGGTCTTCAAATCTTAGTGGTATCATTGTCAGCCCAGTTGAGAATTTTTTAAAACTATATATGTACATTAATACACAGACAGGCATATTACAGATATTTGTATATGTATATAATTCCTTATGATTTTTGAGACATCTCAATCAAAACAAAGAACATAAGTCACTTTATTGTTTCCAATAATGTCAGAATCAACAACAGTGGGGTCTTTTCAGCATCACTATGTGAAATAAACTGAAGAAAGACAATAATGGACATGTGGGAATTGGCAAGTTAAATTCCAAGAGACCTTTCACCTTCACAAATAACTACATGGATGAAGCAACTAATGAATGAAGAGAGTCGGAGAGGTCGTCTTCTCAGAGAAAGTAACACTAATTTGTTGTTTAGTGTCGAGTTGTCAGTCCTTTACTCATACATACATGCGTGTGTACTTACATACTTACATATATACATTCTGAGCAGGTTGTATTTAGAAATATACATGTACAGCCTTTAATGAAAACAATTCTATAGACTTTGAAATAGACCATGGAGTTATATGGGAGAGATGAGGGGTAGAAAGAGAACTGGGAAATGATGTAATTTCATTGTTATCTAGAAAATATAATAATAATAAACAAATTAAACTTAAAAATGTTTCTCCTTTTCTTAAGTAGGTAGTTTTTTTTTTTAATTTTCTGCCCAACATCTGAACTGTTCTTATATAGGTTATATCCTAGAACTATCCAATATAACTACAGTCTTCTTTAGTTTTAACATATTAACTATTCTATTAAGCAGCTGTAATTCAGCATATCTTTGAAAGATTTCTAGTGGAATTTGGGTGAATATCTATAATAGATAACTATAAAGATAATAGATGTTTACCCTATTAGAGGTCTGCTTCTATCTGAAGTACATACACACAGACACAGACACACACGTACACACAGACACATGCACTCACATGTATACTCACACAAATAAATGCACACACACAGTTTGTGAAATATAATTGCGTTGTTTTTGTTAGGATAATGGCTACCACTGTAAATAATGACCTACAAATATTATTTTAAATGCATGTGAGAAAAAGTATGATATAAAGAAGGAAATGAATAGAATCAAAATAAAAATTCTCTTTTAATTCCACAATAACCAGCACACACACACATTGATTTTTTTTTTCAGCATTTCATATTGCCAAAAGCAATGCTTCAAAGTGTTGCTTTCTTCATAACTTCAAAACAGAATGTGCTGTCAGATTGTGGAAGTCAGCTAATCAAATGCATAAGAAATTATTTCCCCTTGTTCTACTGTAAGAGAGAAGTAGTTACTCGTGTATCTTATTTTAGCTCATATATTAATAATATACATATCCTATATTTGTACAGATTTTGCTAATATTACACTGAGAACTGCATAGTAGGATAAAGCTCTTATGTTAAAATCTTTAATTTTACTTGGTTGTTTTTGGTTTTGTTCTTTTTAGAAAATGATGCTAAATCAGAACTTTTTAAAGACAAATACATTAATATTTTATTTCTGATTATAGAATTGATGAGAAATACCAATTTTACCTAATGCCTATCATTTTGACAGAATGTGATTTAACTATTTCATGTAAAATTTTGTATTGAAAATTTAACAGCCTGAGTATATATGTCAATAGAAAATAACTGATATCATTCCAGCATATCTCTCTCTCTCTCTCTCTCTCTCTCTCACACACACACACACACACACACCCTCTCTGTCTCTGTCTTTCTCCTCTTTCACACAGATACACACATGCAAACACACATACTTCATACACATACTCACACACACCAGATATATTTTTAATCATTTAAATGTTTAATAAACATTAAAAAATATATTTGATTTCTTTCAGCTATTACTTATAAATGCATATGTGTCACCAAGACCTTGAGATTTAATCTTCATTCTATACTTATTTGGTGTGCGTTAGCTCATCATCTTAGCATTTCTTCTTAGCTCTTACAGATTTCTTCCACAAATGAAAGATACCTTCACATTGTATCAAGAACCCTCTCCATGGCCCTCCTTCCTCTGGAAACTGCTCATTTACTGTGATAGCTCATAGCCATGGCTGATGCGTTTTTCTGTTTTGTCTAAGAAATCCTTTCTATGGTTAGAATATACCTGGCTAGGATATATATGGTAAATGTAACATTTTCAAATTATATTTTATTCACCCTGTTATTTCCTTTCCCCGTGATTTTAGGAATGCTAATTTGCCAGTGTATGCAACACTTCCAAGTGTTTGGATTTTGACCAATAGTCCTAAAGTTTCTGTGTTTGCTTCTTTCCCCCACCTCCATTTCCAGTTATCAAAGATCATAAGCATCTTCAGAGTCTTTCTCAGTTTTCATACCAAAGTGATACTTCATCTCTTGGTCTTTTAATCTGAGTTTGCCAAAAGACTATATATAAAAGCCAATGATGCAACTGTGACACATCCAAGCAGAGTCTAGAAGCACTGCACAGTAGAAGCCACTCTCCTCATGCTCTATGTCCCCATGTGAGGCAGGGACCACCTGATAGTGGATGACATTTGTTATATTTCTGGATGGTGGCTCAAACTGTTGACACTGGGCAAGCCCATCTTAAAATACCCAGGCCCTCACTAGACTATTAATTTTCTAGCATATGATCAACCCAGCCTGAGATCCCCTCTGCCCAGGCCAGCATTGTGATTGATATATCGTTGATTTATCCCTGTGTAGGATAGACAGAGGTAAATTTAAAATATATCCCTGTGTAGTAGGAGATAGAGTTTTTATTTTGATTTTTATGAATGACTATCACAAACTCAATTAATTAAATTCATTTTTTAACTCTATTTGGGTATTTTAGTATGGATACACAAAACTGGGAACTTTTCTGAAAGTTTTCATTGCTGTCTCTAGATCCCATTCTAAACCCTGAGCAGTGTCTACACCTCAGGCATAAACACCAAATATGTTTTAATATCCAGAATGACTTGCTTTCTAAGCAAAGCCCTTTTTTTCAGCATGCCCCTGAATTTGTGTGTGTGTGTGTGTGTGTGTGTATGTGTGTGTGTGTGTGTGTGTATGATCAGCTAATTAAGCTAAATACATTTTCTAGATCCAGAAAAACAACTTTTGGTTTTATAAATACATAGCATTAAAGTACATTGAGACAGGTAATTGCTGTTATATCTTCATATTAAAGAAAATGAGTTACCTACTTATAAGTTACTTTTGATGCATAGATGGCTAAGATAATATTATTGTTTACATTAGTGATTCATCTTTTATTATATTTCTGTTTATTCTGCATTCCATGTTTCTCCTTTCTAGGGGCAGAGTACACACAAAATAGACAAAATCTTTTAAAGATGTTTTAAAAGAAAGAGTGAGGACAATGGAAGCATCAAAAACACATCTCATAATCATATCTCAGGCAACAGTTTATTTTTAAGTCATCACTGATTCAATATTTGGCTGTTAAGTTTATGAGTGTCATACATGTTATTGAACACTCAGTGAATGCAGTAATGTATTAGGATATAAGCTTTATATAGATACATTTTTTTGCATTTCTTCAATGAGAGAGATAAGTCAGTGATAGAGTATAATGTGTTTTTTTAAGTTTCCCAGTCTCAACTGGTTCTACTCATTAGTCTGTGATCATATAGTGAGTAGGTTATTAGAAAGAATGAATGCCTTTGCAGTAATGGTTTAGAATATATATTCCACTCTAGTAAGCCTGGATATAAACATTTTTATTCCACACCAGATGGTATAGACTCAGCCCCATGACAGTAATTATAGATGCATTTTGTACCATTATGGGTAAGCAAACAACTATTAAACAGCTTCTACAATACATTTGTGAAAAAACATAAGCATTTCCTTGCTAATGTGTCAGAGATTACACACTGAGCGCATTGCCACTAACAATAAAGTTTTGGATTGACAGAACTCTGCAGTGTGACAATGCACATGAGAATTAAATCATCAGTCAATCATGTTTAATGGTAGGAGTGAGCAGTTCTGCCTTTAATCAGTTCTGAATAACATGTTTCTGAAGACCTTTACTTTCACTGTATTCAGATGCCTAATAGTACCTCAGTTAACTAGGGATTTCAAATGAAATATCAATAACAAATCACATGAAAGGACATGAGATTCAGTGGCATAATCTTAGAAACTCAAGGTTTCAGGAATATACAGCAACCACACAAAAATAATTTCCATATCACTTTAAATTTCTAAAGTATTTTTTTTGACTGAAACAGGATTATACTTCTTTCTTTTTCTCCTGCCAGGTCCTTGTGTGTACCCTCATTCAAAGTATTCATTTGACTCCCACTCTCAAGTTGATAGCCTCTTTTTTACTTTGATCCTTATCATTACACACATATGAATGCATACATACTCATTCACAAATTATGTGTGTGTGTGTGTGTGTGTGTGTGTTTGTAAGTATAGGCATATATGTATGCAACCTGCTAAGCCTGTTTTTTGTTGGTGAGGCTTGATTAGATGGTGTATATACCCTTTCACTCTGCATCAGCCAATAAATAACAGGGTCCATTCTGGGCAGGAACTAATTCTTCTTCACATTATAGCTCATAGCCTAGGTGAGGAACCTGCTAGATTTCCCTGTTCTGTACCATGATGTACAGTGACATTGCCCTTGTTTTAGGTTTTGTTTGTTTGGATGGTTGGGTTTTTGTTGTTGTTGTTGTTGTTTTTTTGTTTTGTTTTTTTATGGAGCTATTTCTAGAAGAGAGGGGTCCCTGGATAACTTTCTGACACTTGGGTTCTTACAATGTTTTCTTCACACCCTCTGCAATGGTCCCTGAGGAACAGATGCAAATGCTCCTGTGGTGAACAAAAATCTGTTAGGGCTGGGATTCCCTGACCAATGATGGGCTGATCTCTGCATTGTTTTCCATTGTGGACTTCTTCAATGTTTCTACTTTTCTGTAGGAGGAGCCTTAATAAATGAAGGTTGTTAGCTATAATTGTCTAAGTTTTATCCTAATACTTGAACAATTATTAATGTTTCAGGATAAAATTTAGATTGAGGTAAAGAATTATGCTACACAAGCAAAAAGACAGTAGTAGATTATTTTGTAACTTTCATGACATCACTATCATGGGGAACTCTACTAGCTTTCCAGTAAAAATTATTTCCTTCCTGTTGAGTAGACTTTAAGTCCAATTAGAATACTATTGGCTGCCACTACCACTTACACACTGGTGCATTTTTAACCATGCATAAGTTCAAGGGTAATGCTGCTTGATAAGACTGTTCAGTTGCATTCCCCTACTGTCTGCTTATAAAGTGTTTTCTGGACTCAAGAGTAGCCAGACTTCAGATCTTGGCTTTGTATTCTGACTCAGCATAAATTATCTCAGTCTCATGTTCTAGGTATTTGGTGCCTTCAGCAATAGGGTGCCACTCTGAACCCCCTGAGAGCCAATTAAAGGCTACAGTAATAATCTATATTATTTTGTGCATCACTTGAAATCCCCTGACAAACCATTCAAAATGAGGTTTCTCACACAGAGTACTGGGAATTTGTTAGTCTGGTTCTTGGGGGGAGCATTGGCAGCTCAAGTGACTGAACTTCCTTTAAGTTGTGTGTGTGAGTATGTGTACATATACTTGAATATCTATAGATAATTTTAGATAAATGTAAAATAATGATGTTAATTGAGGTTTATGAAACCACAATTTGTTCCTCATAAAGAAGGACATTTAGATTATAAATAAGTGGTGGTGTATAGTTTTAGAAACATTTAAAATCTGTAAATTTAATAGTGTTTAAAGCTTTTCTAGTATTGGGGGATGTTTATTAAGTAAATTATGACTTTCTTTAAAACTGGTCTTGTGATAGTATAACCTAAACTAACACACATAGATAATTAAATTTAAAAAGACTACGATTACTAATTTATACCTTTAGCTATGAACCCATATCAAGCATTAACATCTTTAGATGCAGTGGTTCAAACTTCGAGAGCTTTCTTACAGGCTTCTGCAGGCTTGCTTACCTTCCTTCTTTCTCATCTTCTCATTCCTGATCACCAGATACCAAATTACAGTGCATACTTAACAGAGATTCTTATCCATTTCATTAATTTTACTGAATCTCTTCTTTATTTTTACTTTGTTTTCTGAAAAAATAAAATAAATAAGCTCTTATCTGAGAGCTTATGCCAAGGCCATTGTTGGAAGATACTGCTATTAAAGTCATATTCTACCATGTACAGCTAGCTCCCCAGAGCTCTGGACAAAATGGAGGACTCATGCTCCTAGTGGGTCTTTCTCTTCCTGACCTTATCTGAGGAGCCAAATCCCACATCCTTTCCCTGAGGAATGTCCACAATTTTGGCAAGTCCTTGCCAAATTTTGGAATGTCCTTGCTAAAATTAAGGCTTTAACTTCTTTTCCTGTCTGGTAAACACCTGTAATGCCTCCCCATGCAAATGAGACCCATTACCTTAAGCCTCAACCAATGTACCCTCAAAATACAAAACAAAATGAGAAACAAAACCCTTTCCACTCTCCAATGTTTATATAGGCTTTGTTCATCCTAAATGGAGAGCTTTGCTGACAGGAACCTCCATGCAGATGTGGATGCTTGGAGCCAACCATCAGACTGAGCTCAGGGGAGCAGACAGAAGGACTGGAGGAGCAGAGGAGGATTGCAACCCAATTGGAAGAACAATATAGGCTGCCTGGCCAACTAGGCGGAGTATTCATGGAGGGCTCCAGGGCTCTAGATAAATATGTAACAGAGTATGGCCTTGCTTGACAGCAATAGGAGGTCCCATGGAGGTCTGATGCCCAGTGTAGGGGTATGCTGGAATGGTGGTCAGGTGTGGGGGTATAGGAGCACCCTCATATAGGCAAAAGCAAAGGGGAGGGGTGAGGGCAGATGTGGGATGGGGAGTTGGTGGAGGGGTAACCAGGAAGTGGGATATCATTTAGGATATAAACATATGAGAGAGAGAGAGAGAGAGAGAGAGAGAGAGAGAGAGAGAGAGAGAGCGCATAAACTGTTACACTGTCTAAAAGAGTTATAACACTGAACTCCCTGGATCCTGGCAGCATTGAGGGAAGAAACAGAGTCTTGTCTGATTACTGCATTCCTCATTAAAACAAGTGGAAATTGTTGTTTGATTATTTTGTTATTTTGTCCTTTTTTGTCTCTTTGTCAAGGTTTTTATTAAGAAATTTGGTATAGGCTCATTGGTAATGTAGTTAAATTGACAATTAAGAATGGCCATTAGAGTAGATCAGTTGACACTCTGTCAAGTTTGCTAAGCAAGATAAGTGATGTATACTTTAGGATGCATTCCCACTCTAAGGATGGGATTTTGATTGGGTTTATAGTACCAGACATAGATTGTTTCTCTATTTTGCAGCAATCCTTAAATTCTACAACAAAGCAGTTAGTTATCTTCAAAACCATTGTCCCACTAAATTATGGGTGGGATATCTTGCCTGGTAGGTTTGTATTGCAGTTTGTCAAGATGAGATTGTGTGAGGCTTTTTATCCCCAGATAACCCATGCAATCACATTAAATCATTATATCTACTCCACTGGAAGAAAGCTTCCTGGCCAGTTTCAGTTTGATTTTTCTATACCTTGCAATCAAGGTGTCTTTAGCATTAGTATCTTAATACACAGTTTGTTGAGCAAACAAGTGAGGTAGCAAAAGGTTTTATCATCTTGAGATGTTCCTTTGTAGGTATCCCATACCCACTGGTAGTCACTTAGTAAATCCCTGACTCTGTGATCAGAATTATCCCCACATGGCAACTATCTCACCTCAAACTCTGTTTACCCGTTCAATAAGTTTGCAGCAGAGTTGTTTTCCATGTCTCTTTATCATTATCTTTCAGTTAGTTTACCCTACCCTAAGCCACACATCTCCTAAGACTCTCTGCTTAAATATGTAATACATAGTTATTCTGCTTTGGATGATACACTAGCTAGTTTTATCTAAAATTAATACAGGCTAGAGGTATCTGAGTGGAGGAAACCTCAAATGGAACAATTTCCTCTCCACACTGTGTGTGTGTATATGTGTATTTTTTTTATTTGTTTTGTTTTGTTTTAGTATAAAACAGAGTTTATTCAGGGCATGGGGAGGGGTGTTAAAGGGGTAGTAGAGGCAGAGAAAGTCAGAGAAAAGTAGAGCCCAGCCATGATCACATGGAGAGATGGGAAGGGGAGGGGGGAATGGAAGAGCCCAGTAGGGGCAAGAGAGAACCTAAGAGAGTATGAAGCAAGAGAAACAAGAGCACCAAACTGGGTTTTATTCAAGCTTATGGGGCATTTTCCTTATTGGTGATTGATATGAGAGAGCCAAGGTCAATATGAATGGTGCCACCCATAGATAGCTAATAAGAAGTTGTACAAAAGAGGAAATTTAGCCACAAGGAACAAGCCAGTAAGAAGCATTCCTCCGTGGACTCTGCTTCTGTTTCTTCAGACATAACAGAGTAGTTACACATGTAAACACACAATGACTAGGCCAACACACATAAGTTCTGAATAGGCTCAAGCCAGAAAAATCTTTCATCTTGGAAGAGGGAAAGTAAACAAAGTCTCTACCCTAGCTGAGGACCTATTGATGTTTGATTGCTGCTGGAAGAAGAAAAATCAGGTCCCCAACCCCATGCCCATGGTGTGATGCCAGTATTTCTACAATACTCTACCATAGGCCTCTGGGAAGGCCCTAAGGCCAAGAAACACAAACAATATTCAATATGGGGAAGAGAGAAAAAGAAAAGGATGGAGTGTGGGACAAGCACAGAGAAAGGAGGAAGTGTTGGGGATTGATTCTAATGCTTTGTCCTAATTCAGAGCCCAGAGTCACTTGGGAATCTGCACTTTCAGATGCTAAAGGAACCCTGTCCCCAGTTAGCTCTGAATGAGAAATAAAGTTGCTAATGGCTAATGGCTAGGTGGAGTGAAAAAGGAGGGACTTTTAGATTGCACTGGCAAGGAAGGGAGGGAGGAGGGGCCATCACTCAGAAGCAGAGGAATAAGAGGAAAGAGCTGCAGGATGAAAAGCAACCAGCCACCCCAGGGGCCCCTCCCCCACTGGGTCTGGGATAGCAGAAATTAAGCGTTGATTTACTAAGTTGATTCAGGAAAGTTAAGAATGTATGCTAGCCACGAGGAAGATTAGATATGACAGTGTGAGTGTAGGATTAGTGTATGTGTGTGTGTGTGTGTGTGTGTGTGTGTGTGTGTGTGTGACATGCATGTGTCTCATTCTCAAATCCAGAGAACTCTTAGGCGGGTGCAGCTTGCAAGACTCAAGGGGAGCCAAAGCAGGTTAACTAACTCACTACTACAAGGAAGATGGATAAAGAATGAAGTTAGGTAGGTGGCAGGAGCTAAACTCTGGAAAGATTTATGTAGGATTATAAATCTTATAACATTGTATTGTATGAAATTTTAAAAAATTAAACATTGAGTTTTTTTTAAAAGAAAATAAAAAATTTAACACATTGTAACTATATCCAATGTGGCTATGTTTCATAACTTCTACAAATTACCCATTGACTGTGGTTCCTGCTAAATGAATTAGATGTCTGTTATACATAGCAAACAATATCATCTACAGTTGTGTTAAGGAACAGAATCTACATATGCAGGGCTTCCCTACATAGAAGGCTTGATGCACAAAACATTTCTCACAGTCTGTGTTTATATCATAAATCACCTGAGGTGATCACAACTTCCACTACATGAAAGGTCACAGTATATCACTGTGATTGATTATTGTCTTCACTAATGATGTTATTATGTCAACCATATTATTAAACCAGTATATTGTGGGTTGTGGCCCATTAAATACAATATAGAATAATATTGGCATATCTTAGCAAGTAAACAGCTGCTTTGAGGAGTTTGTCTTTTCCTGCTCATAGAGAATAACACACATTCAGTATTGGTAAGTCCTTCCTGTGATGTTGGATCACTGTCAATGGATGGCCAATTCCCTTGTTCATTTCTTTCCAACTCCCTGTTGGTGGTTCACCAAGGACCAGTCAGGTTCTTTATTGAGCACTAGAAAGAGAAAGGGAAATATATCTCTTGTCTACAATTCTCATGAAAAAGTTAGAGATTGATTTGTCACAAAGGGAACAATATGAAATATTTAAATAAAAGTATCTATTCAAATTACCATGACAAATGAAAAAGGAACTATTGCTTATGGGATTCCAGGACAAACATTTTACTATGAGGATACTGTGTAGCAATCATAAAGACAATGAAAGAGGAAGATTTAGAAACAAATAGAACCAAATGACTGAAGCCTCTGACATGAAAGATTCTGCAAATTTTACTAAGGAAGCTATCTTTTGTTATATTTTGGAAAACTAAACATAATTGAACAAGATACAATTACAAGAGATTAAGGGCAAAATTCTGAACATATTTCTAGAAAATACTCACCCACTTGACATTGTTTCACCTGAGCAAAATGAGACTGCAAACTGATATAATTGCCAGAAGCTGGAAAGAACCCAGGTGTCCCTCAACAGAAGAGTGGATGCAAAAAATGTGGTATATCTACACAATGGAGTACTATTCAGCCATTAGAAACAATGAATTCATGAATTTCTTAGGCAAATGGATGGAGCTGGAGAACATCATACTAAGTGAGGTAACCCAGTCTCAAAAGATCAATCATGGTATGCACTCACTAATAAGTGGATATTAACCTAGAAAACTGGAATACCCAAAACATAATCCACGCATCAAATGAGGTACAAGAAGAACGGAGGAGTGGCCCCTTGTTCTGGAAAGGCTCAGTGAAGCAGTATAGGGCAAAACCAGAACAGGGAAGTGGGAAGGGGTGGGTGGGAAAACAGGGGGAGGGAAGGGGGCTGATGGGACTTTCGGGGAGTGGGGGGCTAGAAAAGGGGAAATCATTTGAAATGTAAATAAAAAATTATATAGAATAATAAAAATAAGAAAGAAACTAAATAAATATATGAAAAAGTAAGTAAATTAGTTTGGGTATTCATGCTTTGAAGAATATCAGACTGTTCTCTTGTCTCTTTAGCAAATAGCCTGGACAGGGCTGTCTTGATACGTGGCTTCTGTGGAATTAAATAATGATACCACAAAGATGTCCAGGATCTCTAATGAAGAAGAGACTCTTGTTGACAGTCTGATATTTCTATGGAATTTTCTTTCTTTTTCTTTTTTTTTTTCCTTTTTGGTTTTTAGAGACAGGGTTTCTCTGTATAGTCCTGGCGGTCCTGTAACTCACTCTGTCAACCAGGCTGGTCTCGAACTCAGAAATCCACCTGCCTCTGCCTCCCAAGTGCTGGGATTAAAGGTGTGTGCAACCACTGCCCGGCTTTCTATGGAATTTTCTTACTGCCTTGCAATACACCCACCCCCACATACGCCACCTCCACCCCCACCCCTGACAAAACCCCCCATATATATATTGCTGTTCAGATCTGCCTCCTGGTTCCAGTATCAAGGCAATTTATTAAGCATACTACTAAATTCATTTTAGAGAATATGTTTTAAACATTATCTAAAGGAATACACAGCTATGATATATAATATATTTTCAATATGTCTTTTCTTCCCTTTTAATTAAATTAGATATTTGCCCTCACACAATATATTCTGACTTAGATTATTACTGCAGCTATTCTTCTCATGTGATTGTCTGCCTACATCATCCCTGTCTACTCCTTTTCTGTCTTTCATTATAAAATTAATGTGGTTTTATGGGACAATAATAAAATAAAAATGAAAATAAAATAACATGGAATAAGAGGAAAGAGAACCAGTACATAATAATTCAACAGGATGTTCGAAGAGAAGGAAAAAAAATCCAGGAAAACAGTATACTAAAGCCATACTATACACCCCAAAACCTATAGTATATAAAAAGAAGATTGGAAAAAAAATAAAGAAATAAAATAAAAGCTTTAAAAATGAGATTAAAGAAATAAGAACCCAGAAACTCTAATGTGACATTCTGAGAAAAGGAACTTTCAAA
Organism: Apodemus sylvaticus; assembly: GCF_947179515.1. Classification (NCBI taxonomy): domain Eukaryota; kingdom Metazoa; phylum Chordata; class Mammalia; order Rodentia; family Muridae; genus Apodemus; species Apodemus sylvaticus. The sequence goes on from NC_067479.1 coordinate 12,022,600, forward strand.
GACAACCTTTCTTTTATTTTCTTTTGGTCTTCAATAGCTGGGCCTGAAGCCATACCTATCCATAGTCAGTTTCCCTAGTGGGGCTCCTTTGGAATAAGGTTGGCTTTCATTTTCAAGTAGCTATCAACTGAAGATTGCTTCTGGGTTAGGGTTTGGGGCATGTGTCCATTTCTTTCAGCATTCAGGCTCCATTGTAGTATATTCTTGCAGGCCCTGTGAATGCTTTTCCTTCAAGTTCATATGTGCATCAATTATGTCTATTTAAAGAGCCTTGTTTCCTTGGTGACTTCTATTCCTCTTGGTTATTACACTCTTTCCAACTCACCTTCCATGGGATATCCCTAGCCCTGAGTAGAGGCATTTGGTCAAGACATGCCTTTTGTAGGGAATGTTCCAAGGTGTTTATATAATGTCAGACATTGGACCTCCATTTCTCATCCAATCTGTTGCAGGAGGAAGCTTCTCCGATGATTGTTGAGGATGGTACTGATCTATGAGTATAACAGAATATTGTTAGGAATCATCTGATTGATAAGTTTCTTAAAATTTAACTAATTGATTATTTTGATTTTTGTTTTTTTGTTTGTTTTTTGTTTTTTTGTTTTTTTTTGTTTGTTTGTTTGTTTTTACTTTAGAACTGTAGTATTTGGTATTATGCTAGGTCCCTGGGCTATTTAGTCTCAGATTCTTCTTCTAAGTAGGGTTGGTTATGGGTTCCATCTCATGGAATGGTCATATAGCCAAATCAAACACTAAGGAAATATTCCCCAAAAATTTGTGTCACAATTGTTCTAATATACCTGTCAGGTTGGACATAATTGTAGATCAAGATATTCATGACTCAATTGGTGTCTATATTTCTCTTTTGTTTGCATGTAGGATACCTTTCTTTATAAAAGTAACTAGCAGGTAGATGTGAAGAATCTATGTAGGCACCAACTCAATTTTTCTATGTACAGTGAGATGTGTATGTGTTGTCTTCAGAAACTAAGAATAGCCACCAGCTATAGGGTTAGTGTGGTTCCATGTCCACCCAACACAGGGCTAAGAGTGCTTAGGGAGGCAGGAAGAGGGAGTTTTGACTGCACTTACACTGCACTGGTGCAGGGCAGGTGTTGGGCTATGGGAAGTGCCCGGAGCACAGTCTGAAGTTCTTGAGATTCTTGAGCTATCTCATGGGTTTCCAGGCATGCAGGGAGGCCAGAGCCAGCTGGGTCTCAGGCTCTTGGGAACTCGGGTCTTCCTGGGAGCTACAGAAGAGCTGAGAATGGAGTGGGGGTCCTTGGGATGAATCTAGCCCAGGGCCAAGGAGAAAATGAGGGGAGCTCTGGCTAGATCCTAAGGGGAGGAGTCCTTGGCTTCGTGGTCATGGCTGGGAGCACAGAGAGGCCTTCTACAGGCCTGAGGTTAAATACCTATTGCAGGGAGGATTGTCTGGGAAGGAGATTTTATTGGCTGAGTCCTAGGTACCTCATTAAAATGGAGATCTGCCTTGAGGTTACATGACCACAGGTCGCATCTTCTACCTGTGGAGGGACTTAGGGTATTGACTTTACATGACTGATGGCCACACATCTACAGAGGGTTCCAGCCTCATGTAAGGAGTCTACAGTTCAGGAACCAGGCAAAAAGTTTGCTATCCCTTTAGGGTCATCAGGGTTTCTAACCTTAGCTCAACCAGGAACCAGGCTGTCTTTTACCATCCTACAACCAGCTTGTGGGAAACACCTTTTTTTCTTTTTTAATTGGACATTTTCTTTATTAACATTTCAAACGTTTCCCCCTTTTAGGTCTCCCCTTCAGAAACATCCTATCCCAGCACCCCCCTTTCCCCAGCCTCTATGAGGGTGCTCCCCTACCTACCTTCCATCTTCCTGCCCTGGTATTTCCCTACACTGGGGCATCGAAAAACCACAGGACCAAGGGCCTCTCCTCCCATTGATGTCCAACAAGGCCATCCTCTGCCACATATGTGACCAGTGCCATGACTCCCTCCATGCGTATTCTTTGGTTGGTGATCCAATCCCCAGGAGATCCGGGGGTCTGGCCTATTGACACTGTTGCTCTCTCTATGGGGCTACAAACCCCCTCAGGCCCTTCAATTCCTTCTCCAACTCTTCCATCAAGGACCCCTTGCTCAGTCCAATGGTTGTCTGCCAGCAACCATCTCTGTATTTGTTGGGCTCTGCCCAAGGCCCTCAGGAGACAGCCATATCAGGCTTCCATCTGCAGGTACTTTTAGGCATCCACAGTAGATGCAAGTTGGTGTCTGTATATGGGATAGATCCCCAGGCACAGTCTCTGGATGGCCTTTCCTTTTGTCTCTGCTCCACAATTTGTCTCCATATTTCCTCCTGTGAATATTTTATTCACCCTTCTAAGAAGCACTGAAGCATCCACATTTCGGTCTTCCTAGGCTTCATATGGTCTGTGAATTGAATCTTGATTATTCTGAACTTTTGAGCTAACATCCACTTATCAGTGAGTACATACCATGTGTGCTCTTTATGATTGAGTTACCTCACACAGAATGATAATTTTCAAGTTCCATCCATTTGCCTGTGAATTTAGTGAAGTTATTTTTTTTATTGATATATTTTTTATTTACATTTCAAATGATTTCCCCTTTTCTGGGTCCCCACTCCCCGCAAGTCCCATAAACCCTCTTCTCTCCCCGTGTTCCTCCATCTACCCCTTCCCACTTCCCTGTTCTGGAATTCCCCTATACTCTTGCACTGAGTCCTTCCAAAACCAGGGGCCACTCCTCCATTCTTTTTGGACATCATTTAATATGTGGATTATGTCTTGAGTACTCAAAGTTTCTAGGCTAATATTCACTTATCAGTGAGTACATACCATGATTGATCTTTTGAGACTGGGTTACTTCACTTAGTATGATGTTCTCCAGCTCCATCCATTTGTCGAAGAATTTCATGAATTCATTGTTTCTAATGGCTGAATAGTACTCCATTTTGTGAATATACCACATTTTTTGCATCCATTCTTCCGTTGAAGGACACCTGGGTTCTTCCAGCTTCTGGCTACTACAAATAGGGCTGCTATGAAAATAGTGGAGCTTATGTCCTTATTGCATGCTGGGGAATCCTCTGGATATATGCCCAGGAGTGGTATAACAGGGTCCTCAGGAAGTATCATGCCCAGTTTTCTGAGGAACCCCCAGACTGATTTCCAAAGTGGTTGCACTATCTTGCAATCCCACCAGCAGTGGAGGAGTGTTCCTCTTTCTCCACATCCTCGCCAACACCTGTTGTCTCCTGAGTTTTTGACCTTAGCCGTTCTGACTGGTGTGAGGTAAAATCTCAGGGTTGTTTTGATTTGCATTTCCCTAATGATTATAGTGAAGTTATTGATTTTAATAGCTGAGTAGTATTCCATTGGGTAAATGTACCACATTTTCTATATCCATTCCTCTGTTGAGGGACATCTGGGTTGTTTCCACCTTCTGGATATTAAACATATGGCTGCTATGAACATAGTGGAGCATGTGTCCTTATTACATGTTGGAGCATCTTCTAGGTATATGCCCAGGAGTGGTATAACTTGGGCAGTTTTCCAGTTTTCTGAGGAACCACCAGACTGGTTTCCAGAGGGGTTCAAGACTGATTCTAGCTTACAATCCCACCAGCAATGGAGGAGTGTTCCTGTTTCTTTACACCCTTGCCAGCATCTGCTGTCATCTGAGTTTTTTATCTTAGCCATTTTCACTGGTGTGAGGTGGAATCTCAGAGTTGTTTTGATTTGCATTTTCCTGATAACTAAGGATGCGAAACATTTCTTTAGATGTTTCTCAGCCATTCTAGTTTCCTCAGTTTAGAATTCTTTACCTTTCTTCCCCATTTTTTTTGTTGCATGTTTTTATATTTTCCTATTTTTTCTTTTTTTTATTAGATATATTCTTTATTTACATTTCAAATGATTTCCCCTTTCCTGGAACCCTCCCCACAAAGTCTCATAAGCTATCTCCCCTCCCCTTTTCCCCAATCAACCCCCTCCTGCTTCCCTCACCTGGTATTTCCCTACACTGCTGCATCTAGCCTTTCCAGGACCAGGGGCCTCTTCTCCCTTTGATATCCAACAAGGCCATCCTCTACTGCCTATGCATCTGGAGCTATGGGTAATACCATGTGTACTATGTGGTTGATGTTTTTGTTCCTGGGAGCTCTGGCAGTACTGGGTGACTCATATTGTTGTTCCTCCTATGGCACTGCTGCTCTTTGGGTCCTTTCTTTAGCTCACCCACTGGGGCCCTGTTCTCAGTTCAATGGCTTACTGAGAGTGTCCCCTTCTCTATTTGTCATGCACTAACAGAGCCTCCCAGGCAACAGCTATATCTGGCTCCATTCAGCAAGTACTTGTGGGCATCTATAAATGTCTGGGTTTTGTAACTGTATATGGGATGGATCACTAGGTGGGGTGTCTGGGTGGTCTTTCCCTCAGTCTTTTCTCCACACTTTGTCTCTGCATCTCCTTTTGTGGGTATTTTATTCCTCATTCGAAGAAGGACCAGAGTATCCATACTTTACTCTTTGTTCTTCTTGGGAATCATTTGATATGTGAATCGTGTCTTGGGTATTCCAAGTTTCTGGGCAAATGTCCACTTATCAGTGAGTGCGTAACATGTGTGTTATTTTGTGATTGGGTTACCTTACTTAGGATGATATTTTCTAGTTCCACCCATTTGCCCAAGAATTTCATGAATTTATTGTTTTAAATAGCTGAGTAGTATGCCATTGTGTAAATATTCCACATTTTCTGTATCCATTCCTCTGTTGAGGGACATCTGGGTTCTTTCCAGCTTCTGGCTCTTATAAATAGGGCTGCTGTTAACATAGTGGAGCATGTGTTCTTATTGCATGCCAGGGAATCCTCTGGGTATATGCCCAGGAGTGGTATAATCTGGTCCTCCTGTAATATCATGCCCAGTTTTCAGAGGAACTGCCAGACCGATTTCCAGAGTGGTAGTACTAGCATAAAATCCCACCAGCAGTGGAGGAGTGTTCCTCTTTCTCCATACCCTCTCCAGCACCTGCTGTCTCCTGACTTTTTGATCTCAGCCATTCTGACTGGTATGAGGTGAAATCTCAAGGTTGTTTTGATTTGCATTTCCCTGATTACTAAGGATGTTGAACATTTCGTTAGGTGCTTCTCAGTCATTCCATATTGCTCAGGTGAAAATTCTTTAACTTTGTACCCCATTTTTATTAGGGTTATTTGGCTCTCTGGAGTCTAACTTCTCCACATAAAACCACACACAGTGAAACTAATAGAAAAGAAACTGAGGAAGACTCTTGAAAAATTTCCTGAACAGACCACCAATAGTTTATGCTCTAAGATTAAGAATTGACAAATGGGACCTCATAAAATTAGAAAGTTTCTGTAAGGCAAAGGACACTGTCAATAGGACAAAAAGGCAAGCAACAAACTGGGAAAAGATCTTTACCAACCCTTCATCCAACACAGGGCTAATATCCAATATATACAAAAAACTCAAGGTGTTCCCTATTTTTATAGGGTTATTTGTTTCTCTGGAGTCAACTTGTTGAGTTCTTTGTATATTTTGGGTATTAGGACTCTATTAGATGTGAGATTGGTAAAGACCTTTTTCCTATCTGTTGTTTGCTCTTTTGTTCTGTTGGTAGTGTTCTATTTTCCCCAGACCTTTTCCTTTCAACTCTATCCTTCTGCTTTAGTTGTCTTCTCTTCCAATAGAAGGATTTGCTTTATTTTGTTACCTATGGAGAACTATGTTATTCTCTGCCTAGACTCTTACTCTATACCTGCATTCTAGGTTCTATGATCTCTAGTAACTTAGCTATCATAGACTAAACAGCTAATATTTACACAAAAGAGAAAGCATACTATACTTTCTCGGCCTGTGATACTTTCCTCATGATGACTTTTTTTTAATGGATGCATTTACTTGTGAATTTTACTACTTCAGTGTTTTAAATGCTGAGTGATATTTCAGTGTGCAAATGTGCCTTAAACCATTCCTTTGTTTAGGAACATGTGGGTTACTTCTAATTTCTGGATATTAGGAAGAGAGCTACAATGAAAATGGTTTAACAAGTTAATCTGTAGCATGATAAAGATCTTTTGGCTCTATATAGGCCAAGAGTGACATAGCTAGATCTTGAGGTGGGTAAGATTCTTTCTTCCTCGAGGAAACTCCACTATGAGTTTCTGTACAATGCACTCAAATCATCAGTAGGTGAGTGTTCTATTTCCCTTACTCCTCACCTTCACCAGCATGAACTGTCACTCTGTTGATTTTAGTCATTCATATGGCTGAAGGATGAAATCTCAAAATAGCATTGACTTCCATTTATCTGAATACAATGGGTATTCAACATTTCTTAAGTGTTTCTTAGTATCTTAGTAATTGCGGTATTTTCCCCCACCCCGGATTCTCTGTATAGATCTGTAATTATACTATTTGCTTTTTCCTCACAACTAGTTTTTTGAGTTATTTTTATATTTTTGAGAATATATATTGCTTAAAAAATAAGAGTGCTGTATTAAACATGTAGTTGGTAGAACTCATTTCCCATTCTGTAGGCTGCCACTTTGTCCAAATGGGAGTGTTCTTTGATATTCATTTTCTCAATTTCCTAAGACCCCACTTACTTCTCATTGATCTTACTGCTTCCTCTATTGGTGTTCTTTTCAGAAAATCTTTTGCTATCCCAATTCACTTGAGGCTATTTCCTGCTTGCTTTTCTGTCAGGTTCATTGTATCTGGTTTTGTTTGAGGTATTTGATCCATTTGGATTTGAGTCTTTTTCAGGGTGATAGGTATGGATCTATTTGCATTCTTCTATACACAGTCAACAGATCAATGAGCACTATTTTGTTGAAGATGCTGTCTTTTCCTAGTGTGTATTTCTGGTTTTTTTTTATTATTACTTTTATTTTTTTCACAGTCCAATCTTCACCCACTTCCCAGTTGGCCCTCTTATAGTTCCTCATCCCATTTCTCTGCCTCCCTCCCCTTGTCTTCAAGAGGATGTCCCCAGGCCTGCCAGGACTCTCCACTCCCTGGACCCTCAAGTCTCTAAAGGGCTAGGCACATCTTCTCTCCCTGAGGCCAGATCAGGCTGTCCTCAGCTATCTATGTGTTGGGAGCCTCAGACCAGCTAGTGTCTGTTGCCTGGTTGGTAGCTCAGTGTCTAAGATATTTCAGGGGTCTGGGTTAGTTGAGCCTGCTAGTCTTCCTATGGGGTCACCCTCCTTCTCAGGTTCTTCTAGCCTTTCCCTAATTCAACCACAGGGGTCCCAGACTTCAGTCCATTGGTTGAGTATAAGTATCTGCATGTGATTCAGTCAGCCACTTGTTGGGCCTCTTAGAAAACAGTCAGGCTAGCTAGGCTTCTATCTGAAAGCATACCATAGCATGAGTAATAGTGTCAGGCCTTGGAGCCTACCTTTGAGAAGGATCCGGATTTGGATGGTCACTGAACCTCCTTTTCCTCAGACTCTTCTCCATTTTAGTCCCTGCAGTTCTTTTAGACAGGAACCATTCTGCATCAGAGTTTTGACTGTGGGATAGTGACCCCATTGCTCCACTTGATGCTCTGTATTTTTACTGGAGGTAAACTACAAATTTTCTCTCCCCACTCTTGGACATTTCATCTAAGGTCCTTTTCTTTGAGTCCTAAGAGTCTCTTACCTCACAGGTCTCTGGTACTCCTAGAGGTTTCCCTGACCTCCTACCCCTGAAAGTGGCGTATTTCCAATTATTCTTCTGGCCTCCAGGACTTCTCTCCTGCCATTACCCCCACCAAATACCTGATCATATTCCCCTTTTTCACTTCTGCTCCCCTCTTTTGCCCAGGGCTCCTTTACAAATTAAAAAAAAATAACCTTTAATCAGAGGACTTATATCTGTGACTTTAGTATGATTCCATTGATCAACATGTATCTTTTGTGCTGATATCCTGTGGTCTTTATAATTGGAGCTGTATACTACAATTTGATGTTGGGGTGATGAAAATAGCTACTCTTATGACTCAGGAATTCTTTTCACCTCGCCTGGATTTTTGGTTTTCCATGTGAAGCTGAAGATTCCTCTTTCAAGATCTGTAAAGAATTTTGTTGGAATTTTGATGGGGATTACATTGAATCTGTAGATTGCTTTTTGTAGGATGACCATTTTAACTAAGTTAGCCTTATGAATTCATTAGCTTGGAATATCTTTCCAAATCTTCTGTCATCTTCTTCAAAGTCTTAAAGAGGTTATCATCTGAGTCTTTCATTTGCTTTGTTATAGCTACCTCAAGATATTTTATAATTATCTGAGGCTAATGTGAAGCATGTTGTTTCTCTGATTTCTTTCTCAGTCTGTCATTTGTATATAGTAGGGTTACAGTTTATTTTTTTGACTTAATGTTATATATAGCTCCATTGTCGAAACTGCTTATGAGGTACAGGAGTTTTCCAGAGAAATTTGTTGGGACACACACACACACACACACACACACACACAATGTATATACTCTATACATTATAAAAATCATATATATATATATAATCTATATATAAAATCATATTAACTGCAAATAGGGATAGGTTTACTTCTTTCAATTTGTATCTCCTTCAGTGTTCTTGCTAATATTTAAGTACTCTACTGATTAGGTATGAAGAAGCTAGGCAACAATGAAATGTTCTAATTTAAGTGGCATCTTTTACTTTTTCTCCATTTGTGGTGATAATGGCTGTATCTTGTTGTAATCTACCTTTTGAAGGTAGATTTTTTTTTGAAGTATATTTCTTGTATCCCTAATCCCTCTAGAACTTTTACCATGAAAGAGTGTTGTATACTATCAAAGGCCTTTTCTGTATCTAATAACATGATCATATGTTATCTGTTTTTCACTCAGTTTATATGATGGATTAGATACATTAATTTATGTATTTTGAACCTTCACTACATCATTTGAATGAAGCCTATTTGATCACAGTAGATCATCTTTTTGATGAGTTCTTAGATTTGGTTTGCTTAATTGAGAATTTTTGTATCTGTTTTCATACAGGAAATCTGTCTGTAATTTACTTTGTTGTCTTTTTATGTGGTGTATATGTCAGGGTAACTGTGGCTCATAAAAAGATTGAGTAATGTTTCTTCTGTCTCTGTCTTGTGATAAAAGATATTCTAAGACCTTACTTTATCCAAAGGTAACGCCTATCCATGATGTTAAGGTTGGTTCTTGGATGTAGCAGAAATGTGGATATTGTATGTGAGTCCATTGTTTGTCTGTGACTTTCTATGGGGGGGCATTGAGACCATTGATGTAGATATATTCCTCATATTTTGTTGTTGCTGTATTGGTGTTGGTGGTGTTGATGGTGATGGTGGTCCTGTGGAGGTGATGATGATGATGGTATGTGTAAGAGTGTGTGCATATGTGTGTGTGTGTGTGTGTGTGTGTGTTTCACCTTTTTTATTGGCAGGTCTAGGATGTATTTCTTATGTTTCCTTGGGTTAACTTTAGGTTAACTTTGTGTTTCTTTAGGTTAAGTAGTGGTTAACCATGTTAGTTTGGGATTTTCTTTCTAACACTTTCTATAGTTTTGCTTATTTATGTCTATGATTTTGTTGAAGATATTTTCTGAACCTTTGACCAAGCTGATTCTACTTCCTCTATTCATCTTGTTAGTATTTTTAATCTGTCCCAGATTTTTCTAGATGTTGCATGCCAGGGCACTTTAGATTTATTCCTTTCTTTTTATCGAGGTATTCACTTCTTTTATCAGATATCCAATGACTCAGATGCTCATTTCGATCTCTTGCATTCTCCTAGTTTTACCTACAAATTTTCATTTCCAGATTTCCCTCAGTTTGGATTTTTTATTTATTCTCATCAAACTTTCAAGGATGGAATTGCTTTATTCACGCTTCTTTGTTTTTATTGTGTGTTTTGTTCCCTGTTTTTTGTTGCCCTCTTGGTTCTTAGAAAATATGGTGCCTGAGTGTTACCTGGTAAGAATTTATTCTGGGATTCTTATAGGTGTAGACACTGAGGGATTCATGTAAAAGGAGATCTTAGGTATTGGGTGTTAACAGTTAGAAGAGGGGGGGGGTCTGAACACGTCCACAGGAAGGAGAAAACCAGGGCATTCCTCTAGGATCTGCTGAGTCCCCTGGCAATGAGGGAGCCTTATCAGAGCTGAGGATTAGACTGGGGAGTTGGATATAGAGGAGAGGAAGGAACATGACCATATGATGTTTGCCTACCTGCTTTGCTGGCTTACTTGGTTCTTCTCTAGGTGCGCCTGGTGGCTTCCTAGAAAGGGCCTTCTAAAGTATCTCCTGTCCTGTTCAGAATGGTCTCTGGTTTCCCATGGAAGAAGTATGGAGAAGGGGTTTTGGAGAGAAAGAACGATGTGGTTCATGGAAGATTAGGGAAACTTGAAAAGAGAGACTGCAACAGGTCGTCTTCTGGGTGTTGGGAGACTTATGGACTGGATGTGGACCCTCCTCCACACAGGAGTTGAAGGCCTGCTGCTTGCCTATCCTGCTTCCTTGGCTGTAGTGCTCTGGTGGAAAATGTTGATCCAGAGTTTTTTTTTAGTTATTAAAGTTATACCTTTAACATTATCTAAAGTATACTGACAAATGCTATCTTGAACATCTTGTCATTTAATATTTGTAAATTTAATGTAACATTTTAATATGTTAAGATGAATGGCATTAAATATTTCTATAAAATTAGAGAAGCTAAGAAATTATATTGGTGGAAAAATATTTGTGCAATTCTGTGGACTTAATTCTATTGTCTAGAGAAGGATATATGTATACATAGAATGATATAGGTTATATAGATATGAATTATATAGATACAAATAGATATGGCTTTAATGTATAGCACGTTATACATAGTGATATATATATATATATGTATATATATACATATATACATAATACAATTATTTTGCTTGAAAATCTCCTACCTCCCTTAGTAACATAAATATTAAGTGTATTCCTCCCTTTAAAAAAGCAAAATATATACAAATTTTTATACAATCTGTGTACGTGATACAAGAGAAAAGAAACATGCCATCAGCCCAGAGATTTGCTATGTTGAATGACAGCTAATGTTGAAGGTACACATTGGGAACTGAAACTCATACTGTTTAATCACATTATAGGCCACCCAAGTACAGGGAGTATATTCATGTTCTATAGGAATGCAAGAAGCTTAACTGTTCATTTGCAAAATGAGCATATTCGTGTTTAATTCACTGCGTTATTCTGAAGTTAGAATGATTTATTACAGAGAAAATGGCCAGCCCTTCAAGGAGTCCATGTATAGATAGGAATAGAAGTGCTTCATACTTTAGACTAATCAAGAGACACTCAGCAAACAGTTTACCATACTTTCCTAGCCTTTTTGTTTTTAATTGTAGCTCCTTGTCTTGTTTTTCTTAGACTACTAAAAAGAAAGCAGTAACCATTTGTAACACAAATCAACCTATTCCTTTAGCCTCTATACGGTTTCTCTCATATCTCTAGAGTCTGTAAATTCAGTATTGGCTCAGAATAGAATCATACATTCCTGATGTGGCAAAACACTTTTCCTGCTACCTGGCATCTAGTTTATGTTTCACAGGTGAACATTCCTCAGTACGAATGTTCTCTTGCCAAAATAATCCTTTTGAGTTTGTTTGGCCTATATTGTGGAAGATTATTGGTCTATACTTGTTCATATCTCTAGTAACAATGTTACCTCCATTAAAATTAAAGAAAACCATTTAAAGTGTCACCAAAAAAAAACCCTCAATAGCATTTCACAGAATGTTATCTTCTAGCTTTGGAAAAAAAAATGGCTGGCCATAGTTTTTCTGGCTATGGTCAACTTGAGCAATTTATTCATTTTTCTAGGAATAGTGTGCTACATTCTTTGAGATGCATTCACCTGGTCAAAAATATGATTTGAAATGCAAATACCCATGGATTAATGGCAACACATTAAATTATTGACCTGTTTTCTTTTCTGACCAAAGAGTTTAATTTTCTCAGCAACTTGAGCCAATTTATCTCTACTGATGGCCAGTGCTTCATACTCAGCTTTAGAAAGAAATTTCACACTTGGTCCACAGGAAATTAATGTACATGCTGTGAATAATGGACTCTTTAATTAAATACAGTCAGAGAAAAACTGAGTAGAACAAAGCAGGCTTCTTTTTTTTTTTTTCTTGTCAAACTTCAAGTAACTTTTAATTTGTTAAACTTTGGATGTTTTGTTGCTGAGATCAGTTATGCAATGTCTTACAAATAAACTTGAAAGCAAAATCTTTTAGTTAATGGAGTATCATAGAAGACTAAAAAACTGCATGTTGGTGTCATCCTTGAAAATAGATATATCTAATTACTCTGCCAAAGCTGGTTGCAAATCTTTAATTTATGTTTGGCAAGGGTCCTCCTCCCCTTTTCCTAAATCAATAGTCCCAATATCTTCCTGTTTTATCACTTTTGTATATTTAACTGAACCATATGCTGAAACTTTGATCTAGCAATATTGCTCAAGAGTTAATCAATATTTGTCACAGTCCTAAAGCCAAAGGCTTTGAAATAAGGATTAGTTTATGGACCATTTTATAATAAAGTTGATTTTAGAAATTAAATAAAGCAAAATTGTGTTATGGCATTATGAGTTCACCTTATTTTTACTATGTTCTGTTAGTTTCCTAGTTTCTGTGTATTTGCTTATAAGTAAAGCATTGTGAGCTACTTTTATGATGGTTGGATGTGCACATTTGATCGTGGTATAACCTTGTCTTTTCTATTCCATTATACTCTGAAAAGGTACTTTGGTTTGAAGCTCAGAAATTTAAAATGGCATTGGCTCTGTCTACTCAAGCATGTTCTTGGAAATATCATTAGGAACTGTTTCTTTTTTTTTAAGATCCTGTTTCTGTTTCTCTTGTCTTTTCATCATCATTCAATTTGGATTGATTTTGTTCTTCAGTTTGAAAATTCTCAAATCTCTACATCTACTCTTCAGAATATGCTCACATTTTACCCAATAGTTATAACTTATCATAAGCTTCTCAATATGAAATTAATATGACTGAAATTATATATATTTTTCACAATTGTATTTGTCCCCAAAGACTATGACCTCTTCTGTGATTATCCAGGCTGGATTATTGGTGATTTTAAAAGTTTTTGTTGTTATGCACTTGACTCTTTGTCAGGTGCTTATTTGCCACTGCCATTGATGTCCAAGTCCCCTGAGCTCAGATTACTGAATTTCATCTGAATTAAGTTCATACTTTTTTCCTCTCAAATATTCATAATATAGTACAATCAAGGATAATACAATCTACTCTGTATTCTTTATTATCTTGTCCTTTAGGAGGAAACATTAAATATAGCCAGGATTATTTGCATTTACCAAGTTTACTGCTTCAATATTTGTCAGGAGCCTTCTAGGAAAAGCTAAGACTAGCAAGTTCCCAAGAGACATCATCTCAGGATGGCTTCTTGCAGCTGATATGCCTTTCCTGTCACCATTACATTGTTAAAGAATTCCTGGGCATTAGCCTACCCTATTGAACCCAATTCCTGAAGACTAACATAAAAATGAACGTTGAAGAATTAATGTTGTTTAGATCAATTAATTATTTTACAGAGTACCTGATTTGATTCAAATACCGTTAGGAAGAAAGTTTTAAGAGATGGTTTGACTTGTTTTACTAGAAACATGTAATAAAGGTAGAATCAGGAATAGAATTTGTCCATTCCCCATAATAGTAAGTAAAGGCTGCACAAAAGGGAATGCAATGAGCTTTCACAATTACACTGAAAATAGAAATAGGATTGTGATTAATTTGAGATCAAGAAAAAAAAATTTACTCTATGTCAGATCCAAGGATTGTGCACTATGATATAGCCATGCCATATGAAGCTGTCATATATGAGATGCAAAACATGTGGTATATCTACACAATGGAGTACTATTCAGCCATTAGAAACAATGAATTCATGAAATTCTTAGGCAAATAGATGGAGCTAGAGAACATCATATTAAGTGAGGTAACCCAGACTCAAAAGGTGAATCATGGTATGCACTCACTAATACGTGGATATTTACCTAGAAAACTGGAATACCCAAAACATAATCCACACATCAAATGAGTACAAGAAGAAAGGAGGAGTGGCCCCTTGTTCTGGAAAGACTCAGTGAAGCAGTATTCGGCAAAACCAGAACGGGGAAGTGGGAAGGGGTGGGTGGGAGGACAGGGGGAGAGAAGGGGGCTTATGGGAATTTCGGGGAGTGGGGGGCTAGAAAAGGGGAAATCATTTGAAATGTAAATAAAAAATATATCGAAAAAAATGAATGTATAATAAGCATATAGAATGACACACTGCTTTGAATTCATTACCAACATCCTTCTGTAATACCCATTTTGTGTTACATTTTATCTCTGAGGTAATTCTCTAAAGAAATTTGTCTACAAAAGTATAAAAAGACTAGAGAAAAGAAATAGTGTCGATGGCTTGTGGGACTCTGCCACATCCATCCGTCCTTCCATCCAAATGTCTGGGTACAGCCATTTTCTGTTTCACCCAGCATGTGTGTGGTCTCTGTTAGTGATTCTTTTCTTTTCTTTTCTTTTCTTTTCTTTTCTTTTCTTTTCTTTTCTTTTCTTTTCTTTTCTTTCTTTTCTTTTCTTTTCTTTTCTCTTTTTTCTCCTTTCTCTTCTCTTCTCTTCTCTTCTCTTCTCTTCTCTTCTCTTCTCTTCTCTTCTCTTTTCATTTTCTTTCCCTTTCCCTTCCCTTCCCTTCCCTTCTCTTCTCTTTTCTTCCCTTCTCTTTTCTTTTCTCTCCTGTTCAAAAGACTTAACAAGCCCCTCTCCATTACATTGCTTCTGCCTGACTCACCAGAGAAAGGAACACTCCAGTAGATCCTTTTACTCAATCCCTGGCTGCTAAACAGCAAGTGTTAGCTCACCAGAAATCAGCATTTATTTAAGAACCAAACAATAAAAAAGAGTTAAGGTTTTAGCACAGAACAGTAAGAAAATGTTAAGTTTTCCTAGCACTTATTTAAGCATAGCTAAATTTTTAGTGCTTACTACAACACAGCAGGACTCAATTACTAGAAACCAGTGGCATCTGGCTTTAGGAGAGCAAAGAGTTTATAAAAGGTAAATATCACTAAAAGTAGGCAAGTTTTGCCCCAGCCATTGCAAGTTCTGCCACCACAGCTGCCAATGCCCCCATCGCTGCATTCCAAACCTGGAAACCCTGTAGATGCCAAGAAGGTCACTGGAACATATTGACAAATGTCAAGAACATACAAATTAAACCAAAGTGACCATTTATCCACCCACATCTTGAAATCACTGCCATTGGACGTCTTAGCTTGACTTAGAACAACTCCTTTCCTGTGCTTGCCTCATCTGTCTCTCTAAACTCACAGGGCTCTCCATTTACTTCATTCCCCAGTGAACTAAGCTTCACTGACAGCCAAATTTTATTTTATAATTTGTTTCTCTTTATTTGATTTTTTCTTCTAGAGCTACATTAATGCTATACTGAGTTCCTGGAGTATTTAATTATATCTTTATTGCTGGAAAACCTTGTTTATCAAATCAAGGAAGAAACCTTTCATGGTTTTTCTTTTATAAAGCATACCAGAAGAGTTAGCAAAGAGAAAGGTACAACAAGTAAAAGGAAGAGTTTGCTGGCAGAGAGAAGCAAATCACACCAGGGACCAATTACGAAGAGGAAACTGAAGAGATGAAAGCAAATGCTAGAAGATATTGGAAGGGAGAAGGGAGAAAAATGAAAACCTGCCATGTCTTCTGTAGGCATGAAAGTTCTGCCAACACCTTCATGTCTGCCTCGTGAAATAGTTTTCCTATTGGTTCTTTCCAGAACTCTGAGAGAATGCAATTCAAGTGCTTTGAAGCACTAAAATCATGACATCTTTCTAGAGTGGCAATAGGAAAGCCAGGCAGAATTTTTTAAGAAACCCAGTTTACAAGTTTAACTATGTTTTAATTTTTGAACATTTTAAAAATTATGTTCTATATTCTTTGTTTACATTCCAAATGATTTCTCTTTCCCGTTTCCCCCTTCCTATAAGTCCCATAAGCCCTCTTCCCTCTGCCCATTCCCCAGTCAACCACCTCTAAATACTCTGTCCTGGCAATCCCCTACAATGCTTCATCAAGACTTTCCATGACCAGGGCCCTCTCCTTCCTTCTTCTTGGGAATGATTTGATATGTGAGTTGTGTCTTGGGTATTCAGAGCTTCTGGGATAATATCCATTTATGAGTGACTATATTCTATGTGTGTGTTTTTGTGAATGAGTTACTTCACTGAGGGTGATATATTCCAGTTTCAAACATTTGCCTAAGAATTTCATGAACTCATTGTTTTTAATTGCTGAGTAGTATTCCATTGTGTAAATATACCACATTTTCTGTATCCAATTCCTCCACTGAGGGACATCTGGGATCTTTCCAGCTTCTGGCTATTATAAATAGGGCTGCTATGAACATAGTGGAGCATGTGTCCTTATTAAATGCTGTGGAATCCTCTGGGTAGATGCCCAGGAGTGGTACAGCAGGGTCCTCTGGGAGTGTCAGGCCCAGTTTTCTGAGGAAATGCCAGACTGATTTCCAGAGCGATTGTACCAACTTGCATTCCCACCAGCAGTGGAGGAGTGTTCCTCTTTCTCAAATTCCTCACCAACATCTGCTGTCTGCTGAGTTTTTAATCTTAGCCATTCTGACTGGTATGAGGTAAAATCTCAGGGTTGTTTTAATTTGCATTTCCCTAATGACTAATGATGTTGAACATTTTTTAAGGTGCTTCTCAGCCATTCAAAGATCTTCAGGTGAAAATTCTTAGTTTAGCTTTGTATCCCATTTTTTAATAGGGTTATTTGGTTCTCTGGAGTCTACCTTCTTGAGTTCTTTGTATATATTGGATAATAGCCCTCTATCTGATGTAGGGTTGGTGAAGATCTTTTCCCAATTTGTTGTTTGCCGTTTTGTCCTTTTGACAGCATCCTTTGCCTTACAGAAACTTTGTAATTTTATGACGTCCCATTTGTCAATTCTTGATCTTAGAGCATAAGCTATTGATGCACTGTTCAGGAACTTTTCCCCTGTGCCCATGTCCTCAAGGGTCTTCCCGAGTTTTTTTTTCTATTAGTTTCAGCGTGTCTGGTTTTATGTGGAGGTCCTTGATCCACTTGGAGTTGAGCTTAGTACAAGGAGAAAAGAATGGATCAATTCACATTCTTCTGCATGCTGACCTCCAGTTGAACCAGCACCACTTGTTGAAAAGGCTATCTTTTTTTCCACTAGATGTTTTCAGTTCCTTTGTCAAAGAGCAAGTGACCATAGCTATGTGGGTTCATTTCTGGGTCTTCAATCCTATTCCATAGATGTACCTGCCTGTCACTGTACCAATACCATGCAGTTTTTAACATTATTGTTCTGTAGTATTGCTTGAGGTCTGCGATACTCATTCTCCCAGAAGTTCTTTTACTTTTGAGAATAGTTTTAGCTATCCTGTTTGTTTGTTTTTTTCTTTCTTATTCCAGACGAATTTGAGAATTGCTGTTTCGGACTCAATGAAGAACTGACTTGGGATTTTGATGGGGATTGCATTGAATCTGTAGATTGATTTTGGCAAGATGGTCATTTTAACTCTATTAATCCTGCCAATGCAGGAGAATGGAAGATTTTTCTATTTTCTGAGGTCTTCTTCAATTCCTTCTTCAGAGACCCAAGATTCTTGTCATACAGATCTTTCACTTGTTTGGCTAGAGTCACACTATGATACTTTTTATTGTTTGTGGCTATTGTGAATGGTGTCATTCCCCTAATTTCTTTCTCTGCTTACTTATCATTTGAGAATAGGAAGGTTACTGGTTCACTTGAGTTGATTTTAAAACCAGCCACATTGCTGAAGTTGTTTTTCAGTTGTAGGAGTTCTCTGGTGGAGTGTTTTGGGTCATTTAAGTATATTATCATATCATCTGCTAATACTGATAGTTTCACTTCTTCCTTTCCAATTTGTATCCGTTTGACCTCCTTATGTTGTCCAATTGCTCTAACTAGGACTTCAAGTACATTTTGAAAAGTAATGGAGAGGGGGGTAGCCTTGTCTAGTCCCTGATTTTAGTGGGATTGCTTCAAGTTTCTCTCCATTTAGTTTGATGTTGGCTGCCATTTTGCTGTACATTGCTTTTACAATGCTTAGGTATGGGCCTTGAATTCCTGTTCTTTCCAAGACTTTTAGCATAAAAGGATGCTGAATTTTGTCAAATGCTTTTTCAGCATCTAATGAAATGACCATGTGGTTTTTTTTTCTTTGAGTTTGATTATGTAGTGGATTGTATTGATGGATTTCCATATATTGAACCATCCCTGAATCCCTAGGATGAAGTCTACTTGATCATGGAGAACGATCTTTTTAATGAGTTCTTGAATTCAGTAGGCAAGAATTTTATTGAGTATTTTTGCATCAGGAATCTGGCCTGAAGTTTTCTTTGTTGGATCTTTGTGTGGTTTTGGTAACAGTGTAATTGTGGCTTCATAGAATGTGTTGGATAGTGTTCCTTCTGTTTCTATTTTGTGGAATAGTTCGAAGAGTATTGTGGTTAGGTCTTCTTTGAAGGTCTGATAGAATTCTGCACTAAAACCATCTGGTCCTGTCTTTTTTTCTGTTGGAAATCTTTCTATGACCCCTTATACTTTTTTAGAGGTTATGGGACTGTTTCGATGATCTATTTAATCCTGATTTAATTTTGCTATTTTATCTGTCAAGAAAATTGCCCATTTCCTCCAAATTTTCCAGTTGGGTTGGGTACAGGCTTTTGAAGTAGGATCTGATGATTTATTGAATTTCCTCAGTTTTGGTTGATATATGTTCCTTTTCATTTCTAATTTTGTTAATCTGGATACTGTCTCTGTGCCCTTTGATTAGTCTGGCTAAGGGTTTATCTATCTTGTTGATTTTCTCAAAGAACCAGCTCCTGGTTTTGTTGATTCTTTATATGGTTCTCTTTGGTTCTACTTGATTGATTTCAGCCCTGAGTTTCAAGATTTCTTGTCTTTAATTTCTCCTGGGAGAATTAGCTTGTTTTTGTTCCAGGGCTTTGAGGTGTGCAGTTAAGCTACTAGTGTATGCTCTCTCCAGGTTCTTTTTTAGAGACACTAAGAGCTATGAGTTTTCCTCTTAGCACTGCTTTCATTGTATCCCATAAATTTGGGTATGTTGTACCTTCATTTACATTAAATTCTAATAAGTCTTTGATTTCTTTCTTTATTTCTTACTTGACAATGATATCATTGAGCAGAGTATTGTTCAGTTTCCATGTGTATGTGGGATTTCTCTTGTTTTTGTTGCTATTGGAGACCACTCTTACTCCATGGTGATCTGATAGGAGGCATGGTATTAGTTCAATCTTCTTGTATTTGTTGAGTTCTCTCTTGTGCCCCATTATATGGTCGATTTTAGAGAAGGTACCATGAGGTGCTGAGAAAAACATATATTCTTTTGCTTTAGGATGAAATGTTCTATATATATCTGTTAAATCCAATTGGTCCAAAGCTTCAATTAGTTTCACTGTGTTCCAATTTAGTTTGTTTTCCTGATCAGTCCTTTGAGGAGAGTGGAGTGCTGAAGTCACCCACAATCATTGTGTAATTTGTAATGTATATTTTGTGCTTTAGTAAAATTACTTTTACAAAATGGGTGCCCTTGCATTTGGAGCATAGATGTTCAGAAATGAGAGTTCTTCTTGGTGGAATTTTCCTTTTACTAGCAAGATTTGTCCTTCCATGTCTCTTTTGGTGACTTTAGGTTGAAAGTCAATTTTATCAGATATTAGAATGACTACTCCGGCTGGTTTCCTGAGATCATTTGCTTGTAAAATTTCTTCAAGCTTTTCACTCTGTGGTAGTATTTGTCTTTGTCACTGAGGTATGTTTCCTGTATGCAGCAAAATGTAGGGTCCTGTTTACATATCCAGTCTGTTAGTCTATGTGTTTTTATTGGAGAATTGAGTCCATTGATGTTAAGAGATATTAAGGAATAATCATTATTACGCCCTGTCATTTTTGATGTTACTTTTTATATTTGATTGGTTATCTTCTTTTGGGTGTGATGGAAGAAGGTTACTATTTTGCTTTTTCCAGGGCATATTTTCCCTCCCTGTATTGGTGTTTTCCACCTATTATCCTTTGTAGGGCTGGGTTTGTGGAAAGATATTGTGTAAATTTGGTTTTATCATGGAATATTTTGGTTTCTCCATCTATGGTGATTGAGGTTTTGCTGGGTATAGTAGTCTTGGCTGGCATTTGTGTTCTCTTAGATTCTGTATGAGATCTTCCCAGGATCTTCTAGCTTTCATAGTCTCTGATGAGAAGTCTGGTGTAATTCCAATAGGTCTTACTTTATATGTTACTTGGCCTTTTTCTCTTACTGCTTTTAATATTTTTTCTTTGTTTAGTACATTTGGGGTTTTGATTATTATGTGCCAGGAGGTATTTCTGTTCTGGTCCAGTCTGTTTGGAGTTCTGTAGGCTTCTTGTATATTCATGGGCATCTCTCTCTTTAGGTTAGGGACGTTTTCTTCCATAATTTTGTTGAACATATTTGCTGGCTCTTTAAGTTGTAAATCTTCACTCTCATTCATACCAATGATCCTTAGGTTTGGTCTTCTCATTGTGTCCTGGATTTCCTGGTTGTTCTGGGATACAAGTTTTTTGCTTTTTTGCATTTTCTTTGACTGTTGCCATCAATGATTTCAATGGTATCTTCAGCATCTGAGATTCTTTTTCTATCTCTTGTATTCTCTTGTTGATATTTGCATCTATGGCCCTGATTTCTTTCCAAGGTTTTCTATCTCCAAAGTTGTCTCCCTTTGTGATTTCTTAGTTGTTTCTACTTCTGTTTTTAGATCCTAGATGTTTTTTCCCAGTTCGTTCTCTTGTTTGTTTGTGTTTTCCTGTGATTCTTTAAGAGATTTTTGTTGTTCCTCGTTCATGACTTCTGCCTGTTGACCCAAATTCTCCTGTATTTCTTTAAGTGATTTTTGCATTTCCTCTTTATTGGCTTCTCTCTACTGACCCATATTCTCATGAATTTCTTTAAATGACTTTTTTGTTTCCTTTGTAAGCATTGTAAGTGCTTCTATCTTTTGATCCATTTTCTCCTGTATTTCCTTAAGAGATTTATTTATGTCCTTCTTGTGCTCCTCTAACAGCGTCATGACCAGTGATTTTAAATCCAAATCTTGTTTTTCTGGTATGCTGGGGTATCCTGGACTTGGTGTTGTTAGAGAATTCGATTCAGATGCTGTCATATTGCCTTGATTTCTGTTAGTAACATTCCTACATTTGCCTTTTGCCATCTGGTTATCTCTGGAGTTAGTTGGTCCTGTTTTCACTTGCTGTTGCTTGAACCTCCTGTGACCCTGTAAGGCTAAGTCCACACCACTGGATGACTGGGTTTCCCCTGGTATAGATTCCTGATGTGCTGCCCTCCTTTTGGGTGTTATTGGAGCCTGATGGACTGTCTTGCCCCAAGCAATGTTATACTTGGGTTGTCTCTGTGAACCTGGTGCTGCCAGTCTGCTCCTTCCGGGCACAAAGATGGTGGATGCTGCGGGGGATCTTCAATGAAGTGCTGATCAGTCTGCAGGGAAAATGTCCCCTGACAGGGGTGGCACACAGACAGCCTGCAGAGCTGCCCAGGCCTTGGGCACAGGCAGAAGCCTGAGGGGCTGAGTCCCAAATGATGATAGACTTGGGATATCTCTCTGTACCCGGCACTGCCTCAGGTCTGTCTGGAATCCGGGAGCCAAGATGGTGGAGACCTTGAATATTTTGTATTACATTTAAAAGGGTGTGTGTGTGTGTGTGTGTGTCTGTGTGTGTGTGTATGTGTATATGTATGTGTGTGTACACATATACCCATATGCTTGGATACATGGTTACATGTGTTTGTGTGTGTATATGCCACACTCTGAGTGTAGAAGGTGACGACAATTCACAGGAGTGAGTTGTCTTCTTTGGCTCTGTACATCCTTGTGTCTCTGCTTTGAAGACTCTCAACTGCATTCACCAGCACAGCTAGCTTATCAATCTGTTTTTAAATTGATTTAAATATTTATAGTTTCTTTCTGATTTTTATATTATATACCTCAATCCCATTCTTATCTCTATCCCTTGGAAACAACCTTCTGCTCTTGAAACTCCCCATCTCAAAACAAACAAACAAACAAACAAACAAACAAACAAAACCTTGTTGAAGCTGTAGTATACAACAGTGTATGTCCTACAGTATACCCTTCTGTGAACACTTTGCTTGCTAGTATTCATTGCAATGTGCCATTGATCTGGTTTGAGGCTTCTGGCTTCTGCTACACTGTCAATTCTGGATTCTCACGGGTATTCCTCATGAATATCACATTGTTGCCCTGTGTCATTCGATCCTTCAGCTTTGGATCTGAAGAACTCATTCTGTCCTACACTCCAGCAATTCATCAGTGTGGTAGATGTTAGAGTAGACCAACTCAAGGCCCAGATCTAGGCCTGTGTGGTATCTGAGCTGGTCAATCTGCCAGCTTTCTCACAGGTATACAACTAGTGCAAGCTCTCTGGCTCTGACCTGGCTAGTTCACCAAATGCCTCAGGTAGCAATGTGCAGGGACAGCTCTGCTGCTTTCATGCCCTAGGGACTGGGTCATACACATCACATGCAACTAAGACAAGCTCTACTGCTAGGTGCAGGGTCTGCTCTCCCAAGTGTGGCAGCTGGTAAGAGACAAGAACACCTCTACTGATCTCATGACCTCAGGGCCAGCTTTCCCACTTGCTATAGGTAGCAAAGAAGGGAGGTATCTCTCCCACACCATCTAGCCTACACCACCACATGGCAGACAAGTGGTATGGCCAGCCCTACCATGTTCACACCTTCAGGGCCAGCTCACCAGCTCTAGTAACCAGTATCTGTTCTACCATGCTTCCTGGGCTAAGTGCAGCTACTAACCTGTATACTGAGCATATACCCAGAGGATTCCCCAGCATGTAATAAGGATACATGCTTTACTATGTTCATAGCAGTCCTATTTATAATAGCCAGAAGCTGGACAGAACCTAGGTGACCCTCAATGGAGGAATGCGTACAGAAAATGTAGTATATTTACACTATGGAACATTACTCAGCTAGTAAAAACAATTAACAAAATTCTTAGGCAAGTGGGTGGAACTAGAAAATGTCATCCTGATTGAGGTGACCCAATCACAAAAGAACACACATGGTATGCACTCAATACATTAGCCCAGAAACTTGGAATACCTGGGAAACAATTCATATATCAAACGATGCCCAAGAAGAAGAAAGGAGAGGCCCCCTGGTCCTAGAAAGACTCAGTGCAACAGTGTGGGGGAATGTCCCTTCCCCAGGACAGGGAAGCAGAAAGAGGTTGATTGGGGGGACGGGGGAGGGAAGAGGGCTTATGAGACTTTCAGGGAAGGGGGATCCTGGAACGGGGAAATCATTTGAAATGTAAATAAAGAATATATCGAATAAAAAAAAGCATCAAGCCAAGTCTCTTGCTCTCATATCTTCAGGTCCAGTTTTGCCAAGATGCCCAAGTAGGGATTGGGCCTACTCTGCATAACCTTCAGATATCAATAGGCCCCCCAGGCAGCAGCCCTGACCAAGGATATCTGCCTCGCCTTTTAGGTAGAATAACATGCTGCTGCAGAGCCATGGACTGGAACATGGCCCTTGGTGGCAGCACTTTCCAGGACCTCACTCCCTTCAAGTCAGCCTTTACTGCATATGCATGCTTTTGTAGGCTTCTACCCATTCAGGCTACATGGCTCTGGATTGGGGCTCAAACCTGGGTTTTGTTTCTTTATTTGTTTCAATGATTGAATAACATCAAAATTAAAAATATCCTCTGTGACAAATGCAATTTCTATGACATTCACATATAACTGTTCATTAATAAAATATAATTTTAATAAACTCAGGTTATCTCCTACTTTTTATGATTGATTTTGTGTTCAATTAAGAGAGCATGAAAGACAAAGATAATGTATACCCTACAAATTAAGTAGCAATTCCCGAGCTTCATAGGAAAAAACTTGATCCAATCTTTACAAAATGATGGTATAATTATCACTTTATGGTAGTTTGATATTTTAAACTTATCATGAATTTACAGTCCAAATTAAACACATTTTTAAAGAAGTAGAAAATAAAATTTAATGTTCTTCAAACGTTTAAGAGACACGTCTTTTCTCAGGGTTCATCTCCTTCTGTTGGTTTGCCTTGTCCAACTTCCATGGGATAGATTTTGTTTTATATTATTGTATTTTATTTTGTTATGTTTGGTTCAGAGACAGAAAGGAATTAGATTTGGATAAGAGAAGGTAGGATTAACTTGAAGGAATAGAGAGAGGCAAAACAGCAATCAGAATATACTGTATGATAAAACAGTCTATTTTTAATAAAAGGGAAAATAAAATAAATGTCTCTTGTTCCAATAAAAAAATCACACTAGAATTATTATAAAACAAAATATCTAGAAACATCTACTTAGAACATAGCCATGATGTCCTAATTCAAATACATTGCTATTGGTTCCTCATTAGTGCAGCCACTTTGTCTCACTTCATATTTACTATATAATACTGTATGATTAAAAGTATACTCCCTTAGTTACTTGGGGAATATTATAATTCTCAGGCTGCAGATTAGTATTGCAACACCTGTGTAGAATATAAGAGATCCTAAGATCACCTCCTACTACTGTTAAGAGCAACCTATCAATCAAGCAATCAATCAGTTGATCATTTGCCAAATTAAAGTTTTTTTTTTTTTTATTATTCGATATAATTTATTTACATTTCAAATGATTTCCCCTTTTCTAGCCCCCCCACTCCCCGAAAGTCCCGCAAGCCCCCTTCTCTTCCCCTGTCCTCCCACCCACCCCTTCCCACTTCCCGGTTCTGGTTTTGCTGAATACTGTTTCACTGAGTCTTTCCAGAACCAGGGGCCACTCCTCCTTTCTTCTTGTACCTCATTTGATGTGTGGATTATGTTTTGGGTATTTCAGTTTTCTAGGTTAATATCCACTTATTAGTGAGTGCATACCATGATTCACCTTTTGAGTCTGGGTTACCTCACTTAGTATGATATTCTCTAGCTCCATCCATTTGCCTAAGAATTTCATGAATTCATTGTTTCTAATGGCTGAATAGTACTCCATTGTGTAGATATACCACATTTTTTGCATCCACTCTTCTGTTGAGGGATACCTGGGTTCTTTCCAGCATCTGGCAATTACAAATAGGGCTGCTATGAACATAGTAGAACATGTATCCTTATTACATGGTGGGGAGTCTTCTGGGTATATGCCCAGGAGTGGTATAGCAGGATCTTCTGGAAGTAAGGTGCCCAGTTTTCGGAGGAACCGCCAGACTGATTTCCAGAGTGGTTGTACCAATTTGCAACCCCACCAGCAGTGGAGGAGTGTTCCTCTTTCTCCACACCCTCTCCAACACCTGCTGTCTCCTGAATTTTTAATCTTAGCCATTCTGACTGGTGTAAGATGAAATCTTAGGGTTGTTTTGATTTGCATTTCCCTAATGACTAATGAAGTTGAGCATTTTTTAAGATGCTTCTCCGCCATCCGAAGTTCTTCAGGTGAGAATTCTTTGTTTAACTCTGTACCCCATTTTTTAATAGGGTTGTTTGGTTTTCTGGAGTCTAACTTCTTGAGTTCTTTATATATATTGGATATTAGCCCTCTATCTGATGTAGGATTGGTGAAGATCTTTTCCCAATTTGTTGGTTGCCGATTTGTCCTCTTGATGGTGTCCTTTGCCTTAAGAATCAATAAAAAAGAGAGGAAAAATATTTAAATATTAAAAAAAACACAGGAAGAGGTCAAACAAATTCAGTGTCTCCTGGTTGCCTAGAATACTTTACACTGAGCATGGTTCCTTCTTATGACTCTCACTTTCTTCCCATCACCTGCTTTCTTTAAGCCAGTGTTGAAGCAAATAACCTAAGAATCATGTTTTTTCAACACTCTAATTAAGCTCATGTTGTCTAGAATCATGAAGATATTAACAAGTAGATTTTCTCCTTAACCCTAATGTTAACCCTAACCCTCACCCTAACCCTAACCCTAACCAATGGAGTTTAAAATGTCCAAAACCTTTATTCTCATTTTTGATTATATTTTTCTTTTCCCAGTTTTTCTCAGATCCTGCTCAATTCCCTGCTTAACCAAATTTATATTTTCTCTCTCTTTCTTTTGCTCTCATATATATATATATATATGAGTATACATGTGTAAACATTTATATATAATGTATATGAGGATTGAGTGAGACAGAATTCATTATATACATGTATAAAACTTTCAAATATTTGATGAATGAAAAAAGAAAAATTATAAAAAATTGTATGTTAGAAATTGGGATTATTTCATATGTTTGCTTAAATTTCAAATGATTTATGTTCATGCATGTATTTGTTAAAATTACATATTGAAATGCATACAAATTATGTTTCTGAATGTGTTTGTTGAAATTAAATAATGAATCCTATTCAAAGACAACAATTTTCATACAACTTTTTATGTTTGAAATCACAATAAATGAACTTTACATATTTAGTTTTTTCATGGAAATACATACATGCTAACTGTAGATGAAAGAACATGCAATATTCTCCAACATGACATTGGAATGACAATATGTTACTGATTAGTATATAATGTATATTCTTATGCAATGCATGTTTTATTACAAATTGACTTTTCCTAAATGCCAAATGACTTCTCCTAAATGACAAAGTCACAATTGGTTCATGAGACACATATTCTTAAAGGTTGAGGACCCCCTGAGAATGCTGAAAAAGAAAACTTTCAATAAGGTACAGCTATTTCTTAAGAGCATAAAACCCTATTTTGTGCATTATCTACTTACAAGGTTCACTGTAAGATGAAATGAATATTCAGATTTTTTTATAAAAGACTTCTGAAGGGAAAGAGTCAGGCAGGAAGAGATGCTGAAGAATTGCAAATCTTTAGATTAGCATCATTTTACAAGTTCCCATGCTGAAAAATATCATTAATCTATTGAACACAGAGAATTATAAGAAGTTCATTATTCCTTTTCTCATTGAGGGAACTTTCTTTCACAAAATCCAACAATGGAATATTCACTAAATTTTGAATTCATTTTAAGATGCATTAGGTCTTACTTTGTTAAGAATACAAAAACAAATTTCTGTAACCAGAAAAATCTCTTGTTTTTTCACTTGAGAAACAAGTGGGATTTTATTCCCTTAATTTAAATACATTGTAGGATATAGATCTTTGTGCTCCAAACAAATGGAGAGCCAGCTTCGAATGAGAGACACTTAGAAACAAAGGAACCCATTATTAATTGTCCACTCATGATATAAATCAAAGCACATTTGATTTCCTTTCCTATCATCACCTTACGGTGATGTAACTTCATAAACTTGATCCCCAGCTACTTAAATAATTTCTTATCCATTTTTCCAAATAAGGTCACTTACACCCATTATATAATGTGATCACAACAACTAAATCTTCCCAAACTAGAACTCAGTGCTAGAAAACTAGTTATTATCCTCTTTACTATGGACTGATTTTGAGGACTAAATGGGTAGAATAGTGTCAACTCTTAGTTTGATATCTACATTCCAGTCTCTGGGAAATTAAATGATTAGACCACAGCTAGAGAGAACCCTCTGAATTTCTGATATCATCACTAGGATTGTCTATTAACTTTAAATAGGACAATAACGGAAACTGTGTTGAAAATACTTGGCTTCTCCAGGAGTATAATTGTCTCATGAAGATAAAGTTTAATTTAAATAGTGGAGAAAGTAACTTATGTCATAAGTTTGCACAGCTTCGCAAACTGAGAAACAAACTCTAAAAGTACAAGTTCAAAGCTTTCTTACAAAAACA
This sequence comes from Apodemus sylvaticus, assembly GCF_947179515.1. Taxonomy (NCBI): domain Eukaryota; kingdom Metazoa; phylum Chordata; class Mammalia; order Rodentia; family Muridae; genus Apodemus; species Apodemus sylvaticus. The sequence continues at coordinate 12,050,626 of NC_067479.1, forward strand.
AGTTAAACCTGTAGTGGGATGTTTCTTTTTTTGTTGTTGTTTTGGTACTATTATTATTGTTATTATTGTTATTATTTTCTTATCCACTTTGAATCCTACTCACTGCCTTTGTCTTAGTCATTGATTCTATTCCTGCACAACATCATGACTAAGAAACAAGTTGGGGAGGAAAGGGTTTATTCAGTTTATACTTCTGTGTTGCTGTTCATCACAAAAGGAAGTCAGGACTAGAACTCAAGCAGGTTAGGAAGCAGGAGCTGATGAAGAGTCCATGGAGAGATGTTCTTTACTGGCTTGCTTCCCCTGGCTTGCTCAGCCTGTTCTCTTATAGAACCCAAGAGCACCAGCCCAAAGGTGGTACCACCCACAAGGGGCCCTCCCCACTTGATAACTAATTGAGAAAATGCCCCACAACTAGATCTCATGGAGGCACTTCCCCAACTGAAACTCCTTTCTCTGTGATAACTCCAGCCTGTGTCAAGTTGACACACGAAACTAGCCATTAAAATTGACCCCTTGTCAACTTGACACACAAACACATCACTATTAAGCCTCAACCCTTACTTTCTTATTCATCCCCAAGATCTAAATTACTTTAAAAGTCCCACAGTCTTTACATATTAAAAGTTCAATCACCTTAAAATGTCCAATATCTTTAAAATTCAAAGTCTTTTAGAAATTCAAAGTCTGTCAACTGTGGGCTCCACTAAATACTTTCTTCCTTCAAGAGGGAAACATATCAGGGCACAGTCACAACCAAAAGCAAAACTCAGACTCCAATAGTTCAATGTCTGGGATCAAACTCACGATCTTCTGGGCTCCTCCAAGGGCTTGGGTCATTTCTAGGCTCCAGATGCCTGTACTCCACTGCTGCTGCTGCTGTTCTTGGTGGTCATCACATGGTACTAGCATCTCCAAAACGCTGCTATCTTCCACTGTAATTAGGCTTCACCAATAGTCTCTCATAGGCTCTCATCAGGGTGACAAGCCTCTGCTCCTATGGATAACCCCTTCAAGTCCTGGGCCATCAACTGCAACTGAGGCTGCACCTTCACCAATGGCCTTCCGTGGCCTCTCACTGTGCCAAGAGCCTCAGCTGCTCTTCATGACCCCTTCATGCCTTCAAAACCAATACCATCTGGGTGACTCTTACACAGTACCAAGTCCAGCCACAGCACAAAATACAACTGTGGCTATCTCTGGAACACACTCTCTGTGTTCTCAGAAAACACTTCCCAGAAGATTTCACCTCAGTGATGCTGGTCTCTCCTTAATCACCGCTAATTTTTTAGCTCCAGCTAACCAGCATCAATAGTCCCAGAAACACAACGGTTTGCTTTAGTGGTTCTGGTATCTTGTTACTCACAGCTGATTCTTCAGCCCCAGCTAACCAAAACCACAGAATCTTCACAATCAAAATATGGCCACTGTAAGAGTCCTTAATCTTTCCTCTGAAATTTCACAAGCCAGGCCTCCATCTTTTGCACTGTTCTTAACATTGTCTTCCAAGCTCCTACAGAACTTTCCACCGAGCTCTTAATATTCTAATGCCTTTTCTAGCTCAAAGTTCCAAAGTCCTTCCACAATTCTCCCCAAAACATGGTCAGGTTGTCACAGGAATACCCCACTACGCTGGTACCAATTTGTCTTAGTCAGGGTTTCTATTCCTGCCCAACATCATGACCAAGAAACAAGTTGGGGAGGAAAGGGTTTATTCAGCTTACACTTCTGCGTTGCTGTTCATCTCAAAAGGAAGTCAGGACTGGAACTCAAGCAGGTTAGGAAGCAGGAACTGATGCAGAGGCCATGGAGAGATGTTCCTTACTGGCTTGCTTCCCCTGGCTTTCTCAGCCTGCTCTCTTATAGAACCCAAGAGAACCAGCCCAAAGGTGGTACTACCCACAAGGGGCCCTCCCCACTTGATCACTAATTGAGAAAATGCCCCACAGCTGTATCTAATGGAGGCATTCCCCCAACTGAAGCTCCTTTCTCTGTGATAACTCCAGCCTGTGTCAAGTTGACACATGAAACCAGCCAGTACAGCCTCCCTCCCACTCACTCCCCTCTGAACACATTCCCCCCTCACATCTCCATGAGCAGGTGGGGCCCTCTCTTTCCAACCCTTGCACATTAAGTCTCTCTGAGTTTCCGTGAATTCTCTCCCACTGAAACCAGACATGGCAGACCAGGTAGAAGAACATATCCCACAGAGAGGCAACAGTTTTGGGGATAGCACTTGCTATGGGATCCACAAGAAGACCAGTCTGTACATCTGCTATATATGTGCACAGTCCTAGGTCCAGCATGTTCTTTTGTTGGGGGTTCAGATTTTGATAGCCCTGAAGGTCTAGGGCAGTTTTCTCTGTTGGTCTAACTATCTCTTAAGAGGCCACAACCCTTCCTCCTGTTCTTCTATAGCAGTGCCCAAGCTCCATTCACTATTTGGCTGTGGGTATCTGCATTTTTCTGAGTTAATATCTGGGTGGAGCCTCGTAGAGCACAGCCATGGTAGAATCCTGTCTGAAAGCATAACAGATTGTCATTAATAGTGTCTGATATTGGTGCTTGCATATTGGATGGATCTTAAGTTGGATTGGCTATTAGTTGACCATTCCCTCAATCTCTGCTCCATCCCCATGCCTGCATTTCTGTTTGACAGGATAAATTTAGTGTTTTATTCCTTTGGCCATGGAGAAGCCTTTGGGGGTTCCATTCCAAATTATCTACCTGTTGTATGATTGTTTAATGACATATGCACGGCTGTGTGATTTATTATATTTATGTTAATTTCGATACACACATGCATTTTCATGACAATTATTTCAATGTTTCAAATATATTGTAGGATATTTTTAATTTTCTTATTGACATAACACAATATAGTAAATTGTATATGAATTCACTGTATTGTGAACACTTGTGAATATAATAATAGGAGGGCGTATTTATTTTGTTCCTATCATGTATGTAATTCCCAATTAAAGTCCTGTAAGCTGTTTTAATGTAGGTAATGATGTGCAAAGTATTGTATCTCCTTAATGTTTGTTTGCTCCTCATTTAGAGTATAAAACAATATATAAATATTTTACTTATTCCAACTGACTATGTATATTTGGAATAAAAATAAATTCTCAGGAATTATCATGGCATAGAAATAAAATGTAATGGAAATTGTTCAAGTACAAAATTTGTTTTGCATATTAAGGAAAATGCTAGAAAATTATTAGAACAAAAAAAGTTCTCAGACCAGAAAAAAATTAGTCACACTAACTTTAGATTTAGAGAAGAGATGGTAATTAATTAAAACACTCATGTTGACATGTGCTGAGTAATAGTTTATCTTATTTTTTGTGTGAAGTAAAAACACATAAGGAGAACAAGAATATATCAGTGCTAACCTCTCTTCTGAAGATGTTGTGTCACTGTTTCTATAGACCTGTACCAGAAGGTCATTTTACATTTCTATTTAACTGCATGCTTACTCATTAAACATCACAAAGAATCTTATGAATATTTTATTTAGAGTGTATCATTTCACTCAAATTGTGATTCTGAGAGTGTCTTAACCTCCACACAGTTGTTTATTAATGTAAATGCTTAGAAATATTCCCCTTCAGAATTTTAGTATCATCCAGATTTAGCCGTGCATATATTCTATTTCTGAGAAAAAGATATGAGGTCTTTAGAGCAAAGGTATGACATGTGTATCCAGCACTGCCCTTAGAAATGGGATGCTGTGGCCATCCTATGACAATGTTTCAGTATTAACAGATCATCAGTAATGATCTGTTTAATTTAAATATTGATTTAAATATTGCTATAGCATTTTACAGGAGAACAGTGTTTCAAGAGAAATATAACCACACTTTTCTGCTGTTCTACCAAGTATCTCGAAAGTAAAACGCTATAAATTGTTCTGCTCATATTTTCTGCAACCACTAATGCCTTATTGGTGGAACCAGGAAGGCAGAGAATAGACACGAATATTCATCACTACTAGCAATAACATCAGCAACTTCATGCATACATCTCCAGCACAAATATGGCTTCACAAGACTATACTTGTTGGTTCTAATGATAGATTTTAGGAGACAAATCAGTGCAATATATTTCACACAATACGAAAAAGGTGTGTTAGTAGGAAATGTGTATATTCCCGAACACATAGTATTTTTGTACCTTTATAGTCACTTGTTAAAACACCTCAGCTTGTTCAAAATTACCTTGCAAAATTTTCCACATGAAATAATCTATAAAACATTAATAAAGTACTTTATATATATAGAGCATAAAACAGAGCTGAAAACATTCTAGACCGAGAGAAAATTTAATATTTTTCCAAAATCTGTAAACATTTCAACATTTGAACCTTGTACGCCTAGATTGCAACTATAGTGCTTAATCACAGGAACTATACTTCCCACTTTCCTCTCTATTATTTCTCTTCTCTCAAATCTATTTTGATGAAAAGTTTAGGAGATAAAATTACCTTAGGACATCTAATTGCTTGTCTTCTTTTTGTTCTACAATTTAAACCACTTCCCATAGAAGTTAAACATACCTGGAGGCGATGAATATTATCAAGAGATTTGGATAATTAACCTATAATTTTAGCTAGTAAAAGGGCTTAACAAATGTCCTTTAAAAATACTTGCTACAGATTATAAGTTTTTTTACTTTAAGAATGTCCCCATTTCAGGTCTTAGAGATATAATAGATTATATAAAATAAACATTGCCTTTTCCAAAAATCCTCTTTCACATTTTTTTAAGGAAGCAATATCAAAGTGGAAAGGAAGGCACATGCAGGTGTTTCTTTACAAGGGAAGCCTCACTCAGAACATTTTGTCAGCATCTACCAGCATCAGAGTTAGAGTTCTATAAGTTGTATTTTTAAGCTTTACAGTGAGGCCAATTCCACACTCCATGGAACAAGCTATGGCACAAAAGGAGGACACGAGAAATGTCCTATCTTGACGCAAGGGCTTTAATAGAGTTTTGTTGGTTTGTTTGCTTTTCATAGAGGTGCAACATATAAGAGTTCTATTCTAGGACCAGTAATATCCACAGCTAGGAAATTTTGTATTGGATAAAAATAGAAATAACCACTATTTGTTTGGTGACAGTGTGAAGCTTATTGTTTTATGATTTCCATAGGAAGCTCACTGGTGAGTGTTAGTTAATTTTACTCTATAACCTTGACTTGCTAGAGCTTCTTATTATGGTCTTACCATCTGCAGGAGTCTCTTTTGATACCAGTAAGGAAAAGATAGCACAGTCTATCTAAGTGTGTCAGCTCAGGTTTTCAGAGAAAAAGACTTTTCTTCACTGTCTTTATCATTATAGACACTCTGAAAATAAGAAAAATATCTAAAACTTCATATCTTCATAATATAAGAAATTGAACATATTTTCCTTTTTTATTAAATATTTTATTTATTTACCTTTCTAATATTATCCTCTTTCCCAGTTTCCCCCTTGCAACCCCCTTATCCCCTCCCCCTCCCTTGCTTCTATAAGGGTTCTCCCCCACCCACCTACTTCACCACCCTATTGTTCCTGACACTGGGACACTGAGCCTTCACAGGATCTAGAGTCTCTCCTCCCACTGATGAAAGATAAGGCCACCCTCTGCTACACATGCAGCAGGAGCCATGGGTCCCTCCATTTGTTCCATAGGTAGTTTTGTTCCTGGGAGCTCTGGGGATGGGGGGTCTGGTTGGTTGATATTGTTGTTCTTCTTGTGAGGTTGCAAACCTCTCCACCTCCTTCAGTCCCTTCCCTAACTCCTCCAGTGGGGTCTTTGTGCTCAGTCCAATGGTTGGCTGTGCGTGTCTGCATCTGTTTTTGTCAGGCTCTAGCAGAGCCTCCAAGGAGACACCTATATCAGGCTCATGTTAGCAAGCATTTCTTGGCCATAATAGTGTTTGGGTTTGATAAGTTTACATGGGATGGATCCCCAGGTTAGGGCAGTCTTTGGATGGCCTTTCCTCACATCTCTGCTCTATAGATTGTCTCTGCATTTGCTCTGGTGAGTACTTTGTTTCCCTTTCTAAGAATGACCAAAGTATCCACACTTTGGCCTTTATACTTCTTTAGCTTCATGTGGTCTGCGAATTATATCTTGGGTGTTCTGAGCTTTTGGGCTAATATCTACTTATCAGGGAGTGCATACCATGTGTGTTCTTTTGTGATTGGGTTACCTTACTAAGGATGATAAAGTCATGAATGGTGTGTCATTGTCTGATATTCCAAGTTATGAACAGTCTTGAACAGTTATAAACCCTCATCTTAATGTAATATTGATTTCAGTTGTAGTATAATGAGCTGTCCCAGCCATTTCTTGTGACTTTGGCACTTTTTTTTTTTTACAATGCTTTTTAAAATGATGTTCCATAACTTCTCTATAAAAAACAGTAACGGATCCCATAGGAAGCCCAGCAGTCTCAACTCACACAGACCCCAGGGAGTTCCCATAGACTGAGCCACCAATCACAAGCATACACTGGCCAGTCTGAGGTCCCTGGCATAAATATAGCAGAGGTCTGTCTGGTAAGGCCTTAGTAAGAGAAGATGTGCTTAATCCTAGGGAGACTTAAGACCCCAGGGAAAGGAGAGGTCTGGTGGAGGGAGCACCCTCCTGAAGGCAAGAGGGAGGAGGAAAGGGATGAGGAAATGTGGGAGGAGGTTCTGAAAGGAGGGTCAATGAAGAGATGTCAATTAATAAAATAATAAAAATCGAAAAAAAAGTAACTGATGTCTTGACAACACAATTATTTTCTTTAGAATTGCCTTTTCCCCATTGTATGCTTGTGTTTCACACATTTTCATATTAGGAGATTAGAATCTTAGAATACATATAGATACATATTTATAATGCATGTTTATATAAATGAATATATATAATCAACTCATAAACATATGATTATATGCATTATATGTAATGCATACATAAAAATCAATATAACATGAAAGTAAAGAAGCACTATATACATAAAGGAAGGACCCATTGGTAAAGGGTTTGGTTAATCTAGGAAGGAGTGTGATGAATATGATCAGAATATATCACGCATTTGAACAACAATGTCTCTATGAAACATACCAATATGTGCTCATATGTATTCTGAATTCTCTAATCAGGAGAGAAGGAAGAGATGGGGGGGAGTCCCTCAAGCTATTTGTCTTTGAAATATACTTGATTTGTTTTCACCTTTCCTATAAGATTTGTTGTGTTGCTAAGAAACCCTTTGCTCTTTGCCAAGTCTGTTCTGTGAGTGTTCCTGGAACAATCAGCTTGTTACTCTTGATCTTGGAGACGACGGGTTCTCTGGTTCACCGTATAGTTCTTTAACAGCTAGCTTTATGCTTTCTTTGAGTCCAGACTTATATTTAAGCAATTTAAGATCAGGAACTAGTCTTACCACTCTCCCATACTCAGGCTGTAAGGGTCATGGCTCTGGTCCCCCTAAACATGGGACACTGGCTAGCACTCTGTCTTGTTTAGAGGCCATAAGTTCCTGCAAGGTTTTCTTAGCCAAGGGACCTGAGCACTTACAGGTTCGTTGTTTTATTTGCCCTTGCGCCCCAGGCCTAGAACTGACTAACTGCTCAGGAGGAGAGAGCAGCAGTGAGATCATAACTCTGCCCTGTAGGAATTTGCCCTCCAGTTCTGGCAGGCTTTGTTGTTTTATGAATGCCTTCAGTGATTTTTAAATATTTTATTCATCTTTTGTAGTTCTTTTCAGCTTTAGGTCGGTCTCCTGCCAGCTAGGCACCGCTGAAGTAGAGTTTTGTGATCAACATCAGCTTTGTCCTTAAGTTTTATGTACATCTTTTTATGTGTGTGAAAAAGTATATATGCCTTTATGTATATAATGTGTATAAATTATATACTGCATGCTCATGTGCAATATAAAAATTACTTATGAAAATATACTTTATAAATGTAGTTATTTAAGAATTAAAGAATAATTATTTTTACAGATAAATATAGATTAAGGCAATTTAGAACTTTAAAAACAATAATACTTTACTGCTTCAAAAAACTGCTTATGTTAACAAAATCATTATGTTAAATTAATTACTGACCTACTTTTATAATAATAAGGATTTTCTACATTGATAAAAGGAATGTTAACATGTGACTTTAATTTTGAACTATCAGGCAAAAATATCATCATTAGTTATTAGCGTTGTTCTCTCTGAGTCCTTACTTGAAATCCAATAATTTCTGTAAAATATTATATCACTTAATTATTTGTAAAAATGTTATAATAATGAAGAAAGCAGCAATTAGTTTACTTTGTATATATCCTGAAGGAGTGTAGACAAATGAGCAACATTAGAACAGCAACATCATTAATTTCTTATTTGTACACCGAAGCTGGAGTCCCAGTTTCACCTGATACAGCTGGTGCATCAACCTCTTTGGGTATATGGTCTAAAAGTAATTTTCTGAAATAGATAATGAAATACCTTAATTACTATAGAGGTGGTTGGCTTTGTTCGTCAGTATTAACCATAGAATCTCAATGACAACTTCATGTTCTTAAAGTTCCCTGAGCCGTGCTTGGAGGGAAAGTATGTACATTGGTAGAATGAATGGATGCAGAAAATAGAGAAGAAAATGAAGATGAGGTCAGAAAAAGAAAGAGATGTGTATATAATAAAGAGAAAGGGGGATTCACTAAGTCATAAACACATGCATGTAGGAAAGGACAAAACCAAAAATTAGTGTGCAAGCATTATAGGAAGTGTGTCTGCCACATTCTTATGTTAAAGTATATTATCAATGGAGCAGTACCATAAAGAGTACAGTTCCTTCTAAGAAGACTATGAGTCCTGCCTCAGCCAAACAACAGATGAGTAAAACACCATGTAAGTCTGCATCACGTGATATAGCTAGAAACTTACACTCAGACACAGATAAAAACAACTTTTCAAAATTCAAAGATCAATAAATTATGGCGTGCCCACCCGCAATGGATAAATCTACAATCCTAGTGATTATTACTGAAGACGGGATGTAAAGTGTGCAAAAGCCAAAGGAACAAGGAGCCCACTGAAATTGATTCCTAGAAAGAACAGGAAGGCCTCCCCCATAGTGTGGGGCAGTAGACAATGCTAGCAACCTTGGTAAGGTTGAACAGGTTCAGAGTCCTCAGCACCCAGGCAGCCCCCTGAGAAAGTGGGCAGCTCCCTGCCCCCTACTACATTCCTGGCCTGGAATATGTGGTACAGTTCCCAAATACAGAAACGTGACCTACGGTCACATTGCCCAAAGCAGAGGTCTCCATGCTAATGCGGTATCTAGAGCAGCTGAGGTTTGGCAAGTAAGCTTCACTTCCCAGACATTCCTCCCTGCGAAAGGTATATAATCTCTGGTCCACCCTGAGGAGTTGGTACGAATCCATTTTTCACAACGAATAGCCAATATATGGTAAAGCTAAACTTGGACCCCTGTGGAGAATATGGAGAAAGCCTTCACCTACAGAGCTGCAGCCTAAGTCTCCCATAGAAGGCCTCTCTGTTCTTCCAGACAACCAGTGCTAAGCTAAGAACAATCACAAATGAGCTATGCCTGAGTCCCCATTTCTCCAATCCCTGCCTAGTCTTGAGTTGTCCTGGACCCTGAACCTAAGGACACCTCTCTTCAGTATCCCAGCTTCAACTGGATTCTCCAGAGTCAGAGAACCCCCAGCTTCCGCCTCCCACAGCTTAGGCTTCATTTTCCCAACCCCCACCCCAGCAGTGTCTCAGCGCTTCACTAAATCCCAGCTCTGTGCACCAGCAGTACAGGGAGACTCAGTCAAGCACTCCCCACATTTGCCTCTCCACATTCTGCCCTCCCAAACATCCTGCCTCACACCCCAGTGATGGGGCAGAACACAGGTCCACACCACAGTACTCTAACAATTTATAAAATTGCTGACTGTTAAAACAAAATGAGAAAAATGTCAACACCAATAACCATGTTAATGTTGAAGGAGGATTAATCACGGAGTGATATTCCGAGGATGTTTATTAGCTATCTCGGCAACTAGTTATTACAGAGTGAGGGACATTTAGTATCTCCTAGGAATGAATATCATAAGCTGCAATACAATATCAGTAACTCATACATGAAATCTTATTTTTAAAGCAACCATGGACAGGCACAAGTTTTGTGTGTGTGTTTGTGTGTGTGTGTGTGTGTGTGTGTGTGTGTGTGTAAAAGAAAAAGTGGTCATAAATTGCAAAGGGATTAAGGGGAGGCATGGGGTTGGAAGCAAAGAACATGATAGGTATGGGAAGTACAAAATTATCTTTTTATCTTCTAAATCAAACTAAAATAGAAAGAAATGTAGTAATATAGTCATTTCTGTATATTAGCATATTAACATTTTATTTCCTCATGTTTATACCTACAACATACATTGCATTTTATGGTTCAAGCTAAATAAGTGCTCTCTGCTGGTCTTTATTGGAATGTTTTGGATTTGAGAGTTTGGCAATTTTAACCGCGTATATTTTTCAACTAATGAAATTCTGAAATTTGTAAAGAAAATCTGTTAAGAGCAAATGCACCTTGGAGTAGAAATCCAAGCATAGCCATTATCTCTGAATATTTCATTGGACCTTTGTCTGCTCATGTATCATTTATCTGTTTACAGGATTCATTTATCCAAACCGGTAAGATACTGATTTCTAGAGTACAGAGTTCAAACTTAATAGTGTTTTCTTCTTCATTTCTGCCCCTCTGTATCTCGAAAAGCTCTATGTGATTATAATCTTTATGTCTTTAACATATAGTACACACACATAGTCACACACACACACAGACACACACACACACATACTTTCCCTTCACTGGAAAGTGCTATGGTAACTGTCATTTATTGTCTTAGCTTTTGCTTTACTTGCCTTTGAAGCCAAATTTCTATGACCCAAATTCTGTGCCAGTCACAAATTGTATTTTCCTTCTAGTAAGTACATTACCATGATGGGTTATTAACAACTGGCCTCTGTTACACTAAAATAACTCTTATTGTTAACCTGGAAAAATAGTTTTATGGCCCGATAGTGACCATTAATGAAAGCTTTTTGTATAACCTGCTTATCCTTTGCAGCCGGTTTGTTCATTTATGGAAAACCAGAACAGAATATCTCTGTGTCTACAAGAAAACATTTAAAGTTAGCATCTATCGGCCAGAATGAGTCACCCAGTGAGATTTAATTGCTATGAATTTTGGTCGGTTTATATTTTACTACTTTTTATACAATGTCTATCTGAAATGAGCTGCTTTTTGTTTTGTTTTTCAAATAACACAGGAAAACACTGGTGAGGGATTGGAAATGAATTCCACAGTTACCTTTTATGGTGCCGTTTTAATCATTATTTTCCTGAGTAGAAAATAGATACTTGCTTGACAGTACATAATAGATACTATTGATCCAATAAACTTTAAAACCTTCTGTTTTCTGGCTTACATACAGAACTGAAACAAGGAGATAAAGTCTGCGACCCAGCGTGATCTATGAAAGCTTTTGTTAAAGTGTCTTGTGTGACCACTTACTATCTGTATGTAATTACATATAAAATGCATATATCATATATCACATCCTACATATAAATGTTTAATGAGAGGTATGAAATTCTTCTAGAATTTCAAGTGTGACTTGCCAATGTATGGTTACAGTTTCTACACTAACACTAAGTATAGTCTCTTGGTAGTTTAAACACTCTTTATATTTGAACATAATATTGCTTTTTATGGCACATGTTTGACATAGAAAATTTTATATTTACCTTTCTCATTCAATATTTTCAACAAGAGGGATGTAGAAAATATTTTTTGACCAAACACATTAGAGAAAATGTCAACTTCTTTCACTAGAGGAAAAATAATAATAAAGAGACATGGATCAGGAGGCACAAGGGGACCGTCCCCTGCCCGTGCAGCATCCTGGCTTTTATGCCCTCAGAGGAACGCACCAACTCATCTGGACTTTTCATCACATTTATTTTAAAATCATGTTTTTTTTTATTTTTCTGAGAAAATAAATGAGACAGGTGATTTTATTTGCAGAAGAGATAAATCATAGGCTATCTTGCAAGAAGCAATATGTTGATGACTCAGAAAATTACACTGCCCTCCCTAGACAACTTTACATATATGTCAAGGAAATAAGTCTGTCACAGAGCTACAACTTAATTGAGTGTCACAGCTTAGCATAGAACAAGCAATTTACCTTCTTCTGGATTCAGTTGGAAATCTTAATCCATTGGAAGTTATATTTAGAAAAAAAATAATAAAATAAAAATAAGCACAAAACAATCAGTTCAATCCAGGAAGTTAAAAACCCAGTGCAAACATTTAGTCTTAAAACACCTTACTACATTCTAAGTTTTGATAATGGTTCAATACATACCATCTAAAATTAAGACAATCTTAACAGCTAACTGCAATGAAACTGATGTTACAAACATATAGGAAACACATATTTGTTGTTGTCTGGAAAGAAATCGATGCGAATGAACATTTGTTTTTCGTACATATGAAATAATGCAGGTTTATTTTAGAGAATGTGAGTTTGGCTTTAGACTACCTTATGAGACAAATGGCACAGGAGCAAGTCAGTAAATTCCTTTCCCGGGGCTTATGAACCTGATCTTTACTTTATAGCAGTTACAATAGATCAAGCATGTAACAGTATTGCATCTAGAAAGTCCCTTAGATTTGTTAAAAGTTCTTTATTGTTAAAACAGACTGATAGTATCTGAATGTCCAGAATGTTCAGAATGTGTGTTGGGACCAGCTGTGGATTTCCATATTCTAGGCTACGAGGATGAAGGGGAGTCTGGAACTGGTGAAAACTGCAGGATGTGGTCTATCTGGCAGTGAGCACAGGTTACCAGAGTGAAGGGGCCTGGGGAGGGACATTTCTTTGAGCAGCTCTTTTAGAGAATACTTAATGAAACGGCTCTTAGGTGGCCTTCAGTGAAACAGTGGATAGTTATACACTTTAATCAGGGTGAGATGGGCTACATATGATCCTTGGAGGGTGGGAAAGAGGTTTCTCAGTGTGTGTAAGCCATTGACTGGAATTTACAGGGTTGTGAATATCTCGTTTGTATGTAGAGGCACACAAGGAATCTTTGGTACTTGCTAGGTGGTTTCTTTGGGGAATGAGGAGTTTAAACTTGTAGGTTTCCTGAGGGCTACCTGACCTTCCTTAGGTAGAGGGTGTCTGGGTCAGGCTCCTCAGACAAAGTCTGAAAGGGAAAGCATACTGGATAAAGGGAATCCTCCATTTTGCGTTGCAATCACAGGAGCTTTCCAGACATGGTAGACTTAGAAATTAAGAAGGAGCATTTCCCAGCATCAGAATGCTGTGGTCCTTTTGTTTTTGGAGTGACAGGCCCTGGTGATACAAAGGATGGAGTGATCATGATGGTTGCTCAAAGAGGGGGTGATTATGACAGATAAAACATACAGTGAAGCTTAATGTAACTAGGTTTTCCCCCATCCCACAATAGCAGGGATTTCTTGGACCTAACAGCAGTTTAGATAAGACAAGAGGCTATTTTAATCTATTTAATCTACAGCCTGCCACATGGCTAGCTCTATAACTCCCTACTCTGCTGTCCATTTCTGTTCCCTTCTTGCCTGCTCTCTATTCTCCCATGTCAGCGCTCCCCCATGCCAGTCTATCTGTCTGTTCGTCCATCCGTCCATCCTCTCCTTCCTCCCTCCCTCCCTTCTTCTCTCCCTCCCTCCCTCCCTCCCTCCCTCCCTCCCTCCCTCTCTTTCTCTCTCTTCCTCCCCCCATACACACCTCTGCCTGGAAGTTCTTGCCCTAAGTTCCTGCCTAGTTATTGGTTGTCAGCTTTTTATTATCAATCAGTAGTGAGACAACCTCTGATGTGTCACTAGATTGCCTTTAGGCAGGTAAGGAAGGATGAACATTTACAAAATTAAAAACCCAGTCATGGGCCATAGAGATGAGAGTGCCAAATCTGGCCAGCATGTAGTTCTTTGTCCATGAAGAATTAATTTAAAATACAGAGACACACATTCACACAACGTGAAGAAAAGTTATCTCAACGCCCATAGACTACTCTGAGGTGTGCACAGCTATTTGAAAACATATTGTTCACAGCAAAATTTCTTTCAAAACTTGATCTAAACCTGTCAAAGCTCATCCCTACTTATCTACTAAATATATGTAATTTTAGTAAATCTCTTCTCATTATTTAGGTAATGTTAACAACATCTTTACCAGAAGTACTTTCTATAACAATTGTGCTTTGTTCTTCCAGTAATAACTCCCTATCAGCTATATTTGATCATGAAATTGAAACAATATGCTCACAAATTATGAATCCTCTTTTTAATTTAGTTGTATTATTATTAATATCTCCCTGATAATTTTTTATATATTCTTCAAATGAAGATTATATTTTTTATCATTTTATTTTATTTAGGGTATATTCTCTCTCTCTCTCTCTCTCTCTCTCGCTCTCGCTCTCTCGCTCTCTCTCTCTCTCTGTGTTTGTGTGTGTGTATATGTATGTATGTGTGTGTGTGTGTGTGTGTGTGTGTAATGCATGTGTGCATTAATTTTCTGTATGTATTGTGGTGTGCTTACCATGGGACATATATCAAGGTCAGAGAACAATTCTATTCATCAAGTGGTTCCTAGAAATTAAACTTAGTTTTTCAAGCTTTACACTGGCAAGTGCCTTTACTGGTTAAATAATCTCCTCTGCCTCAAGTCCCATACTTTTCAATCATTATCCTGTATATACATTAACTTTTCCAAAGTCTTCTTATTTTTGAAGCCACCCATCCTCCCATGAAATCATGAACACTCCTAACAACATCCAGAATAATAAATATTTTATGGGTGTAGTGGCTATTCCTGGTTGTCAACTTTACTATATCTGGAATAAACTACAATCTAGAATTGGAAGGCTCACCTATGAACCTAATCTGCAGGCTCAGAGATATACGTTTTTGACCTGGATCTTGGCATGGAGATCTTGAAGCATAGTGGCTATGAATTTCAGAAGATTAAGACAAGGAGATCTGGAGTTCAAGATCATCTGGGATTAAAGGTATGGAGGCACATGACTTTAATCTGGGCCACACCCTCTTCTGGAGACCCACATGCCTGTAATCTGGGCCACACCCTCTGTTGGAGACCCACAGCCTTTAATCTGGGCTACACCCTCTGCTGGAGATATATGAGGGCATCAGAAGAAGGAAGATTTACTCACTCTTCCTTGCCTGCTTGCCTCGTGGGACTGAGCAACTGCTAGATCCTTGGACTTCCATCCACAGCAGCGGCTGCCCATTTTCAGAGAGTTGGACTATAGACTGTGAGTCATCTACAAATTCCCCAACTATATAGAGACTGCCCATACATTCTGTGACTCTAGAGAACCCAAACTAATACAATGGGATATTTCCAGTTTACTAAGAACCATCAGATGAATCACTGTCTAGGGAATTTATAACTGTATAAGGCACATTTAATAAGCAATAGGAGTTGAAAGTGAACATTTCTCCTCCATACATGGGTTGAATACAGATCTTGTAACATTTCAGACTGTCAGTTGTGTGTTGGGACAGCAGGAACTTTGTAGATGATTATAACCTTTGAAAGATATTTTTATTGTTTTTCAGCAATACCTTTTATAGTATATGTATTGTGTATATATATGTGTGTGTATATATATGTGTGTGTGTGTGTGTGTGTGTGTGTGTGTGCTAACCACATTATAAACATATTTGATGTCAACCATCCCTTGATTTATGTGGCACTTATTTAGTATAGTCAAAGTTAGAAAAATTCTTAAAGCTCAAGAGTTTATATATCAGTTGAAGAGTAAATTATTACTGTGCATGTACTCATAATGTATGTATGTTTGCATGTATGTGTGTATGTGTATACAAAGTGTGTTTGTGTAGTGTGTGTTTGTGTGTCCCACAAACACAAACGTGAGCTAATCACAGATTAACTTTGTGGAATCATTTCTCTGCTCTCACTTTTATGTGGGTTCTGGGAATCATATTCATGTCTCCAGGTTTGCAAGACAAGCACCTGTATCTGCTGAGCCATCTTGCGGCTTGGGGGTCTGAGATTTAAAAAAAAATGCTTATAAACATTAAATCAACTAAAATTTTGCAGCCCCACCAACACAGATAAAAGTCACTTTGTCCTTTCAAGTTATGAAATCAGGTATGACCTTCAGCATGCTCAATGAAATCTGTGAATAACACGTAAGTCTGTTTCACTTGCTTTGAAGATGATTGTGAGTTTAGGCTCTTCGTTTTGGTATTGGATCTAGATATTCTGCGTAAGTTGTTGCAGATTGTACACTAGCACTTGATGCTGTAATCTGAATATTTCTATTATGGAGAAATTATTTTCATTTAAACTTCGTAAAGCACCTGCTGTCTGTCTTCACTGCTGCATCTTCACTGCCATATTGCTGTCGAGAGACTTCACAACTTAAAGAGAATTATGCCAATGGACCAGATTAGGATTTCGTTTAAAATGACACTGTGGTAGTTTGATCTATCAAGTTTACCAATGCTTTCTCTAATGAATTTAAATTGCTTTCCTTTCTTATCATTTGAATATTGATTGCAGTTTTTCTTTACATGCACAACTTAACTCTTTTATTCTAGATACCCACAATTTGAGATGTCTCAGACTTTCATGTCTTTGTTACCAAATTAATTATTTGTATCTAGTACATTATCAAGAAATATATCCATATTCTCCTTTGTTTGCTCACTTAGAGACCATAATATGATTGCTAATTATATGATTTTGATGTTGTGTCATAATGACAAGGAAGACGCAACATAAAGATCAAATGTAATAGAGAGATTCTGGTGCATTCAGAACACACAAAGTGTATTTTTATCCATCAAAGTGGAAAGTCATTGTATAATGTTATCTAAAATAGTTTCAAAGGTGGTAATAAATATTACTTATGAAAATTCTGTAAACTATTATAACAAAAAATTATGAAACATTGTGAAACTTACAAAATATGGCCCAGATATTCAAGGGGAATGTTCAGTTGGGGAAATATGGTACCTTAAAGACATGAACTAAATCATTTCATTTTAAAGAACAATAAAACAAGAATCAACAAAATTAAATAAGTGTATAATCTAACACAAATTTAGCAATGGTGAAAATGAGGGAAAATAGCTATTGTCAGTGTATATGCTTTTATGTACTAAGATTTAAAGAGCTCAGGTTTAAAACTTATAACTAGTATTTTCATAATATACATATATAGGCAGATGCCAATTTCTCTATGGTATATGTATTTATACCTTTACTGCAAATAAAATATTTCTAAGGATGTGGCATTTGCTTCTTTTTTGTAGTTAATATTTGTTAAATTTAAAATCTTTTCTGTGAATAATCAGGAATTATATAAGTAAGTAACTAAATTTTTAAGTTAAAATATTATCTTAAATTTTGCCTTCACATCCACAGGTGTCTGTCATTTCTGGGCTTATACCCAGAGGATTCCCTGGAATGCAATAAGAACACAAGTTCCACTATGTTCATAGCAGCCCTATTTATAATAGCCAGAAGCTGGAAAGAACCCAGATGTCCCTCAATGGAGAAATGGATACAGAAAATATGGTATATTTATACAATGGAATACTACTCAGCAATTAAAAACAATAAATTCATGAAATTCTTAGGCAAATGATTGGATCTGGAAAATATCATCCTAAGTGAGGTAACCCATTCACAAAAGATCACACATGGAATGCAGTCACTGATAAATGAGTAGTAGCCCAGAAGCTCTGAGTACCCAAGACACAATTACATATCAAATGATTCGCAAGAAGAAGGAAGGAGAGGACCCTGGTCCTGGAAAGGCTTGATACAGCAAATGCTTCTCTGTACTAGGACAGAGAAGTGGGAGTGGGTTGATTGGGGAATGGGTGGAGGGAAGAGGGCTTATGGGAATTATGGGGAGGGGAATAGGGAAAGGGGAATTCAGTTGGAATGTAAATAAAGAATGTAGAAAAAACAAAACAAAAAAAACCCCTTAAAATCTATACACAGCATATGAGTGCAAGTAAACTCTTTTATCTGGATACACATGTGTCTTAATTTTCAAATCACCTTCATGGTTGTGTATTAGTAACCAAGTATTAACTTAACTGGCAAATTTGTTAGAATATTTCTCTGTCAACATCAATGCCCCCTTTAATCAATATTTTTTGAGATGATTATTTTTAATGAAACATTTATATGAAAGGATGTGCAAAATATTTGTATGTTTTGTAAACACTTTTCTAAACTTATAAATTTAGAAGAAATTGAAATACTAATGTTTTAGGTATCTATAACAAATACTATGACATTTAGATAGTTTAGATGAATATACTTATGAACACAAAGTATCTAATAACATTGATAATAATTTGAAGCGTTTATGAATTTTTCTAAATAATACTGTTCTATAATGTACACTCACATTAGTGCTAAGGAACATTTAATAAAAGTGTTACTTACCTGTTTTAAACGGGGAGTTTCAGTGATAGGGAAGAGGGATAATAAGAACCAAATTGGTTTCCTGATCTTGGTTGTTATTTGTTTCATTAATTGTTACTGTGATAAGATACCGTGAAGAAAGCAACTTGAGAGATGAAGAGTGTGTTCATGTATGACTTGTGAAAGCTAAGTTAGAGGAATTTGTCATAGCTAGTCACATTCACAGTCAAGAGCAGAAAGAGAATAAAGATGTTCTGGATTGTCCTCCTCGCTGCTTTTACAATGTTATGCTTTTCAGGTTCCCCTTACCAAGCAGTTTTGTTACTGACAATGGAAGAAGCTTCCTACTTCAACAAAATAATGAAAATAACCCTTTATCCATGCCCACAGGCAACCCTAGTAATGATAATCCCTCATTGTCACACCCTTCTAAAATGCTTTTTAATTGTGTCAAGTCAACAATAAAACTATCAAGTTCTATAAAGCCAATCTATCTTAAAACACCATGAACATTATATATTATTTTGAACATTTTCTATGATAAACACACATTATTCTAATTTTCCCTTTAATTTACTGTCATTAAAGTTAACTGGCAAAGCAAACAAATAGAATCTAAAGATCACTATATAATTTGTGTTCATTTTGACCAAATTAGATGGAAGTGTGTTTTCAAACACACTTAGCTGTAAACACTTTTACTCTTATAGCTTATGATTAAGATCCATGTCAATTATTGAACTATGGGGAAGTAAAAATTGCAGGTGGATTTGTAGAAAGCATATAAAATGGATATCGCTGCATGCATTTCATTAATCTTGGAATTTACTGTACTGCGGTTTATTTCTTAGGTGTTATGTTGGAAATTGGACCACTTGCTTGTTGAAATAGAACTTAAAGGAAATTGTTAGGAAAATTGCCTGGCGTTTGTGTGCAGTGATGGTTTTTATACAGCATGAAGTCACTCTTCTCGAAAGCAGAGGAATGAAAGAGTCTAGGGAACTATAAAATCATAAATATGTTTAGGTAGTTTGAAATTGTACATTAAGACAAATTATCAAAGGACTCAAGTAGTTATTTCTCTTTTGAATTCAAAATTAATTGATTTTTCTCCTTGTAAAGTTATTTTCCCCAGTGTCAGTAAGATTGTTAGGATGAGTAAGGGCTGTCACAAATATCATGAACTTATTTTGCTGTGTATTAATTCTTCAGAAAACAGCCAGTATACCTTCCAACAACTACCCCTCACATATACATGAAACATATACATATACACTAAAAGTCCTACAGGAAGCATCCGTGGAAAAGCTTTTACTAGATAACACATAAAAAAAGGACATATTTCTTTCTAGATATGATTCAATCAAAACCTAGGGAACTTTAAATATGACATTTATAAAACTTAGAATTATATATGCTGGGTAGATTTATATCAACTTCACACAAGCTAGACACCAGTGAAATTGCTTGACGACACAAGCTAGAATTGTTTTAAACAAAGGAACTTCAGTGAAGATGCCAATCACTCGACTGGTCTATGGGGTGCACTTTCTTGATTGATTAATGTGGGAGTGCCCAGCTCCTGTGGGGTTTGAAGCAGGCTGATCAAACCAAGCAGAGCAAGTCAGTAAGCAGTAGTCCTCTGTGGTTTCTGAGCCAGTTCATTATGATTATTATTTTTTTTGGTTCTGCCTTGTGTTTCTGCAGTGACTTCTTCAGAGTATGCACAGTTGTAGAACTGTAAGATGCAATTAACACTTTCTATCCCAAGGTGCCTTTGGTCATGGCATTTATCTTTGTAATAGAAACCCAATACATGACATAAATTCCCTGTATTTTAAATGCCAACAAAATACTACTTTTAAAAAGTTAGTAATATGTCTGTCATAACAGGGTCGAAAGGATGACTCAGTGAGAGAAATGCCTTGGAGAACTGTGAGACAGGTTTCAGAAAACATGGCAGCGTGCCTGCTACCCAAGGTGCCTATTGTCCCTGCGCTTGTCCTTGGATGTAGTTTGTGCCTCTGGAGACAAATATTTTATTCAGTTCATAAGATACCTTTCTTCTTTTGGATATCAGATTACAGCTATGGATCCCAACCTGGCCAATGTACCCTCAATTTGGATATGTTTTTCTGCCTTGCTTTTCTGCTTTTCCAGACATAATCTAGAGTTTGTGCCAGGAAATTGTGTTTAAATTGGTCTGTCATAAGAAAGTTCAGGGAAATGGCTACTCTGCTAAGATTAGTATATGGTTACTGGCATTTGCATGTTTTTCTCACCTTGATTTTCTGAACTCAAACATCCTTCCTTGTTTATGGTCCACAAGGACAGTTATAATACTATTAACTCTAGTTACTCTCCATGTCTAAATGTATTGCTGATGGCCCTTTAACGTTTTTATGTATATAGACATACTGTTGCTGACCTTTCTTCACTTGTTATAGAACATACATTATACAGGCTACATAGATTTTCTAACCTACTTTAGATATAATATGTTGGACCCTCAAAATTAGCTTAAATGAGGTTGGACCACTTTTATGAATAATAACACTTGAGTAAAATACTGTCGATCATATAGAATTTTCAAGATGATTAACATAATGTAGGTTAATTACTGAGTTCAATATCTGCCTCTTAATAATCATTTAGTCCATATTAGCTTTCATTAATATGCCCCAAGTGTAAAAGTCACAGTTGACTTAAGGAATTTATAAAGATAATCTAAGTCACTTGAAATTTCTAGTTGACCCAGATCATTGTCCTACTTCTACTTTTTATTATATTTTTAAATTATGTCTATAAAATATCATATACAATGAGTATAGAGCATAGCCTGTAATGATTTATATCTTTATAAAGCCATAGAATGTTATTGTATAGAACAATACTAAGATTCCTGAGCTCTATAGCATGTGGTAATTTATTTTGACAAGAATTATATTATAAAATGCAAATCCCAAACTACAAAACACAAACCAGAAATTTCAAAATAAGGCAGCATATTTTAAGGTGAGAATGTAGAAAAAGGAGAACATAATTAAATCAAGAATGTTTCTGAACATTTAGAGAATATGGAGTAAATGCAGAACATTGATTCTGTGTTTGGCACCCTGTCTTCCAAATACATTTTTTTCTAGGAGATTTTGTTCATATGTAGCCCCTTTCAAATATATTCATATAATGTAGACAGTATGATCTCATAGATAAAATGTTGAACATGAGAGTAGTTCAAAGATGCGTTTGCAAAAAGGTAGTGACTTTCACCTTGTGTTACCCTACCTCTCTTGCCCCTGGACACTTTATCAAGTTGTTAAGTCGAGCAGGTAGCAACACCAAGGAGCTGCACACCACATGAAGAAATCACCAAAGTAGGGCCCTACCCTATCACCCAGGGAAAACAGGACTCAGTTTTGAAACAAGGAACTTTTTCCAAATAAAGTAGCAAGTAATTAATAGTTGTTGCTTTGAGGGACTAATTGGAAAGCATTTGTAGATAACACACATGAAACAAAATAAAAATAACACACATTTGGATAGAAATGGCAAACTATCTGCAGCAGAGATGGATAGGATTTTCACAAAGGTATGACAGATAACATAAATAGAAGTACCAAGTGAGAAAAAATGTAAAATGACTATAACAAATACCAAAGAAACCAGGCCTTGTACTGCTTTTATAGTTACCAGAGTGCTTGAAACAAAAGAGAATTAGGAAGTATCATCTGAGGATTGTCCCTGACCGCATCAATGAGTATGAGAGACCCAATCTGAAGTTGTGTGGCACCTTCTGGTAGCAGATGAAACACCAAGCGTCATGGCATAAGGCAGATTATTCCTATTTTGGCTATTTTGACATTCTTCTTTTCAGACATGCAACTCTCCTTTTAGTAATCCACCTGTTATAGAAGGAAACATCTTTGAACATCAAATGTTAAATATCCTTCATAATCTGTTTTCTTCACCAAAATTTTGGTAACCCCGGTATATTAAATCAATTCAGTTATATCCCTCATTTGTTCATTAGCATTTTTCAAAAATTGTTATTTGTCTTACATTATATTTGTAAGATAATGTAGTCATTTCATTAATTTTTAAATTGATTTTTCTATTTTTGCTTTCAACTCCATATACCTCTCAAAAATATGTTGCACAAAACTCTTTTAAAAGTGCATTTAATTGATTCATGCCTCACTATTATAACTATAGGCAGAAATAGTAAACTTTAGGAAATTTAATTCTAAATAAACACTACTGTTTACACTGTTAAACTCTTTGTAGATAAGAAAGTAAGACTAATAATATTTTCTGTCATGGATTTTAGTAAGAATCAAGGCCTGGTATTTTAAAGTAGATATTTCAGCTGTCATTTCTTTGCTGATAATTAATAAAAACTCTGTTGTTAAAATCTGACTAATATCTACATTTCATGGGGCCATTATTTAAGAAGTTCAGCACATAATTTCTGAAACAGAAGTACAATAGGCTCTTCACAAACCCCAATACATTCAGAATAATGTGGTAAAAAGAGAGACTTTCAGTATTTCTTTAAGGATTTCTTTCTTATTAAGTAAAGTTTTGTGTGTGTGTGTGTGTGTGTGTGTGTGTGTGACATATTTGTCCAGTGATAACCATGTGACCTTTCATTTTCATTACACCACTCCTATTGTAAAATAAAACATAGAATTCAGAATTAAATGAAGTAATGGGTACAT
Source organism: Apodemus sylvaticus (assembly GCF_947179515.1). Classification (NCBI taxonomy): domain Eukaryota; kingdom Metazoa; phylum Chordata; class Mammalia; order Rodentia; family Muridae; genus Apodemus; species Apodemus sylvaticus. Next base: position 12,073,868 of record NC_067479.1, read on the forward strand.
TTTAATGTATTGAATTTGACATGCAGAGTTGATGAAAAGCTAGGCTCTTTTTGCCAAGGGGGGGGGGGAAAGAAGTATGAAAGATGAATTAGGGATAATAAAAAGAAAATTAAAAATAACTATTTTCTGAACCTCTAGAAATTATATGCTTCTAATGGAGAAAAGTTGTCATTCTGGGAAAAGTCAACAATATATGAAGAGTCTATAGTAATATATAAACTGAATATAAAAAATCTATATAACTTTGATAAATAAATAATTACATAAATAAATATATCATTACATAAAGCCAGAACTGTTCTAAATGGAGAGAAAATTTGACACTGGGCTGCTCATGCCAAGTTAATATTTTTGATAGAAAAATTATACAACTTAGTCTCAAGACATCAAAAAAGAAAAGAGGAAATATTTACCAGAACACCAGACATCATCTGATAGTCTATTCTATCATGAGTAAGTAAATGAATGAATGAATTTAATTTATTTAAAAGTACAATATAAGGTATTAGGAAGAAAGCAGTGGATCTGGAATGATTTGAGAGAGGTCTAGGAAGGGCATAAGACTAAAAACCATTGCATTAAAGTTCTCATAAAATTATTAAGTATTATGTTATCCCAACAATTTGGATCTTTACAAATTTCCAGCAATATTTGACTGGATCAAACTTCTAAGGTTTCTGATTGAGGTCTCAGACAGAGCAGTGTTACTTTGGGTAGGGATTGAATAAAAGATTCACTAGCTGTGGACAGTTGATATAATTAAACTCTGAGCTTAAAATCTTTCCTCAGAAAGTCACTAGGAAAGCTGTGGTCATCAGCCTGAGCTCCCTAAAGCGAGAGTGCAGAGCGAGGTTCCTTGTTTTCTTCCTGAGTATGCCTTCAACTTCTGCTTCCCAGTGGAGCTGGGTAAACAACTTTAACTTTAACTGGAAACACGTTGTCTTCTAGCAGTCTCAGGTACACAGCACTTTTAATAACTCTAAATTCTGTTTCCTTTCTACTTGTTACAAAGTTAGGACCAGCTTGCCAGAGGACATGTGATTTGGAACAGACAAAGTAGTATCTTCTGCACATAGAGTCTATCTTCAATAAGTTCATACAGTACCTAGCACCTCACCAATAAAACACACATTGCACATGACTGCCTTAAATATAAGGACTATCAATCAAACAGACAACAAGATTATCTCTGCTTCTGTTTCAGCTTTCTGGCACTTGCCTTAGCACCTGGACAAAAGCAAAATGATTTCATCTTATTTACCTGCCTCCTGAAGGTGCAGAAGAAGTGATGCCTGCTTAAAACAGTTCTTTGTTTATTTATTTCTATCAGAATTTTTCATGTGATGGGCCTCATTGAACTCTAGTTCACTCCCCAACTTCTTCCTTTGTGGAAAGTTTGGGAGGATTCCTTGGATATCTAATAAAATGACAAGACTATGACTGGTTATTTCATATACTAGATTATAAAGTCCAAAGCAAGCTTTTATCACTATGATTGGAATGAAGAGTGAAGATTAGAATAAGACCAAGAAAATGGCTGCAATTAGTCCAAATGGGTAATTTATTCTCCTGAAATATAATGTGGGATTAATGCACGTATCCCTTCTCAGGTTATGCTATTAGTCTAAAGACTCAAATAGTAAATAGTTTGTGGTATAAACGCTCTTGTGTTGCCTCCTTTGAGATTGAGACATTAAGATTTATAAAATCTTTGTTCCCTTCTGTACTTTCTTGTTTATTTTTGGTAGTGCAGTTTAACTTATAACCAACTGAGTCACATGGACAAGTAGGCATGGTAGACACAAGGAATCTGCAGTGATGGCCTGTGGCGAATGTGCCCAGAAGTACAGGCTCAGTTATGGGAGAAGAAGCAATGGTGGCCCATCAAAAGTCACAGTGACACTCCAATAGCTGTAGGCATCTTGTGTCTGCTAAAGCCTAGCGACATCTGGTTCCCGGGCTCCAAAGTTATTTGGTTTCTAGAGTTATCCAGAAAACAAAGACGCTTACATTATATTTCCAGCACACAGTCTGAGTGGAGACAGGTACGCTGAATAATTCCTTAGAAGCAGCAAATTTGAGGCAGTTGGTCAACCATCTCCCTCGTAGCAGTAAAAAAAGCTAACTGTTGGCAATCAGTTGACAAAGGAAAAATGGTGAACCAAGTACAGAGAAGGCAAAAGGGAAGGACAAAAAGGTTCAACCAAAAGAAATCCATCAAGTAGTGAGCTAGGGCACTGAACATTTCCAATTGCTGAAGGCTTCAGTACACATAAACTTGATAAGACTTCAGAGCTTGTTAGGTACCATTGTTAATACCCCAGGCCTGAATGAAGTCTGCAGGTAGGTAGATAAGCTCTTTAGACAGTCTATATGCATGTTTTTTTTACATGATTGTGGAAAATATGTCTGACTCTTCTGATAGAATATGATCTTTCCTAAAGAGTTATCTACATGGGACATTCTTGATATTTAGAAAAATAGGCAACCCTTGATTGCTGAGAGCTGTCAACTTCATAGGTACTACCTTTTGGGGTATTTGATTTTATCAGGAAATAAGTAACAAGTAAGAAAGAAGTAAGAAATAACAAGGATATTGCTATTGTCATCATGTATGCATTTAGGACTTGTTGCTATTCACTGCCTTAAATTAATTAAAGGTTTTTGTTAAAGGTAAAACGAAAAATATTGTCATCCTCATATGTATATATGCTTATTTATTTATTTATTTATTTATCAATTTGAGACAAGATTTCTCTGTGTATACTTGGGTTTCTTAGAACTCATCCTGGTCATGAACTCAGATAGTCACCTTCCTTTCACACCCTAATGATGGGGAAAATGGCATGCACCACCATCAACTTGTTAGATTTTATAAAACTTATTTTCCATAACCATGAATCTATTTTTTGTTTCAAATTTGCATAACATATTTATTTTATTTTTTATTTTTCGGCAAATTTCTTTCTTTTTTCTTTTTTTCTTTTCTATATTTTTTGTTTACATTCCAAATGATTTCCCCTTTCCTGGTTCCCCCCTCCACATATGTCCCATAAGCCTTCTTCTCTCCACCCATTCTCCAATCACCTCCTGTCTTTTTCTCTGTCTTGGTAATCCCCTACAATGCTAGATCAAGCCTTTCCAGGATCAGGGCCCTCTCCTTACTTCTTCATGGGAGGCATTTGTTATGCTAATTGTGCCTTGGGTATTCAGAGATTCTGGGCTAATTAATATCCACTTATCAGAGGTTGCATTCCATGTGTATTCTTTTGTGATAGGGTCACCACACTTAGGATGATATTATCCAGTTCCAACCATTTGCCTAAAAATTTCTTGAATTCATTGTTTTTAATTGCTGAGTCGTATTCTACTGTGAAAATATATTACATTTTCTGTATCCATTCCTCCTTTGAGGGACATCTGGTTTCTTTCCAGCTTCTGGCTATTATAAATAAGACTGTTATGAACATAATGGAGCATCTGTCCTTATTGCATGCCACAGAATCCTCTGGGTATATGCCTAGGAGAGGTAGAGCAGGGTCCTTCAGAAGCTTCATGTCCAGTTTTCTGAGGAACCACCAGACTGATTTCCATAGTGGTTGTACCAGTTTATAATCCCACCAGGAGTGGAGAAGTGTTCCTCTTTATACACATCCTCACCAACACATGATGTCTCCTGAGTTTTTAACCTTAGCCATTCTGACTGATGTGAGGTGAAATCTCAGGATTGTTTTGATTTGCATTCCCCTTATGACTAATGATGGTGAGCATTTCTTAAGGTGCTTTTCGGTCATCTGAATTTCATCAGGTGAAAATTCTTTGATTAGATCTGTACCCCATTTTTAATAGGGTTATTTGGTTACCTGGGGTCTAACTTCTTGAGCTCTTTGTATATATTGGATATTAGCCCTCTATCAGATGTAGGGTTGGTGAAGATCTTTTCCCAATTTGTTGGTTGCTGTTTTGTCCTTTTGACAGTGTCCTTTACCTTTGTAATTTTATGAGGTCCCATTTGTCAATTCTTGATCTTAGAGCATAAGCTATTGGTCTTCTGTTCAGGAACTTGTCCCCTGTGCCCATGTCCTCAAGTGTTTTCCCCAGTTTCTTTTCTATTACTTTCAGTGTGTCTGGTTTTACATGGAGGTCCTTGATCCACTTGGAGTTGAGCTTAGTACAAAGAGATAAGAATGGATCAATTCTCATTCTTCTGCATGCTGCCCTCCAGTTGAACAAGAACCATTTGTTGAAAAGGTTATCTTTTTTTTTCACTGTATGTTTTCTGCTTCTTTGTCGAAGATCAAGTGACCATAGGTGTGTGGATTCATTTCTGGGTCTTCGATTCTATTCCATTGGTCCACTTGCCTGTCACTGTGCTAATACCGTGCAGTTTTTAACACTATTGCTCTGTAGTTTGCTTGAGTTCTGGGATACTGATTCCTCCAGAAATTCTTTTACTGTTGAGAATGGTTTTAGCTAGTCTGGGTTTTTTGTTATACCAGATGAATTTGAGAATTGCTTTTTCTAACTCTATGAAGATCTGAGTTGGGATTTTGATGGGGATTGCATTGAATCTGTATATTGCTTTTGGCAAGATGGCCATTTTAACTATATTAATCTTGCCAATCCACAAGCATGAAAGATTTTTCCATTTTCTGAGGTCTTCTAAGATTTCCTTCTTCAGAGACCTGAAGTTCTTGTTGTATAGATCTTTCACTTGTTTGGTTAGAGTCACACTAAGATACTTTATATTGTTTGTGGCTATTGTGAAGGGTATCATTTCCCTAGCTTTTTTCTCAGCCTGCTTATCCTTTGAGTGTAGGAAGGAAACTGATTTACTTGAGTTGATTTTATAACCAGACACTTTGCTAAAGTTGTTTATCAGCTGTAGGAGTTCTCTGGTCAAGTTTTTTGGGTCACTTAAGTATACTATCATATCATCTGAAAATAGTGATAATTTGACTTCTTCCTTAATTTCTATCCCTTTGACCTCCTTATGTTGTCTATTTGCTCTAACTAGAACTTCAAGTACAACATTGAAAAGATATGGGGAGGACAGTCCTGTTTAGTCCCTGATTTTAGTGGGATTGCTTCAAGTTTCTCTCCATTTAGTTTGAGGTTGGCTACCTGCTTGCTGGATATTGCTTTAACTATGTTTAGTTATGGGCCTTGAATTCCTGTTCTTTCCAAGACTTTAAGCATGAAAGGATGCTGAATTTTGTCAAATGCTTTTTCAGCATCTAATGAAATGATCATATGGTTTTTCTCTTTGAGTTTGTTTATGTAGTGGATTGCATTTATGAATTTCCTTATAATGAACCCTTTCTGCATCCTTGAGATAAAGCCTACTTGATCATGGTGGATGATCGTTTTGATGTCTTCTTGAATTCGGTTGGCAAGAATTTTATTCAGTATTTTTGCATTGATACTCATAAGAGAAAATGGCCTGAAGTTCTCTTTCTTTGTTGGATCTTTGTATGGTTTTGGTATCAGCATGATTGTGGCTTTTTAGAACAAGTTGGGTAGTGTTCCTCTGTTTCTATTTTGTGGAACATTTTGAAGAGTATTGGTGTTAGGTCTTCGTTGAAGGTCTGATAGAATTCTGCACTGAAGCCATCTGGTCCTGTGCTTTTTTTGGTTGGGAGATGTTCTATGACCCCTTTTATTTATTTAGCATTATTGGGACTATTTAGATGATCTATTTGATCCTGATTTAATTTTGGTGTTTGATATCTGTCTAGGAAACTGTCCATTTCCTCCAGATTCTCCAGTTGTGTTGAGTATAGGCTTTTGTAGTAGGATCTGATGATTTTTTGAATTTCCTCAGTTTCTTTTGTTATAACTCCATTTTCATTTCTAATTTTGTTAATCTGGATACTGTCTCTGTGCCCTTTGATTAGTCTGTCTAAGGGTTTAACTATGTTGTTGATTTTCTCAAAGAACCAGCTCCTGATTTTGCTGATTCTTTGTATGGTTTTCTGTTTCCACTTGATTGATTTCAGCCCTGAGTTTGATGATTTCCTTTCCTTCTACTCCTCCTGGAATTAGCTTCTTTTTGTTCCAGGGCTTTTAGGTGTATCAATAATCTGTTAGTGTATGCTCTCTCCATTTTCCTTTTGGAGGCACTCAGGGCTATGAGTTTTCCTCATAGCACCGCTTTCATTGTGTCCCATAGATTTGGGTGTGTTGTGTCTTCATTTTCATCAAATTCCAAGAAGTCTTTGATCTCTTTCTTTATTTCTTCCTTGACCAAGGAATCCTTGAGTAGAATATTGTTCAGTTTCCATGTGTATGTGGGCTTTCTGTTGTTTTTGTTGCTATTGAAGACCACTTTTACTCCATAGTGATCTGATAGGAGGCATGGGATTATTTCGATCTTCTTATATTTGTTGAGGTCTGTCTTGTGACTAATTATATGGTCAGTTTTGGAGAAGGTACCATGAGGTGCTGAGAAAAAGTTATAATCATTAACTTTAGGATGAAATGTTGTATATATATATATATATATATATATATATGTTAAATCTAATTAGTCCAAAACTTCAATTAATTTCACTGTGGCCCTGTTTAGTTTCTGTTTTCCTGATTGGTCCATTGAGGAAATTGCATTGTTAATGTCACCCACAATTATTGTGCAATGTGCAAAGTGTCCTTTGAGCTTTAGTAAAGGTTCTTTTATGAATGAGGGTGCCCTTGCATTTGGGACTCACGATTGAGTGTTCTTCGTGGTGTATTTTTCCTTTGACCAGCTAGAAGTGTCCCTTGGTGTCTCTTTTGATGACTATAGGTTGAAAGTCAATTTTATCTGATATTAGAATGGCTACTCCAGCTTGTTTCCTGAGACCATTTGCTTGTAAAATTGTCTTCCAGCCTTTTACTCTAAGGTAGTGTTTGTCTTTGACACTGAGGTGTGTTTCCTGTATGCAGAAAAATGTAGGGTCCTGTTTCCTTATCCAGTCTGTTAGTCTATGTCTTTTTATTGGGGAATCGAGTCCATTCATGTTAAGAGATATTAAGGAGTAGTGATTATTACTTCCTGTCATTTTTGATGTTACTTTTTATATTTGATTGGTTATCTTCTTTTAGGTTTGATGAAAGAAGGGTACTATTTTGCTTTTTCCAGGGTGAAGTTTCCTTCCTTGTATTGGTGTTTTCCTCTCATTATCCTTTGTAGTACTTGGTTTGTGAAAAAATATTGGGTAAACTTGGTTTTCTCATGGAATATTTGGTTTCTCCATCTATGGTTATTGAGAGATTTGCTGGGTATAGTAGTTTTGGCTGACATTTGTGATCCCTTAGACTCTGTATGAGATCTGCCCAGGATCTTCTAGATTTCAATGTCTCTGGTGAGAAGTCTGGTGTGATTCTGATAGGTCTTCCTTTATATGTTACTTGGCCTTTTTCTCTTACTGCCTTTAATATTCTTTCTTTGTTTAGTACATTTGGTGTTTTGATTATTATGTGATGGGAGGTATTTCTGTTCTGGTCCAGTCTGTTTGGAGTTCTGTAGGCTTCTTGTATATTCATGGGCATCTCTCTCTTTAGGTTAGGGAAGTTTTCTTCCATAATTTTATTGAAGATATTTGCTGGCCCTTTAAGTTGTAAATCTTCACTCTCATCTATGCCTATAATCCTTAGGTTTGGCCTTTTCATTTTGTCCTGGATTTCCTGGATGTTTTGGGTTACAAGTTTTTTGAATTTTGCATTTTCTTTTGCATTTCAGTTGAATCCATGCTTTCTATGGTATCTTCGGCATCTGAGATTCTTTCTTCTCTCTCCTGTATTCTGTTGTTGATATTTTTTCTCAAGGTTTTCTATCTCCAAAGTTGTCTGCCTTTGCGATTTCTTAGCTGTTTCTACTTTTGATTTTAGATCCTGGATGATTTTGCTCAGCTCCTCACTTGCTTGTCTATGGTTTCCTGTAATTCTTTAAGAGATTTTTGTGTTTCCTCTTTCATGACCTCAGCCTGTTGACCAAAGTTCTCCTGTATTTCTTTAAGTGATTTTTGTGTTTCCTCCTTATTGACTTCTATCTTTTGACCCGCATTCTTCTGAATTTCTTTCAGTGATTTTTGTGTTTCCCTTGTAAGGGCTTCTAACTTTTGATCAATTTTCTCATGAATTTCTTGAAGAGATTTATTTAGGCCCTTCATGTGTTCCAGTAACTGCATCATGACCATTGATTTTAAATCCAAATCTTGTTTTTCTGGGGTGTTGGGGTATCCAGGACATGCTGTTACTTGAGAATTGGGTTCAGATGTTGCCATGTTGCCTTGATTTCTGTTAGTAATATTCCTACATTTGCCCTTTGCCATCTAGTTCTCACTGGTGTTAGTTGGTCTTGTTGTCAATGCTGGACTCACCAGTGCAAGCTGCCTCTTCCTAGCTGGCCTCTGGTATATAGCTGGCTTCATGCACTGCTTGGAAATGGCGTGCTGTGGCCAAGGCTGTTTCCATCCACAGACAGAGACCTGAAGGCTCTTGCCAGAGTCCTTCGGACTGGATCCTCTGCTCTGCAGATCCGGACTCACCAGTACAAGCTGCCTCTTCCTAGCTGGCCTCTGGTATATAGCTGGCTTCATGCACTGCTTGGAAATGGCGTGCTGTGGCCAAGGCTGTTTCCATCCACAGACAGAGACCTGAAGGCTCTTGCCAGAGTCCTTCGGACTGGATCCTCTGCTCTGCAGATCCAGACTCACCAGTACAAGCTGCCTCTTCCTAGCTGGCCTCTGGGTGTATAGCTGGCTTCTTGCACTGCTTGGAGATGGGGTGCTGTGGCCAAGGCTGTTACTGATTACTATATGCATGTTTTCTTCCATTTTCCCACATGATTGCTAGACTTATAAATAAATTTTTGTAATAAACCAAATTAAAATATAAATGAATTTGTTTGTCTTTGTGTTGGCAAGAAATATTAAGTATGCGTGTTGTGGGATATTTGACATAATAAAACTAACGCAAGGATTTCATCTATCTTGTAATTGTTATCAAAGAGCTGTCTTCAAAATATGTTTCAACATTCTGTACCATGACCTTAGTACACAGAGAAAGAGTAAGGGTAGCTTATTGAAGACATTACAGGCTTGCCCAATGAGTTGGTTGGGGAGATCACAATTTAAACCTCTTTCTCACAAGTTCTTATTTTCTTCTAATGTTTTATGTCCCAGCTGTCTTTGTGCATATTGTAGAATAAACAGTGCTGAGGAAATAATAGGGATAAATGGCACTGAGGATACACCTTTATACAAAAAAGATGTTTTCTCTTTCATATTCATTAAAATCTGCAGTAACAATTGATGGAGCTAAAATACAAATGTGTTCATGAGGACAATTTTAGATGATGTGTACTTTTCAATGACCATATGTTTTAGATACTATCCAGGTAATAGATTAAAGCAATATTAACTGAAAGGGAGATACCAATATTTTGTTGTTTACTTTTCTTCTACTGTTCAGCTTTATCTTATGTCAATAATAAGTTTAAGTATAAAAATATGCCTTTGTGTATTTAAAATATGTACTAGGAAATAGGAGATAAAATCAATTGGAAATAAATTAAGAATCAAGATAGAGGAGAGAAGGGGGAAAGAAATGAGATAGATATAATCCTATGTTGACCTATATCATTCAATAAACATGCCACAGAATTAAAAGGGCATGGAAGCTGTTATATGGTTTTTGTGTGTCTAGTTCTATCCACAAATATTCAGCATTGTGTGGGATCCTCCCATTCTGATGATTACGGTATCTAGAGACAGACAGGAAATTATTTTGCTCATATCCTCTAAAGCCACCTTATAACCAAACACGGCTCAGAAGTTCTCATATATTCTTTTGCAGGAAGAAAAAGAAAGTTTCTGGTAGATATGTTATATTTCCCTAAGTAAAATATTCTGCTTATTTAATGGAATATAACTGAATATTGTCAATTACAAGAAGAGTTTGCTCAAGCATACATTTGGAATTTATTACAGTATGAAAGTGATGCACGCTTCGATTTAGACATACACATGTTCTTAGCAGTCACTTCCTTATAATGATTGGCTTATCATTATTTGTTAATTCCAAGATCAACTCCTTCAAATTCTGCCACAATGTGAACCTATTGATTCTCATTAAATACCAAGTAACTTTATTTCTCCTAAGAGAAGCACAGTAAATATTTCTGAATTGATTCCCTACCTGTAATTTTGCAACTATATTTAACACTAGCTCCTTAGATACGATGGCCCATACCATTGCTTTTGTGGGAGATTTTTGTTTCCTCAACAATGAATGTTGATTTTTAGGTAGTTTACAACATCATAGTTTTCATACACACAGATGATACTTTAGTCTTATTGAGCGCACTCCTCTTTTAGTGCATGTTGCTTCTGATGCTAGCTACCTTTCATTATCCACACAGTTGCTGCTTCTCCCTTTGTTCTTCTCTGTTTCCCTATTTTAGTCATTTTCCTTGTCTGTCAGAGCACAATACTATTTGCAAGCAGTGTGTGTGTGTATGTGTGTGTGGTGTATGCGCATGCATTGGTGTGTGCTTATTAATTTAAATCTGCACTCAGCATAAATAGGACACAAATGTGATTTTGTCATTTCAAGTCTGTCTTATTTTGCTTACTTAAATGATCTTCATTTTATAATCATTTTCTAGCAATATCTTAGTTTCATATTATTTAGAACTGAATAAAGTTCTATGAGTGCATGATCCATATTTTATCCTTTTCTTTAATTATATGTATATATATATATATAATTTTAAAATAAAAATGTAAAATAAAATACATGTTCATTTCCTGAAAAAATTGTATTTCTTGTTATGGGAACTACCTATTAACCCACATATTAATAGAAACATATGACTTTGGGATTCTAATATTTTTTATTTCAGCTTTTAAATAATTAGTCCTTGCAGAATATATATCAAAATATGATTAGATGATTCTGGTTTCAATCTTATTCTGAAACCAAAATTTAGTGAGAATAAACTCCAAGTACAAAAGTTAAAATTTACTACACTGATATGTATTTATATATTCATAAACACATAAAGTAATAAGCATACCTATGTAATTTGATATACATATATCTATTAAATATATTTACATATATGTATATATCAATTTGCAAATCAAATGGCAAATCCAATTCCTGGAAATATTAACCAAATCATGGGTTTTGTGGACCTTGTTGAAACTCTATGCATCCTCTTTGCAAGGATGACTCTAAAAACATGCTGCTCTCTTTTAGAGACACAATCTAAGCTCTTTTCGGAATGTCTACTTCTTTTTTGTAGACTTTTGTTTTTAAATAAATTGCTAGTTCCTCCTCACTATATTTTTTTTACTCAAAATGATAATTTTTTTCCCTTCTTAGCAAAGACAAGGGCCAACAAAGGAATAACTTTCACTCAGTAACAATATGACATAAATCGCCAGGATATATACTTAGATTTAAGAAAATTGAACATCATACGACCTGAGGTCCTAGCTATGCCACTCCTGGGCATATACCCAGAGTGTGCTCCAACATGTAATAAGGACACATGCTCCAATATATTCATAGCAGCCTTATTTATAATAGCCAGAAGCTGGAAAGAACCCAGACGTCCCTCAACAGAGGAATGGATACAGAAAATGTAGTACATTTATACAATGGAGCTATTAAAAACTCAGCTATTAAATACAACAAATTCATGAAATCTGCAGGCAAATGGATGGAACTTGAAGACATCTTCCTCAGTTACAAAAGAGCAAACCTGGTATGTATTCACTGATAAGTGGATTTTAGACAAAATTCGGAATATGCAAGATTCAATTCATGGACCATATGAAGCATAAGAACAAGGAAGACCAATGTGGATGCTTTTTACAAGGGTGAACAAAATAATCCCAGGAGGAAATATGGAGTCAATGTGTAGAGCAGAGACTGAAGGAAAGGCCATCCAGAGACTGTCCCACATGGGGATCCATCCTGCATACAACCACCAAACCCGGACTCTATTGTTGATTCTGGGAAGTGCACGCTGATGGAAGCCTGATATGGATGTCTCCTGAGAGGCTTTGCCATAGCCTGACAAAGACAGAGGCACATGCTAGAAGCCAACCACTGGACTGAATATGGGGTTCCCAATGGAGGAGTTGAAGAAGGGACTGAAGTAGCTGAGGGGTTTGCAGTCCCATGGAGGGAGCAACAGTGTCAACAAGACAGAAACCCCAGAGCTCTCTGGGATTGACCACCAACCAGACTACAGGCAGAGTGACCCATGGCTCCGGCTGCATATATGGCAGAGGATGACCTTGCTGGATATCAGTGGGAGGAGCAGTTCTTGCGCCTGAGGATGTTAGATGCACCAGTGTAGGGGAACGCCAGGGTAGGAGGACAGAAATGGGTGGGTCCGTGAGTGGGAAAGCACCCTCATAGAGGCAGGGGGGAGGGGTATGGAATAGGGAGGGTTCTGAATGGGAGATCTGGAAATGGGAAAACATTTGTAATGTAAATAAAGAAAATATTCAATTAACATTAATTAATTAATTAATTAATTAATTAATAAAATGTCACCAGAGATAAATCTTTGATAAAATTACCCAAAACAATGATTTTGAAAAATAATTTCTCTTTTCTGTAGGGCAAGGATTATTTTTATTTAACAATAGATGCAAGGGTGTCAGAAAATAGCCTATGATCCATCTGGATGACTATTCCCACATCCATATAAAAGATTCAGAACTTTTGATTAAGGAGTGAATACAGGTGTCAGCAGGAAGCACAGTGGGTACACATGTGTGAGCTATGTATTCGTTACAGTATGAAATCAATCATATTGAAGGTCTAACTCTGTCAGATGAAATTATTTTTGTTATTTTATTCTGTAGACATTGTACATTTCTATTGATTCCTAATTTCAGCTATTCATAAAACCTCCATCACAATAATTTGTTTTATCCACTGGTGAACTTTATATCAATAGAATTGTAAAAAGTTTGTGCTTGGGATTTTAATCAAGACAAGGACTTCTGAAACTGAATAATAGTTTTAATAGTTCATTTTGAAGATACCAAAGAGCAAATTAAATCAACAGATTTAATGATGCTAATGCATTTGGTGATTATTACCAGAATTATTGCCAAATTATCATTGGCCGCAGTTTTTATTAGATTACATCTTTGATCAGACAATAAAATTATCAATAACTGTGCTCTTATAGAAAAAAAAAACTTTAAAAATAAGTGTCCGTCCTCCACACTGTTTTATTACCTTAAAATGAGGCTGAAAACTTTACCAGGTGGCAAACATTTCAATGATGCATTAAAAAATCTCACTGTATTTTTATTATTTTTGAGATTTTAATATAATTACATCAATTCTTCCCATATACCACCTCCTTCCTTTCTTTTAAATTCATGACTTCATTATTCATTAATTTTTATTAAATACAATCTAAAATACCTAAATTATAAATCACTCAGTATGTTAGTTATATGTAGGGTAATAGCACTGCCCATTTGGTGTTGGATAATTAATTGCTTTGCTCTTCCCTGGGAATGCTACTTGTATTTCTGTACTTGTTAGTTGCTTGTAGATCGTTGTACAAGTTTGAAGTCATACTCTACATTAGCATGACCATTCTCGTCCTTGCTCAGCTCAAGTTAAGATAGTCATGCAGGTCATAGTATATGGGAGTAGCTGACATTCCTAGGAACCTTACAGCAAACACCAGTTAACTTGCACCTCACTATTTTTCTACTTTCTCTTCTTCAATTTTACTTGTACCTTAGGTGTGGGGGTTATACTGTAGATATATCATTAGTATTGGGCTCTATAACTCTAATTTAATTTTTGAAAGTTTATTTATTTCATGTATGTGAATACACTGTCGCTGTCTTCAGACACACCAGAAGAAGGCATCAGATTCCATTACAGACAGTTGTGAGCCACCACGTGGTTGCTGGGAATTGAACTCATGACCTTTGGAACAGCATTCTGTGCTCTTAACCACTGAGCCATCTCTCCAGCTCTGCAGTTTAATTTTGAATAACAAAATTCATCACACACCATACAATGCTTAGGCTTAAGAAGAAATGGAGTTCTCTTGATCAATTGAGAAAAAGAATATTTATCTCTTTTGAGAACCATTTTAGGATGGATTCTTTCAATTACATTGAACTTGCTTGAAGACGTTTATGAGGAGTGTCGTAAGCACTGAAATTACTGGAGGAAAAGAACAGCAATGATATAGCAATAAGTATTATAAAAGGTGGTGTGTAATTACTTTCATTAATTAGAACATTCACGTATATGTGTTTTTACTTGACATATTTATTAGTAAGTTTTATATAAGTAATGTTCAACCGTTCATTAGAATGATATGAATGGTGTGAGTAGTGTGAGGGTCTGACACAGAAGAAATTGAAGTTTTGAATATGAACAGGAAGAAAAACCGAAAAATTATTCCGAATTAATTTTAATAATTTGTTTGACTATTTCTGTGAATAAAATAAATAAGCAGCATTAAAATTTGTAGGGCTATATAAACTCAGTCTTAAGACTCATTTCAGATATAGAAAATAAATGTATCCTTGAAAGCTTTTGCCTGTAATTTTGTAATGATTTCATTGGAATTTCAATTCTTTCTGTTCTTCTTTATTAAAATTTGCATGTCTATTTGAATCATTTGTAACATTTTGGATGAGTTTATAACATGGGCATAACACAATACAGTTATAAAAATCGGAACGAGTGCTTTAAAGACTTAAGATTTACATAAATTAAAACATAATATCAAATATTAACTCTCACACAGTACATTAACAAGTAACATTTCTGTGAACATTGATATGGATTTTATTTGGTAGGATTTTAGATGGTTTGAATTCTTAGAGTAATTTCAGTGATAACACAGAATACAAGAATTTAGCATTGTTCCAGTATTCAGATGTTAACATCTATCATCTCACTCGTATGGATGTATATAACTTTGTTTTATAATTTGCCACAGGTGTGAGGGTCAATATAGAAGACAATTCTATTATTATTTCCTTCCATTTTGAACTCAGATAACAGTGCCCTCTTTCCTAATCCCTAGAAATCATTTTAAAAAACTGTCTATGATTGCCCTATTTGTACAACTTCATGAATTTTATATACATCCTACAATAGGCTGTGTAAACTTCTTACACTAAAAAAAATTATTGGCATGTGGAAAACACACATAAACAGGGCACCACATAATATTTCAACATATATATTATATGATATTTTAATATATTTAATTGTGCAAAGATTTATAATTAACTCATGGTAAATTATTAAAAGTATTCCTCTCTGGCATACACCATACATAGTTACTCTCTTTATTTTGAGTGATTCATAGGTACTAAAATATATTGAAACATGTCATATGCTGTATTTAGGTAGCATGTTCTGAATATGACAGTCACATGTTACTTACATAATGTAACTCTTTCTTAGTGTAAAGTTGAGAAAATAATCAACTGCCTGATAAGATACACAGATATCATTAGAAGAAGAACAAAAAAGATGCCTTTCTCATCATTTATTGTAATTTTTTCTTTTTGGATACTGTATATACTTGCAGAAGTAGAAGATGTACATTCAGTCATAATTAGTTAAGAAAAGGCTTCAGAAATGTGGTATAATATCCAGTCTTATAAATATTATGCAGATATTAGCCTTGTTGGAAAAGGTAGGTCATTATGGTAGGTCAGCCTATAGGTTACAAAAGTCTGGTGTACCATTTCTAGTTTGTTTTGCTGCCTTCCCTTTTGGATCTAGTTATTACCTCTCTTCAGTTTCTTCCTCCTTACCCAATGCTGCCATCATGGATTCCCACCCTCTGAAACCATAATCCCAATTAAACTCTGTTTTATAAATTGCCTTGTCTATAGTGTATTTATCAAAACAATAAAAAAAAATAAAGAACATTTCATTTTTTTTGTTTTTTGTTTTTTTCTTTGTTAGCTATTAAAAGATGACTCACTTCTGCAAACAGGACTCATGGTTCTATAATGCCCTGAAAGATATGTAGAAGGGAATCAGAAGCCGTTATTTTACTTCTAAGCTTCTCCTTGAGTTGTACACAATTAGGACAGCCACAACTTAGGCTTATTAATTTGAATTTATGTTCAGTTTTTCTTAACATATGTGTATGATAAGGTAGGCAGAATTTGCTGTGCCTCTAACTATGTATATATGGGCTGAATTTTAATGACCCATTTTGGTGAGTGAGCTTTGACAAACTCTTTTGGATAAAAGATTGGGTTTTATACTACTACCTTACAATGTAGAAAATCTTGTATATTAAAAATGAAATAATAATGCAAAGCATGTCACCTGGAGATCTCTGATCACTGCCTAAATAGAAATATTACATGTGGGATTTGGAGAAAATTAATTATGCTGTTTTCTTCATTAGTATTCTCTACATCTACTACGATTGAGTTCTCTGATAATTTTTCTGGATTAAGCATCACCTCTGTGAACTGATAAGGCAACTGCTTAGGTGCTTTTGTAATTTTTTTTGAAAAAAAAGGCTTCACTGATCTACAATATAAATATATTAATGCTTCTGTGAAATGTGGTAGGCTTCATTGAAAAATTTTAAAGATCATATTCTTTAATTTTTTATTTTCTATATTCTTTGTTTACATTCCAAAAGATTTTTCCCTTTCCCAATTGCCCCCTCCCCAAAAGTCCCATAAACCCTCTTCCCTCTGCCCATTCTCCGATCAACCCCCTCCTACTTCTCTGTCCTGGCACTTCCCTAAAATGCTGGATCAAGCCTTTCCAGGACCAGGGACCTCTCCTTCCTTCTTGGGAGTCATTTGATATGTGAATTGTGCCTTGGTTACTCAGAGCTTCTGAGCTAATATCCACTTATCAGTGACTGCATTCCATGTGTGATCTTTCGTGAATGGGTTACCTCACTTAGGATGATATTTTCCAGATCCAACCATTTGCCCAAGAATTTCATGAATTCATTGTTTTTAATTGCTGAGTAGTATTCCATTGTGTAAATATACCACATTTCTGTATCTATTCCTCCATTTTGAGACATCTGGATTCTTTCCAGCTTCTGGCTATCATAAATATGGCTGCTATGAACATAGTGGAACATGTGTCCTTATTGCATGCCAGAGAATCCTCTGGGTATATGCCCAGGAGTGATATTGCAGGGTCCTCCAGAAGTGTTATACCTAGGTTTCTAAGGAACCGCCAGACTGATTTCCAGAGAGCTTGTACCAAGGTGCATTCCTACCAGCAGTGGATGACTGTTCCTCTTTCTCCACATCCTTACCAATACCTGCTGTCTCCTGAGTTTTTAATCTTAGCCATTCTGGCTGGTGTAAGGTGAAATCTCAGGGTTGTTTCATTTTGCCTTTCCCTAATGACTAGTGATGCTAAACATTTTTTAAGTTGCTTCTCAGAAATTCGAAGTTCTTCAGGTGAAAATTCTTTGTTTAGCTCTCTACCCCATTTGTACATTAGCCCTCTGTCGGATGTAGGGTTGGTGAAGATCTCTTCCCAATTTGTTGGTTGCCATTTTGTCCAATTGACAGTGTCCTTTGCCTTACAGAAACTTTGTAATTTTATGAGGTCCCATTTGTCAAATCTTGATTTTAGAGCATAAGCTATTGTTGTTCTGTTCAGTAACTTTTCCCCTGTGTCTATGTCCTCAAGGGTCTTCCCCAGTTTCTTTTCTTTTAGTTTCAGTGTGTCTGTTTTTATGTGGAGGTCCTTGATACACCTGGAGTTGATCTTAATGCAAGGAGATAAGAATGCATCAATTCACATTCTTCTGCATGCTGACCTCTAATGGAACTAGCACCATTTGTTAAAAAGGCTATCTTTTTTTCCACTGGATGTTTTTAGTTCCTTTGTCAAAGATCAAGTGACCATAGGTATGTGGGTTCAGAAAATGGAAACATCTTCCATGCTCATTTATTGGCAGGATTAATATAATAAAAAATGGCCATCTTGTCAAAAGCAATCTACAGATTCAATTCAATTCCCATCAAACTCTCAACTCAGTTCTTCATAGTGTTAGAAAGAGCAATTCACAAATTCATCTGGAATAACAAAAAACCCAGGATAGCTAAAACTATTCTCATCAGTAAAAGAACTTCTGGGGGAATCAATATCCTGGACCTCAAGCAGTACTACAAAGCAATAGTGTTAAAAATTGCATGGTATTGGCACAGTGACAGGCAGGTAGATCAATGGAATAGGATTGAAGACCCAGAAATTTTAAAGATCTTAAAAGAATTATAAAATTAATAATAAGATTACCTGATTGTGTTAATTTTCAGTATTTATTGAAACATTAAATTTAGGTAAAATTTTTATCAGAGTTTTGTAATTTGGCATAAAAATACAACTGGTATTTTTAATTAATAATTAAGAAAATATTGTTCTCCACATCTCCAGATCCTGCAAGAGGCAAGAGGGGCTTCCGGGAGGCCAGCGGGGAGAAGTCAGTGTGCTGTGGTGAATCCAGCAGGTCCCTGCAGGAGCCTCCAGGTGTCTGCTTTGGGATCTGAACAGCCTGGGCCATAGCACTCGGTCTCCAGGAAGTGCAGGAGACCTGGTGTGCACCCAGAGGCAGTCTGGGAGAGCGCACAGCCTGCTCTGGTGGCACAGAGCTTAGGTTCCAGTCCTAAGGCCTCTGGCAGGAGCCCTCAGATCTCTCCAGTTCCCGATCCAGATCAGCCTGGGCAGAAACACCACATCTCCAGGTCCTGCAAGAGGCAAGAGGGGCTTCCGTGAGGCCAGCTGGGAGGAGTCAGTGTGCTCTGGTGAATCCAGCAGGCCCCAGTGGGAACCTTCAGGTGTCTGCTTCGGGATCCGAACAGCCTGGGCAATAGCACCCTATCTCCAGGCAGTGCAGGAGGTATATATATATATAGAACATTCTATCCTAAAGCAAAAGACTATACCTTTTTCTCAGCACCTCATGCTACCTTCTCCAAAATCGACCATATAATTGGTCACAAGACAGACCTCAACAAATATAAGAAGATCGAACAAATCCCTTGCCTCCTATCAGATCACTATGGAGCAAAAGTGGTCTTCAATAGCAATAAAAACAACAGAAAACCCACATACACGTGGAAACTGAACAATATTCTACTCAATGATACCAGCCACAAACAATATCAAGTATCTTGGTGTGACTCTAACCAAACAAGTGAATGATCTGTATGACAAGAACTTCAGGTCTCTGAAGAAGAAAATCGAAGAAGACCTCAGAAAATGGAAAAATCTGCCATGCTTGTGGATCGGCAGGACTAATATAGTTAAAAGGCCCATCTTGCCAAAAGCGATGTACAGATTCAATGCAATCCCCATCAAAATCCCAACTCAGTTCTTCACAGATTTAGAAAAAGCAATTCTCAAATTCATCTGTAATACCAAGAAACCCAGGATAGCTAAAACTATGAACCCACACACCAATGGCCACTTGATCCTTGACAAAGAGGCTGAAAACATCCAATGGAAAAAAATAGCCTTTTCAACAAATGGTGCTGGTTCAACTGGAGGTCAGCATGCAGAATGGGAATTGATCCATCCTTCTCTCCTTGTACTAAGCTCAAAGCCAAATGGATCAAGGACCTCCACATAAAGCCAGACACTCTGAAGTTAATAGAAAAGAAACTGGGGAAGATCCTTGAGGACATCGGTACAGGGAGAAAGTTTCTGAACGGAACACCAATAGCGTAAGCTCTAAGAGCAAGAATTGACAAATGGAACCTCATAAAATTACAAAGTTTCTGTAGGGAAAAGGACACCATCAAGAGGACAAATCGGCAACCAACAAATTGGGAAAAGATCTTCACCAATCCTACATCAGATAGAGGGCTAATATCTAATATATATAAAGAACTCAAGAAGTTAGACTCCAGAAAACCAAACAACCCTATTAAAAAATGGGGTACAGAGTTAAACAAAGAATTCTCACCTGAAGAACTTCGGATAGCGGAGAAGCATCTTAAAAAATGCTCAACTTCATTTATCATTAGGGAAATGCAAATCAAAACAACCCTGAGATTTCACCTTACCCCAGTCAGAATGGCTAAGATTAAAAATTCAGGAGAGTGCAGGTGTTGGAGAGGGTGTGGAGAAAGAGGAACACTCCTTCACTGCTAGTGGGGTTGCAAATTGGTACAACCACTCTGGAAATAAGTCTGGCAGTTCCTCTGAAAACTGGGCACCTCACTTCCAGAAGATCCTGCTATACCACTCCTGGGCATATACCCAGAGGATTCCCCACCATGTAATAAGGATACATGCTCTACTATGTTCATAGCAGCCCTATTTATAATTGCCAGATGCTGGAAAGAACCCAGGTATCCCTCAACAGAAGAGTGGATGCAAAAAATTTGTCATATCTACACAATGGAGTACTATTCAGCCATTAGAAACAATGAATTCATGAAATTCTTAGGCAAATGGATGGAGCTAGAGAACATCATACTAAGTGAGGTAACCCTGACTCAAAAGGTGAATCATGGTATGCACTCACTAATAAGTGGATATTAACCTAGAAAACTGGAATACCCAAAACATAAACCCCACATCAAATGAGGTACAAGAAAAACGGAAGAGTGGCCCCCTGTTCTGGAAAGACTCAGTGAAGCAGTATTCAGCAAAACCAGAACGGGGAAGTGGGAAGGGGTGGGTGGGAGGACAGGGGGAGAGGAGTGGGCTTGCGGGACTTTTGGGGAGTGAGGGGCTAGAAAAGGGGAAATCATTTGAAATGTAAATAAAAAATATATCGAATAAAAAAATGTAAAGAAAAAAAGAAAATAAAAATAAAAAAAATAAGATACAAAAAAAAAGAAATTATTGCTCTGTTTTTGGCTTTGGTATTTCTTGTTTTTCTATAACTTGAAAACTTGACTAATATTAATAAGTTAAAACACAATATATAATCGATATTTCCATATAAAATATCAATATATACTCAATTTAGTTTATATTTTATAAAAGCAGAGTACATATTAGCTATTGCAATTGGTTTTATTATAGTAATCAATAGACAATATCTGAAATTTAATATCCAATAGTCTGTGTGTATTCTTATTTAGTTCCCCCCACCTTGCTTTCTCTGAGTAAGACAGATGAATGTGTATGTGTGTTTGTGTGTGTGTGTGTTTATTTGGTTGTGTGTGTATGAGCCTATTTATACAAAAATACATGTTTCCCTCTGTAAGTTTCTTTTTTGAGTCAAGTTCATGGGCCTCCCAGATGCAGCCCTCCTCGCTGGCCAGCTGTGTTTAGGGGTCCTTTTATCTCCACAAAAGGCATTGTTCAAAAATTCTCATTATCACAAACCAAACAGACACAGAATGGCTGGAGACATGTTTTAACATTTAATTACTTGCTGATCTTCAGTGGTTTCATTTCATATAGAAATACTAGGTTTCCCAATATATGTGGTAGCTACTAATGTGTTGATGGTCTTTGTTCTTTATCGAGTTCTACCTTTAACTGAGAGG
Organism: Apodemus sylvaticus; assembly: GCF_947179515.1. NCBI lineage: Eukaryota > Metazoa > Chordata > Mammalia > Rodentia > Muridae > Apodemus > Apodemus sylvaticus. Next base: position 12,095,380 of record NC_067479.1, read on the forward strand.
CACTCCATTATAACAGTAGGTCTAGCAAAGAAGGATGTGGCTCTTAAGATTTCTTTGTAAAAGCCTACGATTTACACTAAGGCAGCAGGCTTACTGTGCAACTTACTGTAGTGCTTCCTGAGTTATTATGCAGTTCTTAGAAGCTTATTGAGTGTCCCTATTGTCACACTCCATGATTTACCAAGCAATACACAGAAGCTTATCATATAACTTGATAGCACAATTGTGACTTAATACAAAGTGGTTGTTCCAATCTGTTTGTGCAAAGGGAAGGGTTTATTCAATGTTTCCTAATTATACGCAAGCCTCACCAGTCACTTTGCTTACAATGCAATCAGTATCTAAGAGGATTTCAATGCTTCTTTTGAAATGGGGAATTTTCTTCCTTCAAAATGTTCATTTATCCAAATCATTGCCTTAAGTAAGCTCTGAAAATTGAAAAGCTGTTTCTAAGTTAGATAATATTGCAGAATGATGACATATAAATTAATTCTACTAGTGTTTACAAAAAGACTAAAATAATACTGATATAAATGCATTGACACTGTTATCTTAGATAAAGGGAAGTTTGTAAGTTTGTTTTATGATGTTTGGGTTAAGTATTTGCCTCTATTTTATTTAATATTATTAAAATTTATCTATTATATTTATATAAGATTATAAATTGTTTATAAGATTATAAATATTTGTATGTTTGAGAAAACTTTGTTCAATTTTTACTTTAACATATGAGGGAATTTTATAAGATGAGATGGTATTTAGATTGTTAAGATTTTGGATTTTTTAATATTTTTATGTATTGATTTTAAAGATTGGTATGAATGCTATCTACATTGCCAAAGCCAATTATGAACTACTGAACAGAAGGAAAGCTTCCACTTCAGACTTCACATGAAACATACACCATTTTGTCAAGGTATTTCAAAATTCTATCCTATTATTTTATTCTATTAAATATTTCATATATTTTCATTCAATATTAATCTATAATATAACAGTTGAATAAAATTAAATTTGATGTTTATTTTCTAATATTTCAACATTAAAATATTCAGATTATTTAATATCTCCCTATATTTCATACATAAACTAATATAAATTATGTGAGTAGTACTCATAGCTTAAGTAAATTAATTTCTAATTTTGATTCAAGGTCCAGAATTAGATTATATAACAGAAACATTATTTCACATTCTAATTAATTTAAATATTTTCCAGCTTAAAAATATATGTTTTCTGGAAAATTATTTTCTAATTTGTTTTTAAAAACATACTTCAGTTGTAGTTAAGTAACATTTAATTATTACCAATTGGTATAGATTTAGAAAACAGTTACTAAAATTTCCAACAATTGTGGTTTATATTGTCTGAAAACAAATGTTCATAAAATATAAGATTGTCACAAATCATAAGAAACAGAAAATTAATTTGAACATGCATGTTTAAGAATGAACAATCAAAGGCGCAGATGCCTTCACATAAGTTTTATCTTTCGTGTCTTTTTAATAACTGACATGTCTTGCTTTCACAGATTACTAAGTTTAATATGTATCATACATAGTGCTGCAGAATTAAACTGTAAATCTATTTTGAGAATCTTGTGTAGGATTTGGCCTACAATGTTGATTTTCAAATAATCTGTTTTAAAATTTTTATGTTTTTTTTTCTTGATCATACTAAATATATTATCTTAAAAGATTTGCTCATAGGCTACTTAATGGTGGAATTAAAGAATTGATTTTTTAAATCTTTATATTGAATATATTCTTTATTTATGTTTCAAATGTTATTCCCTTTCCAAGTTTCCCCCAGAAAAACCCTAATTCATCCTTCCTCCCTCTGCTTCTATAAGAATATTCTTCCACCCAATTTACTCCCACATACCCTCCCTTGATTTCTCTACACTGTGGTATCTATCGAGTCTTCATAGGACCAAAGATCTCTCCTCCCATTAGTGTCTGACAAGGCATTCCTCTGCTACAAATGAAGCTGGAGACATGTGTACCCCTTAGTCGGTGGCTTACTCCCTGGGAGGCCTGGGGGTGGGGGGGGCGTTGGTTGATATTATTGTTCTACCTATGAGGTTGCAAACCCATCCAGCTTTTTTAGTTCTTTCTCTAATTCCTCCACTGGGGACTCAGCACTCAGTGTAATGGTTGGCTGCTAACATCCGCCTCAGTATTTGTAAGGCTCTGGCAGGGCCTCTCAGGAGACCGTCATATCAGGCTATTTTCAGCAAGCCTTTCTTGGCATCCACGATGGTGTTGGGGTTGGGTGGCTGTTTATAGGATAAATCCCCAGGTAGAACAGTCTCTGGATGGCCTTTCCTTCAGTCTCTGCTCAAAACTTTATCTCCATAATTGCCCCTGTTTGTATTTTGTTCCCTTTTTCAGAAAAACCAAAGCACCCAAACTTTGGTCTTCCTTCTTCTTGAGCTTCATGTGGTCTGTGAATTGTATCTTGTTTATTCTAATCTTTTGGTCTAATATCCACTTATCAGTGAGTGCACACCATGTGGACTCTTTTGTGATTGGGTTATCTCACTCAGGATGACACTTTCTAGTTCCATCCATTTGCCTGAGAATTTCACGAATTCATTGTTTTTAATAGGTGAGTAGCACTCCATTGTGTAAATATACAACATTTTCTGAATCTATTACTCTGTTGAAGGACATCTGAGTTATTTCCAACTTCTGGCTATTATAAATAAGGATGCTATGAACATAGTGGAGTATGTGTCATTATTGCATGCTGGAGCATCTTCTGGGTATATGCACAGGCATGGTATAACTGTGTCCTCAGATAGTATTGCAACTAATTTTCTCACGAACTGCCAAACTGATTTCCAGAGTGGTTGTACCAGCTTGCAATAACACCAGCAATGGAGGAGTGTTCCTCTTTCTCTATATCCTCACTGGTGTAAGTTTTTCATCTTAGGCATTCTGAGTGGTGTGAGGTGGAATCTCAGGGTTGTTTTGATTTCTACTTCCTAGATGATTAAGGATGTTGAACGTTTCTTTAGGTGCTTCACTGCCATGTGAGTTTCTTCAGTAGAGATTCTCTGCTTAGCTCTGTACCCCATTTTAATAGAATTATTTGGTTATCTGGAGTCTAACTCCTTGAGATCATTGTATATATTGGATAATAGCCCTCTCTCAGATGTAGGATTGGTAAAGATCTTTTCTCAATCTGTTGGTTGCCATTTTGTCCTATTGGCAGTGTGACAGTGTCCTTCCCTTACAGAAACTTTTCAGTTTTATGAGGTACCATTCACTGATTCTTGTTTTTAGAACATAAGCCATTGGTGTCCTATTCATGAAATTTTCCCCTGTGCCCATGTGTTCAAGGCTCTTCCCCCACTTTTTCCTCTATAAACTTCAGTGTATCTAGTTTTATCTGGAGGTCATTGATTTACTTCAGTTTGGGCTTTGTACAAGGAGATAAGAAAGGGTCAATTTGTAGTTTCCTAAATGCTGTCAGTTGATTCAGTTAAAAATGTTAACTGTTTTCCACTGGATGTTTTTAGCTCCTTTGTCAAATATCAACTGACCATAGGTGTCTGGGTTTATTTCTAGGTCTTTAATTCTATTTCTTTGATATTTCTGCCTGTCTCTATACCAATACCATACAGATTTTATAACTATTGCTCTGTAGTAGAGCTTGAGGTCAGGGATGGTGATTTCCCCCAGAAGTTATTTTGTTGTGGACAATAGTTTCAGCTATCCTGGGTTTTGGGGTATTACAAATGAATTTGCAGATTGCTCTTTCTAGCACTATGAAGAATTGATTTGGAATTTTAATAGGGTTTGCATTGAATCTGTAGATTGCTTTCAGCAAGATGGCCATTTTTACTATATTAATCCTGCCAATCCACGAGCATAGGAGATCTTTCCATCTTCTGAGATCTTCTTCAACTTCTTTCTTCAGAGTTTTGAAGTTTTCTCATACAGATCTTTCACTTGCTTGATTAGAGTCACAATAAATTATGTAATATTATTTGTGACTATTGTCAAGGGTGTCATTTCCCCAATTTTTTTCTCAGCTTGTTTATCCTTTGAGTAGTGGAATGCTACTTATTCGTTTGAGTAAATTTTATATCTAGCCACTTTGCTGAAGTTGTTTATCACCTTTAGGGATTCTCTAGTGGAATTTTTGGGATCACTTATCTATACGATCATATCATCTGCAAATAGTGATATTTTGACTTCTTCCTTTCTGATTTGTACCCCTTTGACCTCCTTTTGTTATCTAATCACTCTAGCTGGAACTTCAAATACTGTTTTGAATAGATAGGGAGAAAATTGACAGCCTTGCCTCATCCCTGATTTTAGTGGGATTGCTTCAAGTTTCCCTCCATTTAGCTTGATGTTGGCTATTGGATTGCTATATATTGCTTTTACTATGTTTAGATACGAATCTTGAATTCCTGATCTTTCCAAGACTGTAACATGAAGGGATTCTGAATATTGTCAAATGCTTTTCAGCATTTAATGAGAAGATCATGTGTTTCTTTCTTTGAATTTGTTTATGTAGTAGATGATGTTGATGAATTTCAGTATATTGAACCATCCCTACATCCCTGGGGTGAAGCCTACTTGATCATGGCCAATGATCATTTTGATGTGTTCTTAGATTCAGTGGGCATTGAATGTTCATAAGGGAAATTGGTCTAAAGTTCTTTTTCTTGTTTGGTCTTTGTTAGGTTTAGATATAAGCGTAATTGTGGTTTCATTGGGTAGTGTTCCTTCTGTTTCTATTTTGTGGACCAGTTTGAAGAGTATTGGTTTTAGGTCTTCTTTGAAGATATGATAGAATTCTCCACTAACCCCATCTGGTCCTGGGCTTTTTTTTGTTTGGGATACTGTCAATGACTGTTTCTATTTCCTCAGGTGTTATGGGATTAGATGGTATATCTGGTCCTGTTTTAACTTTGGCACCTTGTATGTGTCTAGAAAATTGTCCATTTGGTCCAGATTTTCCTACTTTGTTGCATATAAACTTTTGTTGTAGGATCTGATGGTTTTTAAATTTTCACAGTTTCTTTTGTTATGTCTCTCTTTTCATTTATGATTTTATTAATTTGCGTACTGGCTTTGTGCCCCCTGGTTAGTCTGGCTAAGGGTATATATGTCTCGTTGATTTTGTCAAAGAACCAGCTTCTGGCTTTGTTGATTCTTTGTATAGTTCTTTTTGTTTCTATTTGGTTGGCTTCTGACATGAGTTTAATTAATTCCTCCCATCTACTCCTCTTGAGTATATTTGCTTCTTTTTGTTCTATAACTTTCAGGTGTGCTATCACGCTGCTAGAGTAAGCGCTCTCCATTTTATTTTTGGAGGCACTCAGAGCTATGAGTTTTCCTCTTACCACTAGTTTCTTTGTGTCTCATACATTTTTGTAGGATGTGTCTTCATTTTCAATAAATTCTAAAATGTCTTTAATTTCTTTCTTTATTTCTTCCTTGACCAAGTTATCATTGAGTAGAGCATTTTCAGCTTACATATGTAGGGTAGTTTTTTACAGATTTTTTTTGAACTTGCAACCAGCTTTAGACAATGGTGATCTGATAGGATGCATGGAATTATTTCAATATTCATATATCTGTTGCAGCCTCTTTTGTGATCCATTATATGGTCAATTTTGGAGAAGGTACCATGACATACTGAGAAGAAGTTACATTCTTTTGCTTTAGGGTGAAAAGTTCTATAAATATCTGTTAGATCCATTTGGTTCATAACTTCTGTTAGTTTCACTGTGTCTCTATTTAGTTTCTGTTTCCATGATATGTCCATTGCTGAGAGTTGGGTGTTGAAGTCTCCCACCATTATTGTGTAGTGTGCAATGTGTGCTTTGAGCTTTAGTAAAGTTTCATTTATGAATGTGGGTGCCCTTGTATTTTGAGCATAGATGCTCAGAATTGAGAGTTCATCTTCTTATATTTTTCCTTTGACCAGTGTGAAGTTTCCTTCCTTATCTTTTTTGACAACTTTTGGTTGAAAGTTGATTTTATCCAATATAAGAATGACTACTCCAGCTTGTTTTTTGGGACCATTAGCTTGGAAAATTGTTTTCCAAACTTTGACTCTAAGGCAGTGACTATCTTTGTCACTGAGGTGGGTTTCTTATATGCAGCAAAATGTTGTGTTCTGTTTATTTATCCACTCTTAGTATTTGTCTTTTTATTGTGATTGAGTCCAATGATATTAATAGATATTAAGGAAAAGTTATTGTCACTTCCTATTTTTTATTGTTAAAGGTGAAATTATGTTTGTGTGGATATCTTCTTTTGGGTTTGTTGAAACATTACCTTCATACTTTTTCTAGGGTGTAGTTTTCCTCCTTCTGTTGGTATTTTCCACCTATATTATCCTTTTTAGAGCTGGCTTTGGGGAAAGATATTTTGTATATTTGGTTCTGGTAGGAAATATCTTGCTTTCTCCATCTATTGTAATTGATAGTTTTGCTGAGTATAGTAGCGTGGGCTGGCATTTATGTTCTCTTAGGATCTGTATGAGATCTGCCCAGGATCTTCTTCTTTTTTTTTTTTTTAATATTTTTATTTTCTATATTCTTTGTTTACATTCCAAATGATTTCCCCTTTCCTGGATCCCCCCTCCCCATATGTCCCATAAAACTTCTTCTCTCCATCCATTCTCCAATCATCTCCCTCCTTTTTCTCTGTCTTATATTCCCCTCCAATGCTCTCTCCATTTTCTTTTTGGAGGCACTCAGGGCTACGAGTTTTCCTCTTAGAACTGCTTTCATTGTGTCCCATAGATTTGGGTATGTTGTGTCTTCATTTTCATTAAGTTCTGAAATGTCTTTAACTTCTTCTTTTATTTCTTCCTTGACCAAGGTATCATTGAGTAGAATATTGTTCAATTTCCACGTGTATATGGGTTTTCTGTTGTTTTTGTTGCTATTGAAGACCACTTTTACTCCATAGTGATGTGATAGAGGCATGAGATTGGTTCGATCTTTTATTTGTTGAGGTCTGTCTTGTGACCAATTATATGGTCGATTTTGGAGAAGGTACCATGAGGTGCTGAGATTTATGATAGAATGTTTTATATATATATATATATATATATATATATATATATATATATATATATATATATATATCTGTTAAATCTAATTCGTCCAAAGCTTCAATCTGTTCAGTTTCTATTTTCCTGATCAGTCCATTGAGGAAAGTGCAGTGTTGAAGTCACCCACAATTATTGTGTTAGGTGCAATGTGTACTTTGAGCTTTAATAAAGTTTCTTTTACGAATGAGGGCGCCCTTGCATTGGAGCATAGATGTTCAGGATTGAGAGTTCTTGTTGTATTTTTCCTTTGACCAGCAAGAAATGTCCCTCAGAGTCTCTTTTGATGACTTTGTGTTGAAAGTCAATTTTATCTGATATTAGAATGGCTACTCCAGCTAGTTTTCTGAGACCATTTGCTTGTAAAATTGTCTTCCAGCCTTTTACTCTAAGGTAGTGTTTGTCTTTGACCCTGAGGTGTGTTTCCTCTATGCAGCAAAATGTAGAGTCCTGTTTATGTATCCAGTCAGTTAGTCTATATCTTTTATTGGGGCATTGAGTCCATTGATGTTAAGAGATATTAAGGAATAGTGATTGTTTCTTCCTGTCATTTTTGATGTTATTTTTTAAATTTGATTGATTAACTTCTTTTGGGTTTGATGAGAGAAGGTTACTATCTTGCTTTTTCCAGGGTGAAGTTTCCCTCCTTGTATTGGTGTTTTCCTCCTATTATCCTTTGTAGGGCTGGGTTTGTGTGTAGATATTGGGTAAACTTGGTTTTGTTATGGAATATCTTAGTTTCTCCATCTATGGTGATTGAGAGATTTGCTGGGTGTAGTAGTTTTGGCTGGCATTTGTGTTCTCTTTGAGTCTGTATGAGATCTGCCTAGATCTGCTAGCTTTCATAGTCTCAGGTGAAAAGTCTGCTCTGATTCTGATAAGTCTTCCTTTATATGTTACTTGGCCTTTTTCTCTTACTGCCTTTAATATTCTTTCTTTGTTTAGTACATTTGGTGTTTTGATTATTATGTGATGGGAGGTATTTCTGTTCTGGTCCATTCTGTTTGGAGTTCTGTAGGCTTCTTGTATATTCATGGGCATCTCTCTCTTTAGGTTAGGGAAGTTTTCTTCCATAATTTTATTGAAGATATTTGCTGGCCCTTTAAGTTGTAAATCTTCACTCTCATCTATGCCTATAATCCTTAGGTTTGGTCTTCTCATTGTGTCCTGGATTTCCTGAATATTTTGGGTTACAAGCTTTTTGCATTTATTTTCTTTAACTGTTGAGTCCATGGTTTCTATGGTATCTTCAGCATCTGAGATTCCTTTTTCTATCTCTTGTATTCTGTTGTTGATATTTGCATCTATGTCCCCTGATTTCTTCCCAAGGTTTTCTATCTCCAAAGTTATCTCCCTTTGAGTTTTCTTAGTTGTTTTTACTTTTGATTTTACACTCTGGATGGTTTTGCTTTGCTTCTTCACTTGCTTGCTTGTGCTTTCCTGTAATTATTTAAGAGATTTTTGTGTTTCCTCTTTCATGACCTCAGCCTGTTGACCAACGTTCTCCTGTATTTCTTTAAGTGATCTTTGCATTTCCTCCTTATTGGCTTTTGTATTCTCCTGAATTTCTTTCAATGATTTTTGTGTTTCCCTTGTAATGGCTTCTAACTTTTGATCCATTTTCTCCTGAATTTCTTTAAGTATGTCCTTCATGTGTTCCTGTACCAGCATCGTGACCAGTGATTTTAAATCCAAATCTTGTTTTACTGGTGTGATGGCGTATCCAGGACATGGTGTTAAAGGAGAATTGGGTTCAGAAGCTGCCATATTGCCTTGATTTCCGTTAGTGACGTTCCTGCATTTGCCTTTTGCCATCTAATTCTCACTGGTGTTAGTTGGTCTTGTCAATGCTGGACTCACCAGTGCAAGCTGCCTCTTCCCACATGGCCTCTGGTGCACAGCTGACGTTCTGCACTGCCTGGAGACAGGGTGCTGTGGCCCAGGCTGTTCAGATCCTGAAGCCGACACCTGAAGGCTCCCACATGGTCCTGCTGGACTCACCAGAGCACACTGACTCCTCCCAGCTGGCCTCTCGGATGCCCCTCTTGCCTCTTTCAGGACCTGGAGATGTGGCGTCCCAGCCCAGGCTGTTCTGGATCCCGAAGCGGAGATCTGAATGCTCCTGCCTGAGGCCTCAGGACTACCCAGTATCTTCTAGCTTTCATAGTTTCTGGTGAGAAATCTGGTATAATTCTGATAGGTCTGCTTTTATATGTTACTTAACCTTTTTCCCTTACTGCTTTTAATATTCTTTCTTTGTTTAGTGCATTTTATGTTTTGGTTATTATTTGACAGGAGGAATTTCTGTTCCAGTCTGCTTGAAGTTCTATATACAAGTTCTATACAAGAAGTGTTCTTGTATAATTTTTTGAAGATATTTACTAGTCCTTTTTATTTGGGATTCTTTTCTTTCTTCTATACCTATAATCCTTATGTTTGGTCTTTTCATTGTGTCTTGGATTTTCACTGTGTTTTGGGTCAGAACCTTTTTGAATTTTGCATTTTCTTTGACTATTGTGTCCATCTCTTCTATGTTATCCACTACATCTGAAATTATCTCTTTTATCTCTTGTAAGCTGTTGGCAATAATTCCAACTGTATTCCTGACCACTTTCCTAGTTTTTTCATTTCCAGGTTTGCCTCCATTTGTGTTTTCTTTATTGTTTAAACTTCTACTTTTAGGTCTTGGATCACTTTATTCAATTCATTCTGTATCTATGTTTTCCTGTATTTCTTTCAGTAAGTTATTGATATCCTCCTTAAAAGACTACTGTAATCATGAGATAAGATTTTAGATCAGCTTCTTGATTTTCAGGAGTGTTGTTGTATTCAGGGATTGCTGTGGTGGGTTCTGATGATTCCCATGTATATTATCTGTTAATGTGTTAATGCATCTGTTAATTATGGTCTCGTGCTTGCCTTTTACCATCTGGATATCCCTAGTGTTTGTTGTTCTGGGCGATTATCTGGAGTCTGCCTCTTTTGAGGTCTCCTGATAGGTCTGAATCCCTGGCTATTGCAGATCACCTATGGGGCCTAATGATGGGGGGAGGATTCTTCGCAGGGCAGAGAGGGTGCTGATCTGTGGCCCTGGCTGCAATAGATCTCCTGGGAGGCCTTCAGACCACTGGTTCAATTGCTCTGAGTGCAGCTGGTTTTCAACTATTCTGAGTGCAGCAGGTTGTTTTGGATGGGTCAGGATATAACATCTTCACTGGAGCAGACCAGCCAATAGTCTACTGCTCTGAGTGCAGCAGGTCCTCAACTACTCTGAGTGCAGAGGGATCTCAACTGCTCTGAGTGCATCAGGTTCTTTAGGATGGATCAGGAGATGGTGTCTACATTGGAGCAGACTGGCCAAGAGTCTGCTCCAGAAAGGACTGGGCAGTGGAGGGGAGTGGTATTCAGGAGGGCAGGGTTTTTGTGGCTGTTGGGTTCTGAGTGTGTTGGGCCCCCAGAAGCAGGTTTGGGACTCCAGGTGGGGGTGGGAAATTTTACCAAATGCTCTGAATGCAGCAGGTTGTCTAGGATTGCTCAGGAGATGGTATCTTCACTTGAGCAGACCAGGTAAGATTCTGCCCCAGAAGAAAGGACCGGGTGGTGGACTGAGCAGAAGGGCAAGAATTGATTTTTAGTAGTATGTATCTAAAGTTTTATGAGAAGAACATTTGGAATCTAGTCTTATTTTGCTTTCTTCATCTGTCAGCATTACATTTTAATCTTTGACATGGTCACTACCAGCAACTTGTAAGCTTCCATATATACTTAGTTTCTGAAAAATGTGGATGCTTTTTTGAAAATTGATAAATTTTGCTCTGATAATATCTTGGCTGGATACCAACATTGGATATGGTCATTAGAAAGCTTTGTTGACTTCAACTATTATTTAGTATTTTTACTTTTAAAAAATGTTTTTTTGTAAGTCAATGTCGATACTAGGAAGGTCATCAAACATAGTGATAGAGTTTTATATTCTCCATTTTGTTTATTTATTATTTTCTATAATCTCAGTTTTTCATTAGGTTATCATGAGTTCAATTTGTTTTACTATAAACAGTTACTGGAAGACACAGAAACCTACTAGAATTATAGGTTTTGTTATATGTGAATATGTCTTCTCATGACAACACATCCTGAAATACCTGGAAGAAGTTATAGAAAGATTTTCACAGCAGTCTCTCAAGATGAGCTCAGTTCTTTTCTTTATATCTTGCAATTAACTGTTTTGTCCTCATCTCTTCCTGTTCTAAAAGAACAGATAACTTTTTAGTAATGTAATTTAGGTATCATTACATTGCCTATGATTGTTGTGAGCTGCATTCAATCTGTCCTCATTGTTAAAATTATAGAAAATAGAGAAAGATTGTATACTCATGTGCATGTATATGGTTATGATTTTTAGCAATGATTTGACTTGTCTTCATAATTTTTATAAGTTTTCATTATATCAGATCATTTTTAGGTAAGAAAATAGCTGAGTAAGCTTAGAAGACGTATACTGTTATTTTTGGATAATACCCCATGTTTTAGAACTTAGTAAATTTCTATTGATTTCCCAGGTTGCAACCTTGCAAACACATACTCTTTTCAAGGGCATGTAACTAATTTTAGGTGATTTTCCTTTATATATACCACCTTACTTTTTTTTTTTAACTCTTGTTTTGGGAACTTTGGCTCTGAACAGCAAAATATACACTGATATAATGTTCATGGTATCATGACTGCAAAATGCCAGTAATTAATCCAAGAATCTTTTATCTGTCAAAGTTTTTGTTGGATTTCTGCTACATGGATAGGGCTGTCCCATAGAACATGGTGGGCTGAGTAATTTAATTGCTGTGTGAAATGAAGAATAAACCTAATAAAAACCCATTGCTTCAGACTGGAGCAGCATTCTATAGTTTTAGTTTTCAGAACTTTACCTTTATTCTTTCATGTATCTTTGGGTACTGAATAGTATTATGTCTAAAGATAATTTATTTCCAACTATATTTTCTGGTTTACTACTCAAAAGATTGCAACTTTTTTTGGAAGTATCTTTCCCACATAGCTAGATATTTGAAACTCATAAATTACATGAGACCTTTTTGAAAGTGAAGAAAAATTTAAACCTATTTTTCTGTAAGTATTTTTTTTGGGGGGGGGGAGCTTCACATTTTCTTTGAAAGACCTCTTGAAATGTCTTTACTTTGTGTGATGGTACGCAAGCAAATTCATTTGAAAACCAATATTTTACAATACTATTAGTTTTCTCCGTGAAGTACAGCAATTCTGAATGAAAATTTCATGTTTCTGTATTGTGAGACCTTTCTAAGTATAATAAACAGACAAAACTGACTAGAAATGTGGGTAAGAATTCTAATACTGACAAATAAATATGGAACATAGAGAATTCCAGAGACATACATATATCTTATTTAATTTCATATTGTCCTTCCTTGAAACTGTTATATTCTGTCACAAAGAAAACCTAGAAGGAATAATTAAAATTAAAAATTTTAAACATGTTTTATCTAGCTATGAGATAATATACTTCTCACTTTCTCTCGCATTTTCTCAAGTCTTGGATTTTAATCCCTCTGGAACAGAAACTTCTGTCTTCATCCAACAATCTCTGCTTGCAGCTGTTGTTGATCCTCAGTTTTTCACGTTTAGTTCCAACAGTCCATGCACAGCTGTGCAGTTGAAGGGATTAAAAGTTATAATATTGTTTTGGAGGAAGTTATGCACTGTCGGCAGAAAGAAAAACAGTTTCCAACTCTTCAGAGTTCACAAACGTTAACTTCTATCTCCTGAGGTAATCCTTCCCCGATTACGTATTCTTGAACTTCTGAGATGAGCAGGATCTCACTTTTGATGTAGGAAATAAAGTCTTTTTTGCCTTTAGCAATAATAAAATCTATACAGGGAATGTTGCAGCCCACAGACTGGAAGCAGTACTACAAAATACAATGATCCAGTGCCCGTAGCTCTTGAAAAGAATTTAGTACTAATATATAAATTGTGTTAAAGGAGAAAAAGGAAAGGGCAGAAACAAAGGTTTGCGCTCTTGTTGAAAAGTGTTTCTGCATGTAGGAAAACAGTGTTCAGCAATTAGAACTTCTCCCACATTTGTTATAAACCAGTCCAGAGTGAAAAACTGTAAGAAACCAAGGAACACAGTGTGAAAGAAAGCATGTATATCTCTCTCAGGATACATCTAAAACAGTAACAGAGTGCCTTCCACAAAGGACAGATATCTGTTCTAGCCAATCTCCAACCTCTTCTTATTTCACACCATAAGTGTTCCAAACAAGTGATATTTCATGGAGTATAACTGTACATTGAGAACAGGCTGCAGGTAGTTGTAAATATTACATTTTTAGCACAGCATACAACATTTTAAACAAGGGAAAACTAGGGGATAAGAGAGAAGAACAGGTGCCAAATACAGTAAAAAATATAATTACACATGCATTTGAGCCTTTAAGGAAAACATTTAAAATTTTAGAGTAACAGAAAGTATGTTTAAACTTTTGTGAGTGGAAATTTATTTAAAACTAGGAAATTCATGAACACATTATATTTGCCAGAGTAAAAATTAGCAATATATGATTTATAAAACATCATTAGTGTATAGAAAGGTCAATAAAATATTTGTTATTTACTTCTACAGTACACCTATAACTAAAACACATTTGCATATATGGTCATAATCTTTGAATTTGCAAGACATATCTACTATTAAAAATATCTATGCATCTTGGTAGCCAATTCACAAAAACAGTGACGTATACTTCATAGCTATAAGAGATGGCTATGCATTGCATTCCAAAGAACTAAAGGCAAAATGTAATGCATGCTGGAAGAGAGATCCTGACTCTCCCTGGGAGCAGATCTCGTATTAGTTGTCCAGGGTAGAATGGTCAATTCTGAAACTACACACACAGACACACAAAGAGACATAGACACACACACACACACACACACAACCATACTTACACACACATGCCTAGTCAGAAGATCACATTTATGCATTTATGCATACATAAATGTATGTGAATGTATGGAAAACTAAAAAAGAAATGGAGTCCAACAATGCAAAATCATGTGGGTGTCGAAGGGGCTCAGGAAAGGATAGAAGGCATGGAATTCAGGTAATTTTATTTCAATATATTACAAAAACACATTAAGCAATATAAGATAATAGCAACATTCAGTGGTGGACAAAGCGAGCTGAGCACCTTATTCACTCTACTCAGAAGAATAAATTGGAACAAGTACTTGTAAATAATTTCTCAGCAACAGTGAAATCAGATCATTTCTAATCTTTTTCACGTAGTGAAGAAAGCCACTTTAGAATGTACATAAAATACAATTCAAATGAGAATCATTCAGAAGGAAAAAAAAAGTATGAAAAGTAGACTATGTGAATGTAATCTGTCAAATTCTTCTAATAAATAAAGATGTCTCCTTTACAACCAGCTGATTTTAAAAAAAAAAGCACTCTTTAATTTAGAAAAGATCTTTTAAAAGTGAACTTGCATTGTTTATGGACACATAAGAATAAAGGCAGATGAATAATTAAGTCATTTTACAAAATACTTATTTTCTGTCTTTGGGAGAAGGCATACAAAAGAGAGGTTATTGGTGACAGAAGTACTGTTCACAGGATAATCAAGCAAAATTTATGGCCTGTGATGAGATATAGTCCGTAGCCAATTTGTTACAAAATACTTAACACTAATTATGTTTCTACTAGGGGTAAAACAGACAAGCCAATCACTAACTATCTGTGTAGAATTTTCATAGCTGCTATCCTGGGTTGAGGGTGTCCCAGGTTTGTCTCACACTCTTAGGACCTTCCAGAATTTTCTAAGCTCACTTGCCATTCACACTGGGTGCTGCAGCTTTCTGAATGGGATTTCCTATTAAAAATGGATCTCAAAAGGCTATTAAGCATATCATGTCCTCTTTCTTCACATTGTAGAAAGCATGTGTTATCTCCTGAGTGTGTGATCTTAGCCATTCTGATAGGTGCAAGATGGAATGGCAGGACCATTTTGATTTGCATTTCCCTAATGACTTTGAACATTTAAGTTCTTTTTGGCCATTGGAGATTCCTTTGTTGTGGATTCTCTATTTAGCTCTGTACCTGATATTTTACTTGGGTTATTTGTTTTTTGGTGGTTAGACTCTTGAATTCTTCATATATTTTGAATATTAGCCCTCTACCAAATAGGGTTAGTGAAGTTTTTTTTTTTTTTTTCCCATTCTGTAAACTGCTGATTTGTGCTACTGACCTTGCAATTTTTTTTTTTGGTTTTCGAGACAGGGATTCTCTGTGTAGCCTTGGCTGTCCTGGAACTCACTCTGTAGACCAGGCTGGCCTCGAACTCAGAAATCCGCCTGCCTCTGCCTCCCAAGTGCTGGGATTAAAGGCGTGCGCCACCACCGCCTGGCGACTTTGCAAATATTAATCATAGAGTCTGTCGATTCTGTTGGAGAAAATTCCCCCAGCGACAATGAGTCCAAGGATTTTTTTCCACTTTTTCTTCTATTCAATTCAGTGTATCTGGTTTTATATTGAGGTCCTTGATCCACATGGACTTGAGCTTTGTGCAAGGTGATAAACATGGATCTATTTTCATTTTTCTACATACAGACACCAGTTAGACCAGCATCATTTATTGAAGATGTTTTTTTCTTTCCATTGTATGTTTTTGGCTTCTTTGTTGAAGATCAAGTATCCGTAGATATATGGGTTCAATTCATATATGTCTTCAATTCTATTTCAGCGATTGATTTGTCTGTCTCTATACCATGTGTTTTTTTTTTTTTTATCACCATTGCTCAGTAGTACAAATTGAGGTCAGGGATGGTGATTCCCTCAGATATTCTTTTATTGTTAAGAGTTATTTTTGTTATTCTGGTTTTTTCCATATAATATTGACTGCTCATTCCATTTCTGTGAAGAATTGTGTAGGGATCTCAGTGGAGATTGCATTGAATCTTTACATTGCTATGTTAATCCTACCAATCCATGAAAATGATTGGCAGGATGATTATGAGAAGAATATCTTCCATCTTCTGGGGTCTTCCTTGATTCCTTTTCTTAAAGTTCTTTTAGTACATATCTTTCACTTAATTGTTAAGAGTTACACCAAGATATTTTATACTAGTTGTGGTATTGTGAAGGATGCTGGTTCCCTAAGTCCTTTCTCAGCCCATTTGTTATTTGTATAAAGGAAGGCTATAGATTTCTTTCATTTTATATCTTTGATGGAGTTGTTTATCAGATGTAGAAGGTCTCTGTTAGATTTTTGTGGTTATTTATATCCCCTCGATCTTCTCTTGCTGTCTTGTTGCTTTAGCTAAACCTTCGAGTACTATGTTAAATAGAATGATTTTATTGGGGTTTCTTAAAGTATCTCTCCATTTAATTTGATCATTTGCTGTATATTGCCTTTATTATGTTTCTGTAAGGGCCTTGGATTCCTGATCTCTCTATTACTTTTAACATGAAGGGGTGTGTATTTTATTAAATGCTTTTTTAGCATCGAATGAGACCCCTCTATTGATGGTGGAATTGCAAACTGGTACAACCACTCTGGTAATCAATTTGTATTTTCCTCAAAAAAGTTTAAATAGCCCTACCTGAACACCCAGATATGCCACTCTTGGGCATATACCCAAAATATACCCCACCATACTAGAGTGACCCATGTTCCACAACGTTGATAACAGTATTATTTGTAATAGCCAGAAACCAAAAACAACCCAGATGTCTAACAATAGAAGAATGGATACAGAAAATGTGGTTCATTTGCACAATGGAATACAACTCAGCTATTAAGAATGAAAGTCTTATGAGTTTTGTAGCTAAATGGATGGAATTTAAAAACATCATCCTGAGTGAGGTAACGCAGACCCCAAAAAGTGCAGAATACCTAGGATACCACCCACAGAATTTAAGAATTTACCAAGCAGAAAGGACAAGTGAGGATGCTTCAATCTCACTCAGTAGGCAGAATCATGCCAGGGGGAGGAAGGAAGGGACTTGGGGGAGGAGGAGGAGAAAAGGAGAACAGGATTAGGTATTAGGGGGCAGGAGAGAAGGCCAGAAGGCCAGCAGAATAAATGGAAATATGCAGCCTCAGAAGGTAGGAGGTGGGGAAACCCTCTAGAAAGTACCACAGACTTAGGAGGTAAGAGACTCTCCTGATTCAATGGGAGTGACCATTAATAAACTGCCTAACAGTAGAGGGTGTAGGGAAATCAAAGAGTCTACCTCCAGCAGATAAACAAGGCCTCAGTAGAAAGGATGGTGTTGCCAACCCAGAGTCAACATTTCTGACCTAAATGTGTTACTGTCTAAAAGAATTACAGGGTCAAAAGGAAAGAAGAGACTGAGGAAAAGGCAGTGACCAGCCCTGTAGGGGATCTCCTATAGGAAGGGTGCCTCATGCTGAGACACCAAGGCCTGACACTCTTACTGATGCTATGATGTGCAAACAGACAGAAGCCTAGCATGGCTGCCCTCTGAGAGTTTCAACCAGCACATGACTGAGACAGAAGCAGATACACACAAACACTGGACTGAAGTCTGGGGACCCCCTATGGTTAAATTAGGGGAAGGATGGAAGAAACAGAAGAGGAGGACCATTAGTCCCAACTATCCTGGACCTCTGGGATCTCCCACACAGAGCCATTGATCAGGAAACATATGAGCTGATCCAAGCCCCTTGACATGTAGATAGCAGAACACTGTCTTGTCTGGCTTCAGTAGGGGATCCCCCTGTTAGAGAGGAGTGGCAGAGGAATGGCATGAGGAACTGTAGGAAGCCAGACCAGAAAGGGGAAAATGGCTGGATTGTAACTAAATGAATTAACTAAAAAAAGCTTATGGAAATGGAAAGCTTATGTTTATGGAAAGCAAACTGTATAAATGTGTTTACACTAAAATCAGAAGACATAGGTATGATAAAATGAGGAACTGCAAGCTCTCAATTAAGAAATACCTTTAATTTGGCTTTGATAATTTTAGCTATCTCTTGTTGAATTCCCTGTTTAATCCCAAAGAAATGAGGGTTGTATTATTCTAGAAAATACAAGTAACATTTTGTTATCATATAAGACATTTCAGGATAAAGGCTGAGAACATATGAAAAATAAACCCTGGTAACCATAAAGAAAATGGGTTACACCTCAGAATTTCATTCACTCTATAATTATTTCTACAAAATATTGTCATGGTTGTAAGAAGTTGATATAAAAATACAGAATGGTTACATGAAGTTTCTCTTTATAAGTAAACCAGTTCATTCCAAACAACAGCTTGTTCTATACAAATAAGAATTTCTGGTCAGATACATTGAACTCAAGAAGTTAGTAAGAAATCAAAATAAAGGCCATGAGCTTACTCAAATAAGAAAGGACCTATGCTCTTGACCATCCTTTCACTAGTGCCTCCCTTCAGTTAATTGGTCTGTCTTGTTCTGAATTGGTCTGCTAAGGAGACATTCCCTTGATCTTTTTGCAGCAATCTAATTCATTCTGACACTGTTAAGAGTTCTGACCTATGACTGAGGCCAAAGTGTAGGATAATTTAGGTGGAGAAAGAGAATGTGGAATTGGTTGAGGTGGAGAGACTTGACTTCAGCTCTTCACAAATGCTTAGAAAATTAGAATCCTAGGACTTTGCCAGTGTGGGATTCATTATAACTGCACCACGATTAAGCACAGTGTTTAAGCTGAGCTCTTACTGTTATGTAAAGTGCCTCTGGGGCATTGCTAAATTGCAGATTTTTGATGCTTTTCTCTCTGTGAGATTCTGAACTCCTATAGATAATAGCCTTTGAAAAAGCTTCTGTATGTAAAATAGATTTTATAGCCCATATTTGATGAAAAGCATACTCACAAACGTACTTTTTTAAAAAGGTATCATTCAGTGCCAGAAAATTTATATAAGGCATTTAATCTATGCCCAAGTACTGACAAAACAAACCAGGATAAGAATAGATGCTGACTGAGTATAATGAGTCTAGTAATTGGCAACAGCGCTTCTCATAGCAAGTGTCTGTGACAGCAGAAAGGATACATTTTTAGTGCTTTAACCATGAGCTGAGATGCCTGGCTGCTACACAATTGCTAATACAGTAGTTTTCTTCAAAGAAGAACCTAATAATGGTATACACTATGACTATCTAATATCAGAATATATATAGTGCATGTGCATGATCTTTCTGGAAAATAATAATTTATAAGATGTCCAAAATCTGAATCAAAGAGTTTCAAAATAACAGGGAAAGCATACAATGTCCATGCCTTTCTTATAATATTCTTAGTACTTGACAGATCAAATAGGTTATTGTCCTGGAAAGTTGCACCTCTAGGAAGATATATAAAACATCAGTATATATTTATGGAAAAAATAAATGAAAAATTTACTCTGATAACACACTGGAACATTTTTTACTAATAAAGAAATTGAATGAAACATGAAAACAGTTGATAATCTTTATGGGATGAGAAGGCACTCTGCAAACTATGGAAATATAAATTTAAACACCATAGCCACAAAAGCAATATAATCTGTTTTGTCTTTAAAATATCCTAATCAATGATGGTAAAAACTTGGAAGAGTGGCTAACCATTGTTTGTTTTAACTTGAAGCCTAGCCCAAGACCTCCTGACATTTGCTGGATGACCAATATATGGAAACTGGATAGCCCATAGACCAAGAACAAAGAATTGAACATGACAGGGACAATGAAAAAAATCAATAAGTGATTCCTAATATGATGCATCTATACTCCTAGATCAATGTCTTATCCTTGTCCAGTCATCATCAGAGAGTCTTCCTCTGCCACCTCTCTTCTCTGCTTTCCCCTTCCTTTGCCAGATGGGAGCAAATGCAAAGACCACCAAATATTAGGCATTTGCTAATCTCCTTTGGGTCCCTCCTCTCAGAGATCAGGGTACTCCACAGAAGAAAAGAAGGAAAGACCGAGAGTTTGAGAGAGTGAAGGATATCTGGAGATTATTGTCCACCCAATTAAATAAACATGGCTTACATGAGCTTACAGAGATTGAATTGGAAAGCACAGGGCATTCATGAGTCTGCACCAGGCCTTTTGAGGCCATGTGATAAATATTCATTTGATGACTGTGAGATTTCTAACAGTGGGTGTGGCTATCTTCATTATTCATTCATGTAGATAGAAAAAACTGATATGAAATATTCAGGTGTATAGACAAAGAAATTTGTATATAGTCTTTATTTAACACAAAGTCAAAGTGGAAAATCTTGCCCATATGACTGACAAGAGATAGGCATAGCTCCCATAGAAGCAGAGGGAGGGGGAATTGGATGAGGAGTCCCAGGGGGAAAACCAGGAAGGGAATAACATTTGAAATGTAAATAAATAAAATATCCAATAAAATTAAGAAAAAGAAAAAAGAGATAGGTATAAATCAATAATATCAGGTACAAAATATAGATATTTCTTTTGTTTTATGGTCACAAATATAAATTTGTTATTATTTGCAAAACTTCCTAAAATTGATTTTATTGTATGAAAACTATTTCCTCAGAAATTGTATCAATATGTATAGACTGTATTTGATAGGCTATACTAAAAAATAAAATACAAAAACCAACCAACCAAACCAAATCAAAAAGCAACAACCATTACTACTTTTTTTTAAAAAAAGATTTATTTATTTATTATATATAAGTGCACTGTCTTTAGACACCCCAGACGAGGGCATCAGATCTTATTACAGGTGGCTGTGAGCCACAGGTGGTTCCTGGGCTTTGAATTTAGGACCTTATGAAGAATGGTCAGTGCTCTTAACCACTGGGCCATCTCTCTAGCCCCATTACTACTTTAATACAAATTATAATTCAATAAATGTACTATTTTGTTTTTTTAATGATATTAGTAAAAGTCAAGTTTGTTAAGTGACTGTACCTTCATTGGTTCCAAAAGTTGCACAACAAACGGCCCATAGATCTCAGACCTGTAAGCAGAATGGAAGTTTTGCAGGGTTTCACCTCCTCTGTTGCATCAGCAGTTTAAATTGTCTACGTGGTCAGCCGTGGTGTAAGACATTGAAGTTAGTTCTGGAGATAGTCAGAGGATCTTAAATTCCAAGAGAATGCAGACTGTAGGAAATATTTCTAAATTATTAGAAATGTACTTATCCCGAATCTATAAAGTAAGGTGTCTTCTGCTCTAGTTGTTTGCTCTTGTGTGCACACTTAAACACACTAACATACTTCTTCAAACAAAGAGTTACTCATAGTTTTAATTAGTCTGGCTCACACTTGCATTACTTTCTGGAAAGGATGGTATAGTAGAGAGGAGCAGAGTAATTCTCCTGTAGTACACAGAGACAGAACTAAGAGGCCAACAGGAGCTCAGGCTACAGAATATAATACCTCTCTCACAAATCTTCTGCTGAATTGTGCTATCAAAGTTACATTAGCACCACAGTGTCAACATAGGTGCCTAAGCAAGACCTGAAAAATGACAACACCAATTTACTTAAGAATAGCAATGGAGGAAATATTACTCTATGTCACCCTCTCATGTAACTAACATGTGATTAACAAATGCCAGAGTGAGAAAAGTAGTTTTCAAAAAGGATAAGTCCTGAAGCAGTAATCTTACACCAAGTGGTCATCCCTAAAACCATATACATAAAAGCAACAGTAAATGGACTAGGTGCCAGTGTTTATGTTTGAATGTAGCAATAATAGTTATAGAATAATAATATGCCATGAGTTTGAGGCCCCATAGAGGAGCTAGAGAGGCGACAGGAGAGAAACAATCTAGTTATAGATCTTTTTTTAAGTTTTAGAAAAATGAACAGAAAATGAAGACATAATCTGGAGATATTTATAGGTCAGGTTACTGCTCATTTTGTAAAAGTTTGAAGGAATGTACTCAGTGGTCCTCTATTTCTAAAAGCAAAAGCTTTTAAAATGGTGCAAATATAGATTATTAAATGATGAGTAACTCTGGGTATCCCCTATCATAGTGGGGTAAGCGATGTGCATTTACTGGTTAAGTATGGGTTAATTGGATTTTTGTTGACGATAATCATATGTAAAGTTTTGTAAGATGCAGAACTTGCATCACAGTTTCCATCCACTACATTGTCTCCTATCAAAAAACACATGCACACCTACAAACACACATTCATGTGTGTACTCACACAGATCTCCACATCCATACATTTTACAGACACTAAGTGCTCCGTATCTCTCTTTTGAATAATAACAAAATCAGGGCATGTTCTGCTTTCATTTCTTCTTAACGATGTTTATATCTCTCAGATGAGCCAATTGCTATCATTAAGGGCTAATATATTTTCCCTTGCCTTAATTTACAAAGTGTTCCATATATTTAATGGCTTGTAACGTGAAATGTCTTGAATTACTGAATAATTTAACTCCAATTTTGAAAGGAAAGTAATTCATACTCAGATAACTATGACTTTCCACCTTTATAGAAATATATAGAAAAATTAACACAGAAAACAAAAAGTGTAGTCGGAGATTTCAGTAAGGGCTCGGTTTTTGAAGAGGAGAGTGTACATGGGACAAGAGATGCTAAGATAAACACATTATTGCCAGAAAACAAAAGAGAGGCAAAGAACGTGATGGTTTCCCTCCTTGGAGGGCTTACCTTTACAAACACAAAACCACCAACACAGCCCTTCCTCTCAAAGGACTCAAGTCCTAGCAGATAGTACCAAACTGAGGGCCAACACATTATATTTTGTCATTTTGGAAGATAAAACATATACATAATACATATTTTAGATATCATAGATTACATAGATAAGAAATAACAATATTTCATTTTTCAGGTTTTAAAAATGTTTAACTTGTTTATTTTGGCTTTGTTTTCCTCCCTCTGTACAGTAGCTTTCTCAGGTAGCATGGACCGACCTTGAGTGTGCCATGAAGAATAACCTGAGCATTTGATCTTCCTTGTGACTTCTCATCTCTCCAGTACTGGGATTAAAGTCCTGTGCCTCCATGCCCAGCTTTCATAGTCATTTTTCATTAGTATAGTTGGACCGTCTATGTTTGAGGTTAAAAGAGTGAAGCTTGCTTTGTAAATTTTCGTATTAACATTGACTCAGTGTTGTACATGTTTTAATTTAAGCTTCATTTCATTTCACCACTATTTCTCAATCTCTGGAAAATTCATTTTTCATTGCATAGATGTATATAATATATTGTTACAGAATTTAATTTCGAAATTGTTTATGAAGATCAGGGATTTAATAGAAATATTTTATTAAAATTCACTCTTCAATATATGGTATGCATATTTAAACTTAGATTATACATTTGAATTTTAGTAGCAAACATTGGCTTTAAAAGTGTTGAAAATAAAATGGCAACACTTTTCTTTTCCCCAGTGAGGAATCAGCAGAAGAACAGGACTGTTCAAAATCCTACCATAGCTAAGAAGCCTAAGTTCCCAGAGGGCCACATAGAAGGATTTTGGTATTTCTAAAACTATTTCCAAGCAATAAGCCTCAGATAATATAAATTCCACTTTTTCCCAAGGATATCCTGATGGCTTTATTTTTTTTTTACTATGTTAAAAGTAATGAAGAAATAAACTGAAAGGCAGTTTTAAACTTATTAAAAGTTTATCTTAATATTTCTTACCTACAATCATTTTCATATAATTTTCCAGAGCTGCTAATTCTTTTTTTTTTCTTTTTACTTTTTTATAGAAATAATTTTCATTTACATTTAAAATGCTAAAACCATTCCTGGTTTCCCCCATCCCCGAAAACCCCCAACCCCTCCTCCCACCCCCTGCCTTTAAATATTTGCCCCTCCACCCAAACTGCTCCCACCTCCCCCACCTCGATTTCCCTTTGTTGGGGCATCTATTGAGCCTTCACAGGACCAAAGACCTCTCCTCCCACTGGTGCCCGATAAGGCATTTCTCTACCACATTTTTTTGGCTGGAAACGTGTACACCGTGATTGATGGTTTAGTCCCTGGGAGTCCTGGGGCATCTGGGTGGCCGACCTCCTTGTTCTTCCCATGGGTCTATAAACCCCTTCAGCTCCTCCAGTCCACCCTCCAACTCCTCAATTGGGGACCCCATGCACAGTCCAATGGTTGGCTGCTAGCATCTGCCTCTGTATGGGTAAGACTTTGGCAGGACCCCTCCAGAGACAACCATAGCAGGCTCCTTTTGGTATGCACTTCTTGTCATCCATAATAGGGTTTGGGGACTGTTTATAGGATGAATCACCAGGTAGGGCAGTCTCTGGGTGGCCTTTCCTTCAGACTCAGAGCCACACTTTGTCTCCATTATTGTTCCTGTGAGTATTTTGTTTCCTTTCTCAGAGGAACCAAAGCACCTCCATTTCAGTCCTTCTTCTTCGTGAACTCCCGGTGGTCTGTGAATTGTAACTTGTTTATTTTGTGCTTCTGGGCTAACATCCACTTATCAGTGATGTATACCATGTGTGTTCTTCTGTAATTGGGTTACCTCACTTTCTATTCAATCCATTTGACTAAGAGTTTCATGAATCCATTGTTTTTTTAATAGCGGAATAGTACTCATTGTGTATATACGCCACAATTTCTGTATCCATGCCTCTGTTGAAGGACATCTGGGTTCTTTATAGCTTCTGACTATTATAAATAAGGCCACTATGAACATAGTGGAGCATATGTCCTTATTACATGTTGGAGTATCTTCTATGTATATGCCCAGGAGTGGTATAGCTGGATCCTCAAGTAGTACTATGTCTAATTTTCTGAGGAACCCCCAAACTGATTTCCAGAGTGGTTTTAATCAGCTTACAATCCCACCAACAATAGAGAAGTCAGAACTGCTCATTCTTAAGGAGCTCTAACAACTATAAAAATCTTGATTGTAATTGGGGGGAAACCATTACACCTATGAACTCTGTGATTTTTTTTTATTGGGGGATGATCCTTGAAAGTATTTTATCTGATACAATACAAAACAAAGTCAAAGTTAAATAATCAAAAAAAAAAACCCAGATGTTCCAAAAGAATAGTTCCAAAATGTTCCAAAATCCTATATCAGCACACATCTTTATGGATTTTGACAGAATTGGTTGGACAGACATTAAGAAGCAGAAAGTTAATCAAGGTGAATATAAGTGAAATTCATAAATTCTTTTAGTGAAGACACAGATGATTATTGATGATTATTGATTTTCTGTATTTTAATTAGGTTACTTTGTGTCAGGAATAAATGTCAAACATATATTATTTTTCTATCCTTTCAAAAATAATCTCCCTTACATATTAGAAATACTACAAAATGTAGCATACAGTAATTAATTTCATTGGTGATATTCAGTTTCTTTTTTCCTCTTAACTCTTGGATTTAGAATGCTCTTCTGTGAGTTCTCTTATTGAGGATACCAAATTACTCTGCTCAGCTTGGGCTAGGTTTAAGCTGTGCAGATATGCTAGGTACAGATATTAATAAATTATTGAAGAGCTACTATGTGTGTAAGATTAACCTACATCCTTTGAAGTTATTTGTGATTGAGGGCTAGCAATGTCTGTAATTTAGGCAAATATTATATATAAAACAAAGGTTTCTTGTTCTACAAATACAGTGTCACATGTTGACATCATCTGTGGGTTTACTGAAGAAATGTAATTTCAGAGAGGACATACATCAGAGATGACAAATTATCTACAGGAGGCAACAATACTGCTTGCATAGAGAAAAATAAACTCAAAATGTTACAATATTATTTTAACATAAATTTCTATGACCTCAATTTCATAATTTGCAGGTATTTGTGACTTCCATCAAAAAATTGTAAAATTACAGCAAAAAGGAATAATTACAGCAAAGAGAGAACCATTGCCTACCATTGTGATCATAAAATTATATTTGTGAGAAATCAGGAAAGTAGACTTTCCTTTTTCTTGTAAATTGGTTTATTGATTTGAATTTGCATATTGTTTGACATGGATCCTATTCAATCATAAGTGAACAAAATGATCTAGAATAATGCATGTTCAAACAGCTGGACCATATTATCAGCTTGTTTGATATATATATATATATATCAAACTGAGGAACACATTCATTATTATCTTCAGATCCTGTATTTTCTAAAATAGGGACAATTTATTCATTTAGTGGAAACTGTCTCAAATGTTTCAATCCAACATATTAACTTACTTTCTCTATTTTAGCAGGTATCAATGTTGTAAATATATAAATATTCATGGCTCAAGTTATTATGGAGATTTTATTTTCCACTACATACATTGATTTTTCTTTTTCTTTCTTTTTTTTTTTTTTGCCAACTGAGTAACTTTTTAACATACTGATAGTTGAAAGAATGAAATAAGGACTATCTTCAATATCCTTCTTTGAAAATATTAATAAACTCCCCCTTTTCTTTCTCTCTCTGTCTCTGTCTCTCTCTCTTTTTTGTATCTAGCTGTCCATCCATCCTTTCATCCATTTATCCATCCATTTATCTATCATCTATGTATATATCATCTATCATAAGCACACACACACATACACACACACACACACACACACACATTCTGAGAATGAAAGGTGAGTCATTTAATTTACCTAGTTAAAAAAAGAAGAGAGAAGATTTACTTCTAATCAATATTAAAGAAAATATGTGATGGGTGATGCAGAATGAAGCCTTAAAACTATGGCTTAAGATATATTTTAGACATAAAGATCTGAGAAGTTTTACAAACATCCTTAAAACTTATAATGATGTGTATTTATTTTCTTTTTTATTAATCATATTATTCATTTACATTTCAAACGATATCCCCTTCTTGGTTCTCCTTTCACAATCCCCCATCCTGTCCCAGCTCTCCTTTCCCTTTTACCTCTATGAGGGTGCTTCTCCACCTACTTACTCACTCCTGCTTCATCCCTTTAGCATTAAGCCTCCCTCCCCTCCCACTGATGTCAGATAAGGCCATCCTTATGAGGCTCCCGCCAGGTATAGTCTCTGGTTGGTGGTCCAGTTAGTTGATTTTGTTCTTGCTATATGCTCACATTCCTCTTCACCTCCTTCAGTCCTTCCTCTAGTTCTTCTGTTGGGGTTCCAGGGCTCAGACTGATGGTTGGCTATGAGTATTTTCATCTGTATTAGTCAGGTACTGGCAAAGCCTCTCAAGGAACAGCCTCTCAAGGAACAGCCTCTCAAGGAACAGGCTTCTGTCAGCAAGCAATTCTTAGGATCAGCAATAGTGTGGGGATAGATCCTTAGGTGGGCTTGTTTCTGGATGGCCTTTCCATCTGTCTCTGTTCCATTTTTCCCTGTCTTTCCTTTGGACAGGAACATCTCTGGATTAAAAATATTGAGATGTATGGGTGGCCCCATTCCTCAACTGGGGGCCATGCCTATCTACTGGAGGTAGTCTCTACAGGTTGGATCTCCCCTTTGTTGGATATTTTGGCTAAAGTCATCACTACTGGCTCCTGGGAGCCTATTGCTTCTCCCAGGTATGGGACTTTCTAGTGGTTACTCCGTTTCCCCTCCCACCACTGCTATATGCTTCTATTCAATTTCCTGACCCTCTGAACTTCTTCCCTATGCCTTCCAGTACCTTTTTTCAGATTCTAATAAAACCTCAGCTTCCTGCTTCCTCTGATCTTTCTTTTGGTATGTTTTATACTCTTGTGGAGTGAATGTTACAATGAAAGCTTTAAATAACCATCTCAGAAGACAAGTAGATTAGTAGAGAAGACAAACAAGTGGTTGTGCGCAATGATAATGTACTACTCTTTACAATAATTGGTAAGGTCATGCATCCTCCCTTTCCTTTGGAAAAAAAAAAAAAACTTCTCCAGATGAGCAGATAGGTATGAGCTCCTAGGTAGAAGGGTTCTGTTGTTGTAAGAAGTGAAATATATGTAGAGGATTTTCTGCTGGAAATTGTAAAGACAAATAATGTGTTTCTTGATTTTAGCTATGCTGTTAGTTATTCAGATTTTGCCTCCTTGTTCTGAATGTACCCTTCAGTAATTATGCTGGGATAAACAACATAATTGCTCCAAATATTTCTCTTTGATGTGGCATGCTATTAGACCTTCTCACTAGAGAGCTTCAAACTACTCTCTTTGGACTGGATGAAAGGATTTTTCTGTTAATTATCCTGTAGGAGACCTGGGAACAATCTCTATAGAAGCAAGACTTGTGTAAGGGCTTCCAGCCTGCCGAGAAAATAGCAGACTTATACAGTCTACTCAGTGAGGAGATTGCCTGATGCCTTAGAGCCTGTAGTCATTCTGTAGCCATTGGCACAGTATGCTAATATGGTTGAGCCTGACTACCCATCAAGCAACCTCTTCTGCAAGCATACTCTGAGTTTGTCTGCTCAGAAAACCAGTGTGTCCTCAAGAGCTTACATACACAGGAATCCCTTTGAGATGCATCGGTTAGCCTTTCACAACCACTTGTGTTCTTCTGGAAAAGGCATAGACCTGTTATCTGCACTCAAAAAAAGCTGCTATTATAAATAAGGCTGCTATAAACAATATAGTGGAACATGTGTCTTTGTTATATGTTGGAACATTTTTTCAGTATATGCCTGGGAGCAGTATAGCTGAATCCTCAAGTAGAAATATTTCCAGTTTTCTGAGGAACCGCTGATTGATTTACAGAGTAGTTTTACCAGCTGACAGTCCTACTAGCAATGGAGGAGTGTTCCTCTTTCTCTACATCCTTGCAAAGATCTGCTGTCACCTGCAGTTTTTTATTTTAGCTATTCTGATTGGAGTGACTTGAAATCTCAGGGTTGTTTTAATTTTCATTCCTCTGATGACTAAGGATGTTGAACATTTCTTTAAGTGCTTCTCAGCCATTTGAGATTCCTTGGTAGAGAATTCTCTATTTCGCTCTGTACTTCACTTTTTAATAGGGTTATTTGATTCTCTGGAGTCTAACTTCTTTAGTCCATTGTATATATTGGATATTATTCCTCATTTGGATTTAGGATTGGTAAAGATCGTTTCCCAGTCTGTTGGTTGCCATTTTGTCCTATTGACAGTGTCATTTACCTTACAGAAACTGTAATTTTATGAGGTCACATTTGTCTATTGTTGATCTTAGAGCAGAAGCCATTGGTGGTCTGTTTAGGAAATTTTCCCCTTGCCCATGTGTTCGAGGAGGCTCTTCCCCACTTTCTTTTTTATTAGTTTATTTGGTTTTATGTTGAGGTCCTTCATTCACTTGGATTTGACCTTTGTACAAGGTAATACAAACAGATTTATGTGCATTCTTCTATATGCTGACTGCCAGTTGATCCAGCACCATTTGTTGAATATGCTGTCTTTTTTTCCACTGGATTGTTTTGGCTCCTTTGATTAAGATCAAGTGACCATCATTTGTGGGTCTTCTATTTTATTCCACTGAACTACCTGCTTGTCTCTGTACCAAGTCCATACAGTTTTTTTAATCACCATTTCTCTGTAATACAGCTTGAAGTCAGGGATGATTCCCCCAGATGTTCTTTTATTGTTGAGAATAGTTTTCACTATCCTAGGATTTTTGTTATTCCAAATAAATTTGAGAATTACTCTAACTCTATGAAGAAATGAGCTGGAATTTTGATGGGGATTGCATTTGAATCTGTAGATTGCTTTTGGTAAGATGGCCAATTTTACTATATTAACTCTGTCAATCCATGAACATGGGAGATCTTTCCATATTCTGAGGTTTTGATTTCTTTCTCTAGGTATTTGAAGTTCTTGCTTAGCTAGAGTCACATCAAGATATTTTATGTTATTTTTGACTATAGTGAAGGGTGTTGTTTCACTAATTTCTTTCTTAGTGTTTTTATTCTTTGACTAGAGGAAGAACAGGACAAAATTGGAAAAGAAACTGAAGAAATGGCCCACCAGGGACTGCCCTACCTGTGGATCCATCATGTCTGCAGACACAAAACCCAACACTTTTGTTGTGGTCAAGAGCTGTTTGCTGACAGGAACCTAATGTGGCAATTTCTTGGGAGATCTGGCCAGCAACTGAACAATGTAGATGTGGATGCAACTATCAGATTTAACACAGGAAACCATGTGGGGGAGCTGGTGGAAGGGCTGGACGAGCAGAGGGTCACTGCAACTGCATTAGAAGAATGACAGAGGCTGGCCTGACCACCTAGTTCTGCCAGAGTCTAGGCCACCAACCAAAGAGTGTACCTGGAGGGATCCATGGCTCCAGATACATATGTAGCAGAAGATGACTTTGCCTTCCAGGAATGGTAGGAGAATCCCTTTGTTTCCAGGAGGTCGTTGGGTACTTGAGCACCCTCATACAGGCAAAGGGGAGTTGGGAGGGCTGATGTGGAATGGGGGTTGGTGAAGGGGCAACCAGGAAGTGGGATATCATTTGAGATGTAAAAAAAATGGAATGATGAATAAAAAATATAAATAAAAGAACACTCCACCCTGAAAAAAGAGAAAACTACTAAGAGTGTTGAATTATATCTTAAAGAGCTTCTTCTGAATAGTCATATGTTGAACTACTTTCTATATTATTTTCAGCCTTTGTCAGTCCTTACAAAATTCTCCCTGCTTAAACTACCATACTATTTCTATATCCTGAAAATATAAGAAATAGTAAATATTAATGTAGCTGTATGGATGTCTTAGTCAGGGTTTCTATTCCTGCACAAACATCATGAACAAGAAGCAAGTTGGAGAAGAAAGGGTTTATTTAGCTTACATTTCCACGTTGCTGTTCACCAAAGAAAGTCAGGACTAGAACTCAAGCAGGTCAGAAAGCAGGAGCTGATGCAGAGGCCATGGTAGGATGTTACTGGTTTGCTTCCCCTGGTTTGTTCAGCTTGCTTTCTTATAGAACCCAAGACTAACAGCCCAGGTATGGTACCATCCAAAGTGGACCCTCCCCACTTGATCCCTACTTGAGAAAATGCCTTACAGCTGGATCTCATGGAGATACTCTTTTCTCTGTGGTAACTTCAGATTGTGTCAAGTTGACACAAAAAACCAGCCAGTACAATGGGGTATACAAATATAATATAAGCAGGTGTAAACTCTCTAAAGCCTTATTATTTTTTATTTTGCCTGTTGTTCCCCATATATAAAAATGAAAAGAAAAAAAAAAAGAAAAAGAAAAGGAAATCCCAAGTCATACATTTAGCATAAAAACTCCCATATTACTAATTGGAGTGATGGAAAAACTTCCTTTCCTCCTTTATCTGTGCTACTAGGAATCTGGAGTAATTAATTTCTTTTTTTAATATTTTTATTTTATTTCTATATTCTTTGTTTACATTCCAAATGATTTCCCCTTTCCTGGATCCCCCCTCCCCATATGTCCCATAAACCTTCTTCACTCCATCTCTTCTCCAATCACCTCCCTCCTTTTTCTCTGTCCTTATATTCCCTTCCCATGCTAGATCAATCCTTTCCAGGATCAGGACCCTATCCATACTTCTTCATGGGAGTCATTTGTTATGCAATTTGTGCCTTGGGTATTCAGGGCTTCTGGGCTAATTAATATCCACTTATCAGAGATTGCATTTCATGTGTATTCTTTTGTGATTGGGTTACCTCACTTAGGATGATATTTTCCAAATCAAACCATTTGCCTAAAAATTTTGTGATTCTTAAAACCATTTTGGCCATAAAATTCGTTAGTATTTGTACATCTACTGCAACAAAATATAAACTGTAAAATTCTCAGTTTCAGAAACATTACTCAGAGATGATCTAATTAGGGCCCATCATGCACTCTGTTCCTTGCCTAAAATATTTCAATGTATTCTCCATGAAAGGGATGACTGGAAAGTACGCTAAATTGGAAGACCTGATTTTACTTAAGTTTTTGAACTTAGAGATTTGTTTTGGAAATATTTTGTTAAGTATATAACAAATATTTTCTAAATATTTAATGAGTAAATAATCTTATTTATAAAATGCTACCTATGGATGGAAGAAACATATTCAATAATAGAGGTAGAAATAAAACTGATTTATTTTATAACCAATCATATCTTAAAAGCTATGGGGCTTCAGGGGCTGGAGAGACAGGTGCAGAGCATTGAAGAGAGTTTGCTGCTCTTGTAGAGGACCCATGGTATGTTCTTAGTACTCATGCAAAGACGTTTACAAATGACTATAATTTCTTGGACTTGCACACTTCCCCAAACATATATGGAAGATATATAGTGGTCTCTCAGAAATTGAAGTGGGACCTGCCCCTGAACCTATTGCTTGCCTATGTATCCTGTTTTCCTAACTCAGGAAACCTAACAGTTAGGCCTTGTTTGGCTTCAGTGGAACAGGATGTACCTAGAGCAGTACCAAACTTGATGTGCCCAGTTGGGCTTATACCTCGGGGCCTCTAATTTTCAGAGGAAAGTGGGAGGGACAACTTGAAGAGGAGCTGTTTGAGGGTGAAATGGGATGAGAGGAGCAGATTTGGGGATATAAGGGCAGTAAATAAATAAATGGCAAAAAGGGATAATGCCTATAATTTGCTTTACTGAAAGCATTGGTACCAACATATACGTTCATTTTTCTACACAGACATACATGAATGCACAATTATAGTGTTTTTAGTTTACTAAGTCTCTTGTTTTACCTAAAATTTTATATTCTTTTTCTACCTCTTTTAAGAGTACAGAAAATAGATTCAACAGAAAGTAAAAACTACTAGCTGAAACATTTAGACAACCACTGATACAGTTCAGCGAATTATTAGTAGATTATACTATGAAATCTCTTCACTGTAGGGCATTTCATCTAAGGTCCCTCCCCTTGAGTCCTGAGAGTTTCACCTCCCAGGTCTCTGGTAGCACCACCTCCCTCCTGAGACTGCCTGTTTTACTTCTTTCTATCTCCCCTCAGGGCTTCAGTCCTGTTCCCTGTGCCCAAGACCTGATCATGTTCTTTTCTTCCTATCCCTGTCACCTTTCCCACTTTCCCTCCCTCCTCCTCCTGTGATTGCTTTTTTCTTCCTCCTAGGTGGGCCTCGGTTGGGCCCTTCAGGTTGTTAACCTTCTTGAGTTCTGTGGATTGTATCCTGGATATTCTTCTTCTTCTTCTTCTTCTTCTTCTTCTTCTTCTTCTTCTTCTTCTTCTTCTTCTTCTTCTTCCTCTTCCTCTTCCTCTTCCTCTTCCTCTTCCTCTTCCTCTTCCTCTTCCTCTTCCTCCTCTTCCTCTTCCTCTTCCTCTT
Source organism: Apodemus sylvaticus (assembly GCF_947179515.1). Classification (NCBI taxonomy): domain Eukaryota; kingdom Metazoa; phylum Chordata; class Mammalia; order Rodentia; family Muridae; genus Apodemus; species Apodemus sylvaticus. The sequence goes on from NC_067479.1 coordinate 12,128,680, forward strand.
CCTCTTCCTCTTCCTCTTCCTCTTCCTCTTCCTCTTCCTCTTCCTCTTCCTCTTCCTCTTCTTCTTCTTCTTCTTCTTCTTCTTCTTCTTCTTCTTCTTCTTCTTCTTCTTCTTCTTCTTCTTCTTCTTCTTCTTCTTCTTCTTCTTTGTCTAATATCAACTTATTAGTGAGTACATACCATGCATGTCCTTTGGAATCTGAATTACCCCAATCAGATTGACTTATAGAGTCTGCCTCCAGCAGAAAGGTGGAGGGATGGGGTTGCCATCCCACAGTCAAAAGCTCTGACCCAGAATTATTCCTGTTTAAAATAACTGCAGGGATAAAAATGGAGAAGAGCATGAGGGAAAAGAGGTCCAGTGACAGGCCCAAATTGGGATCCAGCTCAAGGAAAGACTCCAAGACCTGACACAATTACTGATGCTATGGTTTGCTTACAGACAGGAGGAGCCTATCATGGCTGTCCTCTGAGAGGCCTGATAAGCAGTTGACTGATGGAGATGGAGATACTTAGACTCAGTCAAAGAACCAAAGCAAGGAAACACTGTGGCTAAATTAGGGAAAATCTGGAAGAAGCTGAGGAGGAGAGAAACTCCATAGGAAAACCTGCAGTCTCAACCAACCTGGACCCTAGAGGTCTCTCAGGCACTGAGCCACCAACCAGGCAGCACACACAAGCTGCTATGAGGCCCCTAACACATACAGCAGAGGACTGCCTGGTTTAGCCTCAGTGAGAGAAGAAGCACCTAGCCCTTGAGGGACTTGAGGAGCCAGGGAGTGGGAGGTCTGGTGGGGGAAGCATCCTCTTTGAGTCCAGGGAGTAAGTGTGCAATGAGGAACAGTCCAAGGGCAGACCAGGAGGGGATAACGAATGGACTCTAAAAAACAAATAAAGAATAGTAATAATAAAAATAAAAGAAATGCACAAATATGTATGTGTGTATGTATGTATGTATATATATATATATTTAAAATGAAATCACTTAATTTTATTTAATATCATGCCTCTTATGTGTATTATTGGTGTCAGTTTTAAAAATGGTTTTATAACATTTAACATGCTATTAATTTTATTGCTATAAAATGTTCCTTTCATGTGCCCTAGGTATCAAAAGCTGCAGAGGAACACTTTTAAGACATGTCTTTGTCTGCTTGTAAATGCTAAAGAATAGGAGGTAACATGCTGGATCTTCTGAATCAATGTATGTACCTCTGCCATTAATATAACATTACTTCTTTTGATTTTTGTCTCCTCATGTTTATATACTTCTGTTAGGGAAACTCCAAAAGTTGATAACTTTGTAGGATATTTGAGTACCCTTACTAAAACACAGAAAAAGCATGCTTGATGAATGGGGGATAATGCTGGCATGCCCAGACCAGTCTTCCTAACAGTCAAGATTCTGGAAATTAGGTGACTGAAATGGCCAAGGTTCTGGGAAGTTTGCCCCACAGTGAAAAAGGTGCTGTGTGCACCAGTTGGTGTGTGCTTGACCTTTCTGGTGCTTTTGCAGCCTAATCTTCCACAGTCCCACAGAGAAGTCCCATTTGCCTAAGTCCAGTCTTCATCTTCCTAAGGATTCAGATCCTGTCACTGTTTCCTTTCCTTAAGAAGTACACAGGTGTGAGCCAGAGCCATGGTTCAGCTATGAGGAGCACTGAGCCCTCCTATCAAAGACCCACACTGGAGTCCAAGAACACACATGGTGGTCTAACACTCAGAAACTCAAATTCTGGGGAACCTCATATTCACTTCTAGACTCTTCATGTTCTAGGCGAAATGTGTTACGGTAAGACATATATGCAGAGCAAGTGCTCATGTACATAAAATAATTGATAAAAGTAAAATTATAAAGCTGCTCAAGCATTCTGATGTTCACTGTTATTTATTTTAGTAGGTTATCTGTTTGGTTCACCTGCATATAAACCAAATAATTCTGTCAGTAGTGAAACCTCTACTGAGAAAACAGATATCTACATGATATCATTCTGTAATTTTTTATATTTTTTTACTAATGATTTATTAAATTACATTAATGAATTTCTCCATGTCTGTTCACATATTTCACTCTTGAGCTCATTATTAAGTGAGGATCAACTGTTGACTGATGTAGCCTAGGTAACTTCATAGCTCTTCAAGGTAATTTCATAGCTCTTAGTTTTTAAAATGAATGGTAACATATCTTCACAGCATTAAAAAATTAAAATAAAATCAAATATCCTAACTCTTTTGCCATGTATGGTGACCAGATATTGGAAACCAGTTTTTTTCTGAAGAGGGAATGGAGGGAGATTGAATCTAGAGAAGAGAGAAGGTGGGATGGAAGGCTGGAAAATTGAAGGGGATATAAATATTGTTGTGATGTATTGAATGAGGGAAGACTCTCTTTTCAACAAAGAATTGAAATGAGTGCTAACATATTTCACATTTTACTCTATAATATTAAAGGTATAAGAAATAGTGTAATAGTATTTCAAGTGGTTAGTCAATTTGAATTTCCTTTTTTTTTTACATATTCAAGAGGATTTTCTTATACTGACATAAATGTATATACCACTAACTTCATTGAAAAAATACTGAATGGAGATGTGTGAAGACATATAAGTAAGGAAGGGGAGAGCCAGAGAGCTAGAGAGCCAGAGACAGTGAGACAGAGAGAAAGAGAGACATATACAAAGAAAGACAAAGGAAGACAAGAATATGTAGCATGAAAGGAATCAGAGATATTTACCTTTACAAATAGCACATGCAGTGGTTAATCAGATTGTCTTGAAAGAAAATGTATGCCAAGTTGTGATACCTCTCCACATCAACTATATACCAGTCCACCTGCTTTTATAATCATCCTATGGTTTTTGTATGCTGTCCCGTCATTTTATTTAAAATATACCACTGTCCCAGAGATAAGAGTGAGAAAAATTCAGCCATTGAACTTCAAGTTATATTAGTTTAAAAAGCAATGCAGAGCAGTTTGTGTTGAATATAAACAGTATAATTCATGGAAATCAGCAAGCACAAGTGTCCAAGAAGATTTGTTAAAATGAAATCGAACTTGATTGTATTAGGAAGATACTTTTAATATTCTCTATAGTTTCATTGGGAAAAATTTTTAACTAGGGGTAAAATGACTTCAAATTTTTTATTTTGTGTATCATACTGACACATCCATTAATATGTTTTAAATATTACTTTTAAACATGTGTTTTTTCAGTTAATACAATTGCTAAAGACAGAAAATGTAAGAAAATTAGCTTTAAAATATGTACTTACATATCGAAGGCATGTAGACAAAATGATATTATTAAGACCCTTACAATGTCTCACACCATATTAGTCCTAAATTGTCTACTAAAAGAGAGAGAGAACACTTATGCAGTTTTTAATACTTTTTCGGTTTACATTATTAGGCCTTTAAAATATAAATTACATAGCCAGAAAGAGTAATTGCTATCATTAGGGAACTATTGTACATATTTCCCTGTAGAGTTTAATAGATTCTGTGAAAGACAGAATATTTATATTTCATGTAAAAGACTCCACCAAGTTCTTTCTGTCTGTTAAAAAGCAAGCTTCTGGAACAGAACACATTTTTCCTATGTGTAGCATTGTTTTACCTGTAAGACTACGTAGAAAGAAATGCTTCAAGTTCAATGGTACCAGGGCTAGTATAGTTCTATGCGAATTTACCAGAATAGCATCAGGATTCTTCTTAAGAGTTTCCTAGGAACAAATTATCTGCATTTTGGGGGCCAATTTAAGGATATCAGGTGTGAGTTTCAATCAGAAAATGGTTAATTATTCTCACAACAATTGTGCCACTACTGGAAACAGAGGAGTTCCTTTCCATGACATTTGCTGTTATAACTTACAGGGTCCACAACTAGGTTACAATTAACCTTCCCAAGTGGTACATGTGAACATTTCACTACTGTGGAACTAGTAGGAATGAAAGTTCCTGTTAGTACCAGCTTACTGTTTTTCATACTAAGATCAATTTCTTTGTGGCACTTCACTTCTCAGTAATTTGAAATTAGGTAAATTATACCTTACATTGTTTTTTTTTTCATGTATTAGTCTATTTTGTCTAAGATAATTATTGTACGATTTTAAATATTATTTCTATTTAATCCATCCAGAAAACACATGTATGTATGTATGTATGTATGTATGTATGTATGTATGTATGTATGTATTTATGTATGCTTCTACCATTATTGGTTGCCATTTGGCTTATTCTAAGGTCTATATATTAGCCATCCTCATATTGTCTACATAACCACATCTAGTCTTCCATGTTCTCCTATTCTAATATATTCCTTCCTCCTTTATTCCAATAAAATTCTATGGTCCTTCCCTTTAAATAGCCTCAGATAGTATCTCACTAGTTTCCGATTTCTATGGGTACTCCAATTCAGATATAATTGAGTACAGCTTTGAATCTGGCCATCATATACACGACAAAAAGCATTGGTATGGAAGGCATAGTGGTGCATGCCTTTAATCCTAACATTTAAAAAATAAAGGCAGATAGATATCTGTGAATTTAGTCCAGCCTGATCTATCTTGCAAGCTATAGGACAATTAGGACTACATAGAGAAATCGTGCCTATAGACAGAGTTCAATTGTGTCCCTATAGAGTTTAGGAGATTCTCTGTAAGGTAGAATATCTGTATTTCATGCAAATGACTCAATTAAATTCTTTCCACTCATTGAAAAGCAAACTCCAGTAACAGAATATATTTTTACTGTGTTTGGCATTAGTTTAGTTGTAAGACTTCTAGAAAGAAGTGTTTCAGGACCAGTGCTATAGGGTAGCCAGTACATGGACAATCTTATGGATCAAAGCAAAACAAAAAAACGAACCAAACAACTAACCAAATGCCAACAGCAATACATCAACAAAATTCAACCTAAACCAAACCAAACAAAAACAAAGACAAAGAACAGAGAACATTTGGCATTTGTTTACCTTTCTTTGTATAGGTTCCCTTATTGAGTATGACATTTTCCAGTTATTTAATCTTCAAATTTCATAATTTAATATTTTATAACAGAAAAAAGGATTCCACTATGTATATGTTCTTTGTTTTATTTCTCCTATCACTAGTTGATGGACATGTCCCCTGTTTCAATTCCCAGCATATTTTGAGTAGAGTAACAATGAACAAGGCTAACAAGGGTCTCCACAGTAATATGCAGAACACTAGGAGGGCAGATCTAGGAGCATAATAGCTGGATCATTTGGTAGGCCTAGGTCTGGTCTTTTGAAGAACAGTTTCATTAATCTTCATAGGGTTTTCACCAAGTGCATTGCCATCAACAGTTCCTAACTGTTCCCCTTTATCAAGATCATTTGATCCATCATTTGTTGTCATTTTTAGAAATCTTATCATTTCTGACTGAGTTATGAGGAAATCTCAAGGATGTTTTGCATAGTGTTAAAAACGGCATGGTATTGGTACAGTGACAGGCAGATAGATTAATGGAATAGGATTGAAGATCCAGATATGAATCCATATACCTGTGGTCACTTGATCTTTGACAAAGGAGCTGAAACCATCCAGTGGAAAAAATATAGCCTTTTTAACAAGTGGTGCTGCCTCAACTGGGGGTCAGCATGCAGAAGAATGCGAATTGATCCATTCTTATCCCCTTGTTCTAAGCTCAACTCCAAGTGGTTCGAGGACCTCCACATAAAACCAGAGACACTGTAACTAATAGAAAAGAAACTGGGGAAGACTCTTGAGGACATAGGCACAGAGGAAAATTCCTGAACAGAACACCAATGGCTTATGCTCTAAGATCAAGAATTGACAAATGGGACCTCATAAAATTACAAAGTTTCTATAAGGCAAAAGACATTGTCAAGTGGACAAAACGGCAACCAACAAATTTGGAAAGGATCTTTACCAACACTACATCCGACAGAGGGCTAATATCCAATATATACAAAGAACTCAAGAAGTTAGGCTCCAGAGAGCCAAATAACCCTATTAAAAATAGGGTACAGAGCTAAACAAAGAATTTTCACCTGAAGAACTTCGAATGGCTGAGAAGCACCTTTAAAAAATGTTCAACATCACTAGTCATTAGGGAAATGCAAATTAAAGCAACCCTGAGATTTCACCTCACATCAGTCAGAATGGCTAAGATTAAATACTCAGGAGACAGCAGGTGTTGGTTAGAATGTGGAGAAAGAGGAACATTCCTCCACTGATGGTGGAATGCAAGTTGGTACAACCACTCTGGAAATCAGTCTGGCAGTTCCTCAGAAAACTGGTCATAACACTTCCAGAAGACCCTGCAATACCATTCCTGAGCATATACCCAGAGAATTCGCCAGCAAGCAATAAGGACACAGGCTCCACTATGTTCATAGCAGCCCTATTTACAATTGCCATAAGCTGGAAAGACCCCAGATGTCCCTCAGTGGAGGAATGGATACAGAAAATGTGGTATATTTACCCAATGGAATACTACTCAGCAATTAAAAACAACGAATTCCTGAAATTCTTAGGCAAATGGATGGATCTGGAAAATAACATCCTAAGTGAGGTAACTCATTCATAAAAGAACACATATGGAATGCAGTCACTGATAAGTGGATATTAGCTCAGAAGCTCTGAGTATCCAAGGCACAATTCACATATCAAATGACTCCCAAGAAGAAGGAAGGAGAGGGCCCTGGTCCTGGAAGGGTTTGATCCAGGATTGTAGGGTAGTACCAGGAAAGAGGAGTAGGAGGGGGTTGATCAGCAAATGGGCAGAGGGAAGAGGGCTTATGGGACTTTTGGGGAGGGATGAACAGGGAAAGGGAAAATCATTTGGAATGTAAACAAAGCATATAGAAAATAAAAAATTTAGAAAAAAGAAAATACAGTCATTGGTATTGCATCTTTGGATAATTTTGGAATCATGCTAGAAATTTCAATTGTATTGTTTGTTTTTCATTGATATTAGATAGTTTTTAAGTTTTTTATATACTTTAGAAACTAACATTTACCAGTATATAAACTTGTAAGGAGTTTTTCTTCAACATTCATTAGGCTGCCACTGCACTTTATTGTGTCTTTGTTTTAATGCCTTGGTTTAGATAGTCTTTCCCTGTATTAATGAATTAAATTATATTCACTAACTTCTCACCTATTAAATTAAGTATATGGGTCTTTTCTTGAGGTCCTTAATCTGTTATCAGTAGGATTATGTATTGGATACAAGATAAAGAATAAATTTCTTTTTACTATTTCATGCTTTCCAGCTTTGCTGGAACAACCTGTTGAAGAGACTCTTTTCTTTATGAATACATACAAGTTGCTGTTCTCCTTGTGAAAACCCTGGTGAATATAGGAGAGCAGGTTTTTATATGAATTATTATATCCACTGGCCCATATATTTTTATAGCAGTGCCATGCTGTTTTTATTTTATTGCTCAGTAGGACACTTGAAATTAAAATGATGTTGTCTCCAGCAGTGTTTATTGTTCAGAAATATGTATCAATATGAATTTTGAGAATGAATATGTAGATTATTTTGATTAATATAGACATTTTCAGAATATTAATCTCATTAATACATAGTATCGAAATTCTTTTCAATTTTGAGTATCATCTATAATTTTGTTCTTCTACTTCCTATAATATATAACCAAATATTTCATTCTTTGGTTAGACATATTAAAATATTCCTTTTTTTAAAAAAGCTATGGTTAATGGGACCTCCAATACATAGGAAGGATACTGTTTTGTGTTAGTTTTTTATATTACTTCATTGTAAATATGCTTATTATCTGGTAGGGTTTTCTAGTGGATTCTATTGTTTATGTGTAATATCATATCACATGCAAATAAGGACATTTTGACTTATTTTTCTACATGTATCTCTTTTTCATGAATTGTTGATCTAGTTTAACACTTGAAGCATTGTATTGAAGAATGGAAAAAGTGGCCATACTTTTCTTCTTCCTTATTTTAGTATTAGTAAAAATGCTTTGAAATTAAATACATATAGCATTATATTGACGTATGCCTGCTGAATACTATCTTTAATACGTTGACATGTATTCTTTTTTTTTTTTTTACATTTCCAACTGTTGACATGTATTCTTTATTCCTAGTTCATTTAGAACATTTATCATGAAGGAATACCTAATTAAATCTAAATGTGGTTTCTGTCTTTGAATTTATTTATGTTATGAACTATGAATATTGAAATATGTTATATAATCATTGCATCTCTGAGATGAAGCTGACTTATCAATAGTGGGTGATATTTTTGACATGTTCATGTGGTGGTTTGAATATGCTTAGCCCATAAAGTGGAGTGGCACTATATTGAGGTGTGGCCTAGTTGGAGGAAGTATATCATTATGTGCATGGGCTTTACAACCTCCTCCTCCTAGCTGCCTGGAAGTCTGGTTTCTCCTGTTGGCCTTCAAATCACAATGTAGAACTCTGAGCTCCTCCAGTGCCATACCTGCCTGAAAGCTGCCATGATTCCTGATATGATGACCATGGTATGAACTTCAGTACCTATAAGCCAACCCTCATTAAATGTTGTCCTTTATAAGAGTTTCCTTGCTCATGGTACATCTTCACAGTGATTGAAACCCTAACTAATACAGTTCTTTAATTTGTTCTGAAAGTATTTTATGAGGAATTTTGGCATCTAAGGTCATCAAGGAGATTGACCTTGTTAATGTCTTTATCAGATTTTGAAATTAAGATAATATTGGTTTCTTAAAAATAAGTTATAAATATTCTTGTAAATATAATTCTAGTGGGATTTTCTCCACACCCCTTTTACCCAAATAAATGGAGGAAATTTCTATGCAAGCTGTAGCCCATTTTAGCTCTCTAATAAAGACATAGAGACCTCATATTTCTATTAACAAGCTGTAAACACTAAGCTGGAATGATTCTGATCTATTGCAACCCAAGGAGGCTGCTACAATCCACCAAAATGGCACTGTACCTGCCTCTGAGATTTTCCTTGCCTGGCTCTGGTCCGCATTTGTCTTCTTGATTTGTCTCTCATGGGAATTTCATGGAGAATGCTCATGGTCTCTCCCCAGGGTCTCTCCACCTCCTTCCCCCAAGATCACCTTCTACCTTTCTGTCTTTCCCTGAGAGCCCATGACTGGGATCAGAAGGCCAGCCCTGTTTTCTTATACCCACCTAACTGGCTAACCAACTATTTATTAACCAATCAAAAGAGATAGAAAACACTTTTTATGTAACCTAGAGACCAGAGCTACTTAACCAAGCCTTTATCTGGACTCCAACCAGATGTTTGGGTATAGGAATCAGCATCTGAATACACAGTTCACAAAACCACCCTCCAAAATATTCCTTCCATTTATATTTTATGTTGTACTTTGAGAAGTTTTTATATTTGTTCTTTGACAGTCTGATTGAATTTATCTTGACCTGAGTTTATTTTATTTGGGATAGGTTAAATTATGACTTCTATGTAATTGGTCGCATGGGTCTGTTTAAATTATTTACTTCACATTGATTTAAGTTCAGTAGGTTAGGTACATCTGGAAATTCATTTATTTCTTTTAGACTTTCCAGTTTAGTGAAATATAAATTTCTAAAGCATGTTTTTCCCTGAATTTCTTCAGAATCTGTTGTAGTATTTTATTGTATTTTATTGTATTTTATTTTATTTTATTTTATTTTATTTTTTGGATTTTTGACATTTTATTATAAATGTTTTCCTCAATAACACAGAGAAAACTGTGTTATATTTGGAGGAAAAAGTGTATTATATTCATAATAAAAATGATTTACATAGAACCTGCTACAAAGAGCTAGTTTCTCTATCTCTGGTCCTTACCATAAAAATATTTTTATTGATTATTTTATTTATTTACATATCAAATGTTATTCCCTTTCCCAGTTTCCCCTCCACAAAACAACTATCCCCTCCTCTTTCCCCCTCCCCCTGCCTTTATGTGGGTGCTCCCCCACCCATCCACCCACTCCTCCATCAGTGTCCTAGCAGTCCCCTAGGCTGGGTCATCCAATGTAGTATTTTTAAAATCTGTAATTCTATTAGCATGTATTTTATCTCTCTTTCTTTATACCAACTAGAGTAAGGGGAAAATTTGGATTTGACCAATCAAATCATCATTAACACTTTCCACTAAATACATTAATAATCTTGGAGATTAATAATGAGCAAATTAGAACAGCAGTCAAAGGAACTATCTGTTCATCATCCACTGTAGAAGACTTTCACTCATAGATTCTTTTCCTTGACTGGCATCTAGATTCCTTGTGGCAGGAGATTCTAAGATTACTTTGCTACCTGATAAAGTCTAACACACCGGATTTATTATTTTGAAGATTCATAATGACATGAACTTTGATGTGCTTCCCATAGACTCTCATGCCTTAATAGTAAATCAAATATACATTCCAGAGGAGGATGCTATGGTCATAAACTATGACTCACACAATACAAATTTATACTTTTAAGAATGTAACATGATATAAACTTTTCAGTCTGTTTTAGTAGCAAATTGAATTTTGAGTAAGTATTAATAAATAAAATGTTACTCATGTAACAGAATCTCTATTTTACTTCATGGAAAGCAAAATTATTTTCAATTATATATAGACAAGGTTTAATAAACATTTTGCTTTCAGAGATCACTTCTTTAAAATCTCATTATACATTTACTGAAAGTTATTATTTTGCCATGTTTCATCACGTTTTGTTTTGCTTCTTTTTTTTAAACATAAATAAGATTATTTCATGTTGCCAAAGATTTGTTAAAAGTTTTTGAGGTGATTGCCACTATGTCAAGAAGTCAATAAGCATTAGGCCCTATGTTCAATGAAGATTTATGAATAAAATGATTTTAATATATTTTCCATAAACATTACCTGACTAAACAATTTATTTCTATTCACATAATTCTCTTATATGCATTGGATATCTTACTTAAATCTTCCATATTTTCTTTCCTAGTAAGAATTGACCCTGCAACACTAATATGTAATAAAGCGAAGATATATAAACCCCAGTTAACTTAACATTCACTTAATGTGTGTATTGTATATTATAAAGAGCTTCTAATTGCTTGAGTTGCAAAACTGAAAAATATGTATCTCACTGATAAATGATTGAGTAGCATTCAATATATATATATATATATATATACACACATACATACATACACACACACACACACACACACACATATATATATATGTATATATATATATATATATATATATATATATATATATATATATATGCAATCTAAATGATCTAAATGTAGACTCCAAACAATTGGATGAGAGAATTTCACAGACTATCTCTTGTCACCAACAAAGCTTCCAATACCAGGATTGGGTTACATATAATTGAGTTGTTGGCCAAATGGATCCCAAAGGAATCCTCAAATAACCTCTCCTGCTACCAAAACTATGGTTTGCTTTCTGCAAACTGACATAAAGAACCTGAAGACAACACCTATACAACTCATTGAACATGGGCATGTGAAGTTGGTAGCAACATAGAGACTTCACCTCTGTATCTCTGTGTTCCAATGTTTTGGGTATAAGAAGATACTCTGCACACCATCAAAAGAATAACTTAAATAAGGTACTATCCACAAAATATTTATCTACCATGGTGTAGTTCCTGAAAGATATGGTCAGGAAATGGCAGCATAAAACATGTGGGCATGGCACATATCTGACATTTATTGGTTGATCAAGAACCTGAGACTAGACAACCCAGGGACCTATGGTAAAAACTTATAAGGCTGGCCAAAAAGATATCCTTTGGGACTCTCAGAGACTGAACAGTTGAACAAAGAATATATATGCACTGGAGCTAGGATGCTTGACCATATGTAGCATATGAATGCCTGAATAAAAAAATTATAACTAGGGTAAGTGTTAATAATGTAACTGGTATATATATTTGCTAAGAGAGGGAAAATCAGTTTTCATCAGTGAAGTGATACTGGTTTTAACAATAACTCCTGAGCAGAGCAGCTAACATACAATGAATTCCAACTTTGTTTGTGTATGTATTTTGTGTGTGTGTGTGCATGCATACACCTTTATTTGGTTACACTTTGGTGGTTTTTTTGGAGGCATGTTTATTTTGTTTTCTAGATTTTGGGTGTTTTGTGGTGTATTAGGTTTTTGTTCATTTGTTTTTAGCAAACTTAAACTTTATGCCTAGGTTCAGAACACCTGTAAGACTTGAGGTAGGCAGAAAATATGACAAAATATATTTAAATTTAAAATTGCTTTAAATAATATAAAATATAATAAAAATAAAAGAAAGAACCCAATTTTCACATATTTTACATAAGCATACTACTTTTACTTGTATTAATGTTAAAGTGTTAGATCTGTTGTAGCTTTTATGTGATGGTTATTTATTTATTCATTTATGTATGTCAAATTGATGGAAACTCCCATCACAGGGGAAGAAAGAAGCTCAACTGAAGATATGATTTTATCCTATTGTTCTAGTACAGGTTTGGGGGGCATTTTCTTGGTTAATGATTAATGTGGGAGGACCAAGCCCTAAGGGGTACTACTCAGGCCAGGTAGTCTTTGGTTGTATAGAAAGGAAACTGAACAATCTTTTGGGAACAAATACTGCACATGTCCTTTCCATCACACTTGACTCCACTTTTGCATGAGATTGTGTTCTCTCTCCTATCAGTGATCAACTGTGATCAGGACAGAGAAACAAACCAACATTTACCTTGACAAATTGCTTTTGTTCTGAGTATTTTTTAATTACAGTGAGAGAAATCACACTGGAATATAATATGATCTTAGAAACACTGTTCAATAATTAAAATATCATTTTATTAATAGTAATACAAAATCATGATTTGCAAATCCATTTAAGTGAATATTGTATTTACAATATTACAAAAGAAATATTAAAGAAAATGTATCTTTAGCTTGACACATTAATTTTATTTTATGTTTCATGTAATGAATCACTTTTGTAAAAAGATATCATTAATAACATATTTAACTAGATGATCTTTCTTAGGAATGCCTATATAACAGAACTAAGTAATATTATTAACTCATACATGTAAGATGATCATATTATTTTGTACTTATTTTATTTTGTTCTCAATGTGAGTAAACATATAACTGTACAATTATTATCTTTTTGATTATTTATCATTTATCAAAGATAATGAATTTATTTATTCGATATATTTTTTATTTACATTTCAAATGATTTCCCCGTTTGTGGTCCCCCACTCCCCGAAAGTCACATAAGCCCATTCCCTCCCCCTGTTCTCTTACCCACCCCTTCCCACTTCCCTGTTCTGGTTTTGCCTTATACTGCTACACTGAGTCTTTCCAAAACTAAGGGCCACTCCTCTGTTCTTCTTTTACCCCATTTGATGTGTGGATTATGTTTTGGGTATTCCAGTTTTCCAGGCTAATATCCACTTATTAGTGACTGTATATCATGATTGATCATTTGAGACTGGGTTACCTCACTTAGTGTGATGGTCTCCAGCTCCATCCATTTGCCTAAGAATTTCATGAATTCATTGTTTCTAATGGCTGAATACTACTCCATTGTGTATATATACCACATTTTTTGCATCCATTCTTCTGTTGAGGTATACCTGGGTTCTTTCCAGCTTCTAGCTATTATAAATAAGGCTGCTATGAACATAGTGAAGCATATATCATCCTTACATGCTGGGGAATCTGCTGGGTATATGCCCAGGAATGGTATAGCAGGATCTTTCGGAAGTGACGTGCCCAGTTTTCTGAGGAACCACCAGACTGATTTCCAGAGTGGTTATACCAATTTGCAACCCCACCAGCAGTGGAGGAGTGTTCCTCTTTCTCCACATCCTTGCCAACACCTGCTGTCTCCTGAGTTTTTAATCTTAGCTATTATGCCTGGTATAAGGTGAAATCTCGGGGTTGTTTTGATTTGCATTTCCCTGATGACTAATGAAGTTGAGCATTTTTAAAGATGTTTCTCCGCCATCCGAAGTTCATCAGGTGAGAATTCTCTGTTTAACTCTGTACCCCATTTTAATAGGGTTATTTGCTTTTCTGGGGTCTAACTTCTTGAGTTCTTTGTTTATATTGGATATTAGCCCTCTATCTGATGTAGGGTTGGTGAAGATCTTTTCCCAATTTGTTGGTTGCCAATTTGTCCTTTTGATGGTGTCCTTTGCTTTACAGAAACTTTGTAATTTTATGAGGTCCCATTTGCCAATTTTTGATCTTAGAGCATACACTATTGGTGTTCTGTTCAGGAACTTTCCCTCTGTACTGATGTCCTCAAGGGTCTTCCCCAGTTTCTTTTCTATTAGCTTCAGAGTGTCTGGCTTTATGTGGAGGTCCTTGATCCATTTGGAGTTGAGCTTAGTACAAGGAGACAAGGATGGATCAATTCACATTCTTCTGCATGCTGACCTCCAGTTGAACCAGCACCATTTGTTGAAAAGGCTATCTTTTTTCCATTGGATGTTTTCAGCCTCTTTGTCGAGGATCAAGTGGCCATAGGTATGTGTGTTCATTTCTGGATCTTCAATCCTGTTCCATTGATCCTCCTGCCTGTCACTGTACCAATACGATGCAGTTTTTAACACTATTGCTTTGAAGTATTGCTTGAGGTCAGGGGTACTGATTCCCCCAGAATTTCTTTTCTTGTTGAAAATAGTTTTAGCTACCCTGGTTTTTTTTTTTTTTTTTTTTTTTTTTTGTTATTCCAGATGAATTTGAGAATTGCTCTTTCTAACTCTATGAAGAATTGAGTTAGGATTTTGATGGGTATTGCATTGAATCTGTGTATTGCTTTAGGCAAAATGGCCATTTTAACTATATTAATCCTGCCAATCCATAAACATGTGAGGTTTTCCCATTTTTTTTGAGGTCTTCTATTTTCTTCTTCAGAGTCTTGAAGTTCTTCTCATACAGATCGCTCACATGTTTGGTAAGAGTCACACCAAAGTACTTTATACTGTTTGTGGCTATTGTGAAGGGTGTTATTTCCCTAATTTCTTTCTCAGCCTGCTTATCCTTTGAGTATAGGAAGGCTACTGATTTGCTTGAGTTGATTTTATAACCTGCCACTTTGCTGAAGTTGTTTATCAGCTTTAGGAGTTCTTTAGTGGAGTTTATTGGGTCACTTAGGTCGACTATCTTATCATCTGCAAATAATGGTAGTTTGACTTCTTCCTTTCCAATTTGTATCTCTTTGACCTCCTTATGTTGTCTAATTGCCCAAGCTAGTACCTCAAGTACAATATTAAAAAGATAATGAGAAAGGGGGCAGCCTTGTCTGGTCCCTGATTTTAGTGGAATTGCTTCAAGTTTCTCTCCATTTAGTTTGATGCTGGCTACCGGTTTGCTGTATATTGCTTTTACTATGTTTAGGTATCGGCCTTGAATTCCTGTTCTTTCCAAGACTTTAAGCATGAAAGGATGCTGAATTTTGTCAAATGCTTTTTCAGCATCCAATGAAATGACCATGTGGTTTTTTTCTTTGAGTTTGTTTATGTAGTGGATTGCATTGATGGATTTCCATATATTGAACCAACCCTGCATCCCTGGAATAAAGCCTACTTGATCATGGTGGATGATCGTTTTGATGTGTTCTTGGATTCAGTTCTCAAGAATTTTATTGAGTATTTTTGCATCGATGTTCATAAGGGAAATTGGTCTGAAGTTCTCTTTGTTGGATCTTTTTGTGGTTTTGGTCTCAGCATAACTGTGGCTTCGTAGAAGGAATTGGGTAGTGTTCCTTCTGTTTCTATTTTGTGGAATAGTTTGAAGAGTATTGGTGTTAGGTCTTCTTTGAAGGTCTGATGGAATTCTGCACTGAAGCCATCTGGTCCTGTGCTTTTTTTGGTTGGAAGGCTTTCTATGACCCCTTCTATTTCTTTAGGGTTTATGGGACTGTTTAGATGATCTATTTGGTCCTGATTTAATTTTGGTATTTGGTATCTGTCTAGGAATTTTTCCATTTCCTCCAGAGTCTCCAGTTGTGTTGAGTGTAGGCTTTTGTAGTAGGATCTGATGATTTTTTCTATTTTCCTCAGTTTATATTGTTATATCCCCCTTTCATTTCTAATTTTGCTAATTTGGATATGTTCTCTCTGCCCTTTGGTCGGTCGGGCTAAGGTTTTAAGATAATGAATTTTAAAGTATCATCTATGATGTAGTTATGAGCTCAATATGCATCAAATGTACAACTTTGAGAACAGGTAAGTACCATCAGAGTATAGTAGTTAAATATTATAAAATTTGATAATGGAAAAGGTAATGCAAATATAGATTAGTTTTCAAGTTACTAACAAATTCCCATTATTATTCCTTATTCAATTTCCTACTGCAATTCAGTTTCCCAACAATAAAATAAAAATTGGACTTTAAAAGCTCTCATTACAGTTCTACACACTGGGGGGGGCACAATAGGAAACTAATGGCAATGTCTTCTTTTCTTACTTTTGTCCTACTTGAAAATGAATCATAATGAAAATGCAAAATGACTAATTTTTAGAAAGGAGCAATAATGATGTAGATGGAAATGAAATAAGTAAAACATAAAGTTTTCCCAGTCCTAAAAGCAGAGCATTATTTTAATACTATTATGCTAAGATCACATACCAAGTCAGGATAGGCATTCTTATTATCTGTATTATAATATAAATAGCATAACTAGTATTTTTACTATCTGTATAATTCTTTTTCTTGTAATGCTTATATTATTACTCAACAAAAAGTATATATTATAGTTCTGTCTTTTGTGCTGCCAAAATGTTTGTTAATGAAACACTTGTAATTCAAAATCAAATTTTATAGCATACTGTCAATATATTTTACTATATGGTTACAGATGATTTCACCGATGATAAATAACCCATCCTGCTACCAAATTTTCCAGTTTTCTGAGGAACCTCCAGATTGATTTCCAGAGTGACTGTACATGTTTGCATTCCTACCTGCAATGGAGGAGTGTTCCTCTTTCCCCACATTCTCTTCAGCATCTACTATTGCCTGTTTGTTCTTAGCCATTCTGATTGGCATGAGGTAGATCTTAGGGTGGTCTTGATTTGCATTTCTCTCATGACTAAGGATGTTGGACATTTCTTTAGGTACTGCTAAGCCATTTGAGATTCCTTAGTTGTGAATGAGCTCTGTACCCCATTTTTTAATTGGGTAATTTGGTTTTCTGGAGGTTAGTTTCTTGAGTTCGTCATATATTTTGGATATTAGCTCTCTATCAAAGGGATTGCTAAAAACTTTTTCCCAATTTGTAAGTTTGACGATTTGTCCTATTGACTGTGTCTTTTGCCTTACAGAAGCTTTTCAGGTTTATGAGATCCCATTTATCAATTGCCAATCTTAGAGCCTGATGCTCTATTATGCTCTCAGACAAGAGCCTAGCATAGCTGACCTCTGAGTGGCCCACCAGTAGCTGACACAGACAGATGCAGACACCCACAGTGAAAGAGTGCATGGAATTTTGGGACTCTTATGGAAGAACAGGAAGGAGGATTGCAAGTCCTAAGGGGATTGTGTATGTGGGGAGGTATGTGGGGGGAGGGTGTTTGTGTGTTGTGTGGGTGTATGTAGGCATGCATGCTATAGGATATGAATTTAGGTGGGAGGATCACTATTGGAAGTTTTCAGTTCTCTCCTTCCAAATTACAGAGTGAAACTCAGGTTGTGTAGCTTGATGGGGGTCTTTGATCTCTTTTAAGCTAAGTCAATGAGAAATTGTTCAAACTATATGCAATTATGTTGTTATAGAGATATTGCACATAAAATATAAATACAAACTTGCTCATCTCATAAAAACACTTAAGAAAAATAGATTAATGTTTAAAAATAATATATAATTTCAGATATTAGCTAAAATGAATACAGAATATAATGATGTATTAGATATTAAGACATCCTAAATTCACATATTACTTAAGGTGAAACAAAATGAAAACGATTTTAATAATTTGACCAGATAGTAAAGATATATGGATATTAGAATATGAACAAGGTAATAATTTGGAGGGATAACTTCCTATGAGTATGACTAGTTGTGAATCATATGGTTAAATTAATGCACCATTGCATTGTGAATGTCTATTTACTCTCATAGTTCATAGGCTGGAAATCCCACTCATTGGTGTGATTAGAGGCCTTTAACTGGTGATCAGGCCCTCAGAGTAGACCCTCAGGAAAGATACTAATGTGCCAAAATAGACATCCAAGTGACACCAGTCTCTCCACATTTGGTGTTAGAGTAAAAAGATGGGAAGATAGATCACAAACTCCACATCCACCACATCCTTCATCACTGACTTGCCACTCTCAAAAGCTGTGAGAAACAAACTTCCATTATTTATATACCACACAGTGGGTAATAGTTTATTGTCTCACTCAAAGCAAACTAAAGCAGATGTCTGTGCAGATGGGTGTAAAAGTAGGCAGCTGGGTCTAATGCTCTGAAACCCACAGAAGAGAGCAGTGCTGGAGATTTGAAAGTGATTACTGTAGGCAGCAGAAGTAAGTTTAAAGCCAATATGATTGATCGAGATAACTTGGAGAAGCTGAAAATCAGGAAAGTCTACAGTGTATAATTATCACTTTCTGTAACATTTACTGAATAAAAGGAAAAGAAAAAAAAAAGACAAGAGAAATGGTGGTGGTGGTGGGAGGTGTTAAATAAGGGCATCAGTATTCCATGAGAGCTTTGCATAGTGAAAGACAGGGCTCTCTTTAGGAAGACAAATCCATCCAATGGTTCCAGCAAGACAATCTAATGTTCCTGGAAAAAGTGACACCCAAAAAGTTGATCCGTTGATTGCAACGATAATTGGGGAGAAGTTGCAGCATTGATGATCCAGAACAAATGTATTGGGCCAACTTAATGCCTCCTTATGGGTAAACTATTGTCTCCCTTTGTATGTGACCTAACTTCTTTGATACTATTGGGTAAATCCTTTGAATATATGATAAATACTCAAGTTTTTGCATATACTAAAACAGGGATTGTTGTCAGAGAACATTTGGTGACTTTAGCTGTGTTTCCCCTGTCTTCCTATAATTGTCTATCTGATGCACCACCAATGTACTTAAAGTATCTGATCTATGACTTTTTTCTATTACTATGAAATCTTCATCAATTTCTTACCTCGTTGTAACTTCATATATATAAAATCTGCATCTTGGTTCCTGGGCCACTAGCTAGTCATTTTTGACTATGTACTACTTTTTTTTGAGGTGAGAAGTTTAATTCTGTATCACTGAAAGATACACGAACTAGAATATTTTCTAGTTTTATAGGAAATAAATCAGTATTTAATAATATTTGCATACTGTTAGAGTTGATTTGTTGGTAGAAGTATGAACAGGACAATTTCGTTTATACACTGATAACTTTAAAAGGTGGCATTGTGAATAGAAGGAAATGTTCGAGGCCTTGACTTGTAGAGTCAAGGATAGTTTTTCTTTCTTAAATGAGAAATGTGATTTTATACAGATAGAACTCACTGATAGAAGGAGTTGATGCAAAAGATGTTACAAATGTGGAATGTTCTGGACAATAAAAAAATACTTCCTTTCATAAGAAATTACCCATCTCCAACACATCACAACACGCAATACTAAAATAGAAAAGCAAGCAAGTATGTTCATTCACATGGCAGTAGTCATATATTAATGTTGAAAGATGAGAAGGAACCTATAGAATATGTATCATAGTTTTCACTTATGTATTCACCATTCTTCAGTAAAATCAAGTCATATTAAAGTCTAAAGAGAAAGGTATAAAAAAGACAAATAAATTAAATTTGTCCATTTATAATATTATCATTAGGGGAGTTATATCCTAACATGCTAACTAATATGAATACACCTTTTCAAGTGTTATATAGGAAACCATCGTGTAAATGGAAGGAATTCAATTTATTCAGGAGTGCTAAACTTGGCCCCACATAGGAAATGGAATTTGAGAAGGAATGATTTAATGAGACAAGAAGCCATGAGGTTACTGGGGAAAATAACATTAGAGGTGGGAAAGGAGGACATATAAGACTCGGGGGCCTCAGTGTGTTTCACAAAGAGCAATGAAGTTCTTGCAGCTGCAGGAGAAGGAATGTGGAAAATAATTGGTAGGTAATGAGATGAGCGAGGTTGCAAAGAGTAAATTCATTCAAACTCTTCTAGGTCAGGCAATTAACTGTAGAGTTTAGCATAAATGTGAGAGGAAGAGAGGAAAGAAACTGTTCAGCGAAGTACTGAAACACTCGGAAGCACATTTTCAGAGAATTCATATGAGCATGAATGAGAATATTCTTAAAGAGAGAAAGTAGAAGTCAGCTAAATTGTTAAAATTTTTGGAACAAGTAATTAATCAGAGAAAGCAGCTGTTCATCGCAAAGGTCTGAAATCCCTAGTCCAAGAATCTGAGTTTCATGATCTCAGGGGACACCTACACCCACAGGGATGTGCAGGGAAGAAGGCTACACTAGAAAAAGCATAAACGTTTGCATTAGGAGATGCATTTGCTTTCAAGTTTTATCTTGTATTCAATGCCTATTTTTCACTTTAGAAAATATATAGATGTAGGGAATGAATTACATGACCATCGAAGTTGAGAGTGAAAACAGAAATCTGTTTTAAATAAACACAATTTTTAAAAGAACTACAAGGTCTCCCCGCTGCCCCTCTCCAAAATCTAACCTAATATATAGTATGCTGATTGTATCCTCTTCTGACTCCTGTTAGGTGAACTTTGAAAGAAAAGCATAAAGCATTTCCTTAACTGTTTTGTCGTAATATTTTGGTAGTTGCACATTGTGTGTGTGTGTGTGTGTGTGTGTGTGTGTGTGTGTGTGTGTGTGTGTGTGTATGTGTGTGTGTGTCTGTACTTGGAGGGTGTATGTGTTAATAATAGTATTTCTAGGAGGATATAGTGTAACTACACCTGCAATTATACCCAAGTAGGGCAAAATATGCAGTCCATAGTTGTTTCCAACTTAGGAGTAATATGTATCTTCTTGATAAAATTAAAAAGTATATTGCTTAAGGGTATATTTATGTAACATGTTGTAAATTTTGCTATGAAGTTGTACATATACGTATATTTGAAATATTATTTTCAAATTGTCATATATTGAAATTATTATATTGAAATGAACTTTAACGTGCTTATTGTGTTGCTGATCACAGTTAAATAACTTACAAAACAAAATTCAGTAATCAAAGTATAATGTCCTATACCATGTGGTTACTGTGCTTACATGTAATCATGCATATCTGACTATATGTATTATTTTATTAAGAAAGGAAATGTAAATGTGATGCAAATTGTACAAGGATTGTGTTGAACAGAGAGGTTTTGATGTATTCCTTTTTAAAATTGCATTTTAACAGCATATACTGATACGTATATAATTGATTTGTATTCATAGGAAAATAGCTAGAGGGAACAAATCTGCAAAGTCAAATTTGTGGTAACTATACCTTATGCCCATCCAATTGAGTTTCTAAACTCAAATCGAGAATGGAGTATCATAATTGCCTTCTAAGATGATTATTTATTTAGGGTAGCATTACATATAATTAGTTACATTTTGATCATATATGCCTAAAGC
The DNA here is from genome assembly GCF_947179515.1 of Apodemus sylvaticus. Classification (NCBI taxonomy): domain Eukaryota; kingdom Metazoa; phylum Chordata; class Mammalia; order Rodentia; family Muridae; genus Apodemus; species Apodemus sylvaticus. Next base: position 12,150,317 of record NC_067479.1, read on the forward strand.
TACAGTGTATCAAAGTGTTTAGAATCCAAAGTGGTTGTTATTCAAGTATGTATATACGAAAGTAATAGTATTTAGAGATTTTTTTTGGAGACAAATTAAATGTAGCATGAAAAAACAAATGCCTAGAATAGGTATTAATAATTACAAATTATTATTATGTATTACTATGAGTGTATATCAATATTAACATATATATTCTTACATAATAGTCATTTCTAGGAATGTATCTATCTTATTCTTATTAAATTTCACTATTTCTTTTCCACATGTTGGAAGAAATTTATATATGTAAAATGTGAGTAAAAATAGCTCTCTGAATGTCTAAAATATTTATTACTTAAATGTGATGATTTATGTTCATACAACTATATTTAACATAAGAAATATAGCTAAAACACATTTTTATAAACATCAAAATGATCTTTAGTTATAGGAATGATGAAGAATATTGTTTAGTTATGATGACTGCAATAGCATTTTTAGGAAAAGAAAAACAATTAATCTTTTCAAAGTTTAGATTTTTAATCTCAAGTAATTCAGGAAGGTTGGTCAGTCCTGTAAACCTAGCGCTGTGTAGACAGGATGATTAGCACTCTAGGTCATTCGTGGCTACATATTGTGTTTGAGGTTAGCCTAGGCTGTGTGGGACTTAATAACAATACTAAAACACACTCAGTGGACTCAGCAGAATAATTATATACATATATAATTGAAAAGAAATAATTACAAAGCAAATTATAAAACTTCTATTTTTTAATAAGGTCCTAAATCAATCATTTATAAAGTTTCTAAGGATGGTTCATATGGAATAAAATAAATAACACTATCTCTATCTCTTTCTCTCTCTCCCCCTCCTCTCTCTCTCTCTCTCTCTCTCTCTCTCTCTCTCTCTCTCTCTATCTCTCATATTTTCCCCCCTACCACATTGGGAAGCCAAAACAATAGTGGCTGTCATTCCAGTAGGCCAACCACCTCTGAGTTGGGGCAGAATTTAGTTATAGGTGGAACATCTCACCAAATCCATCTTAACAACACAACCAATGAAGCTTCTCTCTGGAAAAGTTCTTTGATACAAATTTGATTTACTTGACAGGGTTAGTGCTAGCTACAAGTACCAAAAAAATTTCTATATTGATCTAACAGAAGACATTTTTATGATCCTGGTTACCAGAATTTATGATAATATTTGAAAGAAGTTATCTGCTATCTAAAATATAACCAAAAATCTTGGAAATGATGCATTGTAGTTCATGCTAAAATTTTTATGCTTATCACTTGAGATAAAGGAACCTTCACATGTGTATAAGAGCATTTGACTTTTGATAAAATGTATTTTTTATACATTCTTCTCTTTAAAAATTGACTAAATTTAATGTTTCTGTATAAAAAGTAAAAGTACCACAGTCGTGAACCGTGAGAATATCAGAAGCATTTTTTATAGCATACACTCCAAGCACATTCCCTAAAAAATTAAAAATAAACTGGCTTAAGGATTAGCAAAATCTTTTTTTTTTAATCTAGCTGTTGGGTGACTATCTTTCTAATGAAATGAGACTAATAAAATTTCCTAATGAATGCTCTAATATAATTTGAAGACATATGAAGAGGTTTACTGATTTTTGTCAGATGTGAATCAAGAGCTCAATTTTGAGTTTAAAAAAATGATGAAAAATTTAAGACTGTCAGGGATGTGTGCCTCAAAATAACACATTATCACTCCTGAAAAGTAACAGAACTGAAAAAGGGTGAACTGAAATCATCTGTGTATAATGGTAATGGTTTACTTTGTGAAGTAAAACTTTCATCAGGTTTGGTGTGATTGCAGAGGCAGTGGTAAAGGGACCTATCAACAGGATTGCCAATCTGAGTTCAATTCTGAGATTCACATGGAGAAAGTAAACTATCACCTCTCAAAAGCTGTGTTTTAATGGCCCCAGGTATATACAGAATTTCAGTAAAGAAATAGAAAGCTGCTAACAAATGACAGATAACAATTTGTAGTGAAGAATAATAACTAACATATCTGGAGGGTATTAGAAAAAGTGAAGTTGGCAATAAAAAGGAACATGTATCTAGATGCACCACTTGAGATTAACCACTTTGACAATAAAAGTAAAAATTAAAGGTGATATCTATGCATCCATGCATCCCAGAAATGGAAGATAATGAGAAAGAGACAAATGAAAAGTGTAAATTTATATAATAGGGAAAATAATCATTGTTCACTTAACATACACATTCATTGAATTTGGATGTAATACAGATACAATAAAGTACACAATACTCGCATCCAAGTAGAATCTAGCCATGAAACCAAAAGACAAAAACAGAAAAGTTTGACAGATACTAGAAATATATTTATTCATTTCATCTCATATCTATAGCAATTCTTCATGGAACATCAGAAACCATGTATCCAATAGCAGTTGGATAATCCTTTCAAAATTACTGAAGAGAAAAAAAAAAAGAAACTGAGGATCTTATATGTCACACAGCTATTTTTCCACAATATAAAATAGAGAGATATCACACAAACAAACACTGTTAAAAGTTATAGAATTATACAGTACAAATATCAGGATATATATCAGGATATTTTGATAAACATTCTTCAGGTTAAACTAAGAAAACACTTCATTATAAATCATACTAAATGATTAAATAAAATCATTTAAGAAGTCTCATAAATATTAAAATAACACAATAATTGTAGGTGCAATTGCTGAGATTTATCTTCAATTTTTATTTTCATATATACATTTTTTATTATAAAAATGTTTATACTGATTTTACAATGGTAGCAGGTTTTTAGCATTTTTTGTTTTTTGTTTGTTTGTTTTTGTTTTTGGGTTTTCTATGTTCACATCATTTGTAGGGAACCATTATGTTAGCCTGGCCTAGATGCCTTGAGAGACATTTGTCACAGGCATTTCATGTTATAGAGTCCATGGCTCCTTGGGCGTAATTTGTCTTTCAGTCTATAAGAGACCAATGTACTTCCTTAGGCAGGGAAATGTTCAGGTTTTGTTGTGTTACATTGTGCATTCTCTTGGAAGTCAAGGAAGAATGGAAACTTGGTTGGTTTTAGACATCAGTCTTGTGTTTCCCATATAGCTTTCAAACATCATTGTATCTTGGCAACTACAACTGTATTGTATCTGGTAATTGCCATTATATTCTGTTTCTGATAAAGGTATAAGAAAATCTGAATTCTGTCACTCAAAGTGTTGCTCAGTTGTGCCCTGGCCTCTCCAGCCAGCCTGATTTAATTCTTGATGGCCATATCAGTTGACCTTGGCCTAAATGGTAGGCACCTATAGGTGGTCCCTGAACAGATACAAGAACATAGGGATTTAAAAAGGGGATGGGGTGGGGTAAATAAAATAGGGTAAAAAGATGAACTCCTGGGAGTCGGGTGTACAGAAGTATAGTAAGACAGGAGCATTTATCAGAAATAGTAAAATGAGACAGAGAAAGGGAACAAAGTATTCACAGGAACAATAAGGGGGACAATGTGTGGAGCAGAGGCTGAAGTAAAGGGCACCCATAGACTGCCCTACCTGGGGATCCATCCTATAAACAGCCACCAAACCCCAACACTCCTATGGATGATAAGAAGTTTATATCAAAAGGAGCATGCCATGGTTGTCTCCAGAGAGGCCCTGCCAGAGCCTTACAAATACAGAGGCAGATAATAGCAGCCAACCATTGGACTGTCCCCAATGGAGGAGCTGAAGGGGTTTACAGCCCCATGGGAAGGACCATGATTTCAGCCACCCAGATACCCCAGGGCTCCCAGGGACTGAACCATCAACCAAGGGGTACACATAGGTCCAGACAAAAATGTGACAGAGAAATGCCTTGTTGGGCATCTGTGGGAGGAGTAGTCCTTGGTCAGGTAAAGGCTCAATAGATGCCTCAATAAAGGGAAATCAAGGGGGAGAGGTGGGAGTGGGTTGGGTAGAGAGGCATATACATGGAAGCAGTGGGTGGGAGGAGAGGTTGGGGGTTTTTGGGAATGGTGGAAATCAGGAAAGGTTTTGTCATTGGCAATGCAAATGAAGATAAATACAAATAAATGGAAAAAAGAGATGAGACAGACAGGGTAGAAGAAGTGAAATTCGTTTGCAGAAGTTGTTCAAATTTTATTGCTGGTGGAAAGACTTAAAGTAGGACACCATCAGTTTATGAAATTCCTGGTGTTCATCTGTGAGTCTCCTTTTCCTGAAGAGAGATCTTTGGGTTCCAGAACTTGATCCTAGTTAGGAGGAGCAGTTCAGGAAAAAAAAAATAAATGCAAGGGGACAAGAAAAAATAATCCTAGTGTTTCTTCTCAGATTTGGAAAGAATTAAAAACAGTAATAGGTTAAAAAAAAAGGATGTGGTTACAATTCAAAATGAAAGTGATGAAGAAAAAGAGAACTAATGCTGAAAATGGAAATTAAAATGCTATGAGGAGTAGCCATGGCATACTACTCCTTATCCTAGCCATCTTTATTAATTATTATATGTAAATATACACTGTAGCTGTCTTCAGACTCCACAGAAGAGGGCATCAGATCTCAGTACAGATGGTTGTGAGCCACCATGTGTTTGCTGGGATTTGAACTCAGGACCTTTAGAAGAGCAGTAGGTGCTCTTAACCACTGAGCCATCTCACCAGTCCCGTAGCCATCTTTATAAGTATATATGCATACCACATGTGTAACTGCTGCCTACAGAAGACAGAAGAGGATGTCAGTTCATTGAATCTGGAGTTCATACAGTATTCTTCACTGTGAAAATCATCCAGCACATCTTACAAACATTCCAGTGTTCCTTTTCCATCGGGATCCAAAACGTATACTTGAATATGTGGATGTTCATAGCCGTATTATATATATTTGTGTCAAAGTAATGTGCCAATCAGTAGAGATTCATCAATCAGGTAACAGATGTTTAATAAATATGGAGGGATGATTTAAAACATGCAACCTTGGAAACAAATATGAACAAGATTATGATGCTTAAAATAAGAGAGTTGAAGAATAATTTCTGTTTGTCATCACTTATATACAAGTTGTGAGAGAGCAAATAGTTTGTGGTTAAAAATAAAGCTAGCTTTAGTTAAATTCTGAGAAATGGAAAATATATAGTATCATCTTACACTTTAGGAGAATTTAGGTGAATACATAAATTTTACTAATATTTGGTCATATTAGTTTGGACAGTTCTACTCATAGCTAAACTATTGACACTTATAATTCACTAGAATAATTTAAAGCAATTCCTTATCTTATAAAAATGGTTAAAGTTTTTAGAATTGTATGTAATAAAATATTAATATTCACAAATATGAATGTCTCAACACAAAATGAATGTATTATATGTAGCACATTAACTTAATTTATACCTCTCATCAAAATCATTAATAATATCTTTACAAATAAAATTACTTCTTTTTTAATATTGTTTATTCGATATATTTTTTATTTACATTTTAAATGATTTCCCCTTTTTTGGGCCCCCACTCCCTGAAAGTCCCATAAGCCCTCTTAATTCACCCTTTTCTCTCATCCACAGGTTCCCACTTCCCTGTTCTGGTTTTGCCCTATACTGCTACACTGAGTCTTTCCAGAACCAGGCCATTCCTCCATTCTTCTAGTACATCATTTGATGTGTGGATTATGTTTTGGGTATTCCAATTTTCTAGGCTAATATCCACTTATTAGTGAGTGCATACCATGATTGATCTTTTGAGACTGGGTTACCTCACTTAGTATGATGTTCTCCAGCTCCATTCATTTGTCTAAGAATTTCATGAATTCATTGTTTCTAATGGCTGAATAGTACTCTATTGTCTATATATACCACATTATTTGCATCCATCCTTCCCTTGAGGGATACCTGGGTTCTTTCCAGCTTCTGGCAATTATAAATAGGGCTGCTATGAACATAGTGGAGCACATATCCTTATTACCTGCTGGGAAATCCTCTGGGTATATGCACAGGAGTGGTATAGCAGGATCCTCTGCAAGTGATGTGCCCAGTTTTATGAGGAACCGCCAGACTGATTTCCAGAGTGGTTGTACCAATTTGCAACCCCACCAGCTCTGGAGGAGTGTTTCTTTTTCTCCACATCCCCACCAACATCTGCTGTCCCTGAGTTTTTCATCTTAGCCATTCTGACTGGTGTTAGATGAAATCTCAGGGTTGTTTTGATTTGCATTTCCCTAATGACTAATGAAGTTGAACATTTTTTAAGATGCTTCTCAGCCATCCGAAGTTCTTCCAGAGAAAATTCTTTGTTTAGCTCTGTACCCCATTTTTAATAGGGTTATTTAGCTTTCTGGGGTCTAACGTCCTGAGTTCTTTGTATATATTGGATATTAGCCCTCTATCTGATGTAGGATTGGTGAAGATCTTTTCCCAATTTGTTGGTTGCCAATTTGTCCTTTTGATGGTATCCTTTGCCTTACAGAAACTTTGTAATTTTATAAGGTCCCATTTGTCAATTCTTGATCTTAGAGCATATGCTATTGGTGTTCTGTTCAGAAACTTTCTCCCTGTACAGATGTCATCAAGGGTCTTCCCCAGTTTCTTTTCTATTAGCTTCAGAGTGTCTGGCTTTATGTAGAGGTCCTTTATCCATTAGGACTTGAGCTTAGTACAAGGAGATAAGGATGGATCAAATCGCATTCTTCTGCATGCTGACCTCCAGTCGAACCAGCACCATTTGTTGAAAAGGCTATCTTTTTACCACTGGCTGTTTTCAGCTCCTTTGTCAAGGATCAAGTGACCATAGGTGTGTGGGTTCATATCTGGATCTTCTATCCTATTCCATTGACCTGCCTGCCTGTCACTGAACCAATAACATGCAGTTTTTAACACTATTGCTCTGTAGTATTGCTTGAGGTCTGGGATACTGTTTTCCCCCAGAATTTCTTTTGTTGTTGAGAATAGTTTTAGCTATTATGAGTTTTTTGTTATTCCAGATGAATTTTTCTTACTCTATGAAGAACTGAGTTGGGATTTTGATGTGTATTGAGTTGAATCTGTATATTGCTTTTGACAAAATGGCCATTTTAACTATATTAATCCTGCCAATCCATGAGCATGGGAGATTTTTCCATTTTCTGAAGTCTTCTTCCATTTCCTTCCTCAGAGTCTTGAAGTTCTTGTCATACAGATCTTTCACTTGTTTGGTCAGAGTCATACCAAGATACTTTATATTGTTTCTGGCTAATGTGAAGGGTGTCATTTCCCTAATTTCTCTCTCAGACTGCTTATTCTTTGAGTATAGGAAAGCTACTGATTTGCTTGAGTTGATTTTGCATCCTGCCACTTTGCTGAAGTTGTTTATCAGCTGTAGTAGTTCTCTAGTGGAGTTTTGTATTTTTTGGGGGGGGGAGTCACTTGGGTAAACTGTCATATCATCTGGAAATACTGATAGTTTGACTTCTTCGTTTCCAATTTGTATCCCTTTGACACCCTTATGTTGTCTAATTGCCCAAGCTAGTACCTCAAGTACAATATTGAAAAGACAAGGAGAGAGGGGGTAGACTTGTCTAGTCCCTGATTTTAGTGGGATTGCTTCAAGTTTCTCTCCATTTAGTTTGATGCTGGCTACCGGTTTGCTGTATATTGCTTTTAATATGTTTGGGTATGGGCCTTGAATTCCTGTTCTTTCCAAGACTTTAAGCATGAAAGGATGCTGAATTTTATCAAATGCTTTTTCATCATCCAATGAAATGACCATGTGTTTTTATTCTTTGCTTTTGTTTATGTAGTAGATTGCATTGATGGATTTCTGTATATTGAACCATCCCTGCATGCCTGGGATAAAGCCTACTTGATCATGGTGCATAATCATTTTTATGTGTTCTTGGGTTCTGTTGGCAAGAATTTTATTGAATATTTTTGCATTGATGTTCATAAGAGAAATTGGTCTAAAGTTCTCTTTCTTTGTTGGATCTTTTTGTGGTTTTGGTATCAATGTAATTGTTGCTTCGTAGAAGGAGTTTGGTAGTGTTCCTTCCATTTCTATTTTGTGGAATAGTTTGAAGAAAATTGCTGTTAGATCTTCTTTGAAGGTCTGATAGAATTCTGCACGGAAAATATCTGGTCCTGTGCTTTTGGTTGGAAGACTTTCTATGACCCCTTCTATTTCTTCAGGGGTTATGGAACTGTTTTGTTTCTATGATCTATTTGGTCCTGATTGAATTTTGGTATTTGGTATCTGTTTAGGAAATTGTCCATTTCCTTCAGATTCTCCAGTTGTGTTGAGTGTAGGCTTTTGTAGTAGGATCTGATGATTTTTTGAATTTCCTCAGTTTCTGTTATTATATCCCCCTTTTCATTTCTAATTTTGTTAATTTGGATACTTTCTCTCTGCCCTTTGATCAGTCTGGTTAAGGGTTTATCTATCTTGTTGATTTTCTCAAAGAACCAGCTCCTGGATTCGTTGATTCTTTGTATGGTTCTCTTTGTTTCCACTTGATTGATTTCAGCCCTGAGTTTGATGATTTCCTTTCCTCTACTCCTCCTGGCTAAATTCGCTTCTTTTTGCTCCAGGGCTCTCAGTTGTGTCATTAAGCTGCTAGTGTATGCTCTGTCCATTTTCTTTTTGGAGGTACTCAGGGCTATGAGATTTCCTCTTAGCACTGCTTTCATTATGTCTCAAATATTTGTGTATGTTGTGCCTTCATTTTCATTAAATTCTAAAAAGTCTCTGATTTTCTTTATTTCTTCTTTGGCCAAGGTGTCATTGAGTAGAGTACTGTTCAGCCTCCATGTGTATGTGGGCTTTCTGTTGTTTTTGTTGCATGGGATTAGTTTGATCTTCTTATATTTGTTGAGGTCTGTCTTGTGACCAATTATATGGTTGATTTTGGAGAAGGTACCATGAGGTGCTGAGAAAAAAGTATATTCTTTTGCTTTAGGGTGAAATGTTCTATAAATATCAGTCAAATCCAATTGGTCCAAAACTTCAATTAGTTTTAGTATGTCCCTGTTTAGTTTCTGTTTTCCTGATTGGTCCATTGAGGATAGTGGAGTGTTGAAGTCACCTACAATTACTATGTTAGATGGAATGTGTGCTTTGAGCTTTAGTAAAGTTTCTGTTACGAATGAGGGGGCCCTTGCGTTTGGAGCATAGATGTTCAGAATTGAGAGTTCTTCGTGGATTTTTCCTTTGACCAGCAAGACGTGTTCTTTCGTGTCCCTTTTGATGACTTTAGGTTGAAAATCAATTTTATCTGATATTAGAATGGCTACTCTGGCTCGTTTCCTGAGACCATTGGCTTGTAAAATTGTCTTCCAGCCTTTTACTCTAAGGTAGTTTTTGTCTTTGACACTGAGGTGTGTTTCCTGTATGCAGCAAAATATAGGGTCCTGTTTCCTCATCCTGTCTGTTAGTCTATATCTTTTTATTGGGGAATTGAGTCCATTAATGTTAAGAGATATTAAGGAATAGTGATTATTACTTCCTGTCATTTTTGATGTTACTTTTATATTTGAGTGGTTATCTTCTTTTGGATTCAATGGAAAGTTACTATCTTGCTTTTTCCAGGATGTAGTTTCCTTCCTTATATTGGAGTTTTCCTCCTATTATTCTTTGTAGGGCTTGGTTTGTGGAAAGATATTGTGTAAATTTGGTTTTGTCATGGAATTTCTTGGTTTCTCCATCTATGGTGATTGAGAGTTTTGCTGGGTATAGTAATCTTGGCTGACATTTGTGTTCTCTTAGACTCTGCATGAGATCAGCCCAGGTTCTGCTAGCTTTCATGGTCTCAGGTGAGAAGTCTGGTGTGATTCTGATAGGTCTTCCTTTATATGTTACTTGACCTTTTTCTCTTACTGCCTTTAATATTTTTTCTTTGCTTAGTACACTTGGGGTTTTGATTATTATGTGACAGAAAATATTTCTGGTCAGGTCCAGTCTTTTTGGAGTTCTTGTATGTTCATGGGCATCTCTCTCTTTAGGTTAGGGAAGTTTTCTCCCATAATTTTGTTGAAGATATTTGCTGGCCCTTTCAGTTGTAAATCTTCACTCTCGTCTATACCTATAATCCTTAGGTTTGGTATTCTCATTTTGTCCTGGATTTCCTGGATGTTCTGGGATACAAGCTTTTTGCATTTTGCATTTTCTTTGACTGTTGAGTCAGTGGTTTCTATGGTATCTTCAGCATCTGAGATTCTTTCTTCCATCTCTTGTGTTATGTTGTTGATATTTGCATCTATGGCCCCTGATTTCTTCCCAAGGTTTTCTATCTCCAAAGTTGTCTCCCTTTGGGATTTTTTAGTTGTTTCTACTTCTGTTTTTAGATCCAGGATGGTTTTGCTCAGTTCCTTCATTTGTTTTTTTGTGTTTTCCTTGAATTCTTTAAGAGATTTTTGTGTTTCCTCTTTCAAGACTTCTGCCCGTTGACTCACTTTCTTCTGCATTTCTTTAAGTTTGTATGTGTGTGTGTGTGTGTGTGTTTCTTCTTTATTGGCTTCTATCTCTTGAGCCTTATTCTCCTGCATTTCTTTAAGTGATTTTTGTGTTTCCATTATATGGGTTTCTAGCTTATTCGTGTTCCCCTGTGTTTCTTTAAGAGATTAATTTATGTCATTTTTGTGTTCCTTTAGCAGCATCATGACCAGTGATTTTTAAATCCAAATCTTGTTTTTCTGGTGTGTTGGGGTATCCAGGACTTGCTGTTGTTGGAGAGTTTTGTTCAGATGCTGCCATATTGCCTAGATTTCTGTTGGTAGCGTTCCTACTTTTGCCTTTTGCCATCTTGTTATCTCTGGTGTTAGTTGGTCTTGTCTCTGGCTGGTGTTTGAGTCTCCTGTGAGGCTGTAAGGCTATTTTCACAACACTGGATTGCTGGGTTTCCCCTGTCACAAATTGCTGATATGCTGCCCTCCTCTTGGGTGCCCTTGGAGCTCTAGTGTTCCTTGGCCCAGATTGTCTCTGTGACCCAGGTGATGCCCGTTTGTTCCTTCAGGGAGTGCTGATGGTGTATGCTGCAGGGACCTTTTCAGAGTGCTGATCACTCTGCTAGACAGCTGATCCCCCCAACAGGGTTGCTGCACACAAGGCTAGCATAGCTTCTCAGGCCCTGAGTCCAGGCAAAAGACTGACAGGCTTAGACCCAAGCAATGTTGGCCTTGGGCTATGACTGATAACTCCCCCCCAGCCCCCCCCCCCACGACATTGGCCTCTGGCTATGACTGTTAGCTGGCTTTGCCTGCTAGAGAGCTCTCTGGTGTCCTACAGCTAAAATGGTGGAGTGTGCTTCTTTTAAGTGCCGGAACAGACAGCCGGGCAAACAACCTCCTGGCTGGGTTGGCACACTGATGGCCCCCCAAACAGCTCAGAGCCTGGGTGCAGGTCAATGCCTGTCAGGCTTAGATGCCTGCGATTTTGGCCTAGGACTAAGTCTGCATACCTCAGGCTGTCGGTTCTCTCTGGTGTCTGAGAGCCAAGATGGTGGAGAGTCTCTTGTAACTGACTGGTGGGAGGCAGAGTTCTGATGTGGCTTCAGTGCGGTGCAAAGCACTGTAACTCAGCTGCTTGCAGCCCGGCCGGCCAGGGATGGTCAGTTGTAGCAGGTTCAGAGCCTGCTAGGACCCTGTCACATTGGTTCCACTGATAGTGGCCCTTCAGCAGGACGAGCTGCTGCTGCTGCTGCTGCTGCCACCGCTACCCAACTTATTCTCCATAAAATCACTTCTATGTGTAATACTATTTGACTACAGAATACCTTTCCCATATTAATATACACATGAGAGTTTGACAACCAAGAAAAAATTAACAAAACATTTTGCTAATGTTTAGATTATCACAGAATCAGCAAATTTAGTTCTTTGGGCTGTTTCTTGTCTATTTCCTCTGCTCTTTGTTCATTATATTTATGTAACTTCCCCTTGGCATTGATATTTCTTCTTTAAAAACCATAGGGCTTAATTTTTATATCACTTGATAATGTTTTTTTTTTCTCAGTGTTTTCATCACAACTGGTCTTTGATCCGCCAAAGCTTTTAGATAATAAAACAATCAGGGGGTGGGAAAAAACATAATGAAATGTCTTTTCCACTATTAATCCCAATGCTTCCTTGATTCTCAGTGCAGCAAAATGGGCTTCATATGGGTTATTCAGCAAAGCATGATCTGCTTTGCTGCTGCTCTAAGGTGTTTCTGATATCTATAATGGGCATGCTTTGCTTACATGTTTTTATTCTAATAAACAAAATACTGGAATTTGCAGGATAAAATGTGTAATATGTCAAATGTTAATGTGAAACATTTATGTTTAAGTATAAACACAGTTAATAGTTGCCACTGAGACATTTTTTTCTATTATGAAGAAAAGCAAAAGTGTCTTATCTTCCAATATGATAGTTACAAACATCTTTAAAACACAGATAAGGGCCATAGTTATTTTTCTACTGGATATTCATACTCAAAACTCTGAAGTGGATTTTTCTTCTAGTTATAAAATTTCCAAAAGTGCTAACCACAAAGTTAATTATATTATAGTGTTTATGACAGTTACACTGGTAAGTTGGGTCAAAATGGTGCTTTTATTTCATAACCAAAACTACAATAAAACATTACTTACTTTTCCCCACATTTTGATGAAATACTTGACAAGAAAAATATTGAGAAGACATCTATTTTTGCTCCACAGTTCCTTATCCCATATTGGGACAAGACATAGCAAGGTCTGTGACATCATGGGTTTTAATAGCTGTTTGTTGCTCAAATCTCTCCAAAACAGGGAACAGAAAGTAGGCAGGAATCTATTTAGAAATGAGACAAATGAAGATTGTAATTCTGAAGGGTCATCCACCATGAAAAATCTTTACCCATTAATGTTTTCCATCCTAAAGATTCCACAGCCTCCCCAAACATTGCCAATTCTGGGGATCAAATTTTCTAACACATGAACAGATTGGGGCAGGGTTGCTTGTATTCACACTGAAAAAAATAGTTCAAGAGTGTGGTTGGATTTTTGAATAAATTAATCAATCCCCCATTTATGTTTCTGAATATGGACCATTTGCTGTGACAGTAATACAGACAGACTTGGGAAACAGAAATAGAAGAGAGTCATAAACACAAGGAAGGGACTAGTGCAGAAGGAGGTCTGGGGAGAAACAGGAGAAAGAAAGGAGCATGGGGCTGAAAGTAATCAAAATGTCTTATATACTGGTGCAAGTGTCATCACTGAGTTAGTAAAGAAATACAACTTATCTCATTCTCATAGCTTATTATAAAAATTCTAATAAATTGGTTTGTAAACATCATAATCATGTTCTTGGCCATAAAAGAGCATGAGAATTCCACCATTTAGAAATAAGTGCACTAATGTCTGATTAGGATTCACTTTTGGGTTTGTATATCACACCTTCCCAACACATTCTCTGGTAAATAAAGGAAGACAATATCCACCGGTTATATTTTCCTTAGGAGACTAATTACAATAATGAATGCTCCAAATTCATAGGCTTTACCTGAGTCTCTCCTTTGTGCTTGAGTTTCAACAAGCAAATTTAGAGGGCAGAGCAGCTGAATACTTCAGACAATATTAGAAAATTTAAGGCTGCCTAATTGCACCATGTTTCTAAGAACAGCTCAACAATAATGTCAATTAAAATCTGAATTGTCAGAAGAAATATATAGGTGTTTTTTCCAGATAATAGAAACAATCAAGTGCACTTCATATTTCAGAAAAGACTCATATTTTATAGTGAATTTTGGCTTGGTTTTACATACATATATACCCAAGGAAGGTGGTTTATATGGAGAACTGCTAATGATCTTAAATATTTAATACATTTATCAACTAACCACTTACCTGGATACATTTTTATAGATATAGGAAATAAACGTGGATGTCTATGTTGTAGTGTTATTAGTTTTTGCATTTCAAGTGACAATCATTATATCGGTATTATCTTCAGCCAGTTAATTGTCCAAGCCTTAATTTTCACATGGGTATGTGAAAAGGTTTATGCAATAAATGCAACAGAGCAGAGAGTGTTGCAAGAAATGGACCTCAATTTTTTTTAAAGATTTATTTATTTATTTATTTATTTATTTATTTATTTATTTATTTATGTAGGCATAAGCAAAGCCTTATTAAGTAAAATCCAGGGGCAAAAGGGAAAGAAACACTCAGAACTGGGAGAAAGCTGTCGCTCATCAATGGCCATCTTCTAAGACCTGTGTGGTAGAAGCTGACCAAGGACTGAGGTCATGTCTACTGAGATTGGTTCATTCTCTGAATGTGTCTGGGGCGAGGCAAGTAGGAGTGGCACACTCCGCGTAGTCTCCTGGTCCCTGGAGTAAATAATTGATGACTATTCCTTCATCACTCATCCAGTTGGCAGTGGCTGACACTCTATGCTGTCCATCTCTAAGCTCTTTCTCTTAGTTGCTGACCTCAGCTGTCAGCTTGCTGTGAGCCTGGCCAACATGCTACCGCCCAACTTGCAGGTGTTACTAATTCTGTAGGTAGTAAGGGGAAAAACCCATTCTGACAATTATCAGTGGGGCACATAAATGTGAAGGAGGAGCAGGAGGAGGAGGAAGAGGAGGAAGAGGAGGAGGAGGAAGAAGAAGAAGAAAAAGAAGAAGTAGAAGAAGAAACACACAAAACACACACACACACACACACACACACACACACACACACACACACACAGCATGGTTGAGTTAACAGCCAGCAAGACACCAGCCAGATTTATTTATTTATTTTTTTTTGTATGGTTTTTTTTTATTATTCGATATAATTTATTTACATTTCAAATGATTTCCCCTTTTCTAGCCCCCCCACTCCCCGAAAGTCCCGCAAGCCCCCTTCTCTTCCCCTGTCCTCCCACCCACCCCTTCCCACTTCCCCGTTCTGGTTTTGCTGAATACTGTTTTCCTGAGTCTTTCCAGAACCAGGGGCCACTCCTCCTTTCTTCTTGTACCTCATTTGATGTGTGGATTATGTTTTGGGTATTCCAGTTTTCTAGGTTAATATCCACTTATTAGTGAGTGCATACCATGATTCACCTTTTGAGTCTGGGTTACCTCACTTAGTATGATATTCTCTAGCTCCATCCATTTGCCTAAGAATTTCATGAATTCATTGTTTCTAATGGCTGAATAGTACTCCATTGTGTAGATATACCACATTTTTTGCATCCACTCTTCTGTTGAGGGATACCTGGGTTCTTTCCAGCATCTGGCAATTACAAATAGGGCTGCTATGAACATAGTAGAACATGTATCCTTATTACATGGTGGGGAGTCTTCTGGGTATATGCCCAGGAGTGGTATAGCAGGATCTTCTGGAAGTAAGGTGCCCAGTTTTCGGAGGAACCGCCAGACTGATTTCCAGAGTGGTTGTACCAATTTGCAACCCCACCAGCAGTGGAGGAGTGTTCCTCTTTCTCCACACCCTCTCCAACACCTGCTGTCTCCTGAGTTTTTAATCTTAGCCATTCTGACTGGTGTAAGATGAAATCTTAGGGTTGTTTTGATTTGCATTTCCCTAATGACTAATGAAGTTGAGCATTTTTTAAGATGCTTCTCCGCCATCCGAAGTTCTTCAGGTGAGAATTCTTTGTTTAACTCTGTACCCCATTTTTTAATAGGGTTGTTTGGTTTTCTGGAGTCTAACTTCTTGAGTTCTTTATATATATTGGATATTAGCCCTCTATCTGATGTAGGATTGGTGAAGATCTTTTCCCAATTTGTTGGTTGCCGATTTGTCCTCTTGATGGTGTCCTTTGCCTTACAGAAACTTTGTAATTTTATGAGGTCCCATTTGTCAATTCTTGCTCTTAGAGCATACGCTATTGGTGTTCTGTTCAGAAACTTTCTCCCTGTACCGATGTCCTCAAGGGTCTTCCCCAGTTTTTTTTCTATTAGCTTCAGAGTGTCTGGCTTTATGTGGAGGTCCTTGATCCATTTGGATTTGAGCTTAGTACAAGGAGACAAGGATGGATCAATTCGCATTCTTCTGCATGCTGACCTCCAGTTAAACCAGCACCATTTGTTGAAAAGGCTATCTTTTTTCCATTGGATGTTTTCAGCCTCTTTGTCGAGGATCAAGTGGCCATAGGTGTATGGGTTCATTTCTGGATCTTCAATTCTGTTCCATTGATCCTCCTGCCTGTCACTGTACCAATACCATGCAGTTTTTAACACTATTGCTCTGTAGTATTGCTTGAGGTCAGGGATACTGATTCCCCCAGATTTCCTTTTGTTGCTGAGAATAGTTTTAGCTATCCTGGGTTTTCTGTTGTTCCAGATGAATTTGATAATTGCTCTTTCTAACTCTGTGAAGAATTGAGTTGGGATTTTGATGGGTATTGCATTGAATCTGTATAGTGCTTTAGGCAAAATGGCCATTTTAACTATATTGATTCTGCCGATCCATGAGCATGGGAGGTTTTCCCATTTTTTGAGGTCTTCTTCCATTTCCTTCTTCAGAGTCTTGAAGTTCTTGTCATACAGATCTTTCACATGTTTGGTAAGAGTCACCCCAAGATACTTTATACTGTTTGTGGCTATTGTGAAGGGGGTCATTTCCCTAATTTCTTTCTCAGCCTGCTTATCCTTTGAGTATAGGAAGGCCACTGATTTGCTTGAGTTGACTTTATAACCTGCCACTTTGCTGAAGTTGTTTATCAGCTGTAGGAGCTCTCTAGTGGAGTTCTTTGGGTCACTTAGGTAGACGATCATGTCGTCTGCAAATAATGATAGTTTGACTTCTTCCTTTCCAATTTGTATCCCTTTGACCTCCTTATGTTGTCGAATTGCTCGAGCTAGTACCTCAAGTACAATATTGAAAAGATAAGGAGAAAGTGGGCAGCCTTGTCTGGTCCCTGATTTCAGTGGGATTGCTTCAAGTTTCTCTCCATTTAGTTTGATGCTGGCTACCGGTTTGCTGTATATTGCTTTTACTATGTTTAGGTATGGGCCTTGAATTCCTGTTCTCTCCAAGACTTTAAGCATGAAGGGATGCTGAATTTTGTCAAATGCTTTTTCAGCATCCAATGAAATGACCATGTGGTTTTGTTCTTTGAGTTTGTTTATGTAGTGGATTGTATTGATGGATTTCCGTATATTGAACCAACCCTGCATTCCCGCGATAAAGCCTACTTGATCATGGTGGATGATCGTTTTGATGTGTTCTTGGATTCGGTTGGCAAGAATTTTATTGAGTATTTTTGCATCGATGTTCATAAGGGAAATTGGTCTGAAGTTCTCTTTCTTTGTTGGATCTTTGTGTGGCTTTGGTATCAGCGTAATTGTGGCTTCGTAGAAGGAATTGGGTAGTGTTCCTTCTGTTTCTATTTTGTGGAATAGTTTGAAGAGTATTGGTGTTAACTCTTCTTTGAAGGTCTGGTAGAATTCTGCACTGAAGCCATCTGGTCCTGTGCTTTTTTTGGTTGGAAGACTTTCTATGACTCCTTCTATTTCTTTAGGCATTATGGGACTGTTTAGATGGTCTAGTTGGTCCTGATTTAATTTTGGTATTTGGTATCTGTCAAGGAAATTGTCCATTTCCTCCAGATTCTCCAGTTGTGTTGAGTATAGGCTCTTGTAGTAGGATCTGATGATTTTTTGGATTTCCTCAGTTTCCGTTGTTATATCTCCCTTTTCATTTCTAAGTTTGTTAATTTGGATACTTTCTCTGTGCCCTTTGGTCAGTCTGGCTAAGGGTTTATCTATCTTGTTGATTTTCTCAAAGAACCAGCTCCTGGTATTGTTGATTTTTTGTATGGTTCTCTTTGTTTCTACTTGATTGATTTCGGCCCTGAGTTTGATGATTTCCTGCCTTCTACTCCTCCTGGGCGAAATAGCTTCTTTTTGTTCCAGGGCTTTCAGGTGTGTCATTAAGCTGGTAATGTATGCTCTCTCCATTTTCTTTTGGGAGGCACTCAGGGCTATGAGTTTTCCTCTTAGCACTGCTTTCATTGTGTCCCATAGATTTGGGTATGTTGTGTTTTCATTTTCATTGTGTTCTAAAAAGTCTTTAATTTCTTTCTTTATTTCTTCCTTGACCAAGGTATCATTGAGTAGAGTATTGTTCAGTTTCCACGTGTATGTGGGCTTTCTGTTGTTTCTGTTGCTATTGAAGACCACTTTTACTCCATAGTGATCAGATAGGAGGCATGGGATTAGTTCGATCTTCTTATATTTGTTGAGGTCTGTCTTGTGACCAATTATATGGTCGATTTTGGAGAAGGTACCATGAGGTGCTGAGAAAAAGGTATATTCTTTTGTTTTAGGATAGAATGTTCTATATATATCTGTTAAATCTAATTGGTCCAAAGCTTCAATTAGTTTCATTGTGTCCCTGTTTAGTTTCTGTTTTCCTGATCGGTCCATTGAGGAAAGTGCAGTGTTGAAGTCACCCACAATTATTGTGTTAGGTGCAATGTGTGCTTTTAGTTTTATTAAAGTTTCTTTTACGAAAGAGGGTGCCCTTGCATTTGGGGCATAGATGTTCAGGATTGACAGTTCTTCTTTTTGTATTTTTCCTTTGACCAGCAAGAAGTGTCCCTCAGGGTCTCTTTTGATGACTTTGGGTTGAAAGTCAATTTTATCTGATATTAAAATGGCTACTCCAGCTTGTTTCCTGAGACCATTTGCTTGTAAAATTGTCTTCCAGCCTTTTACTCTAAGGTAGTGTTTGTCTTTGACCCTGAGGTGTGTTTCCTGTAAGCAGCAAAATGTAGGGTCCTGTTTACGTATCCAGTCAGTTAGTCTGTGTCTTTTTATTGGGGCATTAAGTCCATTGATGTTAAGAGATATTAAGGAATAGTGATTGTTACTTCCTATCATTTTTGACGTTATTTTTTAAATTTGAATGCTTAACTTCTTTTGGGTTTGATGAAAGGTTACTATCTTGCTTTTTCCAGGGTGAAGTTTCCCTCCTTGTATTGGTGTTGTCCTCCTATTATCCTTTTTAGGGCCGGGTTTGTGGATAGATATTGGGTAAACTTGGTTTTGTCATGAAATATCTTAGTTTCTCCATCTATGGTGATTGAGAGTTTTGCTGGATATAGTAGTTTTGGTTGGCATTTGTGTTCTCTTAGAGTCTGCATGAGATCTGCCCAGGACCTTCTAGCCTTCATAGTCTCAGGTGAAAAGTCTACTGTGATTCTGATAGGTCTTCCTTTATATGTTACTTGGCCTTTTTCTCTTACTGCCTTTAGTATTCTTTCTTTGTTTAGAACATTTGGTGTTTTGATTATTATATGACGGGAAGTATTTCTGTTCTGGTCCAGTCTGTTTGGAGTTCTGTAGGCTTCTTGTATATTCATGGGCATCTCTCTCTTTAGGTTAGGGAAGTTTTCTTCCATAATTTTATTGAAGATATTTGCTGGCCCTTTAAGTTGTAAATCTTCACTCTCATCTATGCCTATAATCCTTAGGTTTGGTCTTCTCATTGTGTCCTGGATTTCCTGGATATTTTGGGTTACAAGCTTTTTGCATTTTGCATTTTCTTTAACTGTTGAGTCCATGGTTTCTATGGAATCTTCAGCATCTGAGATTCTTTCTTCTATCTCTTGTATTCTGTTGTTGATATTTGTATCTCTGTCCCCTGATTTCTTCCCAAGGCTTTCTATCTCCAAAGTTGTCTCCCTTTGAGTTTTCTTAGTTGTTTCTACTTCTGATTTTAGATCCTGGATGGTTTTGCTTAGCTCCTTCACTTGCATGTTTGTGTTTTCCTGTAATTCTTTAAGAGATTTTTGTGTTTCCTCTTTCATGAGCTCAGCCTGTTGACCAAAGTTCTCCTGTATTTCTTTAAGAGATTTTTGTGTTTCGTCTTTCATGACCTCAGCCTGTTGAGCAAAGTTCTCCTGTATTTCTTTAAATGTTTTTTGCATTTCCTCCTTGTTGGCTTTTGTATTCTCCTGGATTTCTTTCAATGATTTTTGTGTTTCCCTTGCAAGGGCTTCTAACTTTTGATCCATTTTCTCCTGAATTTCTTTATGTATGACCTTCATGTGTTCCTGTACCAGCATCATGACCAGTGATTTTAAATCCAAATCTTGTTTTACTGGTGTGATGGGGTATCCAGGACATGTTGGTAGAGGAGAATTGGGTTCAGATGTTGCCATATTGCCTTGATTTCTGTTAGTGACGTTCCTGTGTTTGCCTTTTGCCATCTAGATCTCACTGGTGTTAGTTTATCTTGTCAGTGCTGGACTCACCAGTGCAAGCTGCCCCTTCCCAGTTGGCCTCTGGTGCACAGCTTACCTCCTGCACTGCTTGTAGACAGTGTGCTGCTGCCCAGGCTGTTCCGATCCCAAAGCAGGCACCCGAAGGCTCCCGCTGGGGCCCGTTGGATTCACTGGAGCACACTGACTTCTCCCAGCTGGCTGCCCGGAAGCCCAGCTAGCCACTTGCAGGACTTGGAGATGTAATGCTGCCGCCCAGACTGATCTGGATCCGGAAGCGGAGAGAGTAGAGCTAAGGGCTTCTGCCTGAGGCCTTGCCCCAGATTGTGTCTGTGGAGCAGATGGAGCCCGTGTGCACTCCCAGGGAGTGCCGAAGGTGTATGCTACTGTGACCTCCCCTGTGTTCCGCTCACTCCGCTGGGCAGCCGATCTGCCAACCGGGCTGTCGCACACAAGGTTAGCCTGGCCGCCCAGTTCCTGAGTCCAGGCAAAAGCCTGGGAGGCCAAGGTCCGAGCAAAGTTCCCCTAGGGCTATGACTGTTAATTGGGTCTGCCAGATGACTAGGATGTTGGGCGTGCGCGCCCGCGCTCCCTGAAAGCGCCAGGAGAGTCTGCTTTGCTAACAATCACCTGGGCGGGTTGACTCACAGATGGCCCACCAAGCCGCCCAGTTCTTGGGGTCAGTCCTGTGCCTTTTGTTGCTTGGACCCCCGCTTTGTTAGCCTTAGGCTATGCCTGTTACAGGTCTGCCCGCCTGAGCTCTCTGTCGTCCTGCAGGCAAAATGGCAGCGGCGCGCTCGCAGGCCTGGGCAAAAAACCTCCTGGTTGGGTTGGCACCCCGATGGCCCCCCGACCCGCCCAGGGCCTGGGTGCAGGCCAACGCCCGTCGGGCTCAGACCACCGCGGTGTTGGCCTCGGATTATGTTTGTGTACCTCAGTCTGTCCGATTCCTGGAGTACGGAACCAAGATGGATGCTCCTCTCCTGACTGGTGGGAGGCCGAGTTCTGAAGTGGCCTCCGTGCAGGAAAGGCACCGCACAACTGCAGCTGCTTGCTGCCCGGCTGGTCAGCGAAGGTCAGTGGTCGTGGGCGCAGGGCCTAACTGGTCCCTGTGATGCCTTGGTTCCACTGCTGATGGCCCTTCAGCTGGAGCAGCCACTGCTGCCTCTGCCGCCGCCGCCGCCGCCGCCGATCTCGATTTATTTATTTCTTATATGTAAGTACACTGTAGCTGTATTCAGATACACCAGAAAAGGGCATCAGATTTCATTAAGGATGGTTTTGAGACTCCATGTGGTTGCTGAGATTTGAATTCAGGACCTTTGGAAGAGCAGTCAGTGCTCTTAACTGCTGAGCCATCTGTCCAGCAAGAACTCAATTTTTCTAAAACCATAATTTTATTTTAGTTACTGGAAAGTGAATACCCCCCCCAAAGAACTTATTAGTAAACAAAATATACATTCACCCATAAGAATATATTTTCTTCAATTTCAAAACCCATCTGGTATGAAAATCTGAATAATAATTTGATTCAGATTAAATGACTACTTAAGCTTTTGCTCTCAAGAAATAAGGGAAAATGAATAATTTGAATAGATCAGTACCCAGAGAAAAGGCAGTGTTACAAGGTAGCTCTCATTAAGGGTGAGTGAACATATTCAAATAGCTCTTTGTTCTACCACAGAATTTTATTTCTTATTCAACAAATTAATTATACATTGGTCACATCATTACAAAATTGGATAACTGCACTTCAAATTTTGCCTGACACTTCCTCTTAATAATAATAATGTAAATATGAAAACAGCAATTGTTCAGAAAAATTTGTAAGTTGGTTATGTTGTAAGTAAACATAATTGTGGTAGTAGAATAAGTGGAGATTTATTTCATGGATTTAACAAATTATGTGGACAGAATTTATTTATTGCAATCAAGTGAAACTATAAAATAGTCTTTCCTTGTGTTAAGCAGTTAACAAATATTGAGGCACATTTTGCTTTTCTCTAAAGAAAGAGATTGCATCTCTTGTCTATAAGGTCAGCCTCTAGAATCTTCTTGCACTGTCAGGGAAATACACTGACTAAACTAAGCTATCTTCATTTATCAACATCCAACTACAACTATCACTGGAGTTACTGCATTGTTTACCCTTTATTACTTTTTTTTACAATCACTGATAAAATTATTACCCATTGATACTACAGAGCATGAGAGATTTCATGGAAATCTTCTGAACTGCTATGACAGTGATACATGACTGAAGGAGTGTCCTCTCTAGGTTTAAGACACTTTATGATTATTCAGTGTCAATGAGGTTCTGGTCAGTACTTTCATGAATAGTAAATGCCCAGGGAATTCATAACATTTAGTTATGTATAATATCTTTACAGTTATATGGAACATTAATATAACATCCATAGCATAACTACTGCCAGAGGAGCAGTTAGGGAACAGAGTATATGCACCTATATATGTCAGTCTTATGGACACAAAATATCTCTAGGTACAAGTTCCTTTCCATACATCATTATTTTCATTACCTATGTGGTTTGATCAGAAGTGGCTTAAGGATTTTGGATGAATATGGTGTGCTGTTAGTAAATCTGGTTCCGGTGGAAATAACAGTACTTAAGAATTGATTTCATGATCAAAGTGGCTTGCTGTTGCAAAAAGAAAAAAAAAAGGAAGAAGGTCTCTTACAAAAAAGAAGCTGTATTGGAAAGTAATAAGAATAGTAGACAAAATTTCTTCTTATTTTTAGCAATGTTTTAGCAAAATTTCTTCTTAGTTTTAGCAAATGTCCATACCATCAAATGACAAGCAAAGCAGTTGATTCCAATATCATTAACAATGACACTTAAATATTAAATTACGTCAGATTGGCATCTTATGCCACTGGAAAGACAAGGATGCATGGGATTGGCAACAAGTTCAGAGACACTGTAAAAGTATGAAATTAGAATTATATTAACAAATTCATATTTTATCATTCAATTACTAGAAATAAAATGGATAAATACATTTCTTGAATGTGCAACAAATTATGAAAATGCAACTGAAGATTACTGATTTTTTTCAGTAGAACAAAATGTTTTCCTTAAGATTAGAAATACATATGAGCAAAAGTGGGGGGGGAGAGGAGGGAGAGAGGAGAGAAGGGAGAGAGAGAGAGAGAGAGAGAGAGAGAGAGAGAGAGAGAGAGAGAGAGAGATCAGTCCATATGTTGCTAAGATGTTCCATCTAGCTTCAGGTCATTTCATTTGAAGTCTGCAGTACTTAACAGTGGACTTCAACTGGAAAAGCATAGAAAGTGAAACGAAAATTGCCACAAATTTGTAATGAGTAACTGTTAAGATTAATCTTTCTACCACCATTACATGATATAAAAGAATAGCTACAAGCTCATTGACATATTTTTATTGGATTTTTAAATTTACATTTCTTTTTTTAAATTTAGATTTCAATTCCTGATTCTCCCCCCAAAAACCCTAGCCTATCCCCCAACCACCTGCTTCTATGAGGGTACTCCCCCACCTACCCATCCATGGCTCCTCACCCTCACATTCCCCTATACTGGGACATTGAGCCTTCACAGTTCCAAGGACCTCTCCTCCCACTGATGCCTGACAAGGCTATCCTCTGCTACATATGCAGCTGGAGCCATGGGCCCCTCAATGTCTTCTTTTTGGTTAGAGGTTTAGACCATGTTAGCTCTGGGAGTCTGGTTGGTTGATATTGTTGTTCTTCCATTCATTGACAGAATTAAAGAATATGTTTATTTTATTACACTGATTCAGAAAATAAAACATTTTGAAAACAGAAGATTTGAGGTGGAACGCAACTCTACAAAAAAGAAA
The DNA here is from genome assembly GCF_947179515.1 of Apodemus sylvaticus. Lineage (NCBI taxonomy): Eukaryota > Metazoa > Chordata > Mammalia > Rodentia > Muridae > Apodemus > Apodemus sylvaticus. The sequence goes on from NC_067479.1 coordinate 12,174,337, forward strand.
GTGCTGGTTTAATAAAGATTGTCTGTATACCCTAATTCATTAGCATATGTAGAACAAATTCATATTCCAAAAGTTAAAACAAAACAAAGGTTGAGAGTAAAGAAATTTCAAACAACCTATGACAGTTGGATGATAATTTGCTCCCAATTAGATGACACCATTTCTTATGAACTTCAAGGACATGGATGGCTTTTTAAAACAGTTAAGGGAATGTAGGAATTTAAAAGAGAACATATATATGAGAACTATGTTTTAAGCAAACTCTGTCCAACTTCTAAATGTGAACTAGACAAGACAAGGATGAACCTTCTATTCAATACTCCGTCTCCAACTCTATATGAGGAAAATAAGTTTACAAAATTGTGCAGATGTCAGGTGTCTTTCAGTTTTAAACTAATAGGTTAACACCTGATTTCTTACTAAAATGTATTGTTTGGAGAAAAATCTGTATTCACAAAGGTTCTAGGGGATGTGCTCTTGAGTTTAATACTTCTTTCTTTAAAAATGACAACCTAATAACTACATATTATAAACAGTATTTTCATTTTTTAGAAAATAGCATGGTAGTGCACAGATAGGATTTAAAAATTTGTGCATTTTATTTATTAGTCTAATAAGCTTATTTTTAAAAATTGTAGGTCAGGGGTTGAAGAGATGGTTCAGCGTTTAAGGGCACTGACTGCTCTTCTAAAGGTCCTGAGTTCAATTCCCAGCAACCACATGGTGGCACACAATCATCTGTAATGGGATCTGGCACCCTCTTCTACTGTGTCTGAAAACAGCTACAGTGTACTTAGATATAATAAATCACTAAAAATATCATAGGCCAATCATAATTAGATATTCATCAATTAGAGTGGTTAAAAATCATTCTTAGATCTATAAATTAACCTGAGAATTTGTAAGATTATGAAAAATCTCTGCTTTATTTTGCTAATTGTGATCTCTTCTGGATATCAAATTAGTAGCAGAATTTGATAGAACATTAGTAAAATTTTGTTAGGATTTTATAAAATTTAAATTCAATATCAGTGTAATTTTTCATCATGGAATAAGAGGTAACTAATCACATCAAAAGCATTTGCTGCTCTAGAGGTAGGATCAACAGTGGACAGGCAAAGGAGATGTTAGGCTCATGGCTATAGCTATCCATGAACATATATTCTTAGCAACATTTTAGCAAAGTTCTTGACTTTGTGATGCCCTGTACTAAGATCAGCAATCATAAATTCCATAAAACCCAACAAGTTAACTCTTCAGTACTTTATGGAGAAATTAATTAGCACTCCAATTAGACTGGGAGACATTTATGTCTTACATCAATATTGCATTAAAAGCGTAAGTTCCAATTGATAATTCCTGTATGTTGTGCCAGAATCTGTACTAATAATGATTCAAGTGAATCACTTAGTATTAAATGTGTTGTTTTATGCATAAAGTTTAACAATCAAAATCTGGACATGTAGAAAATACCATTGAAAGGTGACATGGTTGCATCTAGTAATTTAAGAATGCATACAAATATATGTGTGGTATTTTATTTTTATATTCAGCTTGTTACTGTATAGGAGAAGCTATCCATTTATATTTAAAGTTTGACAAGCATGGATCAATTCGCATTCTTCTGCATGCTGACCTCCAGTTGAACCAGCACCATTTGTTGAAAAGGCTATCTTTTTTCCATTGGATGTTTTCAGCCTCTTTGTCAAGGATCAAGTGGCCATAGGTGTGTGGGTTCATTTCTGGATCTTCAATCCTGTTCCATTGATCCTCCTGCCTGTCACTGTACCAATACCATGCAGTTTTTAACACTATTGCTCTGTAGTATTGCTTGAGGTCAGGGATACTGATTCCCCCAGATTTTCTTTTGTTGCTGAGAATAGTTTTAGCTATCCTGGGTTTTTTGTTGTTCCAGATGAATTTGATAATTGCTCTTTCTAACTCTGTGAAGAATTGAGTTGGGATTTTGATGGGTATTGCATTGAATCTGTATAGTGCTTTAGGCAAAATGGCCATTTTAACTATATTGATTCTACCAATCCATGAGCATGGGAGGTTTTCCCATTTTTTGAGGTCTTCTTACATTTCCTTCTTCAGAGTCTTGAAGTTCTTGTCATACAGATCTTTCACATGTTTGGTAAGAGTCACCCCAAGATACTTTATACTGTTTTGTGGCTATTGTGAAAGGGGTCATTTCCATAATTTCTTTCTCAGCCTGCTTATCCTTTGAGTATAGGAAGGCCACTGATTTGCTGGAGTTGATTTTATAACCTGCCACTTTGCTGAAGTTGTTTATCAGCTGTAGGAGCTCTCTAGTGGAGTTCTTTGGGTCACTTAGGTAGACGATCATGTCGTCCATCCTTGTCTCCTTGTACTAAGCTCAAATCCAAATGGATCAAGGACCTCCACATAAAGCCAGACACTCTGAAGCTAATAGAAAAGAAACTGGGGAAGACCCTTGAGGACATCAGTACAGGGAGAAAGTTTCTGAACAGAACACCAATAGCGTATGCTCTAAGAGCAAGAATTGACAAATGGGACCTCATAAGGTTACAGAGTTTCTGTAAGGCAAAGGACACCATCAAGAGGACAGATCGGCAACCAACAAATTGGGAAAAGATCTTCACCAATCCTACATCAGATAGAGGGCTAACATCCAATATATATAAAGAACTCAAGAAGTTAGACTCCAGAAAACAGAACAACCCTATTAAAAAATGGGGTACAGAGTTAAACAAAGAATTCTCACCTGAAGAACTTCGGATGGCAGAGAAGCATCTTAAAAAATGCTCAACTTCATTAGTCATTAGGGAAATGCAAATCAAAACAACCCTAAGATTTCATCTTACACCAGTCAGAATGGCTAAGATTAAAAATTCAGGAGACAGCAGGTGTTGGAGAGGGTGTGGAGAAAGAGGAACACTCCTCCACTGCTGGTGGGGTTGCAAATTGGTACAACCACTCTGGAAAGCAGTCTGGCGGTTCCTCAGAAAACTGGGCACCTCACTTCCAGAAGATCCTGCTATACCACTCCTGGGCATATATCCAGAGGATTCCCCACCATGTAATAAGGATACATGCTCTACTATGTTCATAGCAGCCCTATTTATAATTGCCAGATGCTGGAAAGAACCCAGGTATCCCTCAACAGAAGAGTGGATGCAAAAAATGTGGTATATCTACACAATGGAGTACTATTCAGCCATTAGAAACAATGAATTCATGAAATTCTTAGGCAAATGGATGGAGCTAGAGAACATCATACTAAGTGAGGTAACCCAGACTCAAAAGGTGAATCATGGTATGCACTCACTAATAAGTGGTTATTAACCTAGAAAACTGGAATACCCAAAACATAATCCACACATCAAATGAGATACAAGAAGAAAGGAGGAGTGGCCCCTGGTTCTGGAAAGAACTGGAGTGAAACAGTATTCGGCAAAACCAGAACGGGGAAGTGGGAAGGGGTGGGAGGGAGGACAGGGGAAGAGAAGGGACTATCGGGGAGTGGGGGGGCTAGAAAAGGGGAAATCATTTGAAATGTAAATAAATTATATTGAATAAAAAAAAGTAAAAAAAATAAAGTTTGACAAGCAAGAGTTAACTCATGATATTGAAAAATAAATATATGAAAAGTAATAGAGGACTGGGGGGATGTCTTAGTGGTTAAGAGCACTGACTGCTCTTCCAAATGTCCTGGTTTCAAATCCCAGCAACCACATGATGGCTCACAACCATCTGTAACAGACATCCGATGCCCATTTCTGGTATGTCTGAAGACAGCAACAGTGTACTTACATATAATAATAAATAAATCTTTAGAAAAAAACAAATAATAGAATTGATAGAGTGGATAATATGAAATTAGAAAAGTGGTATTGTAGAAATAAAATATGTGAAAATATACACTGCTTTTATAAGCTCTGCTATAGAAAATAAATGATCATTCATGGGAAATTAAATAATGACATGGTAAAATATGATATTACAAAAGGGATATAATACCAAAGGAATCTTTAGGATATCATAATAAAATAATAATTTTCTTGAAGTAAACATGTCTTTAAATGTTTATTAATGATATGTGTATGCTCACAGTTACCCTTGATGATGATTTTGGTAAGTGGTAAATATCAACTTATATCCACAATGCATACACGAATTCACATCTAAATGCAGACAACATATTTCTATTGTAAATTATTCTCTTTGAAAAATATATTTTCAGAGCTTCAGGGCTAATTAATATCCACTTATCAATGATTGCATTCCATGTGTATTCTTTTGTGATTGTGTTACCTCGCTTAAGATGATATTTTCCAGTTCCATCCATTTGCCTAAAAAATTCATGAATTCATTGTTTTTAATTGCTGAATAGTACTCCATTGTGTATATATACCACATTTTCTGTATCCATTCCTCCACTGAGGGATATCTGGGTTCTGTCCAGCTTCTGGCTATTATAAATAAGGCTGCTATGAACAGAGTGGAGCATGTGTCCTTATTGCATGCTGGGGAATCCTCTGGGTATATGCCCAGGAGAGGGATAGCAGGGTCCTCCAGAAGTGTCATGTCTAGTTTGCTTAGGAACCGCCAGACTGATTTCCAGAGTGGTTGTACCATCTTACAATCCCACTAGCGGTGAAGGAGTGTTCCTCTTTCTCCACATCCTCCCCAACACCTGCTGTCTCCTGAGTTTTTAACCTTAGCCATTCTGACTGGTGTGAAGTGAAATCTCAGGGTTGTTTTGACTTACATTTCCCTAATGGCTGATGATGTTGAACATTTCTTAAGGTGCTTCTCGGCCACCCAAATTTCTTCAGTTGAAAATTCTTTGTTTAGGTCTGTACCCCATTTTTAATAGGATTATTTGGTTTCCTGGGTTCTAACTTCTTGAGTTCTTTGTATATACTGGATATTAGCCCTCTATTGGATGTAGAATTGGTGATCTTTTCCAAATTTGTTGGTTGCTGTTTTGTCCTTTTGACAGTGTCCTTTGGATACAATTAGCATATCAAATGATTCCCATGAAGAAGGAAGAAGAGGGCCCTAATCCTGGAAAGGCTTGATCCA